>NW_024104549.1:0-613990 GCF_003945595.2 Pipra filicauda
AAAGCACAAAAAAGAAGCATGGAGGAAGTATGCGAGTGGCTCTGAAAGAAGACAGAGATTAGACTGTTTTATGTCTTTATATATCACAGTGTTGCCCAATAAAGACCATCACCATACTTCATTTTTCAGCTTCAGTGGTGACCTTCAGACTTTTGTATAAAAATATTCCTTAAATAAGATGCTTAATCCACTCTAGTTCAGCTGTAACTGGTTATCCTACAGATACAACTCCAGACCTAATGGGGCCGTTCCTGGGTCGAAATGCTGTTCTCAGGTGCTGTAGCTTTGTTCAAAAGTGCTTTAGTCCCTTCTCAAGTCAAAGTTTTCAGTATTAAAGAGTTTTCATGAGCTTGGGAATTAACAACTGGTGTGTCAGAAAAAGCCTTGCTCCTGTATCCAGATTTGTAACTGCTCAGCCGAGTCTGTTGATTTACTTACTGTGTTCTCCGCCTTCATAAGTAGATTAGGCAGTTCAAAGGTTAAACTACTTATAAACTGACTTTTCACACAGGATTATTTCACTCTTTGCTGCAGGAATTTGCCCTGTGATAGTTTTGCTATAGAGTGTCTGCTGGACTCAAGCAATTGCCAGGTCTCAGCTTGGAAAATAGGGATAGAAATACCTGCTGTGGGAAGCTGCTGGTAAAAACCTTTGTCATCCTGAAACAGCCTGATACAAAAGCTGTCCTGATTTCTTATCCCCTCCCAGAGATTATTAACTCCTGTTCTGCTGAAGGTGTGAGATCCTGCTCCTCTGCAGAGCCCGGGAATCATTTCTCAACACAACACAAACAGAAAAACTATGCTTGTCATAAACCAATTATAGTATTTATCTAAGGGGGTCAAATTAACTGGAAATACTGGCGGGATCCAACTGATCTCTGCAACTTTGGTCAGAGATAACAGCACAATAAACCAATAATATAACAGTTTATCACTAAGAAAGGCTGTGGGACCTTGTGCCAGGAAGGAAGTCCACTCTGATCCAGCAAGATGGAATCTACAATTAACTTACTGCTTGTTTTTACCTCTTTACCACAGCAATGATTTTGGATTTTTTTTTCTTATCATTTTCTCAAAGCAGGGGATGTTTTCTTTTAAAATTTTGAATTACACCAATAAATCATGATAAGACTCCATTATCACAGCTTATCCCTTGTGCCATGGAGATGGACACAGCCAGACCTGACAAACACTTCAGAAAGTCTGATTGCAAATCTTGGGAAACAGCAGGAGAAAGAGGATCTTTCTGTTCCCAACCTTCAGTGGAGACCTAAACTGTGCTTAATCAGAAGGCCCAAATTTGGCTTTCAGTCTTTAATTCACATGAACACATGAATGACTGAGCTCAGGAGACTTGTTTTCTGTGCTTCACAATCTCCTGAGCTTTAGGAGCTTTCAAAAAATGAGCTCACCTGACTCTTTCTGCAATAATTGAATGAAATTCAGTATAATCCCCCTTCAGTGAACGAGGGCTTCATTTCACCACGGGATAAGAGTCTGTCCATGAGCAAACACCAGCAAGAAGTTGATACACTGTGTGCTGGTTTAAAAGTAAACCAGCAGGGGAAAATGAACTCAACCTAAAAGAGAGATTATAAATCAGAATAACAATTTAATAAAATAACACAATAAATATGATTATACAGACAAACAATTGGTTTTAACCCACAAAACCCAAATGTATAACCCAGCACCCTGGGGCATGAGCAGAGTGGTGTTTGTTGGGCCCCCTGAGTCCAAAGTAAAAGGAGAGGGGAAAACCTGTTGGTGAGAGTGCTGTTGCAGTCTGGTCAAAAGTGGTGGTTGCAGTCCAGTCGAGAGTGGTGGTCTGCAGTTTTCCTCTGAATCCCACGAGTGGTTAAAAAAGTTCCAAGACTCCAAGATTATCTATTCTCCAGCTCAGGCAGAAATGCCCAGTACTTTCCTCGGGGCGGGGAGTTTCACAAAGGGTGTGAGGAACAGGGAGGCACCCTTCTATAGCTCGAAGGCCTCAACACCTAGTTTGCAGCCTGAGGAGTCAGGCTGCTCTGGGCAGAGGGTGTAAATAGTCTATTGAAAACAGTTTCTGGGAAATGGCATGGAAGGCTAGAGAATACACAGTTTTGGGTTACACCCATGCAGTGATGAACTGGTTCCAGCTGTCCTAACTAGGGCACACTGGAAGTTATATTCTGATTTAAATCATGGTAACTTGCTCAAGTGCCTACATCAAATCCATTCTTATTTTTCTTCCCCCATATAAAAATGAGCAAAAACTTCAGAGTGTAATATATCAATTTAGTTTTTTAATTTTAAAGAAGAAAATACATTTTGTTGCCCTGTTAGTTTGTGTTCCCAAATAAAACAAGGGTTTTTTTTGTTTTATTTCCTCACTCTTTCCATCCTCTTTTTTTTTTCCTAGTCTCTCTTTTGCATTTTATTTCTGTGCTACCATTTCTCTGCCATGTTATGAAGAATCATTTGGTTCCAGGAAATATCCAGCTTATTTTACCCTTGTATCAGCATTCATTTACTATTGTTTTCTGAGGAAGTTGCTGCTTTCACATGTTTTGTGTGGATCAGGAGAGATTGGTATCTCATTCATTGGTTTCCTTTTTTTTTTGTTGTTAGGAAAAAAAAACCTTTCATAGCATCAAAGGTAAAAAATTAACACACTGTGCACACGATTTTGCAGCTGCAGCAGCAGCAGGAAAACAAAGGTTGCCAAACAAAGCATTTGTTTAAACAAGTGACAGGCATTCCTAATTATCCTCACTGCTGAGCAAGAGGATACAGGAACAAAGGGATGAAGAACACACAAGATGTGAGCAGGGCACAGAAGTAACTCCAGAGGATTTGCTGTAAGAACTCTGTAGGAATAATTTTGGTTCCTATGGATAAAATCCTCAACCACACCCTGTGCTATTAAAAGCAAAAAGAGTGCTTGAAGTTCCTCTGTTTATTCAGCTTTTATTTGAGTTTATTCATATTCTGCACAACATCTCTTGTAACTGGAGAGGGACACAAACCCAGCCTGGCGAACACAACAGGTCCTATATTGGGACAGTGATTCTTAATGAAAAGTTACATAAAATACATTTTTAAAACAAAACAATATTAATATTATTTGTAAATGTGCTGTAGCAGCATATGAGGAGCAACTGAGGGAGCTGGGGGGGCTCAGCCTGGAGAAGAGGAGGCTCAGGGGGGACCTTCTCCCTCTCCACAACTCCCTGACAGGAGGATGGAGCCGGGGGGGGTCGGGCTCTGCTCCCGGGGAACAAGGGACAGGACCAGAGGAAATGGCCTCCAGCTGTGCCAGGGGAGGTTCAGGTTGGACATCAGGACATCAGGAGGAATTTCTCCATGGAAAGGGTGGTCAGGCCTTGGAAGGGGCTGCCCAGGGGGGTGGTGGAGTCCCCATCCCTGGAGGTGTCCAAGGAAGGCCTGGATGTGACACTCAGTGCTCTGGGCTGGGTGACAGAGGGGAGATCAAGCACAGGTTGGGCTCTCCAACCTCAGTGACTCTGTGATTCTGTGATTTCTCCTATTATCAACAGAAAACTTCTCTGCTGTTGAAATCTTGTGTGTTTTCCACCTCCAAAAAGAGGTACCTCATCGCTTATTTTTCAGACACCACATCCATTTGCAGTCCTCTCAGAATTGGTCTTTGTTTTATAACAGAAAAATGTCAGGATCAAGTGGGTTTTGCTCCTGAACCTACTTCACCTATCTCTGTAACATTCTCTGTTCCACTTCTGGTTTATGCTGAGTAAACTCCATTTTATTTGATGAGGATATTCCTAATTTTCATGGATGAGGATGAAGGAAAAGGCCTTGAATTCCCTCAGCAGACAGAAAAATGTTGTTACACATTTTGTCATCTGGCTGGTCAAAGTTCATGGTCTTGCAGGGTCATTTCTGTCAGTCTGAGAAACAAGGCAAGAAGGGTCAGGCTTGATCTCAGTGTTCTCTTATTTATTTACATACTCTCCCATCTCCCTGAATACCTCATGGAAAAATAATGATGGGAGGCTATTTCCCTTCTGAGAAATCTGCCACTGGCCCCAGGCCTGTATTTACATTTTGCCTGACTATGATCTTCCCCGAATCCCACTTCCAGCTGGTTCTTTGCCCTTTTCCCTCCCTTACACAGCTGATGTTTGCCCAACTTTGTTCAGGTCTGCCCCAGAGCATGTTTACTTGGTCAGGTACCATCATCATCATGACTCTCTTTTGATCCACTAGGATTAATAAAGTCTGAAGGGGAGCTCATTACACCTACTGATTTTAGAGAATTTTATCCTTCTATTACTCTAAGCAGAATTTGACCATCTCCTAGTTCTGGACCTGCATCTATTTAGACATGTGTTCAAAATTATTTGCAATGTAATCCTATTTTTTCAGGTGTGGAGGGTAAAATAAAGTGCCAGATGGACCGAATGTCCCCTCAGCACCTTTCCACACAGCCCCACGTGTCAGAGTTGCCCTTCGGAGCCATCCGGGCGATCCAGGTCAGCCGGAACTGCAGGAAGCGCAACAGGGGCAAATTTCAAGCCCTGCACTTTGGGATGGTGTAATCCTGTGCTTCCCTACAACCTGGGGACTGAAAAGTTCTGGAGACAGAGCTTTTCTCCAGTTCTGCAGTTCCAGGTGTTCTCCAGTAGATCCTGGGGAACATGTGGAACACGTGTCAGCAGTGCACCCTCACAGCGAGGAAGGTTCATGGCATAGTGGGGTGTATTAGAGCTTTCCAGCACATCAAGGGACTATTCCCCAATTCCCCAGCACTTGTATGGACACATCTGGAATGTTCTGTCCTGTTTGGGGACCCCAGTGAGGGAGAATGAATAACCAGGGGAGCAGAGGTGGTTGCCAGGCTGCTGAACTGAGTCACACAAGGTGTCCCAGCAAAGTGTGGGCATCAAAGAAGAGCTTCCCTTAGGCTGAAGTAAAACCTTCCATGGGAAGATTTCCCTCTGTGATAAGAGTTTACAGACAGGCAGGTGTTTCAGGAAAATATCACCAAGCAAAGAAGTTTCTAATTCAAAACAACAGTTTGTTAAACAAACAAACAAAAAACCCACACAACTCCCCCAAACAAATAAACAGAAAACTATTAAAAATATTTCACAGGTAATTTTATGATTTACTGAGTTGGGTTTAATGGCAAATTTCTAATAGCAGAATGTTAATTTTAATAGTATTATCATTTATCATTTCTTCTTGCTCTGTCGTTGATAGATTCTGTAGCTTTCAAAATACACCCACCTGTGTATTTAATGAAAGAAAATAATCACATGGGTGTTGTCAATTCTGACAAGGGAATTATTAAAGGCCTCACAATCCTTTGGCTCTGCCATGACCCTGAGACCACCACCAAGTTTTAATGGCCCTGACAAGCCTCACCTGCAGCCTCCACCCACCCCCAGAGGCCAGGAGCCCATTTAAGCCTGAGCTTGAGCCTCAGCCTCAGTTCTGCTGCTGGGTCACTTCAGGTTTGTCTTTCTCCCTGTCCTCAGGAAGGACTTTGCACCCTTGTTGCTGCTGCCCTTTAGCCCTGTTACCTTTTGCTCCTGTCTGGGCTCCCTGGTTGGACTCTAGACCTGTTTTGTCACTGCCAGGGGACCCTTTGGCTCAGGCTCTGCTGTGCTGGGTCATCCTTGGATCCCTGCCTCTCTGCCATTGGAAAGGATAACTCTGTTTTCAGTGGCTCCCCATTTTTATTCCCATTTGGCCTGTAATAATCTGTAACGTTGGGAAGTCTCCAGAGGAAGCGTCTGTGCCATTGACATGGATTTTGGCCATGGGAGGGAGAGCAAACATCCCAAAGAAAATGCAAGGGTGAGATTTTCATACACATCTTTCACATAAAAGTCAGAAAAGTTATTGGAATTGCAGGTGGAAATAGGAAGACAGTAACATTCTTCTTGCTTTCATCTCTAAGAAATGTGGGGCAGGGAAACATCTCCATCTGTTCTCCCCCCTGAAGAAACACAAACAATTCACCTGGTTCCAAGTGTTGGGTGAGCAGAGGAGTAACCAGGGTTCTTTATGCCTGTTCCTGTTTCTAGTCTGTACAAAATTAGGGGATGGTTTTTGTTCTTAACAAAATCTGTTATTAAGTTTGTTCTTAAATTCCTTACCTCGAGGCTGCAGTGATGCTGCCCAGAGCTAAAATGCTCCTCTCCCTGTTCTCCTCAGCAAGCTTTGCATATCTCCTGGATTTCTGGGAATTCCTCAGTTTGAGCAGTCACCAGCCCTCAGCATTCCAGCTGTTCCTGATAGCAATTCCTGGCTATCAGTATTCAAATACACAACTATTCATTTTCAAATTGTGTTGCCTGAAGAAGTGATAAGAAACTTCTCCTTGCATTCCAAAGAGGGGCTTTCTGCAACCCTGTTCTTTGAGCCAGATGAGGGGGGAAAAAAAGCCTGGAAAGCACATGTAGAATAATCATCAACCAGTCAGGCCCCTCTGAGGAAATGCAGAGCCAATGAAGAAGACAGTCCAGGGACAAGTTGAAAATTAACCACTTGGTTGGCTCCACCTCTGAACCAGCAAAGGGTGCTCTCCAATTTTTTCAAAAATAAGCCTGGTGACCCCTCAGTTATCTTGGAGCTCTGTATACATAAGATTTTTTTCCTCTTTGTGTTCACAGGTCCATCGACTCTGGACAGCTCCTCTGAGTGAGGAAGTGAAGATTTTAAGTGCCCCGGTGGTGGCAATGAATGGTGTGAAGGCAAAAGCCCTGGGGTGTCTCTACCAGCAGCTGAAAAGCCTCCGGAGCCCAGCACGGCCCTGCAGCCTGGCTGCCTGCTCCAGGAAAAACAGGAATGCTGCCTGTAAGTGCCTTTCATTTTATCCAAAAATATGGGATATTTGCCTAATGGAGATGCTGAGGTAGAAAGAGAAAAGGTGTAGTTAAGTGGTGTTCTTATTTGTTAGGTAATCAAAAGAGGGAATCTGAGAATGTGACTGAAGGATGAAAGAAAAAAGAGTGAGAGGAACTAGAGATGGAAATACCTTATGGAATTGCAGGATTAAAATGTTGTTCTCTATTTCTGCTCTGACAATGCCATCAGGTTGTTTGGGATTTTCACTTGTGACTACAATGAAGAAACAATATACAATCACTACTTTTTAATTTGGTCCTGCAGTGTTTGACTGGTTGCACAGAAATAAGTGTAATTCAAAACACATTTAGCACAAGTCAAGTCTGACTTCGAATTTCACAGACACTGCAATGTTTAATGTTGAAAATGAGGCCCACTACAAAGCAAAACATTTCTAAATGTGCTGTACAGAAATACAATGAATCACTGTGAGGTGCAGGATACTACTGGAAGATGTTAAAAATTTAGTTATTTAAAATACTGATTAAGTGGCTTATAGATAAGATGAGGCCACCAGAGGTTGTGTGTCTGCACAGATAACGCCAGCTGGAGAATAGTCGAGTCATTTTTTCCATCTAGAAAATCCTTTTGTTTCCTATTTTTTCCTCTTTAAATGTATTCAGTTTAACTTTTCCCAAAGAACAGCCAGATCCCTGCTTGAATACTGAGGTGTGATTCCCTTCTTTTTCAATTACCAAACACCAAATTTTGTATTTACTTAATTGATGAGAAAACAGATGATTTTGTGGCACAAAGCTTTGTTTCTATTGAAACCCAGAAGAAATACTCAGTAATTTCAATGTTTAATAGCTCTGCACTTGTAAATGCATTTTTAAAAGGCGATTTTTAAATCTACAGAAGATGCCTAATCTTAGAAGCAAAATTAGTATTGAATTGTTTTACCAGCGAAACAACCACAAGGAAGAGCCTAATTCCTAATGCAAAATGGAAATGATCCCACTTGCATCCATGACAGTGTTTTCTTCTTTTCTGACCTGTGCAGAACTTGCTTAGCACAGCTCAAAGGTCTCTTGAACTTTTACTTCCTTCCCTACCAGTTTTGTCTTGACAAGCAGGCTCAGAAACTTCATTTTCCTGATTAAAATAAGGAAAAAAACATTCTTCTTCTATTCCAAGAAAAGCACTACAGTAAAGTTTGGAAAAACAATGATTCAGCCTCATAAAATAATAGCTTTTCTAACAAATTAGTATTAATTAGGTACATGTAATAGTAGCTTTTCTGCTGAATTAATGTTAATTAGATGTGTTAATTAGTCTGTCAAACCAGTGCACAGATGGGTGGGTGCACATGAGGGAATATATTCACAAGCACTGTCCATATCACTCCTTTATCTACAGTTTGTGATAAACTTTTTTAATTCAAGAGCCAAAACCCAAACCTGTGCCAGACAGTGCAGTGCTGGGCTCCCACAAACTGCTCATGGTGACAGGAGTTACTGCTCCAGAGGGGAAATCCAAAGAAAGCCCTGGAACTGTGGTTAAAAAGGTCATTATTTTGTATCTTTATTCATTATTTTTTATAATTTATTCACTATTTTAATATTTGAAGACACAAACTGAGAGATTGCAAGTGAATATTTATTATGAGTCCGACAACTTCCAACGTGGAGACACAGACAATGTAAATCACTAAAAAGTAATGGGATTCATGAAAAGACAGCACAGGATCCCTCTATGCAATCCCAGTTCTTCTGCTTGCTCAGTGTTACCATCCCACAAAATTCTATGGCCTATAGAGTTAAGAACTTTAGGAATGGAATTTATTAGGATGAAGTGTTCCATTTCTGTTCAGTCAGAGAAGGTGTAACTGTAGGAAAACTATCTGCAACTGTTCAGTGGGGCAAGAAGTCAAACTGGAGAAAAAGTGAGCTCTCTAGATTTCCACATGGGATGGAGAATTATTTTATGGTTACCCATAAGAAGAGATCCCATTCCAGGAAGGGATCATCCCACGCTGCTCTATCGAAAGACCACTGAATAAATAACTACAATTGGTATCTATTTTTACTCACATTCCTCTTTTTAATTAATGATTGACAATATTTATTACTTAAATCTTTCTCTACTCCATGCCATTCATGCAGCAAATGCCAAAACAAACTGATTTAGGAAAACATTCCCTTTGGAATGGCTGGTTTTGGCAGGCAGTGAGTAGACAGAAGCGCTGAGTAAGACAAGCCTGGGGGTTATTCACAGTGAACTCGGCCCTTAACTGAGACAAGGGTTAAACAACTTGAAGGCTGATACTTCCTAGAGCCTTTTTTTGATTTTTAGAGCCTTTTTTTGGCTTCTTTTCCTGTACTTCACTGAGAAAGAACTGTCAAAACACTGCTGAGGATCGTGGCACGTATGTAAAAATTCCTAGTGATGTGGAGGCCCACAGTGGATGTCTGTGCTAAACTCTGGGGTGTCTTGTAACTACATGTGGAGGTGCTGCTTTCAGACATTATTTTATTACAATAGTTGCTGGAAAAGCTCTCCGTGGGGATTTTAAGCCTATGGATTTATTTTTAACTAAAATAAAATTTTAAATCTAGAATTGGATTATTTTAGCCTTATCCCCAGTAATTATTGCCAGAGCAGACCTGAATGGCTTTTTCTTTTTAGAAGTAGTTACAAGAAAAGCGGAATCAAGTCCAGCAGTGCCACCCAGTCCAGGTGTGCCATCTCCAGGACTGCACAAACAACTGCAGGGACTCCCCAAATTGTCCAGGAGATATCTCCCAAGCCCCTTCCATGCCTGCATGCATAATTTTAGCAAATGTTTTTATACAGAAGAAGATAAAGCCTCTGTTTGCTTTACCTTGCCAAGTGGAATTACTTCCTCCTTATCTGGACTTAGCCTCAGCCTCTGCCTCCTCATCCAGCTCCTATCTCAGCCAAACATTCTGGAAGCAGAGAAAAGCTCAGCATTTCTCAATTTGTGCTGCTTCCCCGTGGAGCTCAGGGCACCCTGTCAGCTACATCCCTTTGATAAAAACCACTGGGCTGTTTATCAATAAACTGGCCCCAATCACAGTCCCCATCTGACATCAATTCAACTCAACTTCAACACCTTGTCACGATGGACCTCAGCCAACCATCGCTGTTATCCCCCAAAATCGTCATTCAGACAAAAGAACCTTCGAAGAAATCAATCTATCCTGGATTTCCTTGGCAATATTCAACCCATGTGGCTGAAGCAGAGTCCTTTAAAGTTTAAAATGGTTCTTTATTGAGTTTCAGGAATAAGTGTATTTTATTTTCTCACTCAGAATGTGTTGCTATGGCAAACAGCCCTGCCCAACTCACGACAAAACCTTATTTCCTTCCCCTGGGTGGGGTTTCTCAGCTCTTCCCACCCTGTTGTCCTCCCTGTTTTATCTTGGATCCGGAGGAAGCTCGTTTGAAAATCTCTGTGTAAACAAATCAAAGGACTGGATTCCACAAGTCTTTTCCTCTTTCTTTTAAAAGATTAAAACCATAAAGACTGAACTCCACTGAAGCTGAGCCATTTTACCTCTCATTTTCTAACCTGTATGTGAGATCTTCTCCCCAGGATGCTTAAATAGAATTTAACACAGAAGCCTTGAAAAAAGTTTTGTCTCTTTAAATCAAGTTTACAACAGTGTAAATTGGCAGTAAATCCTTTCATTTAACTCAGTTTATTTTGGATTTTTACCACAGAACTGTAGCCTTCAAAATATTTGCTTGGAACCTGTGTTATGAGTTATAATTCATTAATACAACCTATATTTTCATCTGGATCTTGACTCCCAGCCAGAAGCTTTTGATACTTGTATCAATCCTAAATGGACTTTTTAATTGCAGTTTTGGAGTAATTGTTAATAATAGAAAATAATTCCAAAGATTGGGGCTATTTGGATGGCTCTTTACATCCACTTCAGCTGGGAAAGATAGGAAAAAACCCACAATGCAAATGTAAGAAGCCTCCAAATACTATAAAATTAAATGGAACATGACTGTCTGTCTGAGAGGCCTAAAAATCAAATAAATCAAGCACAGATTAGGTCTGTTGTGGCAGATCTCTCTTCACAGGTGATTTGCATCTTGGTCATGCTTTTTATATGACAAAATTTACTATAACTGCTCTGACCATAATAGAGATGTGAGTGTAACAAAGGTAAACAGCAGACAGACCCATTCTCAGTGAGCAAAGGCTGCAAACTGCTCACTTCATTCGTAATTCCCACCTTGTCTTTAAGTAACTCTGAATATTTGAAAACAGATCTCGTAGATGAGGGTTCTGCTTCTCCTTCCACACAGATCCTGCATCACTTGAGCTCATCCCTTGGGCCAATTGCCAGATTTCTGGTTGTGGAAACCATTCTGAGATCAGGAAAAAGAGAGAAAAGAGCTGAAAACCTCCCAGATGGCCCAGAAATGTAACAATTTGGGGAAAACAGGAGAACAACAGAGATACTGTAATTCTGAATGCTGTTCTCTCCAGCTTTAGCTGCATGAGAGCCATGTCTCCCTTGCACAATTCACCATCTCTAACCGGAGCGTGGCCAAGGGAAAACTCTGTTTCTGAGTGGTCCAGAAAAGAAGCTTTTGGCCACATTGCCTTAGTGCTCGGAACAACACTGAGGGCTTATGTTTCCTCTTGCACAGGTAGTTTTTGTCTTTCTATCTGCAGGTTCAAAGCAAAACATCTCACTGCCACAGACCATTTTGAAGGGTTTTTCTTTCACCTCTGAGAGAAGAAGAGGTTTCTTCTAATTAAATGCTAGTGTTTCACTGACATTTATTCTCAGTAAGAAATAGCATGTGCACATAAAAATTGGATGGAGACTGCAAATGATTCAAAAGGAAAGCAAAAGTATTGTGGGTCGAAGTGATTTCTCTTTAGTTTTGCACTGGAACAGCCCATTGTTTCTCAAAGCCTGTGCTGTAAGAACTTCCCTTTGATTTTGCTCTTCAGCCCACAAGAAATGACTCATTCTGTCCAGCTTAGTAACTCTGTAATAAACTTTGCAGGATCAATCCCCTAAAAAGCTCCATGGTGTTGGGTCATCTTAATGCCACAGTGTAAAGCAGTGGAGAATAAACCCCAGACCCCCTATTTATGCTGAATATGAAATATCTGAAGCTTTGTCTGAGCTGTGATTAAGCTGAAGCTCATCTGGGCTGTCCTGATGACCAGGAGGTACCTGTTGTTCATCAGAAGCTTCAGCAGCAGACACGTCTGACCTGTGCTAAATAATTGCCTAACCATCATCAATAAGCTGTTAAACTATGATTAAGCCTGACTGAATCATGATGTTTATGGGCAGCAAGTCTTTTCAATTTTTTGAGTACTTATCTCTTCTTAAGTTACAGGGAGCTCTATATGAGAATAGTAAATTAGCCTCCTGAAAAACATTGGGAGTCAAATCAAGAATCTGTTTTGTTGCACTTGAACCCCACTACACAAAAAGACTGTGCTTTAAAGAAGGTGTATCTTGGCAGGGAGGAAGCAAAATGAAATTTAAACACAGCTTACTGTCCTAAGATCACAAGCTGTTTGTACATCTCCTGATGATCTGTTTTCTGATTGTATAGCCATTCAAAGCAAATAACTTGCCAGATTTCAACCTCCTCTTACTCAACTCAGGAGTACTTTAAACTGTGAATGCAATGAAAACTTCTTACATAATGCTGTAAACCAGAGCAAACATTTCTTGGTTGACTCTAGTTGAGTATCTAGTCCTGTCTCCTCTGCAGTAAAACATTGTCAATCCTACATCAGGTTCCTCATGAAAATTCAAAAGTACTAATCCTAAAAAAGAAAAAAAATCCCCAAAAGAGGAATGAAATGTGTAAAATTATTTGAAGAGAGTAACTATGAAATAAGATTCAAAACAGATGGTAAGATGAAGGCCAGGGGCTGAGGGAGGTGTTCTGCTCCTGGCTGCCCAATAGCTGGCAAAAATGAGAACACTTTATCTCTGCTTTCATTGACACTTTCAGCTTTCTACAGGCTTTTCTTTATAGTGTGTTCCTCACTGGCAGGTGGATAAGAGAAAAGGTGTGAGGACCAACCAAGGTTTTAACCAGTTTCATCAAGGTTTCATTGCCTCAAGCAGTGCCAGGTTTAGTTGAGTTGACCCCTTTTACCATCCAAGGTGGGACTGGTTTGGCCTCCTGCCTTTGGGACAGCCAAGAAAAGTGACCATAATGTTAACTTTTCCTAAGTTTTCTCTGTATAGTTTGGGGCAGGTACCTCGCTGTGCCACAGCCACCCATCTCTGTGGGTGATGGGGATACTCTTGGTGAGAGGGAACACACTTTTGGTGCGATGGAACACCTGGTGTGAGGAGATAGGCTTGGTGCCAAAGAATCAGTTTTAGTGTGAGGGAATAAATACTCTTCTGGTGTGAGGGGATACTCTGTTGTGAGGGAATGTACTTGGTGCAAAGTGATTGCTTTTGGTGTGAGGGGATAGACTTGTTGTGAGGGAATAAATACTCTTGGTGTGAGGGGATACTTTTCAGTGTGAGAGGATGCACTTGGTGCAAAAAAATCCGTTTTCGTGTGAGGGAATAAATACTCTTTTGGTGTGAGGGTATGGACTTGGTACGAAGTGTGAGGGGATAAATACTCTTGGTGCGAGGGGATAAACGTGGTGCGAAGAAATCAGTTTTGGTGTGCAGGGATGCACTTTTGGCGTGAAGGGATAGGCTTGGTGTGAGGGAATAAATACTCTTGGTGCGAGGGGATAGTTTCAGTGTGAGGGGATGCACCTGGTGCGAAGGAATAAATACTCTTTTGGTGTGATGGGACACACTTTTGCTATGAGGCACAGCGACGAGCCTGCACACACAGGGAACTGTTGTGGCTTCTCTACCGCTGAGACAAGATGGAACGGTGATGTCGGCCCGCCCCTGAGGAAGCGCTGCGGGCCGGGCCGTACCGCCCCCACCCCGCCTCAGGCGGAGGCCATGGCGGCGGGGGGGCGATGGCGGCGGGGGGGCCGTGCCGGAAGAGGCCGCTCTGGGCCGGGCCGGGCTGGGCGGTGGCGGCTCCGCGATGGCCCCGGCGATGCTGCCGCTGCTCCGCCGCGCTTGGGCGGCCGCCGCCTCCTCCCGGCGGGGCACCCGCCGCTGCAGCCTGGGCGCCTGCTGCTCCTACCGCCTGCGAGACGCCCGTGAGTGCCAGCGACCCCCGCGACGGGCTGCCTGGGGCCGGGGCTGCGCTCACCCCTGCGGGCGAGCGGCTCTCGGCGGCCGAGGAAGGCAGGTCGCTGCCCCGAGCTCTCCCCGCTGCCCACCCCGCTCTCCCCTCCCCTCGCTGCCCTGTCCCTCCATCGCTCTCAGCCCCCTGCGCTGAGGGGGCTCCCGCTGCTGCCAAACTTGGTGTCGGGGCGGCAGGGACGCCGAGTCCAGCCGGGCTTTGTCCGCGACTTCCTCGGCCGAAACGTCAGGAGGTGACTGTGTTTTGAATATAGAGGGTGTTTTGCGCCTTACCTGCGGCAGGTGACCTTATGTGGCCCGATAAAGTTTCTTCCTCTCTAGGAAACCGAGGGGGAAGGTTGTTTAGCCACCCGTCACGTGAGTGGTTTGTTAAAAGATTTAACTTGTCTCTAATGAAGTAGACTGTAATGTTTGGGGTTCGGTGGATGCACAGGGCACAAAAACCTGGCTGTGGGTCATCAATGTTGGGGACAACAGGTGAACAAGTGCTCCCCATCCACGCAGATCTCGGGTCTGGTTTTAAACAGAATAAACTCCTGTAGAAACTCCATCTGGGCATTTACCCAGTTATCTTGTGTTCAGTGCAATTCCAGGTCAGCTGATGGTACTGATGTCCAAGGAAAGCTGAATGGAGTGCTGAGACTCTGGCAAAGCTGGAAAACAGAAGCCAACTTAAAATCAACTGGCAATAAAAGGAAAAAATTATTTTTTCTGGGATATAAGGGGAGAGAATTTCTTTGAAGAGCGTTTTCCAGATGCAGAAAGGTATTGACACAGTTCTAAGTCAGATTACTGTGTTTGCCTGTGTGGTTTTGAGTCATGCAGCTGGAATGTAATATTTTTGTTTTACTTTCCTGCTCATCAGCTGACTCAAATTAGCCTTTGGTGACAAAGCACCTTCCCTTGCCAAAAAGTTCTGAAGTGTTTAGCTCTGTATCGTGCATCACAGCCTGACTCTCCTCATCATCTTCCAGTGCATCCACTTTGGCAGAGCCCACTGACAATTCCCGGAGGCACCCGACAGTCTCCCATCAACATCCAGTGGAGAGACAGTGTTTATGATCCCTTTCTGAAGCCTCTGAAAATCAGCTACGACCCAACGACATGTCTTCACATCTGGAACAACGGATATTCATTCCTCGTTGAGTTTGACGATTCTACTGATAGATCAAGTAAGCAAAACCCCAAAAAATCTATTTAATGTCTCGTTAATGCTTAGAGAGGAGAAAATGTTGCGGGACGTGAATCTCAGGACAAGTGTTGAAAATGAATGTACAGTAAAAAATGCTGTAGCTAAACATGAATTTACAGTGGTGGGAATTGGAATGAAGGAAGTCTATATAGGATTCATTTTTATTATGTTGCACAAATCCCCTGTTGTATGTTGAAACTTATTCCTATTGCACGAGCCTCAATGCCTTGTCTTTTAGGTCACAGCTTTGCCTATATGAGTTAATCTTCAGTCATATATATGTGTATTTACCTCTTTTAAATCAGATTTCATAATTGCACTTTATTGAAGTAACCTGCCACTTATCTTTTTTGTGGTGTTAACAGTTATATTTAATGCATTTGAAATAATCAGCTGCCAAATTACCTGCAGTTGGAAAGCACAAATGCTTATCTCCATGGGCTTTTGGGGAGTTAAACAATACTGAGCTGCTGCCCAGGGAGCAGGTGTGTGTGTTCCTGTTGTTTTAGGGCAAGAGGAGTTGTGCATGGAAAATCCAGTCATGCATTCCAGCAACTTCATGGGAATAAGTCTCTGACCTGAGCAGCTCAATCTTTTTATAAATGCTCAGTAGGGTCAAGTGAGTTAAAATCAAGATACTGCTCCCAAATTCCAGATTTTTTTGTTCCTTTTTAAAGTTGCCTTTACCAAAGGATATTGCAGGTATGTGTAAGGATATTTCATAAGGCAGGAGAACTGAGCATGTGATTATTCAGCTTGTCTTGGAGGGAGCAACTGAGAGACCCTGAGCAAGTTTGAACCTGTTGGATCAGAGTAATTTGTGTTTAAGGTGACTGCTCACTGTGAGAGATCCTACAGCTTCCTGAGGGATTTAGTAGTGCTCTTGGGAAGAGAGCTTTCAGCACACAAATATTTTATGTCCATAGTACCAGTATTTTTGATTGATGTTTGGAAGGAGGCTGATAATGCAGCAAAAATGGTGGTGGTGGAATGCAGGGAGCTGGTGTGACATTTGAGGCTTCTTTTTTTTTTTTATTGTTTCCAGCTCTTCACTCAGAATATCAGTTTCCAAGAGGGGATATTCTTGCTCTTGCTTATTTGAGAGCTGTTATATGTAATGGAGAAGCCAAGTCCCACCCTTCTGTTTCTGCAGCACAAACTGCTGTTGCTTTATGGAGTGGAATTAGGGGAGAGACATCACTTGTCAGCTCATCAGTTATTTTAACTTACTAACTTTGGGTTAGGTTTGCTTTTAATTTAACAGCCTTTTGCTTTATACAGCCACACCCTGCTATCTGTTGAGGGATATGATCCTGAAAAGTGTTTGGTGGATAACAAAATTGTTTTTTTTTTCTGCAAGAATCGATGTAACAGAGGGGAATTGCCTTTTCATCATCCTCATCTTCCTCAAATGAATTCAAGTCCATGAAGGGGTGGGATGGCATCAAACAATCAGTGACAGGCTGCAAAGCGACAGAGAAACACCAGATAGTGAGATGGTGCTGTATAACCCCCCAGTTTTCAAGTGCCTGTCTCTCTCCTCCACCTTTCTCTCTTTACTCTTGCCGTTTCTGATTTTTCTTTCTGCCAGCTTCTGTCTAACAAGACTAGAAATCCAGAGAAGAAAGCTTGTGAACAAACAAAAGCAACACAGTTGAAACAGAAGATGGAAAAGACAAAATGAAATGTACACCCAGGATAGACAAAAATTCCCGAATCCCGAGATGAGGCAGAACAAGAGTTGGGCTAAAGCTGAAGGTAGTGCTGCTTGTGAGCAGAGCAGGAGGAGGAAGAGGGTGAGGGGAAGGTAGGTGCAGCACGTGGTCCTGTCTGTGTGTGATGCCATCAGGAAATGAGGCTGAAACAGAACCAGGGCTGCAATAAAAAGCTGGTGTCATTCTTTTCCCTGGTTGTTGTTACAGTTCCTTTAAACTTCTGGTTTGTTTTGAATTATCCAAATTGTAATTTGAGAGGAAATGCTTGTAAAGGGACTGTAAGTTCCTATTTGTTTCCTATCACTCTCTGGTGTCCACCGTAGGTATCTGAGTCTCTACATCTGTGTGTCTGTGCCTAAAGTTACTTGTGAGGCAAATATTTAAGTGAATGTGATTATTAACACACATTTAGTCACTTGTGGGTTTGCATCATCACGTGATGAATGGTTCATGTTAGAGCACAGACACTTTAATTGGGAAGGAGTTGGCATTTCTTCATCCCACCCTTTCTCCATCACAGAGTCACAGAATGGTTTGGGTTGAAAGGGACCTTAAAGCTCATCTCATTCCAGCCCCTGCCATGGCCAGGGATACCTTCCACTAGACCAAGCTCCATCCAACCTGGCCTTGAACACTTCCAGGGATGGGGCATCATGATTTCTCACTGATGGTCAGTATTACATTTGTTCTAAGAGCTCACCAGTAGTGGGTGAAATGAATTAAATGCATTTTCATTCCTGTTTTAGCTTCCTCTGTTACCACAACCAGGCCTGTCCAGTTAGAATTCCAAACCTGCTGGCTGACTTTCAGGGAAAAAAATAAGACATGAAAAGCTCTTAATGCCTCTCATTGTTTTCTCCTTAGCATGAAAGTGATTAACTTATTTTCAAAAGCAATGTTGGGATTGGGTACTTCAGACCATGGTTTGCTATAAAACTTCACCATGTCCTGCAGTGAAGTGAAAATCAGCAGATGCTGCTGGTTTAGTGGGGACATTGGCAGTGCTGGGGGAACAGTTGGACTCATGATCTTAAAGCTCTTTCCACCCTAAATGATTCTCTGATTCTGTATGTGTTATTAGCCCTGTGGCAGTAATTATGGTTCCTCATTTACCAGATGCTCTGATATAATAAGGAGCAGGATGAATTTGCAGGATATTCCTGGTTCAATTAGGAGGAAATGAGTGAAACCACAAACCCGGGCAGAGACTTTTTCATTCGTATCTTTGCGAAATGGGGAGAGGCCTTTTGAAATCAGGAGAGCAGACTGAAGGTTTGCCTTTATTCATGGCTAAAAAGTGCATTAAAGCTTCCAGAACTCAGAGTCTTGCCCAGGGGCAAGTTTAGATACTTCCTGAAGTGTAGCTGGAATATTTGCATATTTTTGGCTGTGCACGAAATCTTTTCCCTTTGGTTCTGCAGTCTGAAACGTGTGTTGAAGCAGAATAGTATGTTTGGATTTTTGTAACTTGGAGGAGAGTTGAACATGTGACACAATATCCTGATTTTTCTGGGAAAATTTGATTTTTGAAGTCTCGATTGTCACAAAAATGTCAATATTTTTTCACAGCTATTGAGGCTTTGCTGGGATGTCATTCAGTACATGTGTCATTGCTGCAGCCAAGCAACAGGTCACTGTTTCAGTGTAAATGGTTGCTCTACTTGATGTTTTTCTGGGCAAATATTTGTCAAGGATTTCCTTGTCTGGACAATTCTAAGTCATGTTTATTAATATGTGTGTCTTGTTGTGTTTTTTAGTAATCGTTGGAGGTCCCTTGGAAAACCAGTACAGGCTAAAGCAGTTCCACTTCCACTGGGGAGCTATAAATGACTGGGGTTCAGAGCACACAGTTGACAGTAAATTTTACCCAGCAGAGGTATGAGAGAAAATGCTGAACAATGCAAACACTTGTCTCAGGTGTAAATATTTAAAGAGAAAATGGATTATTTAATTCTTCCAGCCACAGCTGTAACTCAAGAGGCCTGATCCTCCTTACCTTGTACATAATAATTGTCTTGTGTATGTGACCCCCAGAGCCTTGGCTACTGTTCAAAAGTTTATTCCAATTACTGGCAATTTTTTTGGCATTTCTTAAATTATTAGAATGATGTACAGCAGAGTTCTCTGGCAAAATGGTGGTTATTATCATCACTTTATTGTCTGTTTGCAACTCTTAAGCAGTTATTAAAAAAGCAAAACTTTTGTGCTTGAGTGACTACTAAGGAAGAAAGAGTCAAAAAAAAGATGGAGTCAATGGGGAAAAATAGGACAGTGTGCTCTGTTCTTCCTGTTAAGAGAGGGACAATCCCTCCAGTTCCAGGAATACTAAGCTTTTTTTTTTTTGTTCCTTTAACTAGCATTTCTGTAGCCAGTCTCCCACAGACTAAATCCCTTTCATATATGGATCTTTGCCTATTGTTTAAGGTAAAAAGAAATAAAAAGGGAAGGGCCATTTTCCAGTAACACTTTGTTCCTCATTTTTGTGGTGTGGTTTCTGAGGCAGCTCGTTTCAGTGTCTCATTGCCAAGGACCAAATGTAGCCAAGATCAAAAGTGAGGTTTCTTTTCTGTGCTCTGTGCAGGTGCTGATTTCTCACATTTCTGTTTCAGTTGCATCTGGTGCACTGGAATGCTGTGGAGTACCCGAGTTTTGAGGAAGCTGTGATGGAAGGGAATGGCCTGGCTGTTATTGGAGTGTTTTTAAAGGTAATTTCATAAGCTCTAGTGATGCCTTTTTGTTTGCATTCTGTTAAAACCAGTTCAGGGCAAAATACAGCAGCAAAGGCCAAGGCAGGGTCGTGCTCCTGGGGAGGAATAACCCCAAGGAGCAGCACAGGTTGAGGACTGACCTCCTGGAGAGCAGCTCTGCTGAGAGGAACCTGGGGGTCCTGGTGGGTGACAAGTTGACCATGAGCCAGCAGTGTGTCCAAGGGCCAGGAGGGCCAGTGGGATCCTGGAGTGCATTGGGAAGAGTGTGGTCAGCAGCTCAGGGAGGTGATCCTGCTCCTCTGCTGAGCCCCAATGAGGCACATGTGGAGTGTTGTGTTCAGTTCTGGGCTCCACAGTTCAAGAAAGATAAGGAGCTGCTGGAGAGGGTCCTGCAGAGGCCACAAAGATGAGGAGGGGTCTGGAGCATCTCTCTGATGAGGAGAAACTGTGGGAGCTGGGCCTGGTTAGTCTAGAGAAGAGGAGACTGAGAGGGGATCTCATCAATCCATACAAATATCTCCAAGGGGTGTCAGGATGGTCCCAAACTCTTCTCAGTGGTGCCCAGTGACAGGACAAGGAGCAATGGTCATAAACTAAACCACTGGAACTTTCACCTCAACATGAGGAAGAACAACTTTCCACTGAGGGTGTCAGAGCACTGGAACAGCTGCCCAGGGAGGGTGTGGAGCCTCCCTCTCTGGAGTCATTCCAAACCCACCTGGATGTGTCCCTGTGTCACCTGCTCCAGGTGACCCTGCCTTGGCAGGAGGGTTGGACTGGAAGATCTCTAGAAGTCCCTTCCAACACTAAACATTCTGTGATTATTGTTTTCAAAAAATGTATATTAAGATAGATAAGTAGAACATCAGCTTAATGATACCCTAACTCCTCCCTGTCCCCTGCAGCTGGGAGCACGGCACGAGGGGCTGCAGACCCTGGTGGATGCCCTGCCAGCAGTGAAACACAAGGTCAGTGCTTTGAAGTGTCCCACTGGAGGTGGGTGGGGAATTTTTAAGGAGCAGTTGTATACTTGAAGCTTTCAAAGCCTCTTGAAGAAATGAGTCACTTGAGGTTGTATCCCCTTCGAAGGGCACGCACGTGTTTCGTGCTTGAAGTGGTGGTTTATTTACTGGGGACTTAAGGCTTTTTGATTTTTGTCTGGTCTTTGAGGAGGACATTATTTGCTTTTTTATAAACACTAAATTTTCTGCTACGGGAATGGGATTCTCTTCCTAGTTGATTCCTGACTCCTGCCAGGAGAGGGAGTGCTGTATCTCTGATAGTGCTCAGGAGCAGCTCCTACTCTTCCAGGTCCCTGTTCCCACTTCAAAGTACACACAAAAAATACACGTGGACAATTGTAACTTGTAAGCACATCCAGCTGAAGTCACTGTGCCACTATTTCTCACAAGAAGGATTTTAAAAAATTCAAATAAATATTTATGGCAGTGCAGTGACAAATAAACCACCAAACAGGTCAATTCAGTGCCAGAAGACCTACAAAATCTGTGAACATACATCCATTATGAGAATATAATGTTTTACAGCATATGAATTTGAAAGAAACCAAAGTCCAGATATAAAAATAAAAGGTTAATATCAAACATCAGGCTCATCAAGCTGCATGTGGGCTGCTCAGAAAGGGATCTCATTTCCAAAGGCTGTCACCCAGCAACTCATCAGCCCTTGGTTTAAAATGTTTGAAAACCTTTGTTGCCTTTCCAACATTATCACTGACTGAAGGACCAAACATCACCCTGGGGAGGAGGAAGGTCAGAAAATATCTGTTCTCATGTCCTTCCTCCATCTAGAATCTCTCATCCAACCTTCCATTTTTGAACAATTCTTGACTGTAATATTTCTCATTCTCATTGGGGAATGGATAAAGTGGAAAGGAAAAACGGGATCTTCCTTTCCTGCATTGCCAGTATATTCCTAGGAGCAATGTTTGTGTAGGAAATCCCAGGCTCTGAAGTTCCTGTATGGTGTCTGATACCTCACTTGTGGGATTGCAGTTCTGGAGATGGGAATATTTGATACGATTTAAATAGAATTTTAGTCCTCTTCCCTCTCCCTCTTGCCTAAAATCACACGGTGAAAAGTAAAACACTATTGTTTGCAGTCTTTTAAGTGTATCTGGCAGAACTACGTGAAGTTACTCCACCACTTATTCCTCCTTTTCCCTGTTTGCTTCCAGCTCCCACAAAGCCACAGGCAGCTGCTCCTTCACACTCCTTGTTTCTTCTGAATTCCTAATGGCCTGTGGGGACAATGGAAATATTTCAATTTTGTCTGCTCAGCAGCTGCCTCAAATCCCACAGATTTGTGGGATTTTATATTATATTTTTATGTAGATCTTTGTTAATATTCACAACACCTAATTTCCCACAACACACATAACACGTACAGTATTTAATCTCACGATTAAGATATTTTTTAATCTTCTGTCATTTTTTCCTCAAAATACAATGCTTAAAAATATTTTTTCTTGGTGTTTAGGACACTGTTATTGAGTTTGATGTCTTTGATCCCTCCTGTTTGTTACCTTCATGTCCTGACTATTGGACCTACGCAGGCTCCTTGACCACTCCCCCCTTGACTGAATCTGTCACATGGATTATTAAGAAGAAGCCAATAGAGGTGGATGAAGATCAGGTAAATCTCAGGTTTATCTTTCATATCATTCCTGTTGCTGCCACAGAGAGGAAGATGCACAGAAGCACTTCCTTGCCAGCAATTCTCTGTGAATACACAGAGGATTCAGGATTTGAGGAGGAATCCTGACGTTACAGGAGCTAATGCTGAAAGACTCAAGATGTTTCTCCAGCTCTCCTCAACTTTGCCAGCTCTTCTCAAGAGTTTTCTCTTGACCTGTGATAAACAATGCTGGAAGCTACCCCTTGAAAACATCAGACGTTTTAGGAACTTCTAAGGTTATTTATTGGAGGGTAATTTTGCTCCCCTCACCAGGAGGTTTTTTGTGGAGGGAAGGTTTTGTGAAATTCCGAACTCTGAGCTTTGGTGCATGTTCTTGAAGGCCACATGCACAGAAATCTTGGAGGCACTGCAAGGGCTGATCCTGTGTTGTTCATGGTATAAAAGGTATGAAGTAGATGTAGGGATAAGGAAAATGGTCAGAAGGAGAACTCACGGGAATTGTGCTACAATTGTGGGTTTTATTGGAAGTCCTCAGGATATTTTTGCCTCTTCAAAGAGGTGGAGAGTACTTTGAGGGGCATCACAGCATAGAACAAGTCTTAGGAGTTTGCTGCAAAGCAAGTAAAAACGGACAACCCCAAAAAATCTACCATTTATTCATGGTTTAAAAGGAACTGAAAATCATCTGTGCATTGTTCCTGTTTTTTGAGGCTTTGATTAGTAATGAAGTGAGAATCCAGTGACATGAGGCAAGAGAGATTTGGTTTTTTTAATACAATTTTGCATGGAGCTTGTCCATCAAGAAAGTAATGCTCCAACCAAACACCAGCTCTGAGGAATAAACCTGCATGTGATTTTAATGTTTTAGTTTACATAAAGGAACAGGATGGGAAGAACTGAAGATTGTTAACAGAGCAGAGAACTGCAGACACAGGGTAGCAATCTTCTTTTAAATTGAAATTTTTCTCATTTTTCCTTTTTCTTGGCTCTGTACTCTCATTCTTTTATGGCATAGCAGTGACTTAACATTGGAATGCCCTTGTGAGCATTAAAAGCTGATCTACTGCATACTTTCTCTTAATCCCAGTTATAAACCGCTGAGAGAACAACTACCTGGATTGTTGCTTGTTGAGGCTCCCTCGTTCCTGGGTGACAGCGTGTCAGGAAGGGTGTGAATTAAAGCTGGGCAGGTTTATTTCAAGATGACACATGTTCCAGTATCTGAATAGGAATCAGGTCTGTCTCAGACGTGCCACATTTGGGATTTAATCTGCCTAAAGATGGCAGGTGACTGACAGTTCCTCTTCTGCATTGACAGGGATGATGGGATAATCTTTGCCAGCGGGTGACAAAGAAGTGCCAGAAATTTGTTTGAAAATTTCTCAGAACACAAATGTCACAGTAACTCCGATTTTTATTTTTTCCCCCCAAGAATAAATTACTTTGTTTTGTCACAAACTCCTACAATCCCCCAATTAGCCACGTCACTAAAGTGGATGTTTCTCCTTCTCAGCTGGAGGCCTTTAGGATGCTGCTCTTCACCTCAGATGGGGAGGAGGAGAAGAGGATGGTGGACAACTTCCGTCCCCTGCAGCCGCTGATGGACCGAACCGTGCGCTCGTCCTTCCAGGTCAGGCACCTCCTGGACACTGAGGCACAGCCCCAGGGCCACGCTGAGCAGGTCAGGCCATAGGTGGCCCACCAACATCAGGCTGCAGCACGTGGACATGATGTTATTTCTCATTATTTTCCCTTTTCCTGCAGTGTATCCCTGCACTTTCACAGCCAGCCCCAGTGGCAGTCCTGCTAAGTGCCCTTTGACTTTCACTAGAGAAGCTGTGAGGGTTTTTAGTTTTGCTTTTCTGAAGAAGTAAATAATATTAACCTTTAACAAATTGACTTGCTTTGAGACAGGGATCAGTGAGGAATTATTAAGACAGCTAAAGCTAAAATAACGATGAGAGAGCTCTTCCTCTGCCTGTTCTCTGAATTGTTCTGTGTATCTTCAAATGCTCTTTCAGTGCCTTGCATGAATTAATAATCCTGGTCAAAAACTTAGCAAGGAGAAAGTGTGAAGAAGTGCAAAGTATTAACACTGATCAGGTGCTTTTGTGAAATTGTTTGAGATCTGAGAACTGGAAGAGAAGTAGTTTCTCTAGTCACACATACAGAGACATTTTACCTTCTTCCTTTTTCCTTGGGTGAAAAGAGGAGAAGGACAAAAATGACTTGTAGAATAAAAGCTCTTTCCATTCTGTTGGCTGCACGATCCATGTTTGATGTGGAGGCTGCAGAATGTCCACTCTAAATACATCACAGGCCAGAAGACCTTTTCTTAAACCTTTTAACAAATGTAGAAGCTTTTAGCTTTGGCAGCTTTTACTCTTCTGTGTTAATAATGTATCAGGAGAAGAGAGCAGAGGAGAATTCACCAGCATCTCAGGACTGGCAAGAGCAGCAAATTAGGTGGAAATGTCCAATTGATCTCAGAAAACGGATCACATCAAAGGAGAGCAAGATTAGATAAGGCCCAGCTGACCCTCCCAGTGGGATTTGGGGAAAAGAAGCCAAAACCAATTTCTGAAACCTGTGCTAGGACAAAATGCAGCCCTCAGAAAGGTTTTTGATTTCAGTAACTCACAGAGCACCAGTGCACTCTCTTCAGAGTTTTGCCTTAAAGTGTATTTGTCTTATAGAAAGACTTATCCAGCTTCAGGACAACTGGGGACCAGTTTGTATTTTTAGCACCTTATGGTAACGAGGTCCAGTGGTGGTTGAAATGTATTTGTGGACCAAACCAAGCTGCTGTGGAGCTGCCACCTGCAGAGTCTTATCCTGGAGTTCTGGTCCAATTGCCACGAGTAGTATCTACCTCTGCACATCCTACTACTACTAGGCCTACCTTTCTCTCAAGCACCTTCTTCCCTGGCTCTTTCTGCTTTGCTGGATGGTCAGATTTTCTGGTGAGGAGCAGGTCTGTCTGTAAACCCTGGTGTGATCTTGATTGATTGTGTTTTTGATTCTTGAGGAACTGATCTTACTCATTTGCTTCTCATTGTTGCTGTGATTCAGCACAAGGGAAACGTGACATTGGCTTGTCAATCTAAATCCAGAGCTTTGGAATCAATACTTTTATTTTTTTAAAGTCCAAGTGTTCAGTTTAAAAGCACTTTAACACTTTTTAGTGTGACCCTGACGATTTTAAGGTTTTGGAATAATCTCGTTTAACCAGTTAAGTGCCCAGATCCTGCCTTTGCTTCCTTAATAGCTCTACCTCAGGCTGTTGTTACTGTGCAACAGTTGTGCCTTTCTGCCCTGGCAATTTGGAATGTGGCCACTTAACTTTGGAGTGACTGTACATGGTAAATGTAAAAAAAATCTCCTTTCTATCCCAGTGTAGGATGTTTTTTCTGTGTAGTGAATTCAAAATGGCAACATCTCTCTTTGGTTTCTTTGCTTCTCCCAAGCCCTCTTACTGCTTGGGTGAACATTTCCATGTTGGTTGAACTGTACCATCTCTCTTTGGATGGGGCTTGGAGCAACCTGGTCTAGTGGAAGGTGTCCCTGCCCATGGAAGGGGGTTGGAACTGGATGATCTTTAAGGTCCCTTCCCACCCAAACCATTCCACGATTCCATGATCTCAGTTGACCTGTACAGTCTTTGGCATCATCACACAGAGTTTCCACTGCGTACAGAAACACATCAGTGATGATTTTTGCTAGTGAATGAGATGTTCCAAAATAAATTCCGAAGGAATATCTCCAGTTCTGGCAATAGGAAAAAAATGGTTTTACTTTTTGCCTGAGTGTACATGGCCTGGTCATTAAGTTTGAGGTTTTTGTTCAGTGCTGTTCTTGCAAACACTTCTCTGAGGAGGACCCCGTAGAAGGGTGGCTGTGGTTCAGATATTTTACTACTCATTATTAATAGGAAAAACTGTAATATAAAGACATGTTAATGTTGCCTTATATTTAAAAATAGAGCAGACTCGGCAGCACTGGGCTATAGGTGACCTGCATCAATAATATCCTTATCATATATAATATATTCTAAAAAGCTTCATGCAATTGCTCAGTTTTTTAGTTGCCTTAGTACTTTTCACCGAGTTTTTGGGTGTCTCTGCTCCACTGAGCTTGTTTCACTCCTGGGAAATACAAAATACAGATTTAGGGAACCACCAGGGTGTAAATGTTTAACCTCGAGGTGCTCTGTAATGCTGTGGTACCTCACACCCACCTGAGTTCTCCATGCTGAGGTTTGTTCCACTGAACCATGTTTTCTTCCTGGGTATGTAAATCTCTTTTTAACACACCACCACCCATCAGAGGTGATGCTGAATATTCCCTTTTCCAGTGATCCATTTCAAGTTCTCATGGAGATTGACTTTGTTGAAGTATTGTCATGTATTGTTCGAGAACAGGTGCATTATGAAGTCATACAGGTACTAAGCTATACTCCATATTTAGATAAAATCACATCTGTTTTTACTGCCATAAAATTAATAAATTTCAGTTTCAGCACTCATCACTTCAAATATATGGAAACAGGGTCAATGTAGAAACAATTAACTTTGCTACAAAAATAAGTTTTCTGTTACAGTTATTTTGCTTTTTCTTGCACCTATGTGTAGTGTTTTAGCATACCTGGTTAAGGCAGGCAGGAGTTCAGTTGCAGGGCAGATTGTTGTTGGAATTTTCAGTTTGGAAATGGACAGAAAGGGAATTTTGGATGTTATTTTGATTTTAACTTGTATGTTACAATGACTTTATTGGCCCTGTGAGTGCTGACTTCAAGGAAATAATTGTGTGCCTGCACATGTGTGTAAAACAGGAGATGGGGTAGAATTCTTTGGCCTTATTCTCTGTTTTGTGTGTATAAAACTGATTTAATTGTTGGGTAAGAGCTGATATCTGTAATGATTTTGCACAATTAAGTGAAACTTTATTTGAAAGAGGAATCTTTAGGCTCTTTAGGGTGGTACAATATGAAAGGGTCAAAGCACATATTTGTATTTTCCTTGCATAGCAGTCACTTTTGTAACTTAACAGTGCCCTGGGAGGCATTCCTGTGGCAATAAGTACTAGGAATTAAAGACTGTAATAGAAATAATTTTGGGAAAACTGACTGAAAAGGGAGTGCAAGGTTTTTGAGCACAGACCTGTGTCTGTGTTGGCCTGACTTCCAGCTGCCTTTCAATATTCCTGTTAAATGCTGCTCTTATCTCAGTCTTGGTCACTTCATGGTTGGAACAACTCCCTTTGGCATTTGAATGTTTGATCTGTATTCCTGCATTCCAGAACTTTCTCACTTCACCTGTAACCACCTCGTACCCCTGACCACTCTTGTGCTGCCTTCTGCCAGGAATGACCCCAGAGCTGACAGGGGTGTCTCCCTTGGCTTTGAAAGCTCTGGAAACAGAGATTGCTTTGATCTCTACAGGGTTTTCGAGGACTGGAATTGTACTTTGGAGGAAGGGTCTGTTTGTGCCTTAATTTTGAATGTTTTTAATTTGTGTTTCTTGGCACATCTTTGCTTTTTAGTTTGTTCATTGTGTTTTCGTGGCTGTTATTACATTTTGTGTATTTTAATGTTTGTTATCTGCCTGATCACAATTTACTGAAAATAATCGTCTTAGCAGACAGCATCTGTAACAGGGAATGCCTTTTCCCTCAGTTTTTACCTCCTGTATAGAACCTTGTAGCTGCTGGATTTTACACTGTTACATTGGTGTGCAACTGCAATAAAGGACCAGAGAAACCTGTGCCTGGATCTCGTTGTGTAATTAAGCTCTTCAAGTTAAAAACTAGATTTTGTGTCAAGCAAATAATACAGTTCCTCTTTGGGAATGACCCAGTTCATTAGGAGTGGAGTCTAATCAGCTGTCAGATGTGCTGTGATACTTCCAGGCTCTGAAAAGACTCTGCTGAACTGTGTTAGAATGGGAATGAAAGCACAATGCCCTCTCTGTTGCTGCTGTGCTGATGGAAGGGTAACTAATTATTTATTACATCCAGCCAGATGCAACATGCCATCTCCCAGGGGATTCCAGATTTTGAGGATCTTTGCTAAGCTCCTTCATTTGACACTGATCATTAAACTGGACCTGTCAGCTGAGCTCCTTTCTCTGTTGTGTAATTGGCCTTGATAAAACTGAGCCCATGGGTGGTGTAACTCAAGAGATTCCCAGTTTGTGGTTGTGGCTACAATAATCTGGTCAAATAACCCTAAAAAAAACTTTAAGTAAAATAAATTACCACAATTAAAAATTCATACAAGACAGTAAGTTTAGATTAGATATTAGGGAGAAATTCTTCCCTGTGAGGGTGGTGAGGCCCTGGCACAGGTTGCCCAGAGAAGCTGTGGCTGCCCCGTCCCTGGAAGTGTCCAAGGCCAGGTTGGATGGGGCTTGGAGCAACCTGGGCTAGTGGAAGGTGTCCCTGCCCATGGCAGGGGGTGGGACTGGATGGGCTTTAAGGTCCCTTCCAACCCAAACCATGCTGTGATTCTGTGAAGATTGGCTAATTAACTGAAATGAGCATTAATTTCTCTGTCTCACTGCAGAGCCATGCTTGGAGTTTAGCTATCATAGAGAGAGGTTTTGCTTAGCTGAATTAATTCAAACAAGTTTCTACTTATTTTGATGGGAAAAAAATAGGAGATTACATTCCTGGCTAAGGAATCCCCCCTAAAATAATAGTAGATAATGCTTTATAGAAGGCGTCCCCAGTGGTGCTTTTTGGCAGGCAACACATTGTGTTAGATTAAGAGCGAGGTCAGCTCTGCTGTTTTTACTATTTAAGGGTTCTAGAAGCTGCCACTACTTCCATTTACCCAAGAAAACAAACTTCCAAGCTCTGTCTTAGTGGAGCTGAGGTGTTTGCTGAGGAAATGGCTGGTCTGGTTCCAGCGGGGTGGCTGGGTGTGATCAAGGCAGCCCTGCCGATACCTGGTCAAGAACATCCACATTACTCCTGACAAATGGCCAATTTGCTCCTGCTCCTGGTAATTATTTGTCCTTCTGACAAATCCTTCCTTCCTTCCTTTTTGATGTGACAAACTCCGAGTGCCTGAGTATTAACACATGGAGAACTGATTGGATAATCAAATAGTCTTCAAAGATCCTGTGGAATAACTTGGGGGCCTGAGGAGAGTTAATGTTCTGATAATAACACTTGGCATTTGGGAAGTACTTTGAAGATATAAAGCACTCTGGGAACACACTGGCAAAGCCAGGATTTTCTCAGGAATACAAATGGAGAAACAGTTGCAGAATTAACTCCGATGAATTAATTTGCAAGAGAGTCAAGTATGTGGTTGACTTGAAATAAGGGCAGTTCAGTGGCTGCTACTCCACTGCCTCTGGATCCTGGGACTTCCACATTCTATTCAGAAATTCCCTTTTGGAAGAACTAGAGAGAAGAAGGTTACTCCATCCCATTCTTGTGAAAGTCAATGGAAATTTCTGGGCATTAGGTTAATGTCAGGTGTAAAATTCCACAGTCATTAAGCAGGTCACAGAGGGATTGTTGGGATTGTCCTGTGCAGGGCCAGGAGTTGGACTTGATCTGAGTGGGTCCCTCCCAGCTCAGGATATTCTGATTCCAGTTAGTTTATTTGCCTTGAGGTAAGAGCTTGGCTTAGAGAACTGGTGGAGTAAATCCATCCATGAATGATTCTCTTCACCCAAATACAGACCTAAATTGCAGCATTCATCTGGAAACACCTGAAGGATATATTTTACTTCTATCCCAATCCTGTCTGCTGAGTCCAGTGTAACGAGGTCAACACAGAGACAATTCCTTAAGTTGTAACTACCTGATTTCATGGTCCTGTGAAAATTTTACCCAGCGTAAAGCATTAAATGCAGTAACAATTGCTTTAGGTTACAGCCAGAGAGTCTATAATGTTAAGCTGGTAGACTAAAGAAAGGCTTTTAGGGTTACAGAAAAATTCTGATATGTTTTCCTGTTTAATTAACTGTCATAGTCTTTTCAATCCCTTCAGGTTCCCATTTCTAGTTGAAAACTGGAAGAACATGCTTGGTGCCAAGGTAATTTTTTTCTAAGCTTTCTTTCTAAATGTGGATGTTTATATAAACCCAGCAGCAGATTGTTGAGCCCTTGGGCTGAGCAGCCACTAGATGTCAGGTTCGGATTAGTGCTCCCAGGATTAGGCTGCTCAGAATTCCTGGAATGGTTGGAAGTAGTGGTGATGGCAGTTACCAGTGTGAGGTACCTGAAAATGTTACTGAAATGTCACATCTTTCCCCAGAATTCCCATCTGTGAGGTATCTTGGAGAAAACCACCTGATCCACCCACTGTCTGAAACATGCACAGAGGAGGATGGTCCAGGAGGATGGACAACTTTGAGTTTTGGAGCTTGGGCACGACTTCTTGTGTGACACCAACTAACCCCTGCTGAGAAACAGCTGCTCAGAGGTACCACTTCCACCTCTCAGTGAGAAGGAGTGTTGTTGGGAATCAGAGCTTCCAGGTTCAGAGCTCCTCTCCTATCCTAAAAGGGCAAGAGGGAATCTGAATTTGGTAAAAAACTGGCTCCTTTGGCCTTATTGTAGTATCCGAGTGAGCCTCCTTGGATGCAAAACTTATGCCTGCCCATTTTGCCTGCATGCTGCCAGATTGGTGAATTATTTTATATTTTTGGTTTCCAAACAAGCTTTTTTGGTGGTTTTGGCATCCCACATGGCAGTCAGATTTCAGATTGTCAGGTAATTTTTTTTTTTTCGTGATTTTGGCATCCAACATGGCAGTCAGATTTCAGATTGTCAATTAATTTTCTTTTTTGTGATTTTGGCATCCAACATGGCAGATTTCAGATTGGCAAATAATTTTTTTTTGTGTGTGTGATTTTTGCATCTGCCATGACAGGCAGGTTCCTGCAGCGCCTCTGCAGAGATGCAGGTGATGCAGCACCGGGGACTTGGGTGGCAGGTGGATAGAAGAGCAGAGCAAGATGGGACTGGGGGGAGCTGGGAGACACAGGTTGTGCTGAACTGCAGGTTTAGACACACAGGGATCTATTCTCCTCTTGAGGAACACACAGCCCGTGCAGGCAGGAGAACACACCTCCCCTGCGGACCCCCTGTACCCGGGGGCAGAGATGTGGGGTGGCCGCTTCGCTTCCCCTGTCCCCTCTTGGGGCAAGGGAAGGTCGGAGGGGGTGGGCATGAGAGAGATGCGCCGGTAGGAGCGGGAACCCCCGGTAAGGAGCAGTTACGGCCGGAACGGAGCAGGTACCCCCGGTACCAGAGCGGGCACCGCCGGTAAGAAGCGGAGACCCCCGGGCAGGAGCGAGTGCCCCCCGTACGGAGCGGGCACAGCCGCTGCCCAGCGGCCACCGCGCCATCCCGGGGCGCTGCACCACCCTCCTTCCTCCTCCTCTCCTCCTCCTCCTCCTCCTCGTCCTCTCCTCCCCCCGGAAAGGAGCCCGGCCCCGCCGCCGCTCGCCGCCCACCGCCGCCGGAACAAAAGGGGCGGCCGATGGTGGCGGCAGAGCCGCTCCGCGCCCGCCCCGCTCCGCCACCATGTCGGGCAGCGGCGGCGGCCCCGGCGACAATGCCGTGAAGAAGAGGAGCCCGGCGGGCTCGGCCGCCTCGCTGGCGCAGGATGAGGACAAGCAGGCGATGGAGAAGATGCTGGGGGCGGCGGGCGGAGGGGCGCAGGAGAACGGCTGCGCCCGCTCGCCCTCGCCGTGCGGCTCCGGGGAAGGGGTGACCCTGCAGCGCTCCATCACGCTGCTCAACGGCGTGGCCATCATCGTGGGCACCATCATCGGCTCCGGCATCTTCGTCACCCCCACGGGCGTGCTGCGGGAGGCCGGCTCGCCGGGGCTGTCGCTGGTGGTCTGGGCGGCGTGCGGGGCGTTCTCCATCGTGGGCGCCTTGTGCTACGCGGAGCTGGGCACCACCATCACCAAGTCCGGCGGGGACTACGCCTACATGCTGGAGGTGTACGGCTCCCTGCCCGCCTTCCTCAAGCTCTGGATAGAGCTGCTTATCATCCGGCCCTCCTCGCAGTACATCGTGGCTCTGGTCTTTGCCACGTACCTGCTCAAGCCCATCTTCCCCACCTGCCCCGTGCCCGACCAGGCTGCCAAGCTGGTAGCCTGTTTATGTGTCCGTGAGTATCATTTAATGGCTTTGAACTGACAGGGAGTAGGGTTAGGTTGGATACTGGGAAGAAATCCTGCCCTGTAAGGGTGGTGAGTCCCTGGCACAGGTTGCCCAGTGAAGACGTGGCTGCCCCATCCCTGGAAACATTCAAGGGAAGAGATCCTTTACTGGCTTTAAAATGACAGACGGCACGGTTAGGTGGGATACTGGGGAGAAATTCTTCCCTGCGAGGGTGGTGAAGCCCTGGCACAGGTTGCCCAGAGAAGCTGTGGCTGCCCCATCCCTAGAAGTGTCCAAGGCCAGGTTGGACGGGGCGTGGAGCAACCTGGTCTAGTGGAAGGTGTCCCTGCCCATGGGACCGGGATGATCTGGTAAAGATCATCACTGATCTTTAAATTCCCTTCCAACCCAAACAATTCCATGATTCTGTGACCCTTTCTGGGTCTCTGCTGTCCTGCTACACGTGGCTCCTCATTCACCATCACCTTCCCCAAAACGTGTGCTCATGCATCACTTTGGAGGAGATGCCCCATTTCTCCTTTGCTGTGCATACCGAGTTTTTCTGGCTGTTTTGAATGGCAGCAGTAGGAAATGTGGCCCCATCCCAAATAAATGTAGCGAGAAATTCCCCAAATGCCAGTTGCAGGTTAATGAGCCTCTCTGAATGCAGTGTGCAGTAAATACAGGGTGCATTTTTGCTGGGAGCTGGAATAGGATTTCTCATGCTCTGCCTCAGGACTGTGTTTGGGCAGGGTAAAATCTCCTGGTGCCCTGCAGTGCTGCGGTGCCTGGGATGGGCGTTGATGTGCAGATAGAGGTGGGGATAAGGAGCACTTGGGAAATTATCTGTCACAAGCAACTGGTGCTGAACGTGGCCTGTGCTCAGTGCTTGGCTGGTTTCAGCACCAGTTGGGAGATGAGCTGTTTCTGGGCTGTGTGTGCGCTGATACCATGCTCAGAACCTGGTTTTATGGGGATTTTTTGGCTAGCAAACATTCTGTCTCACGAGGCGTTGCCTTGCAGAGAAGTTCAGTCACGCTGTGATGAATTCAGGGCACACAGATCTCTCTCCTTGCTGCAGTTTTTGTCACGACACTGGTGTTTGGAGTCTGCAGTTGTGCTGCTCAAGCCCCATTTTCCATTCCTCTGGTGAATGCAAAGTCACCCCATCCAAATTCCTCATCCTTTAAATACAGGACCATTTTCTGCCCTTCCCTCCTCATTTCCCATTCAATCTGTTCCGCTCCACTGGTCTTCTTGTGCCTTTATAAAGGTGTATGTTGGGAAAGGATGTAATTTTTGGAAGGGCTTTGTAAAGCATTTATTCACTGTACAAAATCACAGCCAGGTGATCTTTTTCTTTCTGCACTTTGAAGTTGTGAAGAGAAGATTGGTTGTTCATGCTGCCCTTTCCAAGGGGATTGTGTTAGATTCCTTCCCCCTCTGAGGATCCCAGGCATCCAAAAGCTGCAGCACATGGTCGTTATGGGAAGATATATTGTCTGTAAATATCTTTATACCCACACTGACCGAGGCTTTGGGAGGTAAATTATATGGCTAGTTAGTAATAATAGCATTAATAACAGGCAGGGCAGTGAGTTGTACTTTCTCTGGGCAAGATTAAAACCTCCTCAGTCCTCACATCAGTTTTTAGGAATGTAAGGGTACATAGATAGGCATGTGGATTTGCATCCAAGTTTTTCACCAAGTGTAGGGCACATATTAAGGAAATATAATTATTCAACTAAGAAAGCTGCACCAGGGTTAGGAAATAGTTCTGCTTGTGGGTGCCTTGCCTTTTGCAAATGTGGTTTTAGAGCTTTCCTGCCAGTCTGCACTGTGGTTTCCTCAGGGACCCAGAGGAGCATGGCACGGATGGACGTGGCATTCCCGTTCCTTTCTGAAAAGCCAAGGAATTAGGGCATTGATTAGAGGCTTTCTTACTGCCTTATGGCAAAGTTTTGCTGTGCAAGCACATGTTGGAGTTGCCAAAGCCTTTGAGAACATGTTTCCAATAATAAGTACCTTTTAATCTGAGGGATCATTCCCAAAACAGGTAGGAGGAGGTGTCTTTTCACATTTTATTGGTCAAACCCCAAAGCAGGGGTTAACTAGACTTGCCCATGGTGAGATCTGTTCCCTGACAGGGTGGATTGCAGCATCCAACTTCTTGAAGCCAGGTCTCATTCCCGTTCCTGCTTCTCCAATAAATGTCTCCAGCTTTCCTTTGCTGGCAATGAGGAGTTTCCCTGAAGCAGAATTTGTTCTTGAACCTTTATCTTGAAATGCCAAGGAAAGAGTTTTGAGTTCTCCAAATCTCCATCAGTTCCATGTGTTCCTCCTTTAAACTCCACTCCCCCCACACCGCTGGCTCCTGTTTTGTTTATGCTTTGGGTCAAATTTGGGGTTGTCTCCTTTGCTACAAAAGGTTAGTTCATCCTGCATCGCCTTCAGCAAGTCAGCTTTGGTAACTTTGATTTTTTGGAATTAGCTTTTCAACTCTCTGCTGCCAAAACCACATCATGGGCTAGGAACAATAAATGAAGTAAATCTGCTCCAAGGACTCAACAGCCACACAACACTTGTGTGGACTAACAAGCAGCTTTGTTTCATGGTTGTTCCAAACAACTACCCAGGGAGATACTTATTTCTTTTCAAAAGCAATAGAGTAGAAAAAATGACCTATTTGTGCATATGCTGTAGCACATACATTAATGAGTTATCTCAAAAAAGGAAAGAGCAGTTTAGGAGACAATAGAGGAATTTGGGACTGGGGGCTGGAATTCAGTATCCAGAATCCAGCTTTCTAGAGCAATCCCAGCTCTATCCCTTGCAAAGTTTGTATCTCAACATGAAATGCAGTTGCTGCACGCTTTCTAGTAAGAGGAGAAATAACAGAAGTTATTTGTTTCCCCTTTACTGGTGTTGAAACAGTTGGATAAATAATGTGCTGTTTGGTATTTGCCACAATGAAGTCCAGAGACTGTATTAATGCATTAAGAGAGTCCAAATCACAGTCTTGAATGAAAGAAAAAAAAGTGGTCGGAATAGGGAATTGCCTTCTCCTGAAGGTGCCGAGGAAAACAAGGTGGGTGGTGAGTGGAATTTACCTACAAATAGGTGTTTTTTGCTATGAAGATTGTAATCTACACACAGTTGGTGTGCAAGACTTCTTTCATGAGACACCATGAATGCTTGTTAGTTTGCCAAATAAAGGGTGGGAATTCACTACAGGGAAGTCTTCCTGTAGCAAGGTGGGCCAAGCTGTTCCATCATCAGCCTGGTTCGTTTGTGTTCACCACGAACCAGCCAGTGCTCCTTGGGTGTGGGAATTTGGGTAGCAATTTGGCTGAATGCTTGTCAGGCTGCAGATTATTGATAATTCTTAGAAACTTCAGCATCTTCTTTTACCTGTGAGATTGTATGGCTGATATTTTTAGAGCTGATAAATCATAACAGTAAATGCCAAGGGACAACAAGCACAAAGTCCGCCGTGTAGCCAAGAGGAGCAGAAAAACTTAAAGTCCATGAAACAGAGTTTGTGCATGAAAACCCAACAATAAGTTGAATCCACCCAAATCTGATCTCATCTAAAGCAGTTTTACCGCTTCTATAGCTGATGAGGGACAGCCATTAGGTCCTGACTTTGCATATTTGCTGTACAATATCAACATTGTACATGGCAAAGATTTAAACTACGGAGGATTCCGCGCTCTCTGTCTCGGGTGCACGTGGGTCAGGTTCTCTTTCACAGCTGCCACTTGTGTTAACATTTCTTAAATTCAACTGATAAATCTTAACAAAAATCCTTAAAAATCACAGCCCAGCACACCATGTGTGTTCTAGAGGTGGCTCAAGGATGCAGAGTTTCAAATTGCCCAGTTCAAGAGCCCATGGCTATTCCTTTTTTCCACGTTATTTTGCAGATTTCCTGCTTGCACAGAAGTGCCTTCCCATGTATTGTGAGGAGTAAATTAATTCCCTGTGGATAAGGGAGGCAAGAGATAATGCTGCTGTTCCATAATTTACCCATTTCTTGACAATATAATCTGCTTCCCAGAAGCCTGAGAAACCAGGAGTTGGACTTGATGTTTCTTGTGGGTCCCTTCCAGCTCGGGATAATCTGTTGCATATAATTTTATTCTTGATCTGCAGCGTCAAATCAGCAGTTTGATTGTTTGCTGCTGAATTCTTTTCTCACTCGTTAATTATATGTGCAAATCTGGCACTACTAACCCCAGCACAGCAGTATCTGCTGCCTCCAAAGCCACAGTATTTTAATCTTCTTCAAAATTTATTTAGACTTTCTTTGCTGCTTCTGAAATATTATTTTGGGCACTCCTCCTGCAAGTGTGGAATTCCGTGGAAATGATGATGAATTCCTCATTTGTCTCTTTTGTTTTGAACAGCCAAACAGAGAAAGAATTAGTAGCAGCCAGAGCAGAGCTGAGTCATGTCTAATAGCACATGTCATGTGGAAGTGCCTGACACCCCTCTGAGTAACTTGTGAGTTAGAGGAGAAGGGAATCAAAGCCAGGCTCTGGCAGAAGGGTACAAACACACCCCTGACCTCTTGCCAAGTCACAGCTGTGGCCATAAGTGAAGGTTCAGTGTCAGCATCTCCCCCAGAAGTCACAGATGTTGAAAGCAGGAACATCTTTATTTGGCATTAAGGTTTCACTTCAAATCTGCCAAGCTCAGCTCTTTGCCCAGGTGTTTGAAGTGAAGAGGTGGATTTTCACCTCATCAAGTATCAGCTGGTAAGCAGGCCAAACACAAAATAATATCCCTTCCCTTCTCTTCCCATCCCTTCCCTGTCTGTCTCAGAGGGGTTTATTCTGCAGCATCTCTACTTTTAATTAATCTGCCAGGACAAGCCGCGTGTGAAGCTTTGAAGATTTATTTTTCTCTCCTCCAGAAAGGTGGATTAAGTGACTAAAGCTGCATCAATAAATAGGCCCTTGCTTGATCAGAGTGGAGGGAAAGGGTCTGTAGAATCCTTGCTGGATGGCAAATGCTGCAAGGCTGAGCTTGCCTTTTTAATCTGCATTTAATTAGAGCAGCGTTAATCAAAACAGGCTCTGACACTCGCAGGACCCTCCTGAAATCAATGAAGGCTTGGAGGACTCTTGAAACACAGCAACCACTGCACTTACAGCACCTCTTGGCTTTCACAACAAGTGTCCCATTAAGTTTTATTGTATTTGGATGATTTATGTTATTACTGAGATCCTTCAGAGTCTTTCCCTTCTGGCATGAACAAATTGGGAAGGTTTTTTCATGGTCAGTGTCATTCAGAGCAAAATCACTTGTTTTCAGCATTCCAAGAGTCTCATAGTCCCATGTCAGATGTGACCAGTAGATCAAATCCAATGGATGAGGAAGCAGTTTTTTCCAGCCAGGGTGCAGAGCTGAATTCTGACCCCCTGCATGGCACAGGTGACTTGACTCAGCCTAAAACCTGCTTGGAATTTTTCATGAGGAAGCTCATGATCCAGGATTTAGCACTGAGTGCAGTATTTCAGCCACCTTCCTGTGAATTTGTGGGATCTAATTCAGTACAACTGTGGAAAGGTGCTTCTGTGGAAGTGTAACCTCATGGTGGGCCAGGTAAGATGGGTTTTGCAGGTCCAGTTTGGCCAGGATGATGATGTGTCTTTGGGGCTTAATGTACATATTAGTAATACTTAATTTGTAATATTAAATTAATGTATTAGTAAGTATTAATACTTAGTAAGCGTTGGTCACTGTTAGGAAGATACTTCTAAAAGGTGGCCGTGGTGGAGATGTTTAGCTTGTGATAGTTAATTTGCTGGGAAAAGAAGAAATATGGAAACCCTCTTTCTCCCTCACTTTTCTCTCTATATTTTGTTTGTCTTCCTGTGGTAAAATGACCTTTTTTGTGGAATTGCTGCATCATGTCACGTGGAAACTTTGGCAGTAAATCACAAGCTTCTTCCTAAGGAGACAAAATAGTAACTCCTACCTCTAGTTAGGAGTCAGCTCCCCTTACAGTGATACATTCTTTGTAGTTTGCATGTGCCACACAGTTAGAATAAAGTGTACCACTGTCGTTATGGGATGTTGGTACCACAGCAATGGGTGGGTTATATAGATTTGGGATCCAGCCTCTGCAGTATCTGGAAATGGTGAAATTCCAGCCCCTGAAGCTGCCTCTTGGCCCTGGCTCTGCTGCACTGGCTGGCACAGCTCAAGAGAGAGATGGCAGGGAAGTGCTTGGCAATTTATTCTTGCAGAATTCTGGGCACCTGAGGGGGTGGATACTTCTGGGATCACAGGGTGACATTCCAGCCTTGTCCCGTCTTGCACAAGCTTCTGTGTCTCCCAGCTCCCTGGAACTGAAAGGCAGAGGAGAGATGGAGCTGTGACACTTACAGGGTGTCTGGGGCCATTTGTTGGAGACACCCAGAACTTGTGGTCTCAGGGGGTGGATTTATAGGGGATCCCTTTCCTTAAACTCCAGTGGCTGGGCAGCCTTTGCTTTCTCCTCTCATTCGTTGATGCCTCATTCCCTGATTCCTGTTTTGGGAAGAGAAATAAAAAGGAAACTCTGACCCATTGCCAGGTATGTTGATTATTATAAGTCGATTTTAATATAGACACATTTGCTCTGGGGCCAAGTGCTCCTTTCCAGCAGCCTCATGTGCCGTCAGACCTTTCCCTGCTCCAGACTGATTGCCCTGGGTGTTAAATTTCTCCAGGGATTTGTCTTTGAAGAAAGATCTCCAAAGTTTTTCCTTCTGCTTTTTCTCTTCACCACCTCGCAGGGCACGAGGCTTCAATTGATACCTATCAAGCTGAAATTTTCTGAACCATTTTCTGCCCGTGTCCTTGCATGTCTCATGTTGGATTGTGCTGTTAGAAATAGTCACCTGAGACTTTTGGGAGACACTGTGGCATCACAGCCACCAGGATATAAAATTGGTGGGAGGTTTTTTTGCCTTAGTGAATTGATTTTCCTATGGGTTTAAAGCACTGTAGTCACATAATTCCTGGTTTGTCCTGTGTGGAGTAACTCTTTATTTTCAATTCCAGCCTCTGGCGAGCTGAGGCAGCAGTTCCCTAAAGCCCACGGACTGTTCTGTGCCTGGGGTTTGTTCCTTGGTGGCCACAGGCTCAGCTTGTCTTGTCTCTGCCTGAAACCTGGTTGTACCATCACTGGTAGGAGAAAAAACTCCTTGTGTATCATCTGAACTTCATAAGGAGTGAAGGGAGCTGGGGAGAATGGGGAATGGAGAGGAGCTGGAAATGTTCTGGAAGTAATTGTAATCTGGGAGACAATCAGCATCATCCAGTGGCAGATGGTAAATGAAAGCATCATCTTACACTTCCAAGGGCCAAGCACTTTGGAAATGTGAGTTACAAGCAGGGGTCGTGCATGATAGAACAACTTACAGTCCCTGTTTTCCTGCTGGGGAAGCTGAGGATGAGAATTTCCCTTCATTCTTCCCCTTATTTTCCACAAGCTCCTCACCCTACTGTGCATTTTTGCTCTGTCCTGTAACACCACGAACAGGAATCCGTGGGCAACTTGCAGCAAATTATTGAGTTTACTCCTTTAAAGCAGCTCCTTCCACTCATTTATCCATGTTACAGAGGTGTACTTGGGAATACAAGGCAGTACTACAGGTCAGGAGCAGGGAAACCTGTAGGAGGTGACATAAAGGACCCAGGTGACATGTGCAGGGCTCCCAAGGGGTGTAACCCCACAGGCAGCACAAATTCTAATACCTCAGGGATTCCTACACTCATTCCAGAGACTTTTCACCTGAAAAGCTGCTGAAGATCTTGGACTGAGCTCCTGTTGCCCCACCAGGGCATGGAGTTGGATCCTTTTCCCTGTGAGTGAGGATGATGCAGAGTTGTGGCTCAGCTGCTTGTTTGTTTGATTTTTTTTTTTTTCCCCGACAAAGCCTCCCTGAGCACTGTCTTTACTCTATGCCCAGTCCATGTCCACACTCCATCATCCAGGAAAAGCTGCAGCCCTGCCTTTTCCTGTAGGAATATTGCCAAGACTGTTGCATCATAAGTGCCAGGCCCAGGTTTACCTGTGTCAGGGCTCCATTCCCGCTGTTTGCTTTGGGCAGAACGCCACAGGAGCTGTTGTTCCATGCAGTGTGTTTGTCATGGACTTCTTCTAGATAGGATTGTCACAATCCCTTGCTGTGTCTGCTTTGTAGGCATTTATTCCTGTTGTCATCTAGGAATTGTGTTTCTGGGAGGGATCTTGGAATGCCAGTTCAAAGGAATACAGCTGTAAAATGTGAACTGGTGGGGGCTAAAGTCCTGGGCCCAGTGTTGGATTAGTCAGTTTGTCCTTGTTCCTATCAGTAATGGGAATTACCTGGCTGTGCAGGTGAGGGCCAGTGGAGCAGGTTCAGTGACGTGCCTGAAGGCAGCAGGGTCTGCTAGGACAGAGTAAATATTGAAGCCAGACCTGCTGTTGTCTTTAAAAAGCCAAATGTCTCTTTGAAAGCTTCTGGCTTCCCCTGTAGCTTGAGTTACCTTGGAATGAAGATAAGGAATGAAGGCTGGAGCAGGTGAAGGGTTGAAGAGCACCTGGTGAGCACGTTCTACAGCAGTGAAACAACAGGATCTCTCCCACTTGTGCCAGAGTGATCTGTAAATAAGGAATGGGATTTAGATGGGACGTAAGGAAGAAATTTGTTACAATGAGGGTGGTGTGGTCCTGGCACAGGTTGCCCAGAGAAGCTGTGGTTGCCCCATCCCTGGAAGTGTCCAAGGCCAGGTTGGACAGGGCTTGGAGCAACCTGGGCTAGTGGAAGGTGTCCCTGCCCCTGGCAGGGGGTGGAACTGTATATTTAAGGTCCCTCCGAACCCAAACCATCCTAAGATTCAGCCCCCCCCGCTACATCTGCCATCCCTGCAGCTTTCTAGCTCTTATTATCCCAATTATGTAAAGCCTTTGGAGAGGGGCTGGTGGATCAGCCAAGCTGTGTCATGTCAGGTCATGCTGAAATCCTTATTCCTAGAATGATTCCTGGCCTGAGTGGGGCACTCCAAAGGTCTCCCTGGCTGGCGCCTGCCAGGGGCTGGTAGCTGGAGCCGTAGGGAAGATGCTGCCGGAATTAGGGCAGTGCAGGCTGATCTCTGCCTGTGCTGTATCACTGCCCTGATTTAGAGTAAAGCCGTTGCTGTGCAGTTTTCCTGGGAGCGGTTCATCCGAGGTGAGGGAGCGGTGCCAGGAGGAGCCCCTGCGTGGCAGGGCAATATCTCAGATCAAAGGAATCAAACTTGCTGCTTTAAGAAATCCCAGCCCTCTGCTCTCCTCAGAAGCTGAGCAGCCACTGGAATTCATCCTGGAGTTTTTACTGAATAAGTTCTTATCCTGGTTTGGTTGTTTTTTCTTTTTCTGTGGGATTCTTCCTGACGGGAGAGACTGAGGTTTATTTCAGCCCTTCCTATGTGTTGAAAGCATTTAAGTGGAGTAACTCCCCCACGCTCCTTTAGGAAAGACAAATATTATCATTATTGCATAGTGGGAAAAGCAAAGCAAAGCAGAGGGGCTGTGACTGGCAGGGCTCTGACTCAGGGCAGTGGCAGAAGTCCTCAGCCTTCTTCAGTCTCTAATCCTAAGTGTTTTATTTTCAGGGAGCCTGTTTATCTGGCACTGGTGAGGTTTTAGGGCTGGATACAGAAACTCGGATTGTGCAGGAAGCTTTTGCCTTTTATTTTCACCACCACTCACCCACAATCTGTCTGGAGGAGTCTGTACAAAACTAAAACGTGAAAAACAGCCCCAAAAATCAGTATTTCAGTGGAGGCCAAAGCATCCATTGTCCTGGACACAGAATACCTAAATGGGAAGGGAATGTCACTCACACCTCTCAGGGCTGTCCTCACCCACGGGAGAAGCTTTTAGCTGCCTGAGCTCATCCTTTAAATATCCCTCTGTAAACAAGGGGAGATTTATTTTTAGCATAATCGCTGGTCGAAGGGAATCCTGGATCCCCGGCTCCCTCCCTGTTAGGATTCACTAGAGGTGCTTTTAGTAGGAGAACCGTGAGCTGTGCTGTGCTTTCATCTCTCCCTCCATGGCACAGACATAAGTTGACCTGCCTAAACTTTATTTTCTCCTTCCCTGTTATCTGACAACGTCCCTGCTGGAGGCAGATGTGTCCCAATCTCTCTGGTGGTGAGAAGCTGTGACCCTGCAGCCCACAGATAGTGCTGGGCTGCTCTGGGTGCTGAAAAGCTGCCAAACCTGGGCATGGGGTGACTGTAGCTGCTCCGTATCTCTCAGGAGCAGTGTGGGGTGGAGGCACCCTGGGACAGGGATGGGGACAGAGGTATGGCAGGTCTGGACACAGATCCTCCTCCTGCCCTTGGCCATGAGCCAGAGCAGCTCAGCCAGAGCCCAGCTGGTCCCTCCCCAAAAACAGCTCTGGGACCTTTTGGTCTCACCCACACTCCCCAAGGGGCTTGAAGGGCACGTTACAAAACAATCTCAAATTCCTTGTTTACTTCTCACTTGTAGGATGTAGTGGATCATGGGGTTTGCTTTGTGAAGACATCCAGCTCTTTCACTTCTCCAGACTTTGAATGCTCTTGTGTTGAAATGGCTCTTGTACTGAATGCTCTTGTATGGAATATTGGGGGTAGGAAGCATCTCCAAACCCTGCACAGCCATCCCTGGCACTGCTGGTCGAGCAGAGGATGAGGATTTCCACAGATCCAGCTTCTCTTCCCACCTGCCCCACTGACCTGCAGATGTTGTTGGTGTTGTTGGTGTTGTTTGTGTTGTATCCCAGAGTGTCACAACGGGGACAGCTCCTCCTTCACATCCAGGCAGGGGAAGCATGGTCTGACCTCGATAGCTTTAGGGTGATATTAGGGTCCTTTTATTTATATGCTCTCAGAAGTGTATTCTTCAATTCAGGGCTGTTCTTGTCACAAGGACTATGTACATTATTCAAATCGCCTATTGATAAAATGAAGTATAGAATTGCAAAGTGTGAGGCTGCAGAGCCTGGCTCTGGAGTAGTTTCTTTTTTAGGAAGACTCTCTGGTTGGTTAAGTTTTAGCAAAAAGCAAATCACAGAACGGTTTAGCTTAGAAGGGACCTTATAGATCATCTTCTTGTAACCCATGCCGTGGGCAGGGACCCCTTCCACTAGACCAGGTTTCTCCAACCTGGCCTGGAACACTTCCAGGGATGGGGCAGCCACAGCCTCTCTGGGCAACCTGTGCCAGGGCCTCACCACCCTCACAGCCAAGAATTCCTTCTGTATATCCAATCTAAAAATTTGTCATAATTTGTCTTGCATGTTAAGTGTTTCCCTGGTGCTGATGTGTGTCCCTGTGTGTCCCCAGTGCTGCTCACAGCCGTGAACTGCTACAGTGTCAAAGCTGCCACCCGTGTCCAGGACGCCTTTGCTGCGGCGAAGCTGCTGGCGCTGGCCCTCATCATCATCCTCGGCTTCGTGCAGCTGGCAAAGGGTGAGTGCTGCTCCTTTTCCTTGGGGAAGTGCTGTGGACTCACAACAGAATTAGGGAGAAAGCCCAGCAGTCCCACCCTGAGCATTCCAGAGGCAGCAGAAGGGCTTTACAAACCATTCTTGTTCTCCGCTGTGCTTGGGGGGCATTTCCAGCTCGTGCTTTGCTGGGGTTTTGCACTTTATTTGGGAGATTTTGTATTTCTGTCACAGTTTAGGCTTGATTTCATACTAATGGAACCCAGCATGACTCAAGGTCTTTCTGACTTTTACAGTCACTGTGGCCTCTCCCTTTGGGATTGCAGGGAAGTCTACAGGGAATGAAGATTTTGGTGCTGTTGCGCTCAGAAATCTTCCTGATTCTGGCTGGTTGTGGCCTTTTGCCAATAGACAATAACCTGTGTGTAGAGAATATGTGTAAACCACTCCTGATCATTTTAATCCTTCCACAAACTGCCCCTGCATGTTTCCCTTCATCCAGCTCTGGGTATGGAATAACTTGGTGGAGCCCGTGGGTCACCCAGGGCCACCTGGGTCGGGCAGGGCTGCAGGGACCACATGAGGAACAGAGGCATTGGAGCTCTCAGCTGACACTGGCACATATCTGTCAGCCAGCACCTGGAAAAGAGGATAAAAATGGGAAGATAAAGCAAATTTTTTGGTGGTTTCGCTTGTTTGCTTCCCACACACATAAAATCGTCTCAAACCCAGAGATGTAGTTTGTTCCAAACCCATCTGATTAGTTAATCCTCACAGACAAGCTTCTTTTTTTGGTGCTAGTTTTGTGGAAATAAATGTTTCTTAGGAAACAGTACAATCCTTTTTTGCTAAATGGGGATCAAATCTCCAGGGAATCCTGTCTCTGCACAGTGTGTGTGTCTGTGTGTGCTCGTGGGTCTCTGTAATTCCTGTCTCAGCCCTGGGAGCCAGTGCTGTCTTTGCAGAATTTCTTGCTTTGTCAGAGGTTTTATTTTCTTCCAGCTCGGTGCTGACACTCAACAGGGACATTGTTTGGGGCTTATCACAAAATACACCTCCCTCCACAACTGCCCAGCCTGCTTTGCTGAACTGTTTTGTCTCTCTTAGGAGGATAAGTCACCATAAATCTCTGTTAGTTTGTTAACATTTTGCCATAAAGACCTTTACAACTGTGCTTTGTTTGCACATATAATCTTAATTTGCATCTTCAGAACCACCTTCCTTCCCTCCGTGCTGTCCTTTTGCCCTTTTGTTCAGGTGGAACCACTTTCTGCTCTGGCTCCTCAGGTGTAAATCCATGCTATTTCCATTGAATTGTATATGTAGCCAATAAGAGATTTCTGTCTTGTGCACAAAAAACATCCACCCTCTGCTCTTGTGTTATTTTACTTCCTATGAAGTTGATTATAGTTTCAGCTCTGGAGAGGTACAAGCAGGACCTCGCAGTGCAGGCAATTCCATGGGGTTTAGTTTCCTGCTAAACCACCTGGCTGCTCCAGGCAGGGTGAAGGATATTCAGATCAAAAGCAATTCTTTGATGACATCACCTGAAGACAAAGTCTGAGTACACAACATGAAGCAAACTGGATCAGAGTGGGATCCTTGGGATCTACAGAGGCTGCTGGTTTACACCTTGTTCCTGTTTTACAACTGGGATTCTGCCTGGGGTCTCACATGGATTTTATTAATCTCCTTAGGGAAGTTCAGGCTCTCTGCTAAGTCCTTAAGAATGTACAAGCTCCTTTCCTGTGCCCTTCCTCAGCTTCCACCTGCATTTTGCACCTTGGTCCATATTCCTTCCAATAATGCCAGGTGACCCAGTGCTTTTAGCAGGGATACATCATGAGATTGTCTTTTTTCTTCTTTATTTCTTCAAGGAAAGCATGAAAATTCCCATTTTCAGTTGCAAAAACGCTGCACTGTTCTCCATCTTTGTCCTGTACAGAACCACATTTCCATGCTTTTACTGCTCCTCCATGTGGCCTTGTGTCCTGCTGTTCCCATTCCGATGGGTTTTTTTGGACAAAGAGGACCCTCCCCACCCCCAGCTGGGTAAATCCATCCCAGTGAAGTCCTCACCCAGCTGGTTTGTCTGAAGCTGCTGTTCCAGGGGAGATGGGGTTGTGTGTTCCCCTGAGGATTAACTGGTTTTACTGGTTCCTGTCCCATTGCTGGTTTGTGTTTTACAGAATCCATAAACAGACAAGAGGAGCAAGACCACATTTTTGGCTCAAATGTGGAAAGTTCTTTGATTTCACAGAAATTTTCTCTCCCACAATTCAGCTTTTGGCTTTTTCTCATTTTCTCCTTCCTGATTTTCAGAGGAGCAGTAACATCTCAAGACAAAGAACTCTGTGGCAATATTGCCACACAGAAAAGAGCATTTCCTTGTGATCTCCCCTGGGCAGCTGTTTTCCATCACTCCTTTCATACCACTTCAAAAGGAGGGTGGAAATTGGTTTCCTGCTCAGTCTTTCAACTGCTTGAAAGTTGTCTCAGCGTAACTGCCCCACTTGGGATGAAATTATTTTATTAATACAAAAGTTACACTTTTAAAAGCCTTCTTGGGGCTGGAGATGTGTTTTAAAATTTCAGTGCCCTGCACTTGGTGTGTTAAATACCAGTTTGCAGCACTTAAATAATACAGATAACTTATACCGTAGACAGGATCAGGATTTTTTCACTCCAGTATTATAAAAATGAGGCTTATTTTGGTTCTGTTATTTTACCATTTGCCTTCTGTCCAGCCCCCCTTGGTATTTTTTGGCCATATTCTTGACCTGGAGGTGGTTTGACAGCAGGTTTCAGGGAGGTTTTCTGCACTGGATGTAACACAGGAGGTCTGTGGTTATGTCCTTCTCATACCTGATCACCCTGCACCTTAAAACCTTCCCTTAAAAACTAACCTAGATGTGACATGGTAAAAAAATTGGGCTGATCTGTAAGGACACACTCATGCTTTTTACATGGGAGGGAGTTCAGGAAAGGTTTTGATGTCAAAAAATTCTAAAAACCCCAAAACACAGACATGTTTCAGACCTATTCATTTCTGTTCTGATGCCCCAGGGTATCTGGAGTGTTTTATGTGCCCTCAGGCAGCTGGAGCAGTGAGGGGCAGCTCCTGGCTGCTGCTGCAACCCTTGCTGTGATGCTTCACCAGCAGTTTTGCTTGAAAACCCAGGATTGGGCATTTGGGACTTAGGGAATTAGAATTTAACACCGATTTTATTGAATTATTTTTATTGGATTTAATGTACCTTTATTTATTGTCCCTTTTCATTCTTCTTGGCCAATTTCTGAGCTGAAATTCCTCGTCTGTGGTGCCCAGAGCTCCTCTGTGGTGACAGCAGCATTTTCCTCCCTTGACTCCCTTCCTTGGGCTGCTCAGAGACCAGCAGAACAAGGGGTAAATCAAGGACAAAGTAGGCAAATTTAACTCCAAACATTTGCCATGGAGAGCTCAGACTGGGCAGGGAGGTTTGGGTTTAATTTGGTGGGGTTTTTTTCATAAAATCCCATAATGGTTTGCATTGGAAGGGACCTTAAAGCCCATCTTGTTCCCCCCCCCCGCCAAGGCCAGGTTGAACGGGGCTTGGAGCAACCTGGGATAGTGGAAGGTGTCCCTGCCCATGGCAGGGGTTGGAACCAGATGAACTTGGAGGTCCCTTCCAACCCAAACCAGGCCATGATTCCACGATCAGTCGTGCCCTGCTCCCCGCTCGCTGAGGGCAGGTGCAGCAGTGCCTTTGTCTGTGCCTGGAGGAACCAGCTCTCCCAAGGGACTGGCTCCTGGACACAACCTGGGATATGAGAACCAACTGGTGGTGGAGCTGTGAGAGGAGTTTGGAGACCAAAGGCAGAGCAGGTGGGTGTTCACCCAGGCAGCTCATGGGAGTCAGGAGCCACATGCAATAGATACAGAACATCCCTGAAGCCTCTGAGTGTGTCCCTGCACACTGGGCCTGAGGCACCAAGGATTGCAGGAAAACATGCCCTGTAGCTGCCTGTGCTGCTTCTTGTTCTTGGGCATTCCAAAATGCCACCGGGACGGGATTTTCCAGCAGGAAGCTTTGAAGGGAGCTTTGCTGCACCTCTCTTACTCACTCTCTCATTCCCGGGGCACATGGAGGGTGGAATACTGTGCCACAGACAGGGAAGCTGGGAAAGCTGCCAGGATCCTGCCCCTCTAAATCACATCAACCGTATGTTGGAGATGAATCAGGCGTCAAACGCTGGAGGGCTGATACAGCAATTATATTTTATGGGCCTCTCACTCTCTAATCCTGGATTTCTCTTCCAGCCAGAGGTGGATGGCAGTGCCCAGCCCAGGTGCTCCTTGAGGGGAGCAGCACTTTGGTTCTGCTCAGACAATTCTTTTCTTGCCTTCTCTGCCCAGAAAAATTTTTGGCAATTACAGATTCAGGGGTAGAGTTCAGCCTGTTTGGGCTTTTGCACTGTACAAGTGTGAAGTGGCCTGTCCAAGAATAAATAAATGCATTTAATAACAACAAAAAAACCCCCAAACTAAACAAGCAACCAAACTAAAAAAAACCCCAACAGCCCATAATACAGAAACAGTAGGTCAGTGACCTGTGATGATTGTTTTGATCACTGAACTGAAAGCTTGGCCTTTAAGGGTGATGTGAGCTGTTGTTTGTTTAATGTGGAGCTTTGAGGATGGTGTGAGCTGTTGTTTGTTGAGCTGTTGTTTGTTTAATATCAAGCTTTAAGGACCCTGTGAGCTGTTTGTTTAATATTGAGCTTTAAGGACGTGTGAGCTGCTGTTTGTTTGACTTTGCAGATGGAGGCTCAGTGCTGCCTTAACTGGGATGTGCCTTTGACATCCCAAAAGCTGCTTTAGCCAAGGAATTGTGGATTGTAGGGTGTTCATTCTGGGTATCCTGGATGAAATGCCAGGTGCAAAGCTGGATCAAGGTGGAGCTCAGATGGCATCTGGGATGTGTCATAGGGGACCCTGCTTGCCCCTGAGTGGGTTTTGGGGCAGCTGACATGGGAGGGTCCGTTGGCTTCTCATTTTTCCAAGTGCAGCTATCCCAGCAATGCAGGGATTCCCACATTTAATGGAGAGCAGTTAATACTTCGGTATTTGCTTTGCAGCTCTGTCTGATCTCCTCTCTCTGCCTCCCCTGAGTCTCTGGGTCATGCCAAAGGTGTATCAGTGCAGTTGTCTCCATGTCTGTGTGTCCACATGGACTTTTCCTTGTGCTTTAAATTCATCCTTTCCCCACAGCCTTCGACTGCTGGGCTGAAATTAGTGACGCCTGTGGTGCTGGAGGATCTGCCCTCCCCAAATGTTCTTGGCTCTCCTGCATGAGCTGGTTGGCTCCTTTAGCCCCTCCAGTGGCTCATTCCTGTTTGTCAGTCTCAATCACGGGTTATTATGGATGTGGATTGAACCTGTTGTGCAGATATGAAAAGGGAAAACAAACTCATGTAAGTGGATGGAAACCCACTGGGTGGTTTGTTCAGGGTTTGCACCTTGCTGTTCCTCTGCCTGGATGGGGATAGACAAGGAGGAAATGCCTTTCCATGCTTTGTCAAGGGTCAAAGAGACCCTGTTTGTCCGTCCAGGATCTCTGCAGTGCCTTTGGACTCACTGGCTCCTGGAGAGGCATCACTCCAGGACTTCTGGGACTGCTGCCTTATTTCCCATCAGCAAACATTCTGCCAGCACAGATTGTGAAAACTGGGAGGTGTTTGCTTAGGAGGAGGAGGGTAAAAGGTTTCTGGTGTATCAGCAGGATGCAGAGGAGGTGGGAAAGGTGACAGCACATTGTCTGGCCTGGGAGCAGAGGCACTTTGCACAAAACAGAAGGAAGTAGCTGAAAAGAGGGGAAGGGTCATGGCCTGTCCACAGCTGTTGGTGAGGAGTGGGATGCTCTGGCTTCTCTTCGGATGCCCTCCCTGCTCTGCAAGGTCATGGCCATGTCTTCCCGACCATAAACACCTCTGCTTCAGGACCCCAGTTTAAAGGCTGCTGTTCAGAACTGCCTGATGCTGAGCTGGCTGCAGAGAGGAGCAGACAGCTCCTGTGGGCACTGAGCTGTGCTTCCTGGGAGCTCTGAGCCTTCAAGGATGCTCCTAACCCTGGCCCCTGCCTCTCTCTTGTTTTTCTAACTCAGTCCACTGAATTCTCACTGCTTTTCTCAGGAAATGGCTGAACAGCTGAGTGGATGATCTCCTCTGGGGTTTTTGGTACATACACCACGTTTCTCCCTGGCTGGGTTTCTCCCCCCTCCTCGTGCTGAGCTCTCTCCATGGCCGCGTTCCCTCTCCTCGCTGTTTGGGCAAGTTAAAAATCCTTAATTATCATGAAATGCTTTCTGCAAGAGTAGATTGCTGTGCCATTAAAACCGGAACGGGCATGACTGGGGAGCAAATGAACATTTTTAAAGAAAGGGTCTGAACATGCAGCTCCTCAACCCAAAACAGTCCCTCGCGCAGCAAGGCCCCGGCTGACCCGGCGCAATTACCACAGTCTTGGCAGCTGGCAAGATCAGCAAATGGGGTTTATGTCAGAGCTTGTTACCTTAATTTGGTTAATTGTAGAGCAGAGTGCGATTGAACAGCCAGTTCAAACCAGGTTCCAGCTCTCCAGGGTGCCGGGCACGGGCAGGGAATTGCCTGGAGAGCGGCGACGGCAGCGTGGGATGGGGGGGTACGGGGAGCTGGGGGTGCCAGGGATGTGCTCTCTTACAGTCCTTGGGCTCCCCTGAGGGAGCTGAGGCTGTGCTTGGCAGCCTCACCTGCAGATTTGTAACCCTTGATTTGATCCAAAGTCTGCAGTTGAAGCCTCCAAAAGCATGTCGAGGCTTGAAGGATGCTGAGTGTCTGGGAGGTTTTGTAGGCCATTTGTGGATGGTCCAGCACAGTCACTTGTCCCTCCTCCCTCTGGTACACCCTTGTCTAGTTGACAAGGTGGTGTTTGATCAAAGGTTGGACTCAATGATCTTGGAGGTCTTTTCCAACCTAAATGATTCTGTGATTCTTTGGCAGTGCCTGTTGCAATAGGTTTTAAACTGCAAGAGAACAGGTTTAGATTGTATAAAAGGAAGAATTTTCTTATGTTGAAGGTGGTGAGACACTGACACAGCTTGCCCAGACAGGCGGTGGATATCCCATCCCTGAAAACACTCAAGGTCAGGTGGGATGGGGCTTTGAGCCCCCTGATCTGATTGAAGATGTCGCTGCTCATTGCAGGGGTTGGGCTCCATGGACTGCTGTTTGTTAAGCAGCCCGGGCTCCTCTCGTGCAACCAGGAGGTGATAAAGCATGAAAAACACAAAAGAGCATCCTGTGGACCCTGGAGGATAAAAGCCTGGCCCCTTGGAGCAGGAAGAATCACAGAATCATTTATATTGGAAAAGACCTCTAAGGCCATCGAGTCCAACCATCCCCCACCACTAACCCCTGTCCCCAAGTGCCACATTCATACAGCTTTTAAATCCCTCCAGGGATGGAGACCCCACCGCTGCCCTGGGCAGCTGTGCCAGGGCTGGACAACCCTTTTGGTGAAGAGTTTTTTCCTAATACCCAACCTAAAGCTGCTCTGGCACAACTCGAGATAGATCTCGACTCCTCTGGTTGTTCAGTCATGTCCTGACATGTTGCTGAATCCATTTTACCGTGAGGGTACAGAAATGTGAAATTTAGTAACTCACTGTGAGTTTTTGGGGAGCTACAACTCTCCATGGGTGAGATGGGGAGAGGGCAGCAAAGTGTTGGCTCCTCAAGCGCTGAGGAGGATCAAAAAGTCCCTTCCTTCCTTCCTTCCTTGTCCCCTCTCCCGGCTGCCCCTGTGCTGACTTGCCCCTCCTTTGCCAGCAGCGACATTCCGATGCCTCAAAGGGATGGGTTGGGTGCAAGGAGAGGTGTGTGAGTAATTAGTTATGTCCCACCCATCCTTCCCTCCCTCCATCACCCTCACCCACCCTCAGGGAATGAAATTACAGCCTTTGATCTCATTCCTCTACTTTAGCACTGCTCCAGACAGTCCTGCTGCCTTTGCTGGAGTCCCAGATGGGTTTAGGTGGGGAGGGACCTTAAAGCTCATCTCATTCCACCCCTGCCATGGGCAAGGACACCTTCCACTATCCCAGGTTGCTCCAAGCCCTGTCCAACCTGGCCTTGGACACTTCAATGAACAGGGTGTGGGCTTGGACCCTCCCTTACCCAGAGGCTGAGGATGCCTGTGGTTGCCAAGTGGGTGGCACATTCTCAGTCCAGGAATGTAGTTTTGGGCAGGGACCACCAATGCTCCCCTCTGCTCCCCTCCCATCCAGCTGGGCCAGGGCAGCAGCTCAGCCCTTTCTTGGCAGCACCAGGACCATGGTTTGAGTGAGGGCTGGGGAGACACCAAGTGAAACCTGCAGCTGCCTCAGGAAAAGGAACCTCAGGGGGTTTTGCCTGTGACAGACACAAAGGGGATTTCAGGGGGAGCTGGTGGCCAGCTGTGGACAAGAAATGGAGTGATCCTTGTGATGTTTCTTGTGCCTTGCTGCTCATGGATTGGAGCATCCTCCTCGTGTGGTGAAGGTGATGATCCATTGATCCTGGTGGGAACATGCAGAGCCTGAGAACCTTTGAGAAGAGACATCCTGAGGGGTGTTTGAAATGTCAGGAGAGCCTCCTGCTCTCCTAGTCCATCCATGTGCTGTTCCAGTAGCTAATTACAGGCACTGTTAACAAAAAGTGTACCTTATTCCCATAACAAAAGACCTAGAAAGAACTAGACTGGTAATTATTCAGGAAGGGCAGCAAATGAACTCGGGAAAGCTGAGCCCAAGGGATTCAGCAGAATGTGATACCCTGCACCCCCCTCCTGCTCAGCCCTTTATTCATTTGTGCTAAATTAGGGTTCTATGGCTGAACCTGTAAGCCAGGAATTAAGGTTAAACTCAGCATTAGATCAGTCTCTGCATTTCCTGGTTTTCCTGTTACACTTGGATGTGTTTTTAAAAAGGATTGGTGCCTTTTGCTCAGGAGGTTCACTGGCTCCAGGGGCATTAAATACATTCAGCACATCCCAAGGTAGATGCAGAACAGACCTTCCTGCTGCAAGGAGATGCTGGGAGTGAGGTACAAAGTGACTCCAGTGAAGAACAGGAATTAGAACTGGGATCTGGACAAGCAGAGCCTTGCACACCTGCTGGACATCCCTGCACTGGGTTTCCCACTCCTGATGGATTCCCAGATGGCGGATGAGCTGCTCCTGTGGTCCTGGCTCTCCTACAGCTCGTACCCACAGCATCCCCTTGCAAATGGCATAGCTTCTGCCAGGGAAAAGGCAGAGGGATGCTGGTTTCCTGGGCAGCTGGGTGAGCAGAGAGCATTTTGCACACCATGATAGAGAATATCTTTTTGCCTGGTTAGGATTTAGCAGGAGGGAGAAAGGAGGTGAAGGGAGCAATGCCCGGGGTGCAAAGGATGGAATGGAGCTGGAGGGTCAGGGATAGAGAAGGAAAGAGAAGAGGGAGCTCTCCCATGCACACGGGGCAGCTCCATGTCTCTGGCACAGGTTTGGAGCAGTCCCACGAGTGACAAATGCACCACAGACCGATGGTGCTGTCAGGAAAAATCCCACTTTCCCGGCAGTGGAAAGACGAGTGGGAGATGTTACAGGGTCTGTGCATCCAGGTTTGTCACCCAGCCCCTGCAGCAGTGGCTTTTGGTGGCGTAGGGGAGGGGAAGATCTGAAGAGAGGCCATCCAGAGGGAAAATGCCCCATGTTTGAGCATCCCTCTGCTTTTCCCAGCAGCACATCCTGGGTTTCCATGTGCTGAGACATGAAGGGTTAAGCTCCAGGCCCTGCTGATGGCCATGTGATGCAGTTGCTGGGGTGATTAGTAAAGATCTGTGCCCTAAGAGGAATCACATGGGCTTCCACAGGGCTCCTGGATGCAAAGGTGCCTCTGGATCCCACCACGCTCCCTCTTCCCTCCGCACCGAGGGGAGTGGCAGGTCTGGGAATGTGGCTTTACCATCCCAGCCCTACACCCAGGCCCCACATCAAAAGGCAGGGAACAAAACAACTGCAGAGCATTTGAAAGCAAAATAAATAAACCCTGGGCTGCTCCGGGGCAGTTGGGACCAGAGGGACAATCGAGGGGTCTATTTCTGGCTGTTCCTTTCAAAGGCAGATCCATAACAGGAACTTTTCGTCGTGGGGCCCTAAAGAAGGTGACTTCTGATATCCAAGCCCCAAAAAACCTGACTTCCCCCAATCAAAGGGATTGCCACAGCCCTCTGCTTTGTCAGGTGGCTGGTAGGACCGGAGGAAATCCTGGGTTTCTGCTTTATTGGGTGGCTGGTGGAAGTGGAGGAAATCCTGGGGCTTTATCGAACACCAGCAGCCTTCAATTGAGAGGACAATGTGACAACATCTGTGTTTGCAAAGCATCTTCCAGCAGGAAGATCCCCAGAATGTTTTCTTCCCAGGGAGAAGGTATCTGGGAGATCACCTCGGAGATGGCACGTTGCAGTGTGAGAAAGTTTGGAGGAGTCACTCATGGCCAGTTGCTTGAGGCACATAATTTTGGGGCTCGTTATCAATCCAGATGAATTAAGCACTGTAAGACTGGAGGAATCAGCCCAACAGGAAGATGGGCACGTGCTCTCAGCATAACCTGAAATGCATCAGAATGATAATTAAGATAATTAATCCTAAGAGCAGCTTTTCCCTCCAGGTTTCTCTGTTTCAACCTCCCCAGAGGCCCTTGGGGTTCACAGCCCATCATTGATCCTTTCCTGTGTCCTGCAGGTGATGTGTCAAACCTGACTCCTGAGCACTCCTTCGAGGGCACGAAGGTCGATGTTGGGAACATCGTGTTGGCTTTGTACAGTGGCCTCTTTGCCTATGGAGGATGGTAAGATTCTCCCTCTCTCTCTTTTCTTTGGGAACTGAATCCCAACACCAATTTCAATACCAAACTGAAGCTCCTGGAGGGCTCCTTTGAGCACCTGCAATCAGGAGGAGCTGCTCAATCTACTGTGAAAACAGGCCAGTTGCAGCCTCCTTATCATGGAATCATGGAATGGTTTGGGTTGGAAGGGACCTTAAAGATCATCTTGTTCCATCCCCCTGCCATGGGCAGGGACACCTTCCACTATCCCAGCTTGCTCCAAACCCCATCCAGCCTGACCTTGAACACTTCCAGGGATGGGGCAGCCACAGCTTCTCTGGGCAACCTGTGCCAGGGCCTCATCACCTCATAAGGAACGATTTCTTCCCAATATCCCATCTAACCCTGCCCTCTGGCACTGGGAAGCAATTCCCCCTTGTTCTGTCACTCTGGGCCCTTGTCCAAAGTCCCTCTCCAGTTCTCTTGGAGCTCCTTTAGGCACTGGAAGAGGCTCTCAGCTCTCCCTGGCTTGCTCCTTGCAGGTTTGGTACTGTAGGTCTTGGAATTAGGCACCAGCCATCCCAAGTGTTCCCACTGCCATCTCTGTGCCCCTCCTGAAATCCCCGTGCAGATGAGTTAAACTGCAGGGCTTTATATGTTCCATGGACTAACCAGAATGAACCCCTGTTCTTTTTAAATTCCAGGAATTACTTGAATTTTGTGACTGAAGAGATGATAAATCCCTACAGGTGGGTGTGTGTCCTGGGATGACATCCCTGGGAGAAGGACCTGTATTTTGGGGAAGCCTCTTCCTCGTGTGTGTAACAGGGGTTGCTGATCAGCCTAGAAGCCAAGGTCTTTATCTGGGGAAATAGAAGACAAGATAAATTAATGGCCTTTTTCCTCCCTGGAATCAGGGAAGCAGAATTATAATCTCTGTAGGAGAAGGGCTGTTGTTTACGCTGCTTTCCTGTCCCACTAATATCAGTGCTGCTGGAAAGCCCTGCTTCCTTGGCGTGACACCTCTGTGAGTTATGGGCAAGGGAGAAGCACTCAGGGCTTTATTAGTGCCTTGTATAAACTCCCAGCAGAGGGTTTGTGCTGCTGTCCATGCGTTTGTCCCGTGCTCTTCCCATCCTGTTGAGCAACAGCTGCTTCCTGTGCTGCTCGTGCCTTTCGGGGTTACTCGGGGGCCTGGCGAGCTCAGGATGGGCCACAGCAAAGCAGGACAATGCTGAGAAATCCCTTTTGCTCGTGGGATGGTCCCTGTGAGCCACTGGGATCTGAGTCTCGGGGTCACTTGTGCAAAGAGCCCGTTCCTGGCTGACCCTGCTGGTGATTCGTTTGTGCTGGGAAGGATTTGATACTCCCTTTTCTTCAGAAACAGTTAGAAAAAGGGGGGTTGTATTTTGCAATTCTTTGCATGTCTGCTGAATGCAGTCATGGGATTTGACTCTCCTCCTGTGGCTTTGAGCTCCGCTGGACCAATTAGACGTGGCACCAAGCAGGGTTTTCTTTTTCAGTTTCCATTCGCAAATGAAGTTAAACTGTTTGGAAAGGCAAATTTGTACCAGCACAGCCAGTTTACAGACTCACTCAGGCTGTGTCTGGACTCATTTTCCTTGAGTTTCCTCAGCCCATCCATCTGCACAGAGTTAGAGGCTAAAAACTGCCCGCTGGGTCCCTGAGCTTCCCATCTCCCACAGGAAACCCAGCAGCACAAGTGAATCTCTTTTGCCCAGGAGAGAATCCACTCAGTGCCACTGGGTGTTTTTAATTAATTGCCATTGCAGTGATCTTGGACTCCTGCTCAGGCAGCCAGAGCCTCTCCATGGAAAAAGTCCCTCTTGCCATAATCCTTCCCTCTCCATCAGGCTGTTCAGAGAATCGTGGAGTTGTTAAGGTTGGGAAAGACCTTTAAGATCACCAAGTCCAACTGTCAACGCAGCACCACTAAACCATGAACTCAAGTGCCACACCCACATGTTTCTTGAACACCTCCAGGGATTCCACCACTTCCCTGGGCAGCTCATTCCCATATGGGCATCTCCTCTGCCCTGGGAGCAGAGTGTGGCTGGGAAACCTGACATGCTGAGGAGCCAAAGAGCAGAAGGGCTCAAGCAAACCTTGAGCGAGCGCAGGAGGGCGGCATCCCTGGGATCAACAGCTCCCTCCTCTGAACTTCTCCATGACAGTGTATGTTTTTTCCTAGGAACCTGCCCCTGGCCATCATCATCTCCCTGCCCGTGGTCACTCTGGTCTATGTGCTGACCAACCTGGCCTATTTCACCACGCTGTCCACAAATGAGATGCTGACATCTGAGGCCGTGGCCGTGGTAAGATGGGGCTGCTCTGACGGGACTGTTTTCCAGGGCAGGTTAAATCACACTTGCAATCTCTGCTCACATCTCCTGCTTTGTTCCAGGCTGGTCATGGCTGCTTACAAAAAACCTGATGTTTAACAGGAGATAAAGAGCAGCTGTGATGGGAGCTGGGGAGAACAGTGTGATACCAAGTGGGATTAATGGCAGACAGCGAGGGTGGGCAGCAGTTAGTGCTGCTCTTAGTTCCCAAATAGGGAAGGTGGCTGCTGGCCTTGTGACTTCTCATCAGTTACCAGAGCATAATATTCATGGGGAAAGGTCATTCAGTCATTACTGAACTAGATTGTTTTCTCTCTGTATCTTCCTTGTTTTAATTGAGAGAGATAAATAATACTTCTATTAATTAAAATGCCACGGCGGTCAGAAATCCTGGTTGTTTCAGGAGCAGACCTTCCAAACAGCGTGACCAGGATTGTTCAAGGCTTCAAAGGGAATCTCCCAGCCCAGGATGAGCTGGTTTGGGCCACTCAGGTGACAGTGCTCCATCCTCTGGGTTGGCACCAAGCCCCTGCTCCAGCCCACAGTGATGTGGTGCTGAGTTTTTGGGGGTGCAGCCTGTGTTGCATGAATAATAGAAGGTTTGAGCTGGAAGGAACCTGAAAGATCATCATGTTCCAACTCCCTGCCATGGGCAGAGACACCTTCCACTAAACCAGGTTGCTCCAAGCCCCGTCCAACCTGGCCTTGGACACTTCCAGGGATGTTGCTGTAGTTGTGTCCATTGCTGCAGCCACGAGCCTTTGCAAGGCTGAAAATCAATATCACAGCAAAGGCTGGAAATCAATATAAATTGGAGTAAAACCACAGTGGAGAAGCACAGGGTCAGTCTGTGACAAAAAACTGCAGCTCCAGGACACTCCATGTCCCCAGGGCTGTGTCCCAGGTCCTGACTCAGCACTTGGCAGCAGCTCCGTGTTTGAGGCTCCTCAGTTTCCGTTTGATCTTGAACTTCCCGATGGCTGTTCTGATAAATGGTGTGTCCTGACCCCGAGGGAAGGGCTGGCTGCTGCTTTAGTTTAGCAGTTCCACAATATGCTTTTGCAGGAAAGAGGAGCAGCAAATGGCAATATGGAAAACTCTGTAACAGCTTCAGCACTAAGCCGTGTCCTTCGCTCAGATTTCTGCAAAGATTAAGCCTTTGCAGGCAGCTGTGAGTTCTTTTGGACATTCTGGGTATGAAATGTCTCTTGTTGTCCCCCATTTAGGATTTTGGGAACTACCACCTTGGTGTCATGTCCTGGATCATCCCTGTCTTTGTTGGCCTGTCATGCTTTGGGTCAGTCAATGGATCTCTCTTCACTTCTTCCCGGTAGGTTTGTTGCTCAATCCTGTGGGTTTTGTTTACAAGCTGTGCTTAGTTCCTCTTCTTTTGGAGTTGTCCCCCAGAGAGTGGCTGTGGGCAGACACAAAGTCTGAAGGGTCTGGAGACCATGTGGGGAATGCAGGGGGAAAAAAAGTCAGCCTTTAAAACCATACCCAGATTAAAGGAAACCTTCCAGTGGTCTTAATCTTCTGTTCCTCAGGCAAAGTGCTGTTAAAGTCAACAAAACAGAAACAGACACAGGCTCGGCGATGATGGGAAAGTGGCTTTAATGGAAAGCAGAAAGTTGTGAAACTTCAGGGCCGAGAATCCCTCCAGGAAGGAGAGAAAGGACAAGTCAGGACAGGGACTGAGATGGTTCTGGCTCTGACACATCTCCTGGGTTGTCTTAGGAAAGTCACTTAATGGCTGTCTCTGGAATGGAGATAAATACATCTCTCCTGCATTCTTTGTCCATCTCCAGCCTCCCTTCTAAGTCAGGGATTGGTATTTCAGTCCTGCTGCCTCGGTCTGGGCTGAGCTCGGGCTGTCCCTGTTTTGTGCTGCAGACAAAGCCCAGCTGGGGCTGCAGGGGTGTAACTGCTCTGTGTCCCCCTCCAGGCTGTTCTTCGTGGGATCCCGAGAGGGACACTTGCCTTCAATCCTGTCCATGATCCACCCCAGGCTCCTCACTCCTTTGCCATCCCTCGTGTTCACGGTAACACCCAGGGCTGGGCTGGGCAGGAAGGGCTGGGGGTGGGATCCCATCAGAGGGGTTGGAGGGGGGCTCCCACCTCCAGTCACAGCCATTCCTACATCCACCTACAGGAGAATGACCCTTCTCATCATATCCTCATAGACCACTTCTGGTTTGAATTCTCCTCATCCCTGGAAGTGTCCAAGGCCAGGCTGGATGGGGCTTGGAACAACCTGATCTAGTGGAAGGTGTCTTTGCCCATGGCAGGGGAGTGGAATGAGATGGGCTTTAAGGTCCTTCCAACCCAAAGCATTCCATGATTCTATGCAATCATTCCAGGCACCAATTGAAAATAGCTTAAAAAAGTAAAAATTAATTAACATGATCCTTCTCCTGGCAGGCAGTTCTTCTAAAATCCCTTTGTTTAGTGTTGTATCATACATGGGTTTGCCTCCTCCCTTTGCTAATGGCTTTTTCCCTGGGTTCAGTGTGTCATGACCCTGCTCTACGCCTTCTCCAACGACATCTTCTCAGTCATCAACTTCTTCAGCTTCTTCAACTGGCTGTGTGTGGCTCTGGCCATCATTGGGATGATGTGGCTGCGGTACAAGAAGCCAGAGCTGGAGAGGCCCATCAAGGTGAGAATGGTGGGAAATGGGAGGTGGGTCCTCCCTGAGTCCCTTCTCAGCACCTGGGAAGGCTCAGCTGCTCCTCCTGCGTGGGAGTGGGACTGGGATTGCAGGAAGATGTGGGGTTTCAGCTAATGGAGATGTTCCTGCTGCTGAATGGGAGTTGGTGCAGAAGGACAAAGAGCTGCCGTGGCCGTGGGGACAACAGAATGAAGGAGCTCCGGGTGTCAGGGACACGGGATGTTGTGGTGGGATAACACAGCGGGAAGCTCTCCGTGACTAACACACTCCCCAGGACAGATCCCAGGCTGTGGCTCTCAGTGAAACACTCTGTACCATCAGGGACTTCCCCTAAAATAGTTCTCTGCTAAAGCAGCCCCTGCACTGGGAGCTTTGTTCCCTGTGTCCTTGGCCAGCTTGGCAGCTCCGTGGCCCATCTGGGAGGAGGCCAAGATCGTGTCACCCCGGTGTGTCTGATGGCCTTCAGGGCATGTTTCCCACTCATCCCTCAGCACAATCGTGTCTCTGCCAGGCAACAACACCCAGAGAGAGACAAACTCCCAGGCCTGTGCTGGTGCCTTCCCAAAGTGACTCTTTGTGGGGTGTTTCCTTAGTGGGTGCCCTGCTCAGAATCCCCTGAGGAACAGCCCTGAGGATGCCATGGCCTGTGCTATGGCTGCTGCTGAAGCTGGGGCTGTTGGTGCAGGTGCTTTGTATAAGGCATCATGGAAATATGGAACTGGGATCCAGAGAGGTGCTGAGAAAGGCTCCTGGCTCCTGGCCGTGGCGGAATGTGAACTCTGTCCCTCCCTGGGCTGTACAGCTGGATAAACTTCCCTGGAAAGTGTGCCCTGTTCCCCGACACATCTCCTGACCTGTTCCTTGGTCCCTGCTCAGGTGAACATCTGCCTGCCCATTTTCTTCATCCTGGCCTGCCTGTTCCTCATCGCTGTTTCCTTCTGGATGACGCCGAAGGAATGTGCCATCGGCTTCGCCATCATCTTCAGTGGGATCCCTTTTTACTTCTTTGGGGTCTGGTGGCAAAACAAGCCCAAGTGGGTTCTCCAAGGCATCTGTAAGTACCCGCAGTCAGGAGCAAGGGTGCAGTTCTTGCTCCAAAAAGAACAGTTTCCCAGTTACCTCCTACAGCTGGGAGCGCTGGCTCTCCTTCCTGTGGAGGAGATTCCAAAGTCTTGGCTCTGATCCATTTTTTAATGATGACAATTTTAACCTGATGATTACCATGTCTATCAAGCACCCAAAATGCACCCTGACTTTCAATAATTGCAAAGTCTGGGACAAATACCATGTGGAAAACAGGTTGTTATTACTCAGCAGAGTGTAATTCCCTGAGCACGTTGCTCTTCCTCCTGGAAAAGCCCAGAGCCAAGCCTTTGCTCAGCAGAGAATCCCTTTACAGTGGTGTAGGAAGGGAAAAGGAGGAATTGAGCACAGCTGGCCTCTGTTTGACTGCTGAAAATTCACAATCAATCCCAATCCATGGTTTAGCCAGTGCTAACATTTCAGATCCAGGCACAGCTTTCCTTGGCATCACACTGTGGCAGCGGAGCAGAGGGAGGGGAAAGTCCCCTGGATGTGTTCTCTTAGGAGGTTTATTTTTAAGGTATCTGCTCTAAGGTTTTCCAACAGCTGACACTGCCCCACGGTGTGTTTAGGGATGGAGAGACTGTGCTTGGCACATGGAACCTCTGCCTGAACAACTGAATCCAGAAAGTCAATCCATGTTGTCCAAGTAACTGAACTCCACCAGCTGCCTCCCGGCTCTCCTACAACGGGCTGACCTAGAAAAGCAGACAAGGAGAAGTGCCCAGCCTTAGCTGGGTGTTTTATGAGGAAGAAAAAGGCTTTCAGAGCAGTGCTCAGCACTCCTTATTCTTTTTTTCCCTGTTTCTGTTTCCCTCTCCCACACTCACTTTTTATCCTGAATATTAGGCTCAGTTCCTGGAAAAGCCATTTTTGCAGTGCCTGGGTGGCAAATTACCATATTCGTTGTTTTTCTCCACCAGAGGCTTGTAAAGAAAATATAGAAAATATTCTGGGAACAGAGAATGATAATCCTGCAAACATCCAGTTAGAAACATATGACCTTTAAACCCGTATTTATTGATATATTGCAGATAATTTGAGCACCTCCAACTGATTTGAGTCTGACCTGGTTGTATTTAGAGTTAGTTTTACCAGGCAGGAGTATGTTGTGATCTCCAAACACAGGAGCAGCAGGGAGCAGAGGAGTGTTTGGATATCGGCCACCAACACTAATGGGTGGAAAAATAAAGTTCCTTCAGTTTAACACCTTTTCCTGGGCAAACCTGTACCTGAAATGGTCCCTTTACTCCCACCTGCCCTGGGCCAGGCAGTGGCCTCTGCCCTGTGGGCAGGACAGGTGGATTTAGGTGGGTTTGTCCTTCCAAGAGGCCATGGGCTCACATGGATTACAAAATTGGAAGTAAAAGCTTCACCTTGGATTTTCCATGCCCGTTCCTGAGCAGTTTTGGCTGCTCACTCTTCCGCCATCCAAAATGAGTTACCATATCACTGTGCAAGTAGAAACTGGTGTCCAGAGTCCCAGAGCCTCTCCTGGAGCATCCTTGCTGCAAGACCAGAGCTCCCTCTGTTACATGTTGGAATTCTAGGAATGAGTGGGAAGTATCCTGTGGGTTATTTCAAGCCTTAAATTGGAAGGCAAATGGGTCAGACCTTCTCTCATGAGCCCAGACCAAGATTTATGTTGGGCCCCTGCGTGTGATCCCTGACCTTTCCTTTGCTTTCCTCCCCAGTCTCTGCGACAGTCCTGTGCCAGAAGCTGATGGAAGTGGTTCCTCAGGAATCCTAGGCAGGAAAAGCAGAGACATTCAGCTCGAGGAAACGCACAATTTTATTTTAGGACGACACAAGAATCTGCTCCCTCGCACCCAGATCCCAGGCCCTGAAGCCCCGTGGGAGCCGCTTCCTGCTGACACCACATCCCAGCTCTGCCTTGTCTCCTCCAGCCCCTCCAGCCCCACCTTCCCCTGGCACATGGGTGACCCTGTGATGAGTTCTTGGTATGGGCATGAGCCAGGAGGAGGAATTCCAAAGGGCAATTCCAAAGGGGTCCTGCCTGTCCCATCAGCATCTGTGTGTGTGGGACACCGAGGGCTGTACTTGGTTCTGGGTGGGCTCATCTGGTTTGGGGCTGGGATGCCCCAGATGAGGATGGATCTGCTCAGGAACCTGGCTTGGGTGTTCAGACGTGCCTGGGGCTGTCACAGATCCAGGGTGGGCCTGAGCCTGCCCCACCTGCCTTTCCTGGCCAAGGGGGGTGGTTGGGAAACAAAGGTGGGCTGGTGTTGGCTCACACACACACAAACTCACACCAAAACATGCTGCTGGACACTCTGGGCTCTGTCCACTGGCAGTGGCTGAGGTGAGACAAGGCAGAGCAGAATTAGTGTCAGAGAAATTACATGGGGAGGCCTTGTCTGCCTGTCACCGTGTTCCTGACAGAGCACTCCCCTGCCAGCACCTGGATTTTAACTCCCAGATCTAATCCCCTGCTGTTGAGCCAGTTCTCCAGGATGCTCTTCACCAGAATGCCCATCCCATGGCCCTGTGAAGGAGCACTGGGGCAGGTGCAGGCCCGAGGGTAGAGTTCCTGCAGATAAACCCAGGGAACTGCAAAGAGCAGAAGGCCAAGTCCTTGGCTTGCTCATTCCATGCTTTTCTGTGGACAGGCTTTCATCCAGCATGGGATGAGCAATATTGTTCTCTCCACATGGCCCTGCTCATTGCCCTTGGTGTGATCTGTGTTTGCCTCTGAACCATCTGCAAGGAGAAATAAAGGGTGGGGTGCCCTTGGCATGTTCCCTGGGGTCTGTCCGTGCGTTTCCTGGTGCTGTGCCCTCCGTCACACTCTGTCTCTTCTGGAATGTGCCACAGAGATGGGACCAACCGGGTCTGGGGTGTAGAAAGGGCAGGTGGCTGGAGCCTGGCTTTCACCTCGGGCTACTGTAGATCATGGGTTGGGAGGGACCTTAAAGCTCATCTTGTTCCACCCCCTGCCATGGGCAGGGACACCTTCCACTAGATCAGGTTGCACCAAGCCTGCCCAACCTGGCCTTGGACATTTCCAGGGATGAGGTAGCCACAGTTTCCCTGGACAGCCTGTGCCAGGGCCTTGGCACCCTTGGAGTAACGATGGTAGATGGTGTGTTTTGCTCCAAGGAGCCTGGCCTGGGACCTGGGCCTCCTTTGTGCATCAGGTTTGGCTTGGTGAGATCCCTCCACCACCCTCCCATTCTGGGAGTGATCCTTGAGCACAAACCCTGATCTGCATGTGAAATCCTCTTTGGCTGTCATGGGTGGTGCAATCCCATCCCCTGAGCACACCCAAAATCCCTCTAGTTCCCAATTAGTCCAACTGTCCTCTTAGGAACACGTTGCTTTATTTGGTCAAAAGCGTCGCCTTTTCAGCAAAGCTGCAGTTCTTGAACACTTTGCTCATTGTGCCTCTGCTCTCTGGTATCAGTTGAAATTCAGAAGCATCTTCTCCCCACATTGAGCTGCTTTGCTCTCTGTTGCAGATCTTTGTGCTCGTGCTTTGTGCAAGTGGCTCGTTGAACTACTTTTTCTCCTCAGTGTTTTTATAAGCTCGGCCGTTGGGAAGCCGGGATCCTCCGAGAGCTTTCTGCTGGATTCTCCTCGTAGCGTGGGGTTATTTTGGGTGGAGAGGCATTAAGGACACCATGGTACTCGCTCACACTTTGTCCTTTGAAGCTCTTTAGCACTGGGGGGTATCAGGGCAGGTGCAGCTCCTGTCCAGGTGTGTGGCCATGCCCACGTGAGCTCTGTGCTATCGCTTTGCCAACCAGCTCTTGCTTTGAGTGCAGCAGGAATAGGTGAGACAATCAGCACATGGAGAACCTTGGCTGTCAAGTTGTTTATTCCATGGCAGCTCAGTGTGGAGATTCTCAAACCAGCTCAGGTGACAGTGTGGAGATCCCCAAACCAGCTCCCAGGACAGTGTGGAGATCCCCAAACCAGCTCAGGTGCTGCTTCACCTGCGTGAGGTGCTGAGCTCTCGTGGAGCTGAGCTGAATCGTGGGGACTTGCAGCTGGTTTGTGTGGATCTCCAGGGCAGAACCCAAAGTCTTTGGCCAGTGCCTGGCTGTGCAGGGACCTACGTGCAATGAACTGGAGCACCTTGGATCTGGTGCCTGTGGAGGGTGTTTGTATAAATAAGGTGGTAAATCGTAAAACCTGAACTTTTTGGCATCTCTTCCGGCTGAAGGCTGAGATGTTTTGGCAGGGTGGTGATGGGAAGTCACCGCTCCTGCTGGACCTGTTTCATGGAGAGAGGACCTCAGTCTGTCACCTCCCACTTGCTCTGCACGTTTTTATCTGTGGTGGTGTCAGGGCAGCTCCTGCAGGGCCTGGGTTCAGTGTAGGGGCTCCTGGTGATGAACTTCCTGGCAGAGTTACTTGGGATGCAAAGCAAAGGGATTCAAACTCTCAGCCACCTCAACCCAATGTCAATTGGCACCAAGGTCCCACCCAAGAGCTCAGAAATGGGTCCAGACCTCCCAAAGGGGGGGAGGGTGCTTGGTTTGGACACATCTTTGAGCAGTGATGACCATCACTACACGATGTCCTCCTGGTGAACGTTTCATGCTGGTTTTAAAGAGGAAACATCACACTAAGAAATATTTTTTAATTAATTACCTGATCTTAATGAATTCCTTAACTTGCTTGCTTTGCTTTTTATGAATTTTTATTATTTTTCCCTTGCTGCTGAAGATCTTTCTCATGTACTAACCTACAGGCTCTGGCATTGATCCATATGTTCACAGTGATCCTGCCAGCATCTCCTTGGCAATAGAGGTTTAGGGAAAACTGAACCAGCTACCAGCACAAAATGACAAAAAAAATGTTGAATTTGGTCAGCCACGGGTCACATCTCAAAGTTTAAAATGCCTGATTTCTTTCTTTCTGGATTCATTGACCCCCATAGTTCCTCTCCACCAGAGCTTGGTGACGTGGCTGGAAGAGGTTGGGTTATTTTTTCCCAGAGGTTTGGGAGATAATGAGCGAGGGGGTAAAACTGAATTTCATTTGCTAAAGAAAACACAATAAAGTAGATTCTCCAGTGGGAGAAACTGCTTCCAACAGGATCTGCTGTCCAGAGTGACAGCTCGTCCCTTTGATCAGCAACAGCAGCATCTGCTGCCCTCGACTTGCCCTGGTCAGCTGGATTTTGGTATGGAAAGGGGAGAACTCCTTGTGAAAGACTCCTTGGTGCTTGTTTTCCTCAAACATGGAATGAGATGTGTGTCAGGGAGGGCGAGGGGAGCAACAGAGACTTCACAGAAAATTCCTTGTCATTCCCAGCACTGGATGTGGGATTTTTGTGCTGTTTCTCTGTTGGCTTCTCTGTGGAGCCCGTGATCGGTCACAGCTGCGATGCACTGAGGGACATAAACCCTTCCCACAAAGGGCACTGCAACCACAGGGACCTGAACCAGGTTCCACGTGAACCTATTTCATATGAGTGTCCTGCAAGTACAGCTGGAGCCGTTGTGTCCATGGAATCAGGGAATCATTCAGGTTGGAAAGGACCTTTAAGATCATCAAGTCGGACCGCGGGGCCATGGCTGCTCTGCAGTGATCCCATGGTCCTTGTACCAACCCCCCCTTCAATTACTGCTCTTAACTTGTTTTTAAGGATTTAGCCTCCCAGGCAGGCAGTTGTTTGGAGTGTTCATGGAATAGCATCCTGCAGGGATTGCTAAACAGAGCAGGAGCTGATGGCCAGGCACTTCCGTGCCCGTTGGGTTCCTCTTTCTAAATGAGAAACCTTCTTCCGACCAGGAGGGGACCCAGCCCTGCTCAGCCCTGCAAAATGCTCCCAGCCAAAAATCAGGGGGATTTATGTCATCCTGGGTGGATTATTTTATAATTTTTTTTTTCCAGCTTCCTGCAGAATCTGCAGTGTTTTCCACATCAGACACCATGTTCTGGTAAACACGCTTTTGTTTTCAGTGGCTCCCTCTGTGGCTCAGGAGTTCAAAGGGACTCTGGCGCAGTTGAACAAACTTTAAAGACCCTTCAACTGGATTGAAACTCCTGAGAAGTGGCTTTGTTGTTCTCCGAGGCCTGTCCCAGGGGGTGGCTCAGGCATTGGGCTCCTCCAAGGGTTCCTCCATGGTGAGTCTGAGTGGAGCCCTCGAGGAGAAGCGGTGTTGGAACAGAGCTTTTCCCTGTAGCTGTGACTTCCCAGCCATGGAAAGATGTTCAGAGTGGCAGAGTCCCAGTCTGGCTATGGGGAATCCCAGGGAAAGTTTCCACTCAGTCTGGGAAGGTACCTGTGCCTTCAGCCGAGGTGACAGTGTCCTTGGGCTTTAATATAAAATAAAAATTAAAAAAAAAATTAATAAGGAAACTGCCAAATATTGTCATTACACAACACTCTGGCTGGTTGGGGCTGTTCCTGTGGGATGGCAGCTTTTCCATCCACCCATTGTGCAACTCCATTGCTAATGAATCCGAGGGGAGGGAGGGTGATTGGGAAAGGGCTGGAATGAAGCTCCCTCCTGGAGCTTGGGAAAGGGCAGCCCAGTGGGCAGATGGCTCCGGTTCCTCCGGGGCTGGTGCCGGGGCTGTGCCATGAGGTCTGTGCCACGACCCGGGCACAGCCCACACACTGAATGGTCGCCCACACACTGAATGCTCCGGCCCTGGAGCATCTCCGGCTGTGGGATGGGCCGGCACAGCCGGAGCCAGGGCTTGGCTGCTGACCAGGGAGATCCCTGCAGTGATGGGAATCTGCTCCCTCCTCTGTGCCAGGGCATCCCAGGAGACCTCAGCATTGAGGGATGCTCAGGGGGTTTCCTTTTCAGGTGGCTTCTTGAGGAATTCCAGGATTATGCTGGATTTGCCTGTTCTTGAGGAGTTTCTTCCCAGTTTTCACGCTCTGAACTGTAACTGGGAGCTGGGTGGGGCGGGTGTGTGATGCTGCTGGGCTTGGTGGCACCAGGAGCTCCCAGTTTGGTGCAGATGATACGAGATGTGGTGGTAGGAAACATGGCTCAGGGTCGGCCATCCCCTAAGGATCCGATATCCAGAGGATTATTTCTTTGCTTTGCCCCCTCCCTGTTCCTCACGTGAGAAGGGGTGTTGCTTCCTCCAGCTGTTGAAGTGTTAATGAGAGAAATAAAAGTATTTTTTTAAACACTGAATTAATTTCTAAACTGCCTAAAAGAGACTTTATAGCTACACCTGAGTTATTCCCGTGGGGTGACGTCCAGCTCAGCCCAGGGGATCTCCCACATCCAGCGGGACGTGGGGCTGCAGCCCCTGCACTGGGATCGACGTCACACGGAGGGAAAAACATCCTTATTTGTTCAGGGGGCAGGGAGAGATCTGTGTCCCACCTAAACCCTTCCAAAGGGAGGATTCAAAGTGGCTCCCAGACCTCGCTCCGACCCACAGAACAAAGGGTGACATTCACTCCTGGTGAAGAATCTGACTTTTCAGAGATATTTTTCTTTGTACTTTTGTTGTTGTTTTTTTTTAAAACACACACACACAAAAGAGCTTAACACACACAAGAAAAAAAAACTAGATCTGATTGACAATTTTGTTATATTTGGTTGCTTTAAAAAAACTATTTTACTAATTTAAATGTTGCTGTAGATGACAATTCTATTTATTTTAAGGGGTAAATATCTTTTAGTCTTAAAACTTCTCCAGTAAGCGCTGTTTATTCCCAATGTTTGTGTTCCTGGCAACACAGCTATTCCACTGGTCAGCCAGTAGTTCCTGAATCCAATGGCCTTGTAAAACAAGATGTCTCTTGCAATGTATTTTTTGTAGTATTTCTTGATTCTTTTATGTCTGTGGTTTAACAAATCTGTTGAATGTTTGGGTTGTTCTATGTTTTGGGTTGTTTTGTTTTGTTTTTTTAACAAAGAAAGCTGAATTACAACTCTCTTGTTGCTGGTCTTTGCCTCTAAAACTTTTCTTTTACGTAAGGTTGCCTTGTTTATCCCCCATCCATCAGCACCTGAGACCTGGGTTTCCAGGTATTCCTCTTGCAGATGGATTTAGGAGCATGGCAGCATCCAGGCCTCCATCACCATCCTCCTTTTTGAAATTCTAGACAACTCTTCTGGTTTTCCCTGTGTTAAAACCAAGGGAGTGGGAAAGTGGGTGGGCTTTGGGCATGAGGTGGGAGCAGAGGATGGATGTCCCAGTTCCCAGGGTGTATCTCCATGGTTTTATGCTGGAGCTGCTGCTGTAGCAGAATTCATGTCCAGCAGCAGGCAAGTATCAAGTTTCATAAGAGGAAAGTGATCCTCTGCTGCAATCCCTCCTTCCCGTGTCCCTCCACACTGAGGAGGAGAATATTCCAGTGGGAAAGGACCAGGGCAGGGATGCTCAGGCTCACAGAGGTGGGTTGGTGGAAGAGCTGATTTTGGGTGTGCCCAGGATGCTCTGTTGGCACACACACATCCCAAGGGGAAGAAATGGGCAGGGAATCCTAATGGAGCTTAGAAAGACCGTGGAAAAAAACAGAAATAAAGCAAGTGATGCCCAAATGGGCTGAGTAGATGTTACACACAAATTTCACACTGAATTTAGGTGCCACAGTCAACCAATGTCTTGAACAAGGAGAGAATTCATGAGAAAAAGGCAATTCTTGATTTACTCCCGAGTGTTGTGGCTGTTTTGGGAAGTAACACTGGAAGACAGAATCTGCTCAAGCCCAACCACCTCATAAAACCAAACCCTGAGACCACAGTCGCATTTAACTAAATATTTATTTACAAAAGGAGGAAGGTGGAGATGAGGAAATGAGAATGGAGTTACAAGAACCCCGTGTGTGACAGGGCTCTCCCAGAGGCTCTTCAGAGGCTCTCCCAGATGGGATTAGAGGCTCTTAGTGAAGGAATTAGAGTAATCTAAGAAAAACATCTCCACAAGCCAGCGTGGAATAGCCCGTGCCATCAGTGATTTAAAAGATATCATTCCAAAAGTGACAGTTGTGGCCAAAGAAGGAAAGCAGGGGAGAGAATAAACTCTGGCAAATTAAATATAAAACCTCAGTAAGACAAGTCAACAGGACACTCAGCAGTGGGACACGGACGGCACACGGAGGAGCAGGGCTGGGACACCCTGGGATGCCTGGCAGGGACATGGAGGGAAAAGCACTTTACCAGGCAGATAAGGCAGTAGAGATGAAATGAGTTATTCACATCCATGTTTGCTACAGGCACACTTGGAAAAGTTCCCATGCTGAAGCATTTCTTCCCAGGGAGCAAGCCCAAGGAATTGCTGCCAGAGAAAGCGTCGTGTTTGGGAGCGAAGCTCCAGCTGCAGGATCCTGAGGCCTTCCAGAGCACATCTGGGGCTTCCAGCAGGTGTGTGCAGCCACTGCCCAACACTGTGATGCCGTGGGGGTGGAAGGTGGAAAACACAGTGCTGGTACAGGTAGAGGGTCCAGAAGCAGCCAGAGGGCTTACAAGAGGTTGTAGTGGGGAATACAGTGAGCAGAGACATGGAGAGGAGCATCCTGGGGGGAACACAGCTTTCCTACAGGGAGGTCAGTCCTCAGCAGAACCACTGAGCTTCCAGTATCTCCATCCTTGGGTTTTCAGCAGGCTCAGGACTCACTGAGCTTCCCGTGGGGTTTGAAAAAGGGAATTATATCTGTAAAAATTGTTTGGGAGAGAGGGAACACGTAAAAGTAGTTACTAATGGAGGGAGATGTCTGCAGAGCTTTGCCTGTGGATCTTCTCCGGGCCCAGGCCAGTCCAGCACACAGGATCTGGAAAAGGAGATGGGCAGGGTAGCAAAGGCTTGGGAATGGGTATTTTCAGGCTCATGAAACAAAAAGGGAGTGCAAATGAAAAAGAAAAATACCAGTAATGCTGCTCCATGTTCCTGCCTGAGCACTGGGCTGGTCCAGCCACCCCTCCAGGCCTGGGCTGTGGGTGGGAAGCGGGAGAGGCCTCAGACACCCAGACAAAGCCAGGAAGTGTTGTTTGCTCCCAGCCTCGTTAATCATGCGCTTGGTGTCAGGGGATGTTGCTGAGACCACTTTTATGTGAGCACTAAAGTTCAAAAAGCCCAGATAAAAGGGTTTGTTATTGACTGCAGGAGCCCTGGTGCAGCCTCAAGGAACACTTGAGTCCAGGGAAAACCTGGGCAGGGATCAGACCTTATGTTTCATATGAGCCTTCCCTGAAGGTCACTATTGTTGGCTGCTGGAGACGTGGTCCTTTGGCCCATGGCTGCCCCACAGCTGACCTTTCCTTGGTGCCACTGTGGCAGCTGTGCCTTCACAGAATCATAGAATCATGGAATGGTTTGGGTTGGAAGTGACCTTAAGCTCATCTAATTCCAACTAGACCAGGTTGCTCCAAGCCCCGTCCAATCTGGCCTTGAACACTTCCAGGGATGGGGCAGCCACAGCTTCTCTGGGCAAACTCATCCCAGAGAATGAACATTGATTCATCAATGGTGCCCAGGGTGGCAGAGGAATCCTCATGGTGGGATTTGCCCAGGAAGGACTCATGGCATGGGAGCTACATGTGACCCAGCGCTGTCCAGACACGTCCTCAGCTCCGGCCTTGTGGCTGCTGGGCTTTGTCCTGATGGCTGGAGGTGATGGGAGAGAGAAAACAGCCCTCTGGAAGACACACAGGCAGCAAGACTGACAGTCTTCCACCCTCAAACCCCAAACATGACATTTTTCCCCCCAAACCCAGGAGCAACTGTGTGGGAGGGGCATGGAGAGCAGGACGGGAGCTGCCACCAAGGGAGGGAGAGCCCTTGGAGCAGCAGGTGGAAATGGCTCTGAGAACTGGAGGCAACCCAGCAAAAAGCAATAAAACTGTTGTTTGTTTGAAGATTTGTGTGGAAGATGAAAGGCACTCGATATGTTTGGGTTGGGAAGAAGCCACTAAGGGTGGGGTGTGACACGGGCCGGGAACAGCTTCAAGGGTGCACATCTGAATCAAAGCAAGGAGCTGACAAGGAATCGTGGATGGAACTAATAAAGGGATCCTCCGAGGCAGAGAAATTAATCCAGTGAAAACAAGATACAGGTATGAGGAAATTGGATTAAAGGGGAATTGATGTTGACAAACTTCCTTGCAGCAAAATGCACCCAACAACAAAATTGTTCCCTAAATATTGAGGCAATGGAAGTTTTGCCTGGAAGGGTTTTTTTTTTATCATGTTTTAAAGGAGTTGCTAATATTTCACCTATTGTACAAAAGCCATGAAATAAAGGTGTCCCTTCAGCATGTGCTGATTTTGCTGGAGACCTTTTTTAGGTATCAGAGCTCAGTGGCACAGGATTTATGGAAAAGTGGGTGTTGGAGATCTTTAACAAAAGAATGTCTCCAACCCGCTGATTCCAGACCTTGAAATATGACAGAGAGGTTTTTTACAGATACCTATAAGCTTTTTTTCCCCTTGCATAATTACTGAATATGCAGATTTCCTGCCTGTCTTGGACTGCCCTTGCCCAGATTGGGGATGGATGGCACAGGAGATGGAGGTGTGGGTAGGCAGGACCTGGAAATATGTGGATTGTGCCTGTCTGTGCCTCAGTTTCCCCATCTGTGCACAGTCCTGCTCATCTGCCAAGAACAGATTAAAGCTCTGTCTCAGTCAGGTGGGGCAATAAGTGCTGGAAATTCCCCTGGTTTTCATCCAAGCTGCACAACACGAAAGATAAATCCGCATTTGGATCCCTACATCGAACGAGAGACCAGGGAAGCAAGAAATGACAATTCCTCTTGCCTGAGCCTCTTTCCTAATTTAACTGATGTGTCCTTCTGGGGCCACCATTCAGAACACCTCGTGTTCACATGGAGAGCTCTGCCAACACCCTGTCCCCAAAAATCAGCTTCCAGTCAAGGTTTGCTGGAGCACAAAATGTACCTGTTGCCTTAGTCCTGTTCAACCCATGCCTTGGAGTGCCTGTCCCTGGATTCAGTGAGCTGAAAGTGCTTCCAGCACAATCCAATTACCCACGTGTGCCCGTGGAGAAGTGTCAGCCAGAAAAGAGCCGGAATGGGAAGGAGCTGGCAAGGCACTGAGTGAGGGACAGTGCCTGAGACAACGGAAACAGGCAGGATGACACATTTTGGAAGAAAAATAATGCTTTTTTTGTATTAAGAGCTCTTTTCAACACCTCCTTTTGGAAGTGATTCCCAGTTTCCCTTTGCAGCCAGGACAGTAAGCACCGGAATGGTCCAGCTCGGAGATCCTACCCTGCTCTCCCAGTTTTTCTGCATGAGTTGGCATCATTTGTCACTGTGTCCTTCAGAGCTAGAGCACCTTGCCAGCAGTGGCAGGGACGTGCACAGGTCACAAGTCACCTTTGGGATGCTTTTGGAGCAGACCAGTAGGAACTCTTTATATCACAGAATCATGGAATAGTTTGGGTTGGAAAGGACCTTAAAGCTCATCCAATTTCAGCAGATGGCATGGGCAGGGACACCTTCCATTCCCTGTGCTCTGTCTCTGAGTCATCCCAGGTGCTTTGAGCATCACCACAGACCTCTCCAGACTTCTGGAAGTGAGGTATTGTCTGTAACAGCATCAGGTTACGAACCTTGTAGCCTCCAGAACAGACAACAGAATTATCACAAAAACGAGCTATAAAAATCCCAGGCACAGAGCCTTGTGCACCCCGAGGCGTGAGCAAATCCTCGGCATGTTGCAATATTCCTGTCCAAACCCTGACTGCATGGTGGGAACACGAGTGTGTGCTCCACCTTGGACCAGTTTTCTGGCTGCTTTGGTCAACGTCTCCTGGAGCCTGGCTCTGGATTTCAGTGAGGTCATTTCTGCTCCGACTTGCCCGGGAAAAGCAGGGGCTCCCCCCTCTCCACATGCAGCTCCTTGACTTGTGTAACCACGGAGTGCTGCGAGGGCTGAATGCTCGTCCCTTTGGCTTCACAGGGCTCATAAATCAGGTCTGGGCACCTCAGGAATTCGGGAGGTTTGTGGTGTAACGAGGTGCACGGAAGCGCTGGTGCATGTTGGATCCAGGAGCACAAAAGCCACCGGCTCAGTTAAAAGACAAATAAAATGTCTGGAGGGGATGTGCTCCCTGTGCCAGGAGGAGGGCGGGGGGTGAAGCTCCTGCTCAGCCCATGGGGGATAAAGCCCTGCAAGGTGGGATGAAGAATATGCAAAACACACCTGGGGCCTGTGAGGGCTTGAAATGAGGTTGTGCTGGGCCTGGTTTCCAGCAGCCAAAAGCTAGCAATTGCACGTGGCTGCTAAAACCACCATCCATGGAATCTTTCTGCATCAGACCTTGGGAAAACCAGGCTGAACTTTTTGGAGTTGTACCAGTAGCAGCTGGGGAGGGGTTCTGTAGGCACAGGGAGATCTGGGCAGCCAAGGACATGGGCAGAGCTCGGCTTGGAGATGAAGAGGATGCCCAGACTTGGCAGAACATCCTGCCCAGCCCCTCTGCCAGGCACTGGCAGCCTTGGAAGCTGCCTGCAAATCTCTGGGATGTGGGACTGCTGGGAGGGGGCTGGATCAAGGAAAAATCCACTATATGTCCCAGGGAATGTGCTTTGGTGACCACAGGATGCCCAACATCCTGGGCATTACCACCTTTTCATCATGTTTGAAGACAAGTGATCTTTAAAAGGTATTTCAGCTGCCCTGATGAAGTGCAGGAATTGCAGGGCTGGGAATGCTGGGAAGGCTGAGCTCCCTGCTGTGAGCTGCAGTCTCCTCACCCTGTCTGTCTGTCCACAGCCTTCCTTCTGCCAAGTGGGATTGAACCACGTGCCAACATTGTGTTTGCATTAGGGGAAAAAAGAATAATCCAGATTGACAAAGTTGCTTGAAATAGGCTTTTCAAAGAGGCACTGGCTTCCCACAATGTAAAGAGTTTAAGCTCTCACATGATGGATCAGGTTGTGCAATTCCTGCAGGAATCAGCACTGGCTCTGCACAGTCCCAGGGAGAGCAGGATCCTGGGAAAGCAGCCCCATGGAAAGGTCTGGGCTGCAGAGCTGCTAACTGGGGAGTCCTTCTGCATGTACAGAAAATAATGGCTTTAAAAATCAAAATCCCAGTTCCTAGACTAAAGTCATTTAAAGCCACAATAATCCCAGTGTAGACCAGACCCTCTGAATAACCCAAAATTACTATTGCTGGTCACATATTTCCTTTAGAATATTTGGGGATGGAAAAATCCTTTCGTCACGTATGTTTGTTTTCTTCATATACCTCTAATATTTTCTAGAAAAAAACAGAAGCCTGGCATTACCTAGTTAGAAATCCTGCAAGCCTCTCTGTCTTTATTTTCCACATTTAATTAAAATCAATAAATTAAGATATAAAGTATTTAAGCAAAATTAGTCTGTCTTTTTTTCTAGTGTCCCACGGAATTTCTGAGCAGGTGCTATCACTGCAGAGCAAAGGTTAAACAGGCTGTGTCTGTCTTATTCATTCAACTAAATTTGAGAGGACCACCTGCACCCAAGTCAAACAAGATAAACCCCCAAATCCTGCAAAATATTCTCTCTGGGATTTGCTGTGTGGGCCAAACACCGGCTGGATTTCTTCCCTGCCCTCCACACAGAAAAATAAGCCTGAAAAAGCACTTTTATACCCTCTTAATTCTGGCCGTGGCTTGCAGCATCCTCAGGGACTGATGCAAGATCCTGCCAAGGGCTGTTGCATCAGAAGAAAATAGCAGGAACCAATTGGCTCTGCCCTGTTTTCCCCCCAAAACTGCAGACTCTGCTTCCTTCCTCACAGGACGCTCTTTTTTGGAGGAAAGGGACTTAAACTCAACCCAGCAGCCACGAGGCTGTTCCAGGCAGAGCTGTCCTGGTGTCTCAGGGCAGGGAAGTTCTGCTGCAGAACAAGATTCCTGCAGAAACACAATTTGTGGCAACTATTGGATTTAAGCCCCTGCCTGTTGTGGCCTGTTCTCCACTGGGAAAAAGGCTCCAGCCCGGAGCCTCTGGATGCTCTGTTGATTCATGCAGGGGATTAGGCAGGGAAGGATGCTTTCACTTGATTTTCCTTGTCCTTATTAAATGAATTCCAGCCTTTCTGTGGAGCTGCACACCCTGCTTTGTGTGCCACAGCCTCCCAGGCGCCAGTCCTGATCCTTCGAGCATCGACCTGCTCCATCCTCACTCCCAAAATCCTGCCAGGATGGGGAGCTGGAACTGGAAACCCACAGATGTGGGGGAAACTCCTCTCCCACCCATGTCTGAGAACATAGCACGGAGCTGGAAGGTCAAAATTAATCTCGAGGGTGGTTGACTCCAGTCATTGTGACAGAAACAGGGATTGGGAAGAGATAGGGAATTGGAAACAAAGAGGAAAATTGACCTGGAATGAGAAAGGGATCTTAATCCTGCTTAAATCAGAGAGTATCAGGAGGACATTCCACACCAGGTACACAGTTTGGTGGTGGGGAAGGAGGAAAAGCTGGAAATCCTTCCCTGTACACATCACCCCAAAGGGCTGGCAGAAGGGATTGGGCCACAACCTTCGGATTGTGGTGCCTTGGGAAGTGGAGGGCTCTGGATACAGCTGCTCAAAGGCCAGCCCAGACTCCCTACACCCTTTGGGTGACATTCCTCATGTTCTCAAGCTGATGGAGTTACCCCTGGAGCTCTAGGATTTGTTGAGGCACAGGCAGTGCATTGACTCTCTGCCTCTCCTCAATTAACAACCACCAGCTCCTTCCAACCCCGCCGGACTCCAGGTGCAGGGATAAAGGTGAGGGATTTGGGAGGAATGAGGGACCCCAGCACCAGCCCATGCCTGCCTCCAACTGAGCCCTTCTCCAGGCAAGTCTGTGCCTGGGGAGAGCTGCAGCCTCTCCTCGAGGCTGCTCTGCAGCTCAGAGCATCACCAGCTTGATGTATTTGTCTGATATGCTCCAGTTCCACTGATAAAACCGGTCCCACAGCCCTGTGACCTTTCTGGCAGGATGTGGCCGTTCTCTGATGGATGTCCCGTGACAGTGGTGCGGCACAGAAGGACTCTGTGCCCTGTGTGGGCTGTGCAGCTTCTTTCTTTGAAATATCCAAACTCTTTTTCATGGACTGGCATCCCCCAGTGCCACAAGTGAGCAGGAGGAGCCAGTCCATGAAAGCAGAGGGGAATGGGCAGCTGGCATTGCACAAACACATTCCCTGTGTTCTCCTCTTCCAGGTGCCTGTACTGGTCTCTTCCTTTGCATCTGGAGAGCAGGGAAGAGCGATTGTATTAAATCCAGGAGCTGGACTTTGATGATCCCCGTGGGTCCCTTCAACTTGGGATATTCTGTGATTCTGTGATTCTAAATCACAGCATGGGATAACCCACTGCTCCCACTGTCTGGTGTGGAGACAGCCTGGGAAAGAGGAGCAGTACCCCATGGACATCCTGCAGCCCCAGGAACGCAGCCACCATCCTGCTCCCTCCTGGGTTGCTTCTCCCCCTGCCCTGCAATGTGACAGTTTATCCCATGGGAAGCGTGGAGCTGTCCTGAGTGCCAAGAGCCACCATGGAAACCCCATTTACACTCCCAAGTGATGCCAGCCAGCCCTGCACAGCAGGTAGCAGAGTAAATATTGGTGTTCAAACGGGACCTAATTCCCATCTGGTTCCTCAGTGGGATGGATCACGTGTGGTGTGTCAGGGTGTTAACAGGGTTACAATGAAACTTGTGCTTTCCACTGAGGCAGAGCAGAAAAACCCCTGTTGTGACACCTCGCTGACATCTGGGTTTTGCCTTCATGGGTGGCTCTTTCTTTCCTAGTAACAGAAATGACATCACAGGGCAGGAAACCAAGGTGGTTATTTTCAGACAGAGCAGTTCATGTCACAGATGTTTTACAGATGTTATTTTCACTGGGATTGAGGGTTAATATTACACCTTTTCTTTAGAAAATGAGTCAGTGATAGACAGATATGGGACAATCATCTCTTACATCACATCCGTAAAACACTCTGAAACATGTTCAGAAGTGGATGTGATGTGTTTTAAAAACAAAATTACACTAATTGCTGGACCACGAATCCATTCAAACAGTCATGCAGGAGACAGTATTGTGAGGACACACAATGTCCTGCTGGAAGGAAAATTTTTATTCACATTTCATGGTCCCTAAATTGCCAGCCATCCCTAGAGGGTCTGCTGAGACCATGGAACAGGCATCTCCCATGTGTCCTGCTCCATGCATGGTTTCTCATGCCCATCATAACCAACACAATCACATCAGGACACAAATGCCACTACAGAACATTCCTGCTCGAGAGGGTGGTTAACACACCCACCTGCACCTTTTTAAGCCCTTGAGAATGAACAAATATTTTCTTTCCTTCTGCAAAACCACAAGGAATCTTGCCAGGGTCATCGTTTCCTGAAGGTAAATGTTTAGCAAGATAAGGGATGGATGGAGATATCTTTACTGAGGGGCTCAGGAAACCAGCCTGAACTGGAGCAGGACACACCAAATCCTCCCCAGTGCCTTGCTCAGACTGGTAAAGCCTTGTCAAATGCCTTGACAGCAGCAGGGAGGGCAGTAAGTCGATAATCTGATCCCAAAGGGTGTCACAGCACTACCAGGAAAAGCAATGCCAATCAGCTGTGGAAAAACCTACTCATCCAATCAGGCCAGTGGGTTTGGGGAAGATAAACAGAATTAATTTCATCAATGTCACTGTTATCAGGGCTGAGGTAGGCAAAAATCAAACACTAAGGGTCAGTCCTTGTCCTTTAACTCCTCAGCTGTAAAAGTTGGGCACGGCAGGACAGGGAGAAATGATCCATATGCACTCTTTCCCCAAGGCAGGTCGACTCGCTCCAGTCACCGCTACTGGACATTGGGGGCTTAGACACGGCTTTGGAAATTCCACAGCCACCCCAGTCAGTCTCTTCTCATGTCTCACCCTCCTGGAAGTCAGTAAGTTTTGCTCTAATGGTTAAATTAAACCTTTTCCTGCTGATACATAAGGCAGCCTCCTCACACCCTCTCTGCCATGAGATCCTCCCCACCCTGAACACCAGCCAGCTGAGCCCAGGTTGATGTGCTCCCTTAGGAAGTGACGGAGGGAAGTTGATGCTGGAGAACACTTGAATGAGGGCATTGTATCCCTGACTGCAACAAAAGCCAGCGGGACACCAAACCCTGCTCTGCCACAGCCTGTCTATATTTCACTGGTGATTCCATCTGCCCCAGCACTTCCTTCCCCATTACAGTGAAACACTCCTCTGAAATGTTCTGAGGTCCTCTGAGGGTTTGTGCTGGGAGTGGAGTGTTGGCTGTGTGTTCACAGAGAACTGATATTCTTAAGTGAATTCGTATCTGCTTTCTGAGGGCAAACAGGACTGGTAACTATGGCCAGTCCTTTTACAGCACCCACCACACTCTCTGCTCTGGGGATGCTGTATCCCAATAAAAATGTGGGCTGTGCAGGCACCTCATGGTACAATAAGTCTCCCTGGGTGAAATGAATGTGCTTGGACCTGCTCTCCAGCAAAAAACATGGGATTAATGGCGAGTCTCCGCTGGAACTGCTTACTCAGTCACCTAATTCCTGAGGATTGAAGAAGAGGGAGGCACTACCTGAAGCAGTGAATGGTGGAGAAACTGAAACACAGAGGATTTCTCCACCTGAACAATGTCTCGTTCCAGTTTCCTCCTCGCCTCCTGGAGCCTGGGAACCTGTATCCCACTCTCCAGAGCTCTGTTCCTGCGCAGCTGATGCAATTCCTCAGCAGTTGTTGCAGCATGGAGAGAGCCCTTGGCTGCACTGGAGCTGACACCTGGTGGGACTCCACAGCCACTACAACCTTACTCCATCCCAGGCCGGGTTGCATCAGACTCATAGTTTGAATAATGAGAAGGAAAAACGCTCGTGTACATAAGGGCAGGGGTTTTTAAGGTATTTTTGGCTGCTTTGCTCTATGAGCAATATGACCTTTATTTTCTGGAACTTCCTTCTCATTTCTCAGTCCAGACTTTCCGAGGTTTCCTTTTACTCACTTCATTTCTATCAGGTTCACTCAATTATTTGTACTTCTCTTAAGAAATGACAAAGTGGGGTTAAAAATACCCGGAGTGCTGTGAATGGGGCTGAGCCCCAAATTGTACCCCTGGACCCACAAAACCCTGACTCCAGGGTGAGGAGAGCCAGGGACCTGTGCAATGACATTGGCATTTAAACTACTTTTAAGTCACCTTGGCAGATAAATGAGTGGAAAAATATCAAAACTTGTTCATAAATAAGTTGGGAATTGAGCAAAACAAGCCTGGTGACACGTAAGGAAAAGCAGTTTGAGCTGGTATCATCCAGACTCCATCCCTGATATTGTGGATCCTGCTTGCACAGGAAAGATAAGCCATCACTAAAGAAGCTTATGTAGTCTAATTAATGGTTCACCAGCCTAATTAATGAAGATCCAGGACAGACATAAAGCCAGTCTAAGATTTCTGCTTTCTCATCACTGTTCTGGGAACTGGATACGACTGGAGCAGATTGATGAGGGCCAGTGTCCCTAAAGGTGTGACAAGAGCTGGACAGAGCTTTTCTGGGCAGTTGCTGGAGCATTTAATCAGCAGCAGCTTTGCTATTGGGCTGGAAAATCCTGTCATGGCTCAGTGACACCACAGACACCTGACACACTTGAAATATTCCCATTAAAGCTGGTCTGATGAAACAGTGGAAGCAAAGCCCAGTCCCTGTAGCGACCCCTGATTGATAAAGGACAAGCAAAGGAAGGCAGTGACACGTGCAGGGGAATTTAGCTGCTCTATGAGGAAGTTTGACTGGAATAGCGTGAAAACAATCACTACCCCAGGAGCCCTTGTCCTCCTGTGCTCACTCACAGACATGAGCACACACATGTGCTGGTATTGAGTTACCAAAACCTTTCTCTGAGGAGAATTTCTGGATTCTGGTGCTTTTGAGGGTGGTGGTAGATTGGGAAGCCACGTTCAGCAAACAGTGGGAGCAGATCTCTCCCACGTGGCAGCTGTTCATGGGGAACAGCTGACAGAATTCAGTGATTTTGTGCTGCTCTGGAAGAGAAGGTGAATGCTCCATGCAGGATCCCTTGGCAGCACAGTCAGCATTCCCTCAGCACCCTCAGAGGCAGGTTCAGCTGTTTTACACAAATCAGACACTACAGAGTTCTCCCATTTAAAACCAGAGCTCAGGGAGGGGGAAACACAAACTCCTTTGCTCTGGCTTTGTGGTGGAGACTTTCTTATTTATTTGCTCCGGTTTTCTTTTCAAAAACCCCAACAAAATCCCACTGGAATGGCAAAAGTAAGGGCTTTCACAGATCCACAGGGAATTTTTGGCCGCAAGTACGGCGATTTGCTGACGGATTTAGATGGATGTCCCTCTGGATGTGGACCTGAATACAGCTTTGTACACACTTTGTACACACTTTGTACTTCCCTCCAGGGAAACCTCTGCCTTCCTCGGCTTCCTCTGTTTCCAAGATATTAAAGCACCAATTTCCAAACAGAAAATCCAGGAAGCCAATTGAATGACCGTGAGATGTTATCAGCTTCTGGTTATAAATGAGCCTTGAATGGAGCTGCCTTGCAGCAGCCGCCTGCCTGCTCCCAATCCACTTCCAGGTGCTCCAGCAATAAGCAGGAGCTGAGGGGCCTCTGCTGGACTGGGATAAAAAAATAGAATTCCCAACTTTTTCAAAGTCAGCCTTGGTTACAGACATGCCTTTGACCCTCGGTTGTATTTGCCTTCAGACGAATGACTCTGGCTGTCACCAGAGCCTGGAGGGCCTATTTTGGGTGGTTTTCTGCCTATTTTACTTCTGCAGAGGAGGAAAATTGCAACCTGAACCTGGAGGAGATCGAGGGACCTGTATTCTGACTCATTATGTGAAGCTTTCCAGCATGAAAGCTGCTCCCAGGTAACAAGTGACTGGATGAGAGGAAACGGCCTCAAGTTGCACCAGGATAAGTTTAGATAAGTTATTTTTTCATGGAAAGGGTTGTAAAGCAGACTGCCAGGGTAGTGGTGGAGTCACCATCCCTGGAAGTGTTGTGGATGTGACACTTGGGGACATGGTTAGTGGTGACTATGGTGACTGTGGTGGTGGTGCTGATGGTTGGACTTGATGATCTTAAAGGTCTTTTCCAACCTTAATCATTCCATGATTCTCTGAGTTATTCACCACACAGCAGTTAAAGAAAATATTTTTTTCCTGGGCATCCTGACATGTCCCAGGGCACACACAGCACTCGGAGCCCCAGGTCTGCTGATCTACTCCACACACTGCAGTTCCCAGGTGTTACCCTGGCATGATTTTTTGTTCCCTTGTGTAGTGCTCTACTCTCGCTCCACAGGTCTCCACCAAAATCCAAAATCCCACCAGCGTGGTTTGACTCCTCATCCCTGGAAGTGTCCAAGGCCAGGTTGGACTGGGCTTGGAGCAACCTGGTCAAGTGGAAGGTGTCCCTGCCCATCGCAGGGGGTTGGAATGAGATGAGCTTTAAGTTCCCTTCCAACTCAAACCATTCCATGATTCTATGATTCCCCATAAGCAGCCCCACAGATCTCTCTGTTTGCAGGGTTTATCTTCATCCTCATCTTTCTATACAGACGGAGTTGAAATCCTCCCAACACCAGCAATTCCAACCATTGCAATGCATGTTTGGTTGATTTAGTTACTGTGCTGTCAGCATGTCCTCCCGCCTAATCTGTGGCATTAATTCCTTCCTTGCTACTGGCTTCAGAAAGCATTAACAAGGGAAAAATAAATCAAGTGTTAGAGCACAAAGAAGACTTGTGGGAAAAAGCTTTTGAGCCTTTTCTGAGGCTTTCATGCCTGTTATTCTTTACTTTGCTGATACAGCTGGATTTACCATCCTGTTGAACGAGCATATTGCAGACTATAAAAAAATAACAAAGTAAAACCACGTGCTCTTTGTATAGGTCAGAGCTGGAGAGGGGCTGCCAGATACAACATCCCAGGACAACTTCAGAGCAGCAGAATGAAATGTGCAGACACAGGCAAAGTCCAGCTTATGCCTTCCTCCAAACAAAGCAGGAACAAAACCTGGGACAGAACAGAAGTGAGAGCGGGGACAACTGTGCGTGGGAACGTGTGTGTGGGCCCAAACTCGGAGCCACATCTGTCTGCCAGCTGTGCGCAGATGTTTGAGTGAGTGTGGGACTCCATCCATGCACAGTGTGTGGGAATGTGGAGTGGCCTTTCCCTGTGAAAAGCCCATGGAAAGAGCTTGCACTAGTCAGTTTTGGAGTCTTAAATTCGTGTTTTAGGGCATATTGGTGCTCTCACGTCTTTAGTGTCATCCATACACTCACTGTGTCCATCAGACTCTGCTGAGTAAGTCTCATCTCTTAAGGCACCATCATGCATACAGAGATTTCTCAGCATATATTTATATATTTATCCCTGAGAAGTTCATGCTCTGTTTCATGCTTATATCATGCTTTGCATTTTCAAAGTGCAGTGCAAAGCTTTTGTTGCCCTTCCATCCTCTTTTTTTCCATCAACCGTGAGAAACCAGGCCATAGAGTCCAAGGGATCAGAGAACGCACACCAAGACTGTTCTGCCCCACGCAGTTCCCCACATGGTGACCCCAAACATCGGAAACTACACCTAGAAATATGGAAAATAAAGGTTGGAGAATGCAATTTGAGCTCAGAGAACCTCTGAACATCCAGTTATTGAAAAAACATGAATGATGAAGCACCAAAAAGGGGGCAACTGGAGCACAGTGTGCAGGAGGACTTTTTGCTCCCTCAGTAAAAGCCTGGTGAAAGCTTTGAGGGTTAATTTCATAAAGATGCAACTTTTTCATTTCAAAGTCCCTTTAAAATGAGTTGGAAGATCTGGCCCAGAGGAATGAGTGACCTGTAGACATGAGGAGGGGACGTGTTTTCACACACTGGTGTCTTTTTGAGGTCGAAGACCAAGAAGCAGCAGGGAGACTTCCCTGCATGTCTTTCCAGGGAACTCAGCAGAGCTCCCACATCTTACATTGGCTGAGAAACTGCCCCGTTCACTTGACCCGGTCTCTCCGTAGTTTCTGTTCCCTTCCTGTGCATAAATATTGACACGGTGCAGCTTCAGTAGTAACCGTGATGTTTCCTGAACAAACACAAAAACAAAGCGCTGGTCAGGACGTTTGTTGTCTGCAACCTCAAAAATAACTTTCCCAGCTCTTCCCTTTGTGCTTCAGGGCTGCGTTTCCAAGGTCTGAGGTTCAAGTGTGGGTGGATGTTCAAAGCAAAGGATCCATCCTGCAATTCCATGGCACATACTGGATGTTTGGGATAATTTGGTTGGTGTTGAGCTGTACCTTCGTGGATATCCTCACTGGTTTGGGGCTAGGCGGTGGGTTGGAGTGATGAAAACCACCCTGCTTCCAGGTAATGTGGGGTTTTGTGGGAATTCAGGGAAAAATATAATGATTTTAGTCCTTCTGCTCCACAAGAAACAATCACAGAGGCAATTTTGATGCGCAGTGGGATGAAACTCACAGCTAAAACATGTCTTTCAACTCCTACTTACAGCACACATGCTGGTTAGGTGCTCAAAGGAGGCATTTTCCCACGAATTTTTCCCTGGGCTCAGCATCTGCATGAAACTCCATGATTCCATGTAAAGAACCCAAATCATTATTCCTTCCCTGATATCAAGGGAAAAAGCAGCTGCCTGGCATCACCTTGCAGTGCTTGCCACTTCCTTTGGCTCTCCACACCGGAGACTGGCCTGGATAAACCCCATTCCCAAAAGTTTGCAGCTGGAAGTGAAAATGCTTGCTCAACAACCCAGTCCCCAAGGAATTCTGCTGTAGTTTATTTTTATTTTATTTTGTTTCTGCACAGAGCCTCCATGAGGTGACAGAATCATTTAGGTCGGAAAAGAGCTCTGGGATCATCGAGTCCAACCTGTGGCCGACCCCTGCCTTGTCACCCAGCCCTGAGCACTCAGTGCCATGTCCAGTCATTCCTTGGACACCTCCAGGGATGGGGACTCCACCACCTCACTGGGCAGCCCCTTCCAATGTTTAATCACCCTTTCTGTGAAGAAATTCCTCCTAATCACAGAATCACAGAATATTTTGGGTTGGAAGGAAACTCTGGAGATCTTCCAGTCCAACCCCTCTGCCAAGGCAGGGTCACCTGGAGCAGGTGACACAGGGACATGTCCAGGTGGGTTTGGAATGACTCCAGAGAGGGAGACTCCACACCCTCCCTGGGCAGCCGTTCCAGTGCTCTGACACCCTCCATGGAAAGAAGTTCTTTCTCACGTTGAGGTGGAACTTGTGTTTTATTACGGCCACTGCTCCTCATTCTGTCACTGAGCACCGCTGAAACGAGTCTGGGACATCCCTTTGTCCAACCTGAGCCGCCCCGGGCGCCGCTCGAGGCCGTGACCCTCCATGGGCCCCCCTCCCCTCTCCTCCCCTGAGGGGGGGCCATTTTGTGTGAGGGGAGGGGGCCATTTTGTGGGCTCCACGTTCTCCTCGGGGCAGGAGGAAATCGGATCGTGTCCAGGCGGGTCCGCGCAGTGCGGGGAGGTGACAAGCGATGTGCGGGGCCACATTAAACACTTTCCCGGGACCTGCGGGGCTCATAACGCCGGGTCGGGGCAGCCGCAGCCGCAGCGCTCCCTCAGCGCTCCCTCAGCGCGGCGGCTCGGTGGCCGCCATGAGTCCTCCGGGCCGGCAGAGGGCGCTGTCTCCCTCCCCCGGAGCGCCCGGCGCGGGGCTGTGAGAGGCCATCCCGGGGCCATCCCGGGTTATCCCGGGCCCATCCCGGGTTATCCCGGGCCTGCCGCCATGGGGAAGAAGGGGAAGCGCGACAAGAAGGGGAAGGGCGCCGAGAAGACGGCGGCGAAGATGGAGAAGAAGGTGTCCCGCCGGGCCAAGAAGGAGGAGGTGAGGGCGGGACGCCGGTGCCCCCCGGCGCTGGGGCCGCTGTGGGGGGACGGGGAGGTCGCGGGAACAGTCTGGAAGCAAAGGAGCGACTCCAAAGGGAACCTGGGCTGTCCGGGGAAGCTGTGGATTATAGAATATATGAGCTGGAAGGGGCCCATCGGGAACAGCGAGTCCGACTCCCGGCCCTGCACAGGACACCCCAAGGCTCCCACCACGTGCCTTGTCCAAACGCTCCTTGAGCTTGAACTTCCGGGAATGCCCCGTCTCTGGAAGTGTCCAAGGCCAGGTTGGACAGGGTTGGAGCCTCCTGGCCCAGTGGAAGGTGTGCCTGCCCGTGGCAGGGGTTGGAACTGGGTGATCTCTAAGGTCCCTTCCAACCCAAACCATTCTGTGATTCTCTAATTCTAAGCGGCTGTAACTTGTTTAAATCCCTTGTATGTGACAGCAGGAGGAGAAGAAAATGCACTTTAGGTGTCCTTCTTCCTTTCCATCCACTCCAGCCTTTTCTCCTGATATTAAAATCAAATTAAAATTTTTGTTTCACTCACTCCCAGAGTCGGGGCTTGTATTTAAGCCTCAAAACACCAACTTTGCCCTGGTCAAAGCGGGTTCTTACCATCATAATGCAAAGTTTAAAGACATGGAAAGTGCCACTGTAGGTGTGTACTGGCTGCAGGGAGAGCTCATTCCATGCTGCAGAGGCAAAATTCCCAGATTTCAGAAATCTCTGCTTGGACCACACCTTCCAAAAGGTGAACTGAAGGGAGGTGATGAGCAGTGGGGTTGTAGGAGAGACCATGGATCAGAACCTCTCCCTTGCTGCAGTCCTGCTTCTGCCCTTGGACTCGGTGTAGCTACAGTTTGGGAGGCAGATTTTATTTTCAGTTGGATGAAGCTGAAAGGGAATAAAGATATGTGAGGTTTCTCTGGATATAAAAGGGTTTCCAGTCCATTTGGGCAATCTTTTTTTTTTTTTTTTAAAAAAAAGGGAAATCATGAGTGTGAATGATGGTTTCCTGTGAGGTGGAGGTGCTTCTGTGCACGTCAAGCAACTCATGTCTGTCTTTTTATTTCCAGGAGGATCTTGAAGCCCTGATAGCAGAATTCCAGAGTTTAGATGCTAAAAAGACCCAAGTAATTGAGTCGTCCTGCCCACCCCCCTCACCCAGGTAAGAGGTTGTGTGAGGCTTTGGCTGTCACTTACAGAGCAGTTGATGGTGCTTGTAATGAAATTTATTTATGTAAAGTTATTTCCCAAGATTGGAAGGCATAGCTGATATCTGGAGTTGTAAAATGTCTGATATCTAGAGTTATAAAATGTCTGATATCTGGAGTTATAAAATACCTGGTTTGTTGAATCTCTGGTTAAATAAGGGATCAAAAGCACCTTTTTTGGCCTTAAAATTCACTTTTTAACTGTCTCATCAGCACAAAGGAGGTAAAGCAGGGTTATATTACAGGGCTTTGAGGAAAAAGAAAAGTGAAGAGGAAGTTTTGGAAGGCATTTCAGGGGCAAAAAGATGAGATAAAAGAGACTTTTATCAGTGGGGGTTCACAGACTTGGGGTGTGTAGGAGAGCAATGGCAGTGGCAACTGCAGAATAATGACACAGAAAACTTGAGAGGAGACAGCCCAGTTCTGCCCCCAGTTCTGTGCCCTCATAAAACTCATTTTTGTTCTTGACACACCAGCATTAAAATTCAGGAGCTCACGTCAAAGGGTGAGTTAAATGACAGTGTAACGTGAGCTCCTAAAATAGGAGAAGGTTTCAGACAGTGGCCAATTCATCTTGCTGCAAGTTTTTAAGAAGTTAATTTCTTTGGAGAAGTTTTTAGCCCTGGGGTGAACATCACAGCCAAGTAATTTGGCAGATAATGGAGAGACCTTTGCGACTGGGGGGCAGAGGTGCTGGTGGCAGCAGAGTTGAAGGCTCCAAGGTTCAGAGCTTTACAGGACTTCCTCATATGTTTTGTCCATCCCTGTTTTTTTTGCAGGCTGAACGGTTCCCTCTCTGCTCACCCCGAGAGAGATGAGTTGATCCTTTTTGGAGGTGAATATTTCAATGGCCAAAAAGTAATGTATACTTCCATTTTTTTCCTTCTTTATTCTACCCCCTCCCTACCTTTTACTGTAATTTGCACGAGTCTCATTTGAAGAGAAATTTGAGGCAGGAGTCATAAAATATGGATTTGTCCCTGAATGAGAGCAAAATAGCCTTTTAATTCTGCCATGGCTCTGTCTCATGCCTGGGCTGTTGGCAGGAAGGAGACACGCTGGAACCCATTAAGGAGTCAGAGTGATTGTCTCAGCATCAATATTTCAGGGCTTCATAATTTCTCCAGACTTAATTGTAGCCATATCTGCCCCTCATTTGTGATAACTGTTGAAGAATCTCTTCTCTTCCACTTCTCAAAACAAGATACTTCTGCACCTTTGCTGCTGGCAAGGCAGTGCCCGCCTTGGAGGTGGGAGCAGTTGCAAATATTTGCACATGGCCACTCTTGTTCTGGAATTTCTGCAAGTTGCAAGTGTTTATTGTGCTTCTGGATACAAACTGGTCTGGAAAACTCCAGCCTGACAGTGACATTTGGATCACCCAGTGTGATGTGCTAAACTAATTCTGCTTCCTTCACTACCTGAAGCTGTTCCTGGCCCTGGAGTTCAACAACTTTAACCTGAATATCTTTGTTAATCTCCAGCTTCTTAAGTCCTCGTATCTCAAGCTGTCACCAAGGGTTTGGGAAAGAACATTCCAGTCCAATGTGTTACTCTGGAACAGTTGCTGATTCCCAGTCTGGTGGAGGAGGTGGCGGTCCTCCTTCCCTGCCCAATGTGCTTTGCAATTTTCACCCCAGACTCACAGATAACCCCATGCAGGGCTGAACTGAGGTGATGTTTTCTCTCCCTCCCCCACAGACGTACCTGTACAATGACCTGTACATTTACAACATCAGGAAGAACAGCTGGTCCAAACTGGAGATCCCCAACCCACCACCACGGCGATGTGCTCACCAGGTAAAGCTCTGCGTGCCAGAGCAGCAGTTGGGATTGTTCTAAAGCTGTGCTAAAGGTGATTGGGAATAGGTTTTTGATTTTTTTTTTCTTCCTGAGGGTTTCTAACATCCCTTCATTCTCCTTGTAACGGGTTGCCAGTGGTGTCACTTCATCTGCTCTGCTGAGGGGGCCTGTACAAGCTTGTCCAAGGTGCTTGTGCTCCTGATCACATTCAGTGTGGAGTGAAGGTTTGAGGGGCTGTTGATTTGGCAAGACTCAAACAGGACTCAGGGGAGAAATTCTTGTTTTGAAGACGAACTCTGGTGCATTACACAGGGACCAGCTCAGCCTCCATAATCCCAGGGGGGAACTGAATTTATAAGATAGAATTTGACCAAAATGCCGTGAATGAACGGCAGAGATGCTGTGAATTATTATTTCCTTAAAGCTCACAGGCCAACTTCCATGAGCGTTACAGACACTGCCACTCCTGCTGGCAGGTAGAATTTGGGCTCCTTTCCACCTCTGGATATTCAGGTCACTGAATTGTGATGGTTGTGATGATGAAGATTTTAGGTTTGTTTACGTTATGTGAACACCTGCACATTAGAAACTGGACCAAAGACTTGTATTTTTTACAGGTCTTTGGCCCTCCCCAGATGATAGATTATTTTAGATTATCCAGCAAGTGCCTGGGTGACTGGTGCCTTCCAAAAGCTGCTGTACAGGATGTGAATGTCATTTTCCTCCCCATGGCCAAAGCTCTTTAGAGCTCCCTGGTAAGATCCAACACCCCAATTAGGTTCATGTACCCTTGTTATGCTGCTCCCAAGTGCCAGTTTGCTCTGAGCTGTGTGTCCTTTCTCGAATTGAAAGATTCTGATTTGATTTTTGGGTTACTTTGTGTTAAGATAGAACTTGATTTCAGATGCAGAATTCCAGTAGCCAGCAGGTGGCTGTCGAGCAGCTGAATCCAAACGGAGCAGATCAGGATCTGCAGCTGGATTACAACAAGAATAAAATGAGAAACCATCTGAGCAGTCCTGCTTCAGCAGTGTTTTCTGTCTCATAATTAATTATAGTTGCACAGGAGACAGTTCAGCCTCATTAGCTGACTGGTTTGTTGTCTTTATTTTTAATGCACATTCTGCATTAGCTCAGAGGTGAACAGAAGTCTGGCTGGGGGTGTCGTGTAGATGTTTTGTCATCTCTGGTCTCTGACACACAGTCCTCTAGGTTACAGTGGCTTCATTATAGCTGTTCAACAGGAAGAATTTTAGGAAAAAATTCTTCCCTCTGAGGGTGGTGAGGCCCTGGCACAGGTTGCCCAGAGAAGCTGTGGCTGCCCCATCCCTGGAAGTGTCCAAGGCCAGATTGGATGGGGTTTGGAGCAACCTGGTCTAGTGGAAGGTGTCCCTGCCCATGGCAGAGAGGTTAGAATAAGATGAACTTTAAGTTCCCTTCCAACCCAAATCAGTCAGGGCTTTTATGAACAGAGCTGAGGTGAGAATAGCTATGGATGGGTGTTGTCACTTGTTCAAGGAAAAGGTTTGGTTGTGTGATGAATTCCAGGCCAGCTCTTGAAAAGGTCACACACAAGTATGAGCAGGGTGTTGGATGTACCTTCCCCTTAAGCTTTAAGCACCTGATAGCCATGAAAATCAGGCATTTGTCCCTTTTGTTTAGGTGACTTCATGTTCCCACAAATCCTGCCTGAAAGCACACAGAGGATTTTCTCCTGTGTTTTATCGTTGCATGTATAGGCTGGTTTATGTCAGGGCATGGCCATGTGTGATGCTAAAAATCTTGTTTGCTGGGAGAGAGCGGGAATGAAGGCCTAGTGAGTAGAAGGATTATCCCAGTGTTGATCCGTGATGGGTACCCTGGAAGAAACACACAGGGAAGATGTTTATAGTGTAAATAAACACAGAGTTCCCACTCAAGGAAGAAATCTGCACAGCCACCTAATTTCTTTTTTGGGATTCCTTCCTTCTTCCTTAGTCCTTAACAGATAATTTTAATGAAGTAGAGTCTTGCTCTCCTTCCTGCTTTTAACTGGCAGTTTGCATCCCAAAGGTGTTTTAGTGCTGCTCTGTGCAAAAAAAATACAACCCCCCCTCTCTTTGATACTCTCCTCTCTGTACTGCCCCAATCAAAGCAGTAACAGTCTCCTCTTGTCCAAATGCTGCACGTTTCCTCCTGTGCTTTGAGTTTTTTTGGTTGGTTGTTTTTTTGTTTGTTTTTGAACAGAGATTTGAATAATTGTTAAACTAATCCCAAGATGCTTCCTAGGAAACTTTGAACTTGGAGAAGTGATACCAGGAGGTGGGAAGAGCCCAGCTCCTTGGCCAGCTTTCCTTTCCCGTAGGGAAGGTGTGCCAAACAACAAGTAACTTGGATTTTAAATTCTCCTTCCTTCAGCCTCAGTAAGCTGCTGTTGTCCAACAAGGTAGCTGATCAAAAACTGATAAAGTTCTCCTGGGTCTGGTTCCTGAAGCCTTGTCTGATCCAGCTTTTCCTTCTCCTGGCAGGCGGCCGTGGTGCCCACAGCTGGGGGGCAGCTGTGGATTTTTGGAGGGGAGTTTGCATCTCCCAACGGGGAGCAGTTCTATCACTACAAGGATCTCTGGGTCCTGCACTTGGCTACCAAGACCTGGGAGCAGATCAAGTAAGTGCTGGGCCCTCTTGTACAGCTGGGGGCAGCTGTGGATTTTTGGAGGGGAGTTTGCATCTCCCAACGGGGAGCAGTTCTATCACTACAAGGATCTCTGGGTCCTGCACTTGGCTACCAAGACCTGGGAGCAGATCAAGTAAGTGCTGGGCCCTCTTGTCTAGACTTTTGCCGTGAAAGGTTGGACCAGATGATCCTTGAGGTCCCTTCCAGCCTGGTGTTCAGTCTTTGATATTGTCCTCCCAACCTTGGTGAGTGTAATGTCCAACTTCAAAACAGTTCTTGTTGCTTCATCTTCTTGGGCTGTACAAAACCAGTGCGAGGATCTCCCAGTTTTAACATGCCTTGAGAAAACAGTTTGTGTCTCTCCAGAGAGCCAGCTTTGCTCCTGGTAACTGGCCTTTGCTGCCTCGAGATTCCTTGGGATAAACAAGCCATTAATTCAGACCTGTCAAAAATGAAGAGGTGCCAAAAGTAGTTTTTGACAGGAGTGAAGGTGTAAATACCTTCTGTGGAACTGGCCTGAAGTCCCCTGCTAATGTGTCCTCAGCCTTTGGCTTCTCACTTTTCCTGTCCATGTTTATACGTGCGTGAGAGAAGAGGAGTTCTGGTGTACCATCCAGAGAACTGGGACAGGACATACGGCTTTCATTCTGACTTGGGCATTGACTTCCTCCTGGACTTGGGGATTGTCTTGACTGTGGGATCAGTCAGAGCACAGTTTTATCTGTGCAGCTGATACTTGAGATGCGCTGGTGAAAGCAGCAGGTTTTGATCACTTGCTTATCTGCTGTTTGACCTGTTGAGCTCCTGCTTAGGAGCTCCATGTCCTTCCTTCACGTGGGAAACCCTAAATCTGCCCAGGTTGTCACTTTTCACCCCATTTACAGAGTGTGCTGTTGTCTGTGTCTCCTCTTGCACAGTAATTGAGGATGGTTTAGGATGAGCTGTGCAGAGATGGATACCCTGGCTCTGCCTTGGCACTGCCCGAGGCCACACAGTGAGTCATTGTACCTGTCTTACCTTTTTCCCTCTCCCTGCAAAATGGGAGCATTGATCCTACCTGACAAGGGACAATTGGGAGTTTTAATTTTACTGTTGTTGATATAGCACTGGAGGGACTCTGGTGTGGAAGGTGCAGGGGGGTATAGAGAGCAAACACCCCAGGGAGTCCAAAACAGGCAGGTTTTGGAGAATGCTTCACAGCATAGGATCCTATGCTCTGCAGAAATCCAGGGATAGGCTTTTTGAGTAGCTCTGGGAGGCTGAGGGAAAACTATTTGATTCACCGGTGCCCCAGTGTGGTTCTAAAAGCACCTGGGATTTTCCCTGTTGCAGGAAGCCAGGTTTGCTCTGGTCTTGGAGAAGTGGGGGTAAGAGAAACCCTCCAAAATTATGGAAGGCTCTTGAAGAAGTGCAAGGATTAAAAAGACTTGTCACTGTGCAGGCTGAGCTGCCTGTTGTTGGAAGGCAGAATCTGATGTAATTGCTGTCACTGTCCCTCCCAGCTCCCCCAAAATAATTGCTGATCCCTACTCAACCTCAGCCAAACAAAGGGGATAACTCCAATGTGTTACATCCCTGCCAGTCTCATGTGAGCAGGAGGAGGAAGTGATGCTCTCCATCCATGCTGGGAGAAAGGGTTGGCTTTTCAACCGAACTCTTGGTTGGAAAATCCTCACTGGAGAGCAGTGGTGACATCCAGCTGCAGGGAGAGCGAGGGCTGGAGATTGACTGGGTTTTATGGGCCACTGGAGAATCCAGATGAGGCTTTGTTGGCTCCACCACTGATGGTAGAGGTTTTCCTCTCACATAGAGCTGATTTAGGGTTTTCCACTCCCAAAACTAAGGCTGCAGGATCTGACCTGCCTGGGAGGAGGAAAAGAGGTGGGTATGAGGCTCTGCTCATCCTGCACCTTATCCCACCTGGAAGAGCAGCCTGAAGTGTAACTCACCCTGCCAGAGCACAGCCCTGGAGCTGAGGATGAAGTCTGCATGTCCTGGGAGCTGCAGGATGCCCTCAGCATTCCCAGGCCCCAGCTGGATTAAAACCGTTGTGCTGGGCTGTTCCAGCTGGTGAGGAGAGAGCCAGGTGGGCAAAGTGAGCTCCCATTCCCACCTTGGAGCAAGTTGGAGGTACCACACTCTTTGAGCCACCCAGAGCTGCCCTTCATCCCAGGTCATGTCCCCTTGGCTGCCACGCCACAGTGGGAGGAGGCATTTGCAGACATTGATGCCTCATTGTTTCCTAGTAGATAAAAGATGGACATTTTCTAAGTGAGCATCATAAATTACATGGGTGGAAGTGCCCTGGGGAGATGATCTTCTCTCTCTCCCTGCCTTGTGCAGGATCTGCTCCATTTGAGCTTCCTGACGTGTTTGGGTGGACGTCTGTTTCTCAGCCTTGCTGGAATTTTGGGAACGCCCGTGCCCTGGTCCCAGGGTTGGAATCAAGCAAGGCACATCTCCCCATCCTCGGGCAGAGCTCCAGGAGCTGCATTAATGAGGCAGCTGGTGGAGGAGCCTGGGAGGGGATGGCTTTGTTTTAATCCTAACCTGGCTGAGCGTGAAAATCAACTCTCTGCTGCCTCTTTGCTTTTCCATATGGCATCTTGATTACAGTCTGCTTGGAAAGGGGAAGGGGAGAAGGCAGACATGACTTTGAGTTGCACAAGAGATTTTTTTCCCTATTTCCTTTAAAACTATGATCATAACACCTGCTGCATTTCACTTCCTTCAACATTTTGCTTTTCTTTTTGCTGTTGTTTTTCCAGAGAGGTTTCTCATGTGTGTCTGAAGTCAAGCACTTGCTTATTTTGGATTGCCGTTAACCTGGGATGAGTGGTGACAGTGAGGGTCAGCTTGGGGGATAGTGATATTGGGAGAGTGAACACATTTGGGAACATAAATGGAAGAGGCAGCTTGTATAGGTTTGTTGGATCATGGTGGGGAACCATCCCTGGTACAACAAGCCTTCACAGGAGGCCATGCAATAATTCCATGTATCCAGTGTGGTAGCAGTGTTACCTGAATAAATGCCAGGCAATAGACATTTGAGGTGCAGGCTTGTATTGAGTAAACTCAGTTGGTTTGGAAGATGTCATTTTAGTGCAAATAATGGAGTAACAATTAATTATTCATTAAGAAATGTCTGGACAAGAGAGACAAAGTTTCCGTTCCTGTTCTCCTGGGAAGGGTCACGTGTGCCCTGGTTCAGGTGGATTTGATGTGTTGGTTTGTTGGATTGAATAGCCAAGATGACCCCGCTGGGACCTAAACTTGCAGTTCTAGGAAATCTAGTTATTCCAGCCCCACAGTTTGGATTTCAGAGAGTTATGTTCTCCTTCCTGGCCTACAGTTCATGCCACAGACCATCTTGGTGCCAGGAGAGGCTTGACTGTAAAACCCTTCTGAAGAGAAAACCTTGAATAACTGTGAATAACATCCTGTGCTGTGTCTGCTGGCTCCATTTTCTCCTAGCACAGAGCAGAGTGGTGTCAGGCTGCTTGACAGAGTTAAAAGTTGCTATATTTAGCAAGATGGAGCTGTATTTCCTTGCATTTTGCATGCACGGAGATGATCCAAACACAACAAATCCCAGCCCGTTAGAAGCCGTGCCAGCAGCTGACTTTGACTTAGTGGAGCCACCTTATCTTGGTGTGTGATGCAGGAGGTTTCCTCGGTCCATGAACTGTTTGTTACTCTGCCTTAGAGCAGCAATATTTTAACCTAATTGCCTCATTCCTTCCTAGAGAGAACATCCTCACTCAGCTCTGCGTGGCCCAGAGAAGAGGAGACAGGGAGCATCACTGGGCTTGGGAACTGGCACATCCCTCCTCTGGAATTCTTTGTCTTGATTCTGAGCCCGTGCAGCTCCCTTCCCTTTAATTCTGGAATGTTAATGATCCTTCCTGTAGCAGTTTGGTGAGATGTGGTGCTATAAATATCCCGGGGTAGCGTTTCACTGGCGTATGTTTAACGGTGTTTGCAGAGAGAACTGGAGCAGTCACTGCAGAGCAGGAGGACTTTCAGCACGGGTTTGTGGCTGATTGATGCCTCTTCCTGCTCTCCTGCTCTCACCAGAAAGATCAGACCCTGCCACATCAGGTAGAAGAGGGTATTTTGGTGTAAGGCAAGTAGATCGTCAACCCAGAAACCCTGTGAGCCTGTTCTTTGGTAGATCAGGATGTTCAACTGTTTGTTGACTTCCTGGGGGATTTGAATTGAGGATTTTGTGCCTTGTGACACTTCTTGCTTCCCTTCTGCCCTTCCCACCTGAGTGTGCAAACACAGTGTACACACTGACCCCAACCCGTGTGCATTCACAAGTGTGAACCCTGAACACAAATCCCGAGCTGCAGCTTCCTTGAGAACTGGAGGGTAAAAGTGCTTTGTCCTGGAGTGCCCTTCTGATGGGGTGTTCTCTGCAGCATCCCTTTTATCAGTATTGAACATTTCCAAGATTTTACCTGAGCATCCTCTGGATGGAGGAATGAATGGAAAGGTAACTCGTGCGGTTCTGTAGCCACTGGGACATGGAATTCTGGAATCCGGAGGCTGAATTCAGGTTTTGGTAGGTTACTATAAATCCCAGAGTAACTCCACAAGCAAAATTCCTTATGGAGCAGGTCTGATCAGACTCATGCTCTACATGTGTAGAGCCAATCCTTATCCAGACTTTTAATCTATTTTTAAAAAAATCTGGAGAATTTACAGCTCCCTCCCACACGTCTGCTTTCCAGTGTCAACCCCATGAAGTAGAGCATTAATCATAAAGCCTGGGAAACCATTTCCAAAATGCTTGTTTTGGACCATGAGCAATGATACAGGTAAAAGGGGACAGTTTGCAATTGGGAAACAAGTCTTGGAGTTTGCAGGAAGGTCCTGGAGTTGCAATGAGGTCCTGTCTGACTGTACCATTTGTCTGTGAGTTAATTGTACCTTTGTGGCAACTTGTTTATTAAAACACACATCAATGAACAAACCTTTCATTGTTCAGAATTGATTTTTAACTTGGAGGAAACCTGTCTGAGAAATATGCCACAAGATACTCTTCTGAGAACAAGATTTTATAGTTCATGTTGATTTTTAATTCCTTCTCTCCTTAAAAGAAACAGAAAGATTGTTTAAAAGGTGCCATCCTTTGGAATAATAATGTGGGAGCTTTGTTACAGAAAGAGAAAATAATGATTTCAGATCTTGATGAAATTAATTCTGGAGGTGCTGTTCTGCAGGGGGATACTTAAAAACTCGGTAAATGCCTGGAAAACCCAACTCTCTGTTAGAATAAAGACTCCAAGCAATCAATATTAATTCAGTCTTCCCCAAATGCTGCTGTTCTGCTTGGAGTTTCTCATTATGACTGGTGTGAGGTTGTCATTTTCGGTGGTGAATAAGGGCCCTCATTTTCTCTCTCCCCAGAAATCCATCACCACAATTCCCAGCTCCCTGCTACCACTTCAAGTGTGGCAGGAGGGTTGTGGCTTTAGGTTTTGCAGCTTTTTTAACTTCTTTATTTAGGCCCTGATTGTGCAATCACTTAATACACGTTAATGCTGCCTGTTTGGGGAGTCTTGCTGGGTTCAGTGGTGCCAACTGTGTGCACTTGGGAGACTCCTCAGGGAGTGAAAATGGGATGGATTAATCCATGTGGACAGAGAACAGACACAGCAAAACCCTGTTTTCCCTGCAGTTTGGCCCATAGTTGCCTTTGTTTTGCAAGTTCCTGAAGTAGTTTTTGCTCTCTCTGGGAAGATGCTCGGGCTGTGGGTGAACATGAAGGAAGGTGCATCCTTGTTCCCCTCAGGAATGGTGTGTCCAGCTGCCCAGCTTCCCGGGAGCCTTTGGATGTGACAGATGGGGGGGTGTTGCTTGTTTCTGGAAATGGAAGCAGCACATTTAACTGAAAGGTCAGGACGGCTTAAAGAGCAGAACAGTGATGTGTGGCTGCTTTTTAGTGTGTGGGATCATAGAATGAATCATACAGCCATGGAATGGTTTGGGTTGGAAGGGACCTTAAAGCTCATCCAGTTCCATCCCCTGCCAGGGGCAGGGACACCTTCCACTAGCCCAGGTTGCTCCAAGCCCCATCCAACCTGACCTTGGACACTTCCAGGGATGGGGCAGCCACAGCTTCTCTGGGCAACCTGTGCCAGGGCCTCACCACCCTCACAGGGAAGGATTCCTTCCCAATATCTCATCTAACCTTACTCTCCTTCAGTAGGATAAGATAATAATGATGACTTGTTTTGCTGCAGTGCCTTTGTTTTTGAGGAAATCTGAGTGATTTATAAAGTCTTTTCACTAGTTTGGTGTTACATCCTAAGTGCAGGTGGATGAGTGAAGATGTTATGGGTATGTGATTGCCTGAGATGCTGAAGGAAAGTGGGTGTCAGAGCCAGTCTCTGGCTCTTGGTGCTTGGAGAAAGCATCTCTTGTTTGGAGTGTCTTTCTTGCAATTGTGCAAGTTGACTGCTATTCATTAAACTCTCCTGAAAAATTAGCTCCTGACTCATAGCAGAAGAGACTTCAAGACTTCAGATACTGTTAGGGACTAGCTGGCTTATCTAGGAATAAAATTGCTTATGTTGCAAATCCCAAGAGTTCCTGGAAGAGCACACACACTGTTCTGGAGAACAACAGACAGATACTAAGGCAGTGAAGTTCCCCGTGGTTTCCCATTGCAGGAGAAGCTGAACTCAGCCAGCTCAGCTGCTTGTTACTTCAATAAAAATGGACTGATTCACTAACAGGAAAGGGAATTTTGCTGATAAGTGGAATTTCTTTGTGTTTCAGGGCATCAGGAGGCCCCTCGGGGCGAAGTGGACATAGAATGGTTGCATGCAAAAGGCAGCTGATCATCTTTGGGGGTTTCCATGAGAGCGCCAGGTGGGTCACTGGGATGGCTGGGGTTTGAATTCTCTGGCAACAGAATTTCACCAGCAGCAGAAATCTGGGTGTTAAAGGAAGGATTATTCTCAGCAGGACTGTTACTGACTGGACTTCATGTTAGAAAGACAAGTGTTGTTGATTTGGAGTCTCCATGAGAAATCGTTGTACCACTGCTGATCACTGCGGTAGCTCCCTGTCCTTGTACCTAAAGCTCAATACAGCCCTTTTAGCCTCTAAATCTTGTCAGAGCCTTGTCTTCTAGAAATATCTTCTCCAATAGGCTCGCCCATGTTACATGAGATCACAGCTCTGTTGTCATGGGGACTGTTAGGAGGCCTGTCCTAAGTGGTGACCGTTACAAAAAGCTGTGCTGTGCCCTTTGCTCTCCCCAGGGATTACATCTATTACAATGATGTGTATGCCTTCAACCTGGACTCCTTCACCTGGAGCAAGCTGGCTCCAGCAGGGATTGGGCCTGCTCCAAGATCCGGGTGTCAAATGACTGCCAGTCCTGAGGGCAATGTAATCATCTATGGAGGCTACTCCAAACAGGTAGGGGAGACTTTGGGGTAAGTCAGAGTGTTCATCCACAGCCTGAGAACCAAAAGAACCACCTCGTCTTCTCATTGTGCCTTCATACAGCTCTGTGCTGATTGAGGGGCTAATCTTGGTCAAAAATTAATTTTGTATTTTCCCTGCTGTTCTAACCCAACATGAGGAGTTGATATAACAGAGGTGAGAATAAGCAACAGTGGTGGTTGCTGCCAACTTAAAACATTCTCAGGTAGTACTCATTTGTGTTCCAGCACTGGCAGGTTAAAAGCAGCAGTTGCCAGGAAACTTGTGCTTTCTTCCATCAGTGAGAGGTGAGGGAGCAGCACTAGTTTGCAAACTCAGTAAGCCAGAGAAGACTTTTCATGAGCACCAGGCTCCCTCTGCTCTGCTCCTCGCCCTGTTAATCACAGTAATTTACACCCTTCAGCCACATACCCTCACTGACCAAGGATCCCTGTCTCCATGCTGGGCAGCAGGAAGTAAATATTTCATTGAGCAAAAGGCTCCTGCAAAAGCTTTTCATGTTGCAAGTGCAGACAGAAGCCCCGGATCCTGCTGCTCCCGTCTCCGTGGAACGGCAGCGCTTCCAGCAGTGCGTTGCTGGGGGAGGAGGACGCCTTGTTCTTCTGGTGGGAATAAATGAACAAAGGAGGAAAGCAGGGAAAGGGGAGAGAAGGGACTCAGTCTGTCTGTATATTTAGAAGCGTTTGTGCCTCCTCAGGGCCTGTGCTTTGGGCTCTGTCTCATCAGATGTGCATTTGATTAAATGGCAGTAACAACACAGATGCATTTTCTACCTGAAAGGGCTTTGTCCTGTTCCATTCTCTGTCCTGTTCCCTCACTCTCGAGGGTGGGAAGGAAGTGTGAGCCTGCATGCTCTGCTGGATGTGGATCTCCTGGCTACTGACAGCTGGATTTCAAGTGCTCACTGAGCCCTATGGAAATATAAAAGTTGAGGTGTGTTTGCAGTTGTTCTGTTCCACTTCACGAAGGTGGGCTCTGTCCCACTGCTCTGGGTTGCTTTGGGCTCATACAAATGAAGTAGAAGGGATGAGGGAATGCAGAGCTGCCCTCAGCCTTTTGCAGAGCACTGGGCAAGGATAAGAGCTGAGGGAAGTTCCTCTGCAGACTGGAGAACAGCTTTTAGATTAAAACAGCCACTCGTGTTAGGAATCTGCTTCCTTAGTAATTTAGAGAGGTCAATGTGCTTCTCTCTGATGGGCCATTCGTGACAGACTCTGCTTTTGTAGCACAAACTGGCCAAAGCACTGGACAGAATTTTCTCTACAGCTTTCTGGAGCTGCAAAGGCAAAAAACCTTTAGCATGCTCTTGAAAATTAAATTCAGCAGGATATAGCCCCTCTAGGAGAGACACGATTTCATTAATGTGTGGCTGTTTAATTCTTATGTATCTTTGCTTATATTGTGGAGCTGAGTGTCTGGGTTTGCTTTAAAGTGGAGAAAGTGTGTTTGGCTTGTGTGCCTGCCTGGGAAACTCTTGGGAGAAATCTGAGGTAGACATGGACGAAACAATATTTAATTGGAGTTGGGCAGGTACCGGAGAAGACCCGTTCCTTGTCTCCAGCTACAGAGGCAGATACTCCATTCAGGAGTGCTGTGAAGACATTTTGAGGCATATGAAGACATTTTTGCATGTGCAGTCGGGCAAGTGTCCAAGCAAAGCACCATTCACCAAGTCATACATGAATTCTATTAAGAGGCAGGACTAAGTTGCTCATGTGCTGTAAACCAGGGGCAGATTTATGTGGAGGCCTCCTGAGGCCAGAGCTGTTCCAGGCTTTTATGTGGTGGGGATTGATTTGAAGGGAAGAGGAGGGGAAAATCCTGATTTTAATATGGACATAATGTGGGTGTCCCATTGCTGGAGGACAGTTGTGATGTGACAGGGCTGTGTCCTGTGACAGGCAAGGAGCTGGGAAGGCACAAACAGAGATTTGGTCCCTGCTTTGATTTTCTGGACTTGGAGAACTGAATGTGGAGAGTCTGTTTTCAGTAATGTCTGTCAGTCCAGGCCATGTTGCTGAATTTCCTTCATGTGACCTGAATAAGAAGGTCTCTTTCATGGCTGGGAAAACAGAGACAGAAAAGATGAAGTGACTGGTTTAAGGCAATCCAGGACCTTGGTCCCCAGACATGCCTTTGCTGTGCCTGCCACTGGATTTTGCTGACCAAGTGGTGACAAACCAGGGTGAAAAAGGAGCTTCACAACCCTGAGTGTGACTAACTTGAGATGTTGGTGCCTCATATTTTAAAATGCAGGATTCTTAGCACAGTAGTTCATCTGTTTCATCTTCAGCCTAGAGATGATAAGACAATTTCTGTGATCTCCTACAGAAGGGGATGCTGTGGGTGTTGTCGGCCCTGCCTAAAACAGACCTCAGGATCCCACAAGGAGCTCAGCCTTGCTCTCCTGCTGATCTGAAAGATGTCCTCTCCCATTTCTCGTGCTGGGGCTGGGGTTTGCTGCAGCAAGCTGCATTTTTGGCTGTGTGAAGCACCGAGCCCTCTCCATTGCTAGGCAACGTGAGCACAGCGAGCCTGACTGGCACTGAAGGGCTGGAGCTGATGCTGCTCCACCTTGCAGGTGCAGCCTCCAAGCCATGGGTGTGCAAGGCTTTGGGATGCCAAAAATGATCAGCTTGTGGGGATTTTTTGTTGTTGTTTTGGGGTGTTTTGTTTTTTTTTTTTCATGGCAGTCATTGCAAAGCTGAAGTGGGTTCTGCTGGTAGATGGCTTGTGGCAGGGCTGAAGTGTTTACCTGAATTGCAAGGTCTGGTGGGACTGGCTCCCTCTGTAGCTCTGCCTGCTAAAGATTTCTGCTAATTGGATGTATTTTACCACTGTTGATCTCATATCAGACATGTTTAGCATGTTATACATGGAGAATCCCGATTCCACTTCTCGAGCTCTCTGTGTCTCAGTTTCCTTGCTGTCTTTTTAGCTGGATTTTTTTAGCTAATCCCTGTAAAGCTCTTGTAACTTCCAACTGCACCTGTGTGTGCAAGCAGTAGGCTGTGGATATCCAAGCCAGTTTTGTGCTGGAAAGCAAATATCTGAAACTTCAAGGCAGGAAGGACAGTGGAGGAACAGGAGCCTCTTGTGACTGACAGGATTTGCTCGGGGCAGGGGGATGTCCGGGGTGTTGTGAGGGGGTTGATCTCTCCAGCAGCTGGTGAAGTGTCTGCTTAGAGCTAGTGTGAGCTGAGGAAAACAGGCATCTCTTTGACAACAAATAACTAACTCCCACTCGACCTCATTGGGGTTTTCTGAGCCCAGGGAGCTTTGTCATGTTGCATACGCAGCGTGTTTACTACAGGGAGCTCTGTGGTGTTCAGGAGAAAAATAATGCAGTTATTCCACACAGCTTGTATGATAGTGAAGCAACTGCTCTCCCAGTGTTTATTCCCCTTCCTTTCCTGCAGACAGTGCTCATCCCACTGTGCTCCTCACGCTTGACCTGTGTGTGCCCTGCACGTGGGAATGTGGGCTCTGTCCAGCATTTCAGGACAAACTGCAGCTGGCCTGGGATTGGGGAGGACAGAACTCCCATTCCTGTTATCCTTGACAGACACTCTGCCAGGTGTGAAGCATCTGCCCATCCATCCCTGACAGCTCTTAGCTCAGGTGAGCCTTGTAAGGGTGGTTAAAGTGAGGGATAGACTGAAAAGCTACTGTATCTGAGCTGTCCACAGCCTGCAGTGACTTCTGCTGCTCCTGGCCCGTGTGACAGACACAGAATTGTGACTTGGCCAGAGCGTGGCACTTGCTCAGCACAGTGACTCACAGCCCTCTGAACTCAAAGTGCCACAACACCTGCTCTGCCAGGCTGTGAAGGGTATATTCCATAAATCAGCACCTTTTCTAGAGGGTATTTCTGTCCCTTCCTACCTTGGCAGCTCTCTCAAGGGTCTGTTCACACTCCCAGCCCCTCCAACCATGTCTCCAACTCCAGAGCTCTTCCAGCCATGCCTCAGAACCACTCACCTGTGCAAAAAATGCTTTGTTTTCCACAGGCAGTGGCTGTGGGAGTTTTCCATCCCTGTTTAACCCCTTATTCAGAAAATAGGCCTGTCCCTGGTGCTTGTTCCTTACAGTTTTCCTGTCCCTGTGGGCCTGATGTCCTGTTGCTCAAGGACAGCAGGTGGAACAGTGGAGTTGTTGACTTTGTGGAAGTGGTTGCATAGAATGGGATCTCTCCAGGGTGGATATTCTGTCCTGAAGAGTGTGTGTGTCTATCACTTCACTCATTATGTGTGTGTGGAGAGCAGCAGAACATGTAGCCCAGCCCCAAACTGAGAGATTTCCCAAGTCAGCCCTTCAGGCAGACCCTGCGCTTTAAATGAACTGCAGCTTCCTTCTTGCTGCTCTGTGAGCAGATTTCTCCTGTTCCTCCATCACTTCACCATCAGCCTTCCCTGAGGCTCCTCAGCATCATCCACATCACAGCGTCGTCGTGCAGTGCCTCAAACACACTTTCCTCTCTTTTCCTGAAGAATTTAATACCATTCCCAAGAATTGGATACCAGGCTGTGCAGCAGCACCACAGCAGACCCTGCAGTAACAAAACCTGTCAGGTGCAAAGGCACAGGTGTGGAGCAAGAACAGCCAGTGCTGTGCTCTCAGCAGTGTTGTGTTCTCAGGTGCACCCTGCTGCTCATCTTCCTGAGGACTGGACCCTGGGATCCACTGCTGGATCCTGGAAGCAGCAATACAGCAATGCTATCACCCCAGGAGGAAGGGAATTACAAGGAAGTGCGGGCTGTGCATGAAGGATGGGTGGATAATGGCATTATTGAAAGAGCTCCTGCAGTGGTGTGGCAGAGCTGCCTTCAGTGCTGTGTGTGGCTTACAGAGAGGAGGGAGGAAAATCCCATTTAAGGGGATGCACTTATTTGCCTCAGCTGAGGTTTGATCCTGCCTTCAGTAGGACTGGGAGTGGGGTTTCTGTTTGTGCTTAGGAGAAGAAAACCTGTTGCTCAGGGCTCTGTGGGACCCCAGAGGCCAAAGGTGTGAGCTGCAGGTGCCAAAGTCCTGCCCCTAAACTACATCCTTTAGTCTTCATATGTCCACAAGTCCCAGGTCTGTGCTGCAGCCTGGAGAGCCCTTCCTGGCTGTCACAGGAAGTTCCTGGTTTGAACCCAGTGGTTGTGATACTCCAGAGCCACACTGTGGCCTCCTGAGTGGCTTCTCCTTGCCCAGTCCCAGTGTTTGCATTTTCAATTGGACCTCCTATGATTTTTCCCTGAGCATCCCTGTGTTTGCCTTCCCTGCAGAGAATTAAGAAGGATGTTGACAAGGGCACCCTGCACACGGATATGTTCCTGCTGAAGGCTGAAGGAGTGGGCAAGGAGGAAGGTAAGCGCTGTGGGCTGTGCTGGAAGTGATGCTGCAGGACTGGCAGTGCAAATCCTCTCCCTTCCTTTGACTAACACACCAAAAAACCCCAGGCCCTGAACAAAATTTCCCTCTCAGTGGAAAGCTCTGCCCTGGTGTTTGCTCTGGGGGTAAACACAGCAGATGAGTTGATTTAGATGTTTTTTCTTCCCAGGAGTAGCTCAGTGCATTTGTTCTCTGACTGTAGCTTAAAATGAAGGGAAGGGTGAAGGGAACAGCAGTTTCAGGAGCATGTAGGAGGAATTACGTTCTCCTTGTGTGCTGGAGAGGGAAGATGGACCATCACACGTGCAGAATTGTGAAAGGAAATGGGAAGTAGGTGCCTGTTGCTGCAGCAGTGGTTCTATCCCCTTATCACAGTCTATTATACAGCCTGGAAGGATGAGGCTGTGTCTACTTTGCTGAGCAAAGCTTCCAGGGGAGCCAGAGGCTGGAAGGAGTTGTAGTTCTCAGCTCCAGGTGACTTTGTTTCAGAGCTGTGTAATGTTCTACTCCAACGCAGTGAAACACGGGGAATTGGAGCAGGGTGAGAACCTGGCAGAGCTCTGGAGAAAGGCTGGGATATTCTTTTTGTCAGACAATCACTTCTAGCTCACAGCATCCTCTCTGTTGACACCTCCTGGAATACTCTGAGATGGAGTGGAGGGTCTCCAGGCTCCTTGCATAAGTGAGAAGCTCTGGCCTGCACCGGCAGCCTCAGGAAAAACTACAAGGAAAGATATTTTAGGAATTTTTTTTGGTTTGTATGTGGGAGGGAATTAAAACAACATTTCAAAATTCCTGCTTCTGGGACATTTTGATCACTCCTTTTCTGTTTCACAACAGAAAATCTTTGGAATTTCAGAATTTTCCTGGGGTGGGTTGTCCCTGGCTGGACTCCAGGTACCTTCCAAAGCTGCTCTATCCCTCCCCTCCTCAACTGGGCAAGAGGGAGAGAACCAACAAAAGGCTCACAGGTTGGGATGAGGGCAGAGAGAGATCACTCACACTCTTCCCATGGGTCCCTTCCATGGGGTACAATCCTTCAGGAACAGACTGCTTCAGAGTGGGTCATTGGTTACTTTCTCTTGGAATGTACCCAGAAATAGGAATTCCATCGTTTTCCTTACTATAGAGAATATTTTGTCCTTGACTGAGGGAATGGGACAATTTTCTTCGAGCTAAATGTTTAAAATGTTAAAATTGTGATTGATTTCTTCAATCCTGAGTGTCTGGAAGTGGGATTTGGGGAGGAGGGTTGGTCACAAACACTGTCTGGATTCCAGGCCCTCTTTGCATTATGTCCTATATATAGTTATATCTGTTGAAATTGAGGTTCCTTTGGAAGCACAGGGCTTGGGCAGTGCATGTGCTTCTCCCAGCCTGCATTTTAGGGATTTTCTTTAAAGTCAGAGTAGAAAGGATTAGAGCAAAAGCAGAGGGATAGAGCACAAACCTTCTCCTGCTGCTGAGCCCTTTTTTAAAGCGTGGTTGGGGCTCCTTAGGATGAACTGTGCTTATTTTTGGGGTTCAGGCAGTGGTGCAAGTTGGGTAGATAAGGTGGACAGAACTGATGGAAGGTGACTGGGCTCCATGGGATAATGCAGGGAATTTTCCTGGGTGCTTGAAGGCTGCATATAATCCGGCCTTGTCTGAACTCCAAAGGTGTAGCCACCTTCCAAGAGGCTCCTTGCCCCAGAATGCTCTGAAGATAGTTCTGAGAATGTCCAAAACAGGGCATTGAATTATTTTCTAGAATACTGAAGGGCTTTGGAATACACAGATCAGTCAAGGATCCTCCTTTGCTGATGCTCATATTTGCTTTTCTCCATTTCCAGAGAAGTGGACATGGAGTCGGCTCAGCCCCTCCGGGGTGAAACCCCCTCCCAGGTCCGGATTCTCCGTGGCTGTTGGTCCCGGTAACCGCTCCCTCCTTTTTGGGGGAGTGCAGGATGAGGAGGAGGAGGAGAGCCTTGAGGGAGACTTCTTCAATGATATCTATTTCTATGACATGGGGAAAAACCGCTGGTTCCCTGCACAGCTCAAGGTCTGTATATTCACATCTATTTGGTTCGTTGTCTTTCTCAGCTGAAATGTCCTTTGGGCCTCTTAGAGCTTGCATGGAAACACACTGTGTTATGGGCTGCTTTGGGTTGGAAGGGACCCTAAAGCTCCACAGTTCCACCCCCTACTGTGGGCAGGGACACCTTCCACTATCCCAGGTTGCTCCAAGCCCCATCCAACCTGGCCTTGAACACTTCCAGGGGTGGAGCAATGAGCTTTTTCTTTAGAGGAAGCCTTTCTGGTAACTCCAGGTGTAAGAGTGCCTCAGGAGGCAATTCCCTTCCTCCAGGATTCAGGCTGCTTCTGCCTCGTTGTTGTGTAATGCAAAATGAAACCAAGCAGCTTGAAAACATTTATGGTGTTTTACTGGAGGATGTTTCCAGGTCAGACATGTAACTCTGAGATAGTCCAGTAAAAGCTACTGTGTAAAGATCTTGTTGGGATCAAAAACCCTCCCTCTTTTCTCCAGTGTTGAGCTACCAGAAGAGGTGAAATATTAACCTTGGCTTATAAGGACTTCAGAACTGGGGCCCTCAGCCCAACTCAGCTCTTTGATTATGTTTGAACCACTCTCAGGGGGCAAGCGAAGTGCAAACACCTGCTTGAACTTCTTCTTCCCCCTGCCTGTTTCTGGCTTTGTTCTCAAAATGGAGAAGTCAATCACATAATAACAGGCAAACATCCACTCAGATGTTTGCTGCTGCCTTCCAAAACTGCCTGTTTTCCAGCCCTTTCATGCAGTACTCCCAAGACCTGGAGTGCTGCCTGATAATGCACTGTAATTTAGCACCCAGCAATTGTTGTGATTTCAGGAAATCGTGGGTTACTCTCTCTTGCTCCTGTCACAGAGTAGTGGCCTCTGTTTGTGTTTGTGGCACCTGAGAGCAGAAGAGCTGTTAGGAAGCAGTTCCATACCGTGGATTCTCCAGGATTTCCACTGCTCCTTGTTTTAGGCTGTTAGAAGTTCATGCTGAAGTTGCACCTATCATTTGAGACTCAGAATTGTAATGAAAAATGACAGTTTTCCCTCCCAGCAGCATCTGTGCTACTTGTATTAAAGTGCTGTTAGGTGCACACAGTTCACACACAGTCTTCTTTCATTCCTGTTCACAGGGACCAAAATCAGAGAAGAGGAAGCGGAGACGAGGCAGACAAGCCGAGTCAGAGGCTGCTGGAGATGGGGAGGTGGAGCAGAGACCTCCCCAGGGCCCCCTGGAGATCATCAAAGAGGTGGTGGCAGAAGATGGGACTGTCATGACCATCAAGCAGGTGATCTCTGGACCTGCAGAAGAGAAGGAAAGGTCTGAATCTGAGGAGGAGGAGGAGGAGGAAACTGGAGCCCTGGGCCAGCAAGTGGAGCCGTGCCCACGTTCCAGTGCCATGGTGGCAGTGAAACACGGGGTCCTCTACGTGTACGGGGGGATGTTCGAGGTGGGCGACCGCCAGTTCACCCTCAGTGACCTGCACAGCATCGACCTGCACAAGATGGAGGAGTGGAAGGTGCTGGTGGAGATGGATCCAAGTAAGCTTGTGGTGGGATCTGTCCTTTTGCCTTGAGTGTAGCAACACCACACCAGGGAAAAAACCAACTATGGAGCTTCCTCAAGGGGAGGGATGAGCCTTTGAGTGGTGGTTTTTCCTAGGCAGGAAAAAGCTTGGGAGTGTGTGATAATGCAGTGTCTTACCAGAAACCTGTCTGGTCTGTCTGCTTTGCTATCACTGGTCTGTCTGCTTTGGAAACCAAGACCTGTAAACAGTATCTTTGTTCACTGGTGGCATGTGCTGTCCTGGGAAGTCCTGATGTGCCAGGCTTGTCCACTTGGCAGAGGACAGGGATGCTTTTGCCTGTCCTCACCTCAGGGCAGTGAGAGTGTTGGGTCCTTCAAAGCACATGGGCATTACCTGGGGCTATCTCTTCATACCTTAATTATCTCTGGGGTTATTTCTTTGTATTAATTATCTCTAAGGTAATCTCTTTGTACCTTAATTATCTCTTTGTACCTCTCTTCTGTTTCCCTTCTCATCCAAGAAGCCCAAGAGTGGCTGGAGGAGTCGGAGTCGGATGAAGAGGATGATGATGTGGAAGGTGCAGAGGGAGGAGAAGAGGAAGAGGAGAGCTCTGAAGAGGAGAGTGAAGATGATGAAGGTAATGATCAAATTAATGCCTTCTCCATACTAATCTAAAGTAAAATACCTGGTTCTGCTGCCAGCCTGGAAAGTCTCACTGGCATCCAGGTGAGTTTTCCAGCAAAAGCAAAGCTTTCATAGTATATTGCTCTTGGGATAGAAGAGTTTTATTGGTTACTGGTAGATTTTGAGGGTGTTACATTTGGACACGTGAGCTGAAGAGTGTTCTTGGCCTGGCTGTGACCTCTCTTTGTGTCTCCCTCCCATTGCACCAGGAGAGGAGCAGCACCCAGCCGTGGAGCCTGGTGAGAACCCTGAGGAATACCTGTCCAGGACAGAGCAGTACTGGATCAAAGTGGCCCGCAGCCACATGGGCCCCGAGGCCAAGGAGAAGAAGGTGGTCAAGGTGGCTCATGCCATGGCAAAGACATTCCATGAGGATTCGGCCTAGACGGTGCTGAGGCTGTTCCAGGAGTGAACAAACGTGCTGGGAGCAGTGGTCAGCCCTGCTAAACCCAGCCTGATGTCCAGAAGGCATCCTGGCACTCCAGCTTTTCCCTCCTCTGAGGGCCTCTGGGCTGAGCAGCCTCCTTGCTTAGTGCTCTGGATATGCTGTTATTCCCGGGAAGGTTGTGGGAGGGTCTTGAGGAACAGGATTGCTGTCCAAGCACCTGTTCTGCTGAGGCTGGGCTATACAGTACTGACTTCTTTGTTTTGAGTCTGTCAGGACAAACTGCACATCACAATGGTTCGCTGGTCCCAAATTTCCCACCCTGACTGGGGCCAGAAAGTGTCTCCAAGGGTTTCTACAATAAACTTACTTGGCTACGTCATCTTGGTTTTCTCAGTTCATCCAGTCCCGCCTTTTCTACTTGTTTTTCTCCTGGTGTGGAAGAGGGGTCGCTGTTCCTGCTGTGAGATACACAGGTACTGGTTGTAAGGTGCACCAGTAGCCCTGAGGTGTGTTTGCCCTGCCTGGAGAAACCTGGGAGTCCTTTCCTACCTCCTCTTTATGGGGACCACTGTAACCCCTGATGCATGAACAGAATCCTCTTCCTTTTTCCTGTCCTCTGCCCCAGGTTATGCCTTTCCTTGGGGAATCTCTCCCCAAGTTCAGTTTCTCACATGTTGGCCCAGTTGTCCTACAGGGGAACTCTTTATGACCAGTGAAATGTCCTACCTGGAGACCTGGTGGAGTGTTGAGGACAGGAGGGAATGGGCTGACACTCCAGGAACTGCTTTTCCCCACTCAGCCCCTCTCTCTCCTCAAGGCATTGCTCCCTTCCCAGCAGAGCAGTGCTGTGTCCATAGGGACAACAGATGGGATCCAAGTGTGTGCTGCATCAAACAAGGGATGACTTGAGGTGCCACCAGGACTGGCTGTCCTTGTGCAGGGAAATCCAGGTGCCAGGGGTATTGCACTGGCAGGGACATCACCAGGGAGCCAAATCCCAGGAGAGCAGGGCTGGGATCTGCCAGGATAATTAGAACGGAAGGAGGATTAAACAGAGCAGGCTGCCAGGGGGATGGAATTGTCAAGGGAAAAACATGTTTGATGGGGAGGGACCTTCCCCACAAGCTAACAGGTGAGAGATGAAAACAAACCCTTTCTTGATAACCTGGGAAAGGTGAAAACAAAGCAAACCCTTTATTGATAACCTGGGAGAGAACCTGTGCTCAGTCAGTCACCCTGGGGTCACTGGGTGAGTTCACCTTGGTCTTGTGGGCATTTGATCCTTCGTGTGTGGTGAGTCCATGTCTTTGTGTGCAGAGTTTTGGGGAATCTGCCAGTGAGCTGCACGTGCAGATTTTGTTTGAATTATTTTTTTTTACTAATTTACTTTTGTTTGAAAAATAGTAGCTTTAAAATCACAACAACTGTGCACAAGACCCCAGTCCAGAGGTCCAACCAGACAGGGGAGAACACACTTCTTGCCAGATTTACTTCACCATTTCTTCCCTTTGCAAATCCAGGGATACACACTGACAGGATTTTTTCCCTGGAGCTGAAGCTGGTTTGCAGCAGTGCCAAGGATGAAGGTTAGCTTTGTACAGGGAAAGATTCTCCCTCACCCTTCTCTGGTAGAGGGGAACTAGAGGCATCTGCTGGCAAATTCCTTGTTTGCCTTGATCTCATCCTTCCTCCTGCAGTCTGGGTTAATTCTTGGTCTGGTCTGTATTGGCAAAACTTCCACTCTCTTGCTCCAGCAATACCACTGGGTGGGTGGATCCAACCAGCACTAAACATCCCAGAGCAGCCATGGCTGCCCCATCCCTGGAAGTGTCCAAGGCCAGGCTGGACGGGGCTTGGAGCAACCTGGGATAATGGAAGGTGTCCCTGCCCGTGGCAGGGGGTGGGACTGGGTGGTCTTTAAGGTCCCTTCCAACCCAAACCACCCTGTGGTTCTATGATTCTACAGCTGATGCAGTTCATGTAGAGGCTGTGCAAGGAGTCGATGTATTTCCCTAAACCAGGAAACCCTGCCACAGTGTCCGGATTGTGCAGGGCCCCTGTTCTGGGCAAACACCTCACCCACAGGCCCCACAGGAGATCCCATCCTGCCTCTGCTCAGTTCTACCTTGGCACAAACCCTTGGAGCCAACCTCACCCTCTGACAGCTTCCAAAAATTCCTGCTTTCCCACCCTCCCTTAACTTGGCAAAGCCTGTCAGGATGTGTAATTAGTCCTTAGGTTTCAATTAAGACCTTCACCATCCATCCAACATCGTTTCTCCTGTTGCCCCTCCCCTTCTGTTGCAGTCTGGATGGTTTTTTCCCAGCAGCACTTCCCAACTCCACACGAGGTAAATAGATGCTGCCACAGCTCAGTATCTCTGGAAGATCAGGCCCTGGAGAGTCCCAGAATCTGGGTCTCGGGTACAGCAACCCAGACGCCAGATGGGCTGGTGAGAAGCTGACGTGGCAAGAGCAGGCAGAGGGGTTTGTCTTCATTCCCTTCCTTCCTTTTTGTCTTCCCCAGGGATGCACTGACAGACCAGCCCATCCCTCACACAGGTGGGGTCTGGCCCAGGTCCCAAGTCTCCCTGGGGAGGGACAGGTGCCCTTTTCCCAGTGGATCTGCTGTGACAGCAGGTGGGATGGTTCCCTGAGCCCCAGCCCCTCCTCGTGCTTCGGGTTCTGCTGTAGGAACATAAAAATTCCATTGCAGCCTGAAAAATGATCTAGACCTCAAGTGTCCACGTGCATCTGCCAGCATGGACATAAAACAGCAGGTCTGGACAATTTCCATGGATTTATGTGCCCTGTTGATAGACATTTTAATGTGCCTCAGGTAGATCTGCAGGAACTAGGGCTCATAAGACAGGGCAATACACTGAATTACCTCTCTCTCCGGGCTACTTCTCAAGAATATTTCTGGCCTTGGGCAAATGTGAAAAGCCCAGGAATAAGAAAAATTGCTCAGCTCCCCAGGATTAAGAAAGGCATCATTATTTTTTAACCACGTGGTTTGGGAGCCAATTAATATTAGTCCTTGACTGTCTTTTCTACTGAGCTTGACTGGAACAGAGAAATTAGAAATCCACATTGGATTTATGCTGGTCCAGGGGCAAGAACAACAATAACTAGTCAGTCTACCAGTGGGAAAAACGAGTCAGGGAATCACTAGTACTTTTATTGGGTTGGTAATGAGGTTTTTTTGTGCTGGTTTATATGTATCTAAATATCCTACTGTGTTCGCAGGGATCTGTTTAACCAGCTCCTAGCGGGACCTTTGTGTCATGTGCACCTGAATGTCCAAAAAAAACCCCTCCTCCTCAAGAGTCTTTGCAAAGAGTAAAACCAGAATCACAAACCCCAGGGTGAGTTCCCAGGGCTGCAATCACAACCTGTCGTTATTTGGCTCATTTCGAGTGTGCGGAGACCATTCAAGAGGGAAAAAGTGATGACTAAGGACCCAAAAGGGAAAACCAAAACAACAAAAAAAAAGGAAGAGGTGGGAAGATGATGGACAGTTACTGTGGAAATTTAAATTTCAAAGTTCTCCTTTCCCCTGTCCACCCATAGCCCTCTGCCTGGAAAGGGAAAGGAAGGAAAAGAGGAGGAAAAGCTGCGACAGGAGGGAATCAGACCATGTAAGGAAAAGAACTGAATTTAACTGGCACATGCTCTAATCCTTAGTTTATTTCTGGTTAAAAATATAGCAATCCAGTGCAGTGTAATAAGAAATCTGCTGAAAAGGTAGCAGAGAAACAGCTAAAACAGAAGCAAAGCAAAGCTGAGTCCACAAATCCGGGCTGTATCCAACAACTCTGGATGTGAATGTCCAGGAGGGATTTCCCCCTCCTTTCCCACCCCCCCAAATATCCGTGTGAGGGTTTCATCCCACCCTCGGGTGCTGCCACACTCGCACAGAGCTGCAGTGGGGAGAACTGAGGGTGGAATTTGGTCCCTGGACGTACCAAATCCCAAAGGAGCCACTGGAATTGTGCCTGGTGGTGGTGGATCACCGGCAAAGCCGATCTCCACCTGGGGGGAGGGAACAGTCCCTTGGGAAAGCGAGGGGCCATCGGCCACTTCCAAGGAATGGAGCTGAGACTGCACTGGGATTGGGACCATGACAGCTCAGAACAGGGATACGGCATCTTTAATGAGTATGCAGATTATCCGTGGGGAAGGGGAGGGGACAAAATCAAGGCAGGCATAGTACAAAGATGGTAGAAACAAATTAAGTGACATAGAAAAAAAAAAAAGAAAGAAAAGAATACATCCTTAGAGGCTGCCATTGCCAATGATGGTTGGTTGGATTTTCTTTTTTTTTTTTTTTTTTTTTTTTTTTTTACAGGGACATGTTGGAAGCTGGAATATACATCCTGCATTACAAAGTGCAAAATACTACATGCTCAGAGCCCAAGCATGATGTCTGAAACAGTCCACAGCAAGATGTAAGAGACAAACCCACCACCCTCTCCCTCCTCTCTGGGACATGCTCCAGTGCTCCTCCCCAGATGCCTTGGAAAAACAGGTTTATTTTTGCTTGGTTTTGTTTTATTGTTATCCCAAGTGGGTCGGAATTGAGCCCTCTCTCCCCTGTCCCTCCCCACCAATCTGCTCCCCGGCATCTCCGTGCACACACTTTGGGATGGGATGGGCTGGGATGCTCCTCACCAGCACAGCACAATGACCAGCAAGTCGGGTTGCTGATGGTGCCTCCAAGTTTTTTTTGGGGGGAATCCAGGGACATGTTTTTACCCAGGAGAAATTGGCTGTGAATTAAAAGTAGCACTGGGTGTTTTTCCAGCCTTGCCATGTCGGGGAGCAGCCTGGGGAGGAGGAGTGAAGGCAGGAGGGTGGTGGGCCTGCTGCTCACACCTCATGTTCCCTATTCCCCCCCTGCCCCAAGGAATTTTGGGAAAGGCCAATTGCTGCTTTGTTTTAAAAACAAATACCAAAATGGGGCCCCTTCTCCCATCTTTTCCATCCAGACAGGGTTCATGCCTTCCCTGTGCTCCTTCCCTCCTCCTTCTTACAGCAACATTCCTCCATTTCCAAAGGGAGAAAAGCATGATTTTGCTTTTCTCTCTCATTTGTCATTAAAGCTGTTGTGGATTTCCCTGGGAAACTCAGCCTGGAGCATCCCAGCACCCGTACATACATCAAACAAACTCTCCCCATGGTCCCCCCAGCTCATTTCCAGTTTGGGGTTCATTACTGTTGTTATGACCATATTTTTTTTTTGGGATGGGGGGTGAGGGGAAGGGAAACGAGGTTTTCTTTTGTTGGGATTCCTTCTCATCCTTCCCAGTGTTGGGGGGGCAGAGTGTTGATAGCATTTTGCCATGCCACACAGCATAGTGTTATACAAGCAAAGAATTTTGGCTAAAATCCAAAAAACATTACCCAGGAAAAAAGGCAAACTGTGAGTGAGACTCGATCGTTTGTTGTTCTTCTGTGAAAAGACTTGGAAATTGTCGGAGGACAGTTCGAGTTATGATTTTTCCCTTTGTTTTGTTGTTGTTGTTTGGTTCCGGTTTGTTTTTGTTTTTTGTTTGTTTTTTTTTCCCCCATTCATACATGTAACTGTTATTTTTGCAAACAAGACAGTCTTGAATTAGATGAAAAAGTTAATAAACAAAATGGCGACTCCAATATTTAGTAAGATCACCATGACTACCAGGATGGGAGCTGAACCCTGGAAGAGAAAGAGAAGGAGAGGAGTTAGAACGTTGGAATTCTGCCCAAGGCTGCCCTGTAGCAGGGTCAGGAGCTCTGTGGGGTCCAGGCAGGTCTGTGGATGGGCAAACCCTGATTGACACCCCAGCAAATGATCCCAAAGTGCCCAGAAACCCTCAGTGAATTTTTTTAGGCTACCAAGCAAACACCTGGATGCACCCACTGACCAAGACATGGACTTCCCTGTGTCATTCCCATAGGAAATCTGGCCTTAAAAAAATGAAATTGGTTGTTTACCAGGTGGTCAATGAAAAGGAAGAAAAAACCCCATTTATTGGATCATACAGGTGTTTAGGGATGGTTTGGAGGAGTCTCCACAGGACGTTTCCCAATAAACACAATTGTTTCTCCAGGCCTTCTGGTGATGGCAAACATCAGGCCAGGACACAGTGATCTGTGTTCAGGCAACATTTTGGGAAAGCTGTAATAACCTTTTCTGATGTTTATAAGAACCAAATAAAGCTCCTGGGAACTACCTGGAAGTGTTCAAGACCAGGTTGGACAGGACTTGGAGCAACCTGGGATAGTGGAAGGTGTCCCTGCCCATGGCAGGGGGTGGAACTGGATGAGCTTTAAAGTCCCTCCCAACCCAAACCATTCCATGATTGTGTGATTCTGCCTGGAAACCATTGCAGGAACCCTGGCCCATGGAACACCCACCACAGCCTGGGCTGAACATCCCCCCAGGAGCATCCATTGCTTTCCACTGAGCATAAGGACAGCCCAGACAATTGTATGGGACCTGATGAGGATGTGGCTCTTGGACCCCGTCAGAATCCCAGGAATGACAGAAAGGGACCCCTCAGCGTGGGGACTGCAGACAACCCTCCAACACATCTTTGTGCAGAACATTGGTCAGAAAAACATCCATGGCATCACCTTATCCCTGTCACCCCATCCCTGCCTCCTCATCCCCGTCACCAAACATTCCCCGTCCCAGAATGTTAACGTGGCTCACACCAGGGTGAGCAATCTTGTGTGCAGGTAGGTGGTAGCTATTTCTTGGAGTAGCTGGGATCCTCAGCTATTCCTGCTGCAGCCGAGCTGTGCCAGCTTTAAACGCCTGGAATGCTCTAAATCCTTTCTCCAGGCTCCCGTCCTCCTCCTAACGCTTCTGTGGCTGCTGGGAGGGCTCGGGGCAGGGGTGGGTGCCCTTTGGGAGCTTTCCTTATGCCACTCTGCAGAGCTGCTGGAAAATAAAAGGCAAAAACACTCTCCTTGCTGGCCAGAGCTCGTTTCATTCCGAGCAGGCTGATTCAGTTCGCAGTTGGGAGTGGGTGGGAGCGAGGATGCTGGAGCTCGCTGGAAAGGCATATTTGTAGCTTAGCAACAGGGTCAAAGACAGCCAACCAACGGAGGGATTGTGGAGAGCCTCTCCTGGCAGCCAGGTATCCACGCCCGGCTGCTTCCAAAGGCAGAAACCACCCCCTTGTTGCCAGCCCTCCCCCTTCCCCAGCCCGGCCGCTGCCAAGCCCCGCGCCGGCGTTATTGGGATGGGGGGGATTAGCTGCATTTCACAAGATTATTGGGTTTTACCATTTCTGAGCCCGTGGTAATATAATAACAGATTGCAGGCGATTAGCACTGTCATTGTTGCTGTTGGCAGGGCACAGGGACACAGGGAATGCTCTCGGATCCCTCGGCCTCGCAGCCAGGGAGGGCTCAGCCGTGCTTCCATCGGCCCTGGGCCACTCAGTGGTTGAGTTCCCTGCCAAAAAAGCAGCAAATATTTGTGCCCCTGCTCTGCTCACACCACTGGACCCTTTCAATTCCCTGGTGTTCCTCACAAATGCTTTGGGATGGACCTGCTGGGCTGCTGGAGATCACAACCCTTCGTACTGGTGTTCACAGGATGCTGATGGGATGTATCCAGGGATACACTTCTTTGGTCTCTTCTCCCAGGTAACAAGCAGCAGAACAAGAGGAAACAGCCTCAGGTTGCACCAGGGGAGGTTTGGATCGGATATTAGGGAAAAATTCCTCACCAAAAGGATTGTCCACCCAGGGCAGTGGTGGAGTCCCCATCCCTGGAGGGATTTAAAAGCCCTGTGGATGTGGCATTTGGGGACATGGGTTAGTGGTAGCCTTGGCGGTGCTGGGGGATGGTTGGACTTGATCTTAGAGCGTTTTCCAACCTAAATGATTCCACAGTTCTATGATTTACACACCAGTCCATCAAAGCAGTGCCCTCACCTGGAAGAATGGGGGGAGCCAACACCCACTTCCATCGGCAGCACCTGCCTTCCCCTGCACGGATGTTTTGCTCGGTTCCCTGGCTCAGTCTGTGCCTGTTTGCATCCTGCATCCCCTTTTGCAGTGCAGAGGCAGGAGAAAATCCTTCCTTTGCCACTGCATGGGTGGGATCTTCCACATTTGCCAGCAAAAGCATCCCAGGAATAGGATGACCAGGGAGGGGAGGGGTCTCTGTGAACTGAACAGCTCTGACTGTCTGACAACTCACAAATTCTGCTTCCTTTTAACAGTTCCTTCCTTTTTAACACCCTCGTCCCTGTGCCAGCTCCACAGAGGGCTCTCCAGGCAGGAATGGCAGGTAGGGCTGCTCCCCCGGTGTGGGGCTGGAGCCCTGCCCATGGCAGCTGGTGGATAAGCAGCTTTGAGACTCCAAAACTTCTGTTTTAGCTCCAATTATGAATCCTGCTGCACCTCTAAACCCTTATGTCTGGCTTATTTCTATCTTGTCAGGTCTTTGTGCCTTCACCTCTGCTCAGAGGAAACACTTGCCCTTCTCTCCTTTGATGGCCTGGGATATGTGTCATCCAAGAGGTGATTCCTGCTCGGTGCCCGGGCAGGAGATGAATCAGTTCTGCAGCTCTGCTTTGGAAGAGATGTTTTGCTGAGCCCAGCCTGACCACAGGTCACTGAACTCCCTTTTGCTGCAGTTTCAGTCATTGTTTTAGAACAAGTGGCTTTTACAACTCTTCCCACCACATCCCAAGCCCTTAACAGGAGTCACTGCCTTTGGAAAGAAGAGACAGAGCCCTTGATTTGAAACTCTGTTTTGTCTGGTGGGGCTTTCTCTCATCTTTAGCCTCTATAGAATCATGGAACGGTTTGGGTTGGAAAGGACCTTAAAGATCATCTCATTCCAACCCCCTGCCACAGGCAGGGATCTCCTGGAGCCCAAAGAAAACCCCGAGGCCAGTCGGGCCTATTTCCTGAGCTGGGCTTTGTGTGTCAAAGACAGCAAGAAGCTCCGACACTCTCTTTAGCCCTGCAATAGGAAATTGTGAAATCAGGCTGACAGGAGCTGGGAGATTTGGTTAAACCACCCTTCCTGCCAGCCAGGAGCCAGGCTCGGCTCTGGAATACCATCCTGCCTCCCAGCTCCGTGCCCGCCCGTCCAGAACCCGCTTCCCGGGGAAGCAGACGCCAGTTGGCAGCGTCCTCTCACCCAATTTTAGCTGTCTAAATGTTAGACATCCAGCCTGCACTCCCCATCCAGGCTGTCTGGAGCCCAAGTGACGTGGGATGAATCCCACCCAGCATGGCTACCAGCCTGGCTTCGGGAAAGGAAACATTCCAGCGAGCTCTGGTGTGCCCAAGCATCCTCCGGCGAGAATTTCACCAGCAAATCCAGGCTGGGACTTTTTATTTTTATTCTATATAACTAGATCCTGGAGTGCTTCACAGGAGAAGGAAAACATCTGCCAAGGATGGGCAACGCACATTAGCTGGGCTAAAGGGTCCTTCTGTATCAACAGGGAGAGTCTCCAAGGAATTCTTAGGTTTCCTTCCAAGCTTAAAGAACAGAAACTTAGACCTAAACTCATGGATACACTAAAATATGAATAACCCCTTGCTATATGGCACAGGAGTAATAACAGTAATTGGAGCTGTAGAGTAATTTCTGCCCCTCTGTCTTGTTTGTTTTTATCCTGTAACTGTTGTGTAGCAACTCAAGAGTCTTACTGGGAATACAAGGGACAGCTGGTTTACAAATGCAATTGTAGCATAATTAATTTAAGCATTAACAATCCATTATTATCTGTTATCACAGGGTACAAGCTCTGCCTCTCTGCCATGGAAACCATAGTGCAGGTTACCTAGGAATCCCTCTGGGATCTATTAAGTGTAATTACTAAGGACTTGGATCAGCAAAAAAAACTATATATGCACCGTTTTCCAGCCTCAGCACTGCGGAAAGTGCTGCAAACTTAGCAGCTCCATGACATTTGTGCTGAATTGTCACATAACTGCCAGGAACAGGCTCTGTGAAATGGGTGAGGAGCATTTAGCAAAAGAAACATCAGGGATTCACTTTGCTTTCTCCAGTGGATTGCAGCATCTCCCGTGACTCCAGGAAGGGGCCCAGGAGATGCCAAACGTGCCTGTGTGAGTGAAACTGAGTTGGATGGGATGGAAAACCCGCTTCTGGGGGGAAATAAGGCTAAAAACATGAGGATTTATCCCAAGAAGGTGCCTGTTAGTGAACTGGTTTGTGCCCCCTGGTTCAATCCTCAGTCTAGAGGTGCTGGGAGAGAACTCTGTCTACAGTTTATGTGTGTTTGGAGTTCTGTGTGTTTAAGATTTTTGGTTCTTGTGCACTCAAAAGTTGGTGTTTGACCCCAAATTTTTCCAGGCTAAACAGTGTGGAATTGGGCTCAAACCCCTAAATTGAATCCAGGATGACAAGAGCAGAGTCAGCAAGGTGCTCCCTCAGGAACATCAAAGGGCCCTGGAGATGAAAAAGGTTTGAAAAAGGACCCTGTCGAGCAAAACATCCCATTCTCTGTGAACATTATCTACCTCCTGTTGTTACACGTCACACCTGCGATGCCTGAACACGAGAGAGATTAGAGCAGGAACAGTTTCTGGTTATTATTTGAGACAACCCCAAAAAGGTTTGCTCTGCGCACGCTGCAGCCCCTGGGGCGACGCTCAGCCCTGCCTCATTCCAGAGGGGTGAGAGGATGGCAAGAGGGCTCCTCTGCTTCCTTATTCCCATGTAATTATGGCTTCTATTTGTCTGGACACGCAGGTCCCACGGCCATTTGGGATTAGGGCTGAATCTGGTTGAGATGAGAGAAACAAGGAAACCCAGAGATGCCTTTGTTAGGAGACCTGGGGATGGCTCCCGACGGGGAAAAAATAAATGGAAAAACCTGAAGCTGGAAGACTAAAACCACAGGGATAAGCTGTGGGGTTCAATCCCAGGGAGGTTAATGCCAAACAAGTCCCCAGGTGCCTTTCCCAACAGACTGGTCCCAAGGCAGACAGATGGGAGCATCTCTGTGCACAACCCAAACAGTGGGTGCCTCTTTGGGACAGAGAAAACACCCAGTTCTTATTTTTAACTCATTTTACAATCTCTAGGGCTAAAAGTGCCCAACTTCTCTGAAGAAAACACACCAGCTCGAGGTCAATCCCTTCAAGAATAACCCCACAGCGCTGGAAAAGGGGAGCATCCCTCACGGCATCAGTGGGGAGGTGCCATTTCTGGCGCTCCATCCCCTCCTCCCCGTCCCGTGCCAGCCCGTGCTGAGCCCCCTGCCCTGATCCCTCCCTCGGCTCCCTCCGGCTGCGCGGAGCGCTCGGCAGATCCCTGCTCCTGCTGCAGATTGGCTGCCTCCTCCTCACTTTCCCCAGCGACAGCGAAACCTGCTCGGAATATCTTGATGGCAAATACGCCCCTCGCTCGCCGCGCGAGGGAGGGAGATGCTGCAGCTGCTGGAATTCCTCCCCGCCTCCCCCGCGGGGACCTGGGGGGGACAGGGGGGTCTCTTGGAGATCCCTCACCCAGGAGATGCCTCTGAACTGCCTTTGCTGCAGGTTTTTTTTCCGCGGGTTTGTTTGCGGGAGGAGGCAGCAAACAGCTGAGAGCGCTGGGATTTTATCCGCCAGCGTGTGACGGTGCAAGGAAATGTCAGGGGTGGCCGGGGTGGGGTTTTTTTTTGGCTCCTGCCCTCCCATCGGTCTCGATGCGATGAGACAGTGGGATTTTAAAGGGCCAAGTCTCGAGCCTACTCACGTCTCCAGGGTGCCTTTAAGTGAGACCACGACGTGTCCCTGGAAGTCTCCACCTAAACGGCCGTGATTGCTCCTGCTAAACGAGGACAGGCAGATGAATCAGGCTCCGTTCGTGCCTGAGCACCGTCCCTTCCCGCGGGCCTGCTGAGCTCCTCTGTGCCCACAGCCCTTCTTTTCCCTCTCAGAAGCTGCAGATGTTCAGCACCTGCAGAAAAGGAGATCTGGTCTCTTTTTTTTTCCCCCAGCCCTACAATGTGCTGTGTTTTGTGCTGATGGAAAAAAGGGTTGCTGGCGTTTTAGAATGCCACTTTCCCTTCTCAGTCTCTCAACAATTCCTTTTTTCCTTTCCCATTTTAGATCTCCTCAAAGGCTCCAGGAACCTGTGAAGCATCCAGGCACAGGCTTGAGCTTTGTGCCTTGTGGGCATTTAAGGATGGAAAGGATGGTGACGTTCCTATAAATCCCTTAATCCGACAACACCGACACTGGTCCCGGCACGTTGGTTCCCATTTCCCTCTGCCCCAACACTGACAATTGATGGGAGTTTGTTCTGTGCATGAGGGGTCAGTGCACACAGAGACACAGAGAGATCAGGTGGCTTTAAATGTAATTTTAAAGCGTTTGTGTGGCCTCAGCACTGGCTCAATGACCCCGTAACCCCCAAATCCCCTGAGAGCGAACACCATGAAGGGCTGAATTTCATCAGTGTTATTGAGTAGTGGCCTCAAGAAATGACCTTCCTAAGAGTATTTTTCAATTACTTACGCGCAGCTCCAACAAATGGGAGCTTCTTTAAAAGGACTGGTGAAAAATGACAGAGAAAAGTTCCTACAGCTCATAGAGCAACCTGTAAGTCTGACTCCTGCCTGGAGTGTGCATCCCTACGTGTGCAGGGATGGAAAAGGCTGGATACAAGGGACCCCACAGCCTCCAGCTGGTCCAGAGAAATCAAGAGCAGTGTTTTTTTGGAATGTGTTTTTGTAAGCCCTGCATCCTGAGCCTTCTCTGGTGAGCACTGCCAGAGGTGTACCTTGTCTGAAAGCTGGAGCTGGCACTTCAACACAGAGCCAGCTCACTGGGCTCATTGATGGCTTGTGTAGAGCTGGTTTATGGCAGATTATTTTTAAAACAAGCTAAGCTGGGAGGGTGACCTCAGTTCAGCACAGGGATACTCCAGGTAGGGCAAAAATAGCCCTACTCAGCTCCAAGCATCCTTCCTGCTCATTGGCAGGCACCTTTCTGGAACAGCCCAGCTGCCTGGGAGATGAGAAATGCCCTTTGCAGGGAGCAGCTTCCCAGATGGCAGTGCTGTGGATCCCAGGGAAGCAGGCTGTCATGCAAGCTGAGGCAGTGTGGGCACACGCACACACACACACACACACACACACGTGTGCACGGACATGCGTGTGCAGCCAGCCCTGCCCCGGAGCCGATGCTCACCAGGGAGAACAAAGGGAAGGGGAATTTCAGCCTAGTGTGAGAAATGGAGATTTTGGGGAAACTGGGGAGCCTTCATTCTGTGTGGAGAGAGCTGGAGCATGAGCAGGATGCAGTGGATTTTTGCAGGATTAAGTGTGTGAATGGTGAATGTTCCGCGTTGCTGAGCGCACACACGGAGGTGGATATGGGGACTGTGGGATAAATCTTTCCCCCTTAGTCTGACCCTCCTCTTCCTCAGGGACTCACTACATTCACTGAAATTTGAAATGCTTTGAGGGCCTTGATGGCAAGTGCAGGCAAGGTCATGGGTTTAGGCAGGAGGTTGGAACACACATCCCATTCCTTTCCTACACCTTCCCCTGCTCCTCTCTGACCACCCCCTCCCTGCCAGGCCCCTGGAACCAAACCCTGCTAGCACCGTGCAATTCCTGCTAGAACAAATTGTTGCTGGCATTGTAGGTTATTTAAATCCACATATTATCTCTTCCTCTGTATTACATTAGCTTCCTCCCAAACCTTCGCCATCTGTTCCACCCTCGGTTATGAATGTGAGAAAACTGAACATGCTGCTCCACAGCTACAGCACTTCACAAGTATGATGTGCATCCTAATGGCTTTTCCATGCGCTTTTCCATGCAGGCTGTGCCCCTTCCCTAGTGCCCAGGACTCCCTGGAAATAGCCAGTGATGTTGTGTTAGTGGCTATTTTCCTCCAGTGTTGTGGAGGGAGGTTTATGTGTGAGGTGGAAGTCTCGGCAGCGCGTCTGACGTGGGGTGGGCGGGGAGAGACCCCAGGACTGTTTGTGCCAGAGATCTCCTGAAGATCGTGTGGCTCCCCGTGAGGAGAAACTGTGGTTTCATCCCTCCTTTGTGATTCATGTCTCTCCCAGCTCCCTGCTGCCATGGGAGGTCATGTTGTCAAAGATGCTGCAGCATCTGTGAGTCCCACGGACTTTCAACAGGGTTGGTGTCTGCGCAATTACTGCTGCTGCTCTTCCCCTGTGAGAGCCTGTCAGGCTCCTAATGCTGCCTGTCATGTCTCCAGTGCTTCCAGGCATCCACACAGGCAGGTAAGGACAGCCTGGATGGTTCAGCACCCGCGGGTTGGCTCAGTGGGGTGTGCTCAGGGCTGAATTCACTGGAGCTCTGTGTTTTCAGGGCTGACAGGACATATCCTGCAGAGCAGACACCAGCACACTCCGTGCTCAGCTCCCCCTCAGAGCCATGTGGGTGCTCCCGAGCCTGCGTTGAGCTCACAGGATGAACAGGAAGGCAGAAAGCTCAGGGCTGTGTGTGGGGGGGATTTATCCACAGCCACAGCAGGGAAGCTGTGGCAGATCTGTAGTTTAGTCCTTCCTGCATCCTGGCTGCTCCTGGGCTGCAGATGCCACCACTCTCTCCTCTCTCCCACCTTTGGAGGTGCCAACACCTTGGCTGTGCTGGCAGAGCGCTGGAGGAGCAGGGATGCTGTAGGTATGGCAACGGGAATCATCCCTTACACACCACCATGCCTCGAGCCCAAATTTTCAGCGTGACTGACAAATCCATTTCAGTTCCATGACCCCAAACCACCAAGCACCATCCTCTGCTCCCCTGACAGGGAGATTTAGCTCCTTTCTTCTGCCAGAGCCTGAAATATCACTGCCTGAGCATTATAGATTTTCCATTTCTCCTGTGTAGGTCTGGGACATCCAGCATGGGACCTGCAGCCCTGCCCTGTGTTTGGTGCTGACTCGACAAGGGGCAATTTGGGGCAGTGGTAGCTTCCCCACTGCTCCCATCAGACCCCCATGAACTCTTCCAGCAATGCCAAAGCAACAGGGAGAACAAGTGAGGAAGTAAGGAAGCTTCCAATGATAAATCCAGGAATCATCAAAAACCAGGGTGGCAAAGAACCTGAAAATCACACAGCTCAGCCTCCTCCCAAGGAGGTTCAGCTCTGCCCAGGTTCCATCTGAGCTGCTGATGTACAACCAGGTCTTAGACCCCCTCCTCCCCCCATCCAGCACAGCCTCCCCAGGCAATTAATTACAGCCCTCAACTCATTAGCAATGGCTAATGGCTCACCCCTCCTCTAAGGCTTGAATTTAAGCCCATTAATTCTGTTCATCGAGAACAGATTATTCCCTTCCACTTTGCAGCAGCTTTTATGTGTTTGAAGATCACTCTGTCTCCTCTCCTCTGGCCTGAACACCTCCTGCTCTTCCCAGCAGTATCCTTATGCCCAAAGTATCCTTATCCCTCCCAAAATGAGGAGCCCAGGGAGGGATGTCTCACAAGGGGTTGTCCTCCACACACTCCTGGACCACCGTGAAGTTCTGTTGCCATCACCAAAACACAAGGAACCATCACCAATGCCTTGTCTACTCCTGCAGCTTTTCCACCAGATTCCCAGCAATAATGGATTTGTACCAGGAGCTGGGCTGCAAAACAAACTCAAACTTGCTGCTCACATCCTCCAGTGAAAATCTTGCTGTTCCCACCACAACAGCCTGCAGGGAAAACCTCATAGGATGGGAGAAGTGAGGAAGGGGGGAGTCAAGGCAAAACCCAACAATAATTCAGGATTTTCAGTTTTCCTTCCCATCCCAGACCCACAACAGCACCAGGTTTCTCCACCAGATTTCCACACACAGTTTCTCCTACTCACCGTACTGGATTTGAGCGCATCCCCACTGTCCTCTTCAGATTCTAGTGCAACAGGTAAAGATTTCTGTGGCGGGGAGAAGGTTAAGTCCCACCTTAGTAGCCGAGGTTCAGCTTTGTCCCCGAATCTCAGGTTTTCCAGTTTCTGCACCGTGGGCTCTGCAGAGGAAGCTGGCCTGAAATTCTCTTTGTTCTGGGACTTAGACCTCAGTCTCTGAACCCCGAAGCCCCGCTCTTCCCCACGGTGGTCGTCAGCCATGCTCCTGCAGCCTCCCCCTTTGCTGTAGTGTCTTTTTTGGGTGTGAATCTCTTGCATATAAGAATCCATCCTCATGAGGGGCTTCATCTCCATCTCGTAATTGCTCATCTTCTCCTCGTCCAGCTCAAGCAGTTTGGAGCTCCCTGAGCTGTGGTTGTGGGACCTGTGGTGGGAAGTCCATGAAACCGTGGCAGGGGAATCTGTCCACCTCTCTCTTTGCTTGTGGTTGGAGGCCGAGTGTTTGTGTCCTCCGCTCCGACCTCTGTAGTCTTCAGGGGCGGGGGCCGCCCCCAGCTGCCCGGCGCGCAGGGTCCCGCTTCTCACGCCGCGCGTCCCGCCGGCCTTCTCTTCGCTGCTCCAGCTGTTGGGTCGCAGGTAATCCCCGCCACGCCCCTCCAGCAACATCTGGATCTCCCCACCCCTCTCTTCGTCCACCGAGACCTGCCTGGAGAAGTGGGCGCTCTTGTTCCTGCAGGAGGGGCCCAGGGGGGGCGTGGAGGAGGGGCTGGCAGGGAAGCTCTGCAGCGGGCTGTCGTCGGGGGTCAGGTCGGACGGGGTGGTCCCTTTGCGGTACAGCTCGGGGCTCTCCTGCTGGAGGGGGGTCCCGGTGGACAGGACCTCAATGTCATCGCTCGAGTTCTGGCGCTTCGGTCTCTGGCATTCGAGTCCTTTTTGTGCAGCCGTGAAGGGGGAGGAGAAAGGGGGAGAGAAAGGCGACAGGGTTATTTCTATTCTGTGGGTGCCCGCCGGGGTTTTCATCTCGCAGAACAGTGATGGATGGTGGGGAACAGCGGGGTGGGATCGGGACAGCAGCACCACAGCACAATAAACAGCTGCTGCCACTGGAGCAAGAGAAAGGCACCGCTGGTTTGACACCAAACCTGCCCTCACATCACCCCCAGCACCCGCAGAGCTGCCCGGTGCGAGCGGCTGCAGCCGGCATGGGAATGGTTTTGTAGCCCCAGGGACATGGGGAAGCCACTAGCAATGCAGAGCTGCTGCAGGGGGTTAGTATGGTTTTTTGGGATCCACCTGATCACCTTTTCCCATCAGGTCCCCGTCTGGAAGCATGAGAAGGGAAATGTGTGATGTGGCTGGTGGCAGCTCACAGCTCACCCTGTGCTCTGTGGGTGTGCTGGGCATCACTGGGATCACCCCATGAGTGCTGGGTGCCACTGGGATCACTGTGTGCTCCTGGACACCCCACGGATCATCCCATGCCAACAGCCCCCACACCTCTCCTGGATGGGAAACACCTCAGCTTACAGCTGTGAGCTGCAGAAGGGAAATCTCACCTCAAAGGTTTCATAAGGAGATGGCCACATCAGATGTGCAAGGAAAATCCCACAAACCTTTTATCCGAGAGCTTTCCTGTTCCACACGGACCAGGAGGACATGGACATTTCCCTCCTCAGCCCCCCTGGCTGTGCTGGAGAGGACACAGGTGGCTGTGCCTCACATACACAGGCAGGACCACGTACAACATACACCATCCTCCTTATTACATCCTGCTGATGTCTCTTCATTCCCTTCAAACCCAGAGATTCCCCAGACAGTGTCTCCCTGGGGACAGGGACTTCTAAGGGACTGAATGTCTTCTGCTGCTGAAGGAACACTTCACTTCTCTGGACAGTAACAAAAAAACTCCAACTTGTTAATCATTGATGAAACACCGAATTATTTCAAGGCGGTTCAAGCTAATAGTGGTTAATTCTCATTTTCCCCTCTCAAGTTGTTCCCAGCTAAAGCCATGCTAAATTACGGGAATAATTTGATAAATATATTAAGTGCCTAATGCCCCTGAAATGTGTCTAATTGCGATTGCCATGGCCAGACAAGAAATGAGGCTCCAAAAGGAAGAGCTCAATTTCTTGCCACTGTTTAAAAATAAATGCTTGGAAGTGCCTGCTCTGATCTTTCCACTTCTGTTGAGGAATTTTCTCTTTCACATCTTTTTGGGGAGCTTCTGGTGCTGGGATGTGCCTTCACCCAGAGCTACTCCCAAGTCCCACCACGTCAGGGTTGGGATACATGTGGGGCACATGGCAGTGTGAGGCTGGATGTCCCCATCAAAGCTCTTACAGGGGAGGTAAATAGTAACAAGCTTAGAAATCTCCTACTGAAGCAATTTATAGAAAATGATCTCCTAATGACTCAATTTCTGGAGACAATACTCAGTTCAGCCTTAGTTTGTTCCCTGTGTCCCTGTTTGTATGTTGGAGACTGAATTTCCTGGGATTTATCCAAGGCTGCTGAGGAATCCTGATAGTGGCGGGAAATTGTTGTGAAGGACAAAGGTGGAGCTCACCCCCTCTGTTTTCATGCAGAATAAATGTCTCTGGGATAAAATACAAACTGATTTTGTTGTTCAGACATTCCCATTCCAGCCAGCCTTTGATACCACAAATAGGAAACTGAGGCACAGAGGGAATAAAGGGCTTTGTATGAGAAAGTTGGAAAGCCACCTGTCGGAACGGGCTCACCCAAGACTTCGCGTGTCCCCGTTTGTCTCAGGAATCTTCCACAATTCAGGTCTCCAGGGCTTTTGCCGGAGTTCCAGAGATTTGAAAGCTTCCCACCAGCTCCGAGGAGCTGATTTCCAATGGCACAACCAGCCATGGCCTTGCTACACCCACCACTCCTGCACCTTCCCTGATCCTCAGAGCCCCACAACAGGGGCAAGAAAGCCCAGTGATGCTCCAGCATCCTCACCCTGGAGACCCACATCATGTTATTAAGCCCCACCTCATCCTAAATGTTCCCCACCCACACCTGCAATGAGCTGGTCTAACTCTGCCTCTCCATGGGTTAATTCCCTGAGTTTTGCAGCCCCTGGCTGGGGCTCTGGGAGGAGCAGGGATGAGGTGCTGCCCCCCAGTCCCGGAGCCCGCAGGGATCCAGGCGTTTCCTCCCGCAGGAATCCGGCAGATGCTCCGGTGCCGTCCTGCCGGCTTTCGACACCCGAGGATGTGCAACAATTATTCCGAGCTAAAATTAGTCGTGGAGCACGTGATATTCCTGGAAGAACGGCTGTGAGAGCGCGAAGGAGGGTGCGGAGCACTGACTGTGGATTTCCAGCAGGATTGAGGCAGCTGTGCCCAGTCCAGGAGGCTTCAAAGCCAAACCTGTGCCCCCGGGCACCCGGAGCACCCACGTTTGGGATTTGGGTGCGGTGCTGAGCTCCTGCCTCTGACACTGGTGTGCTGCTGTCACCTTGGGGGACTCGCTTCACCAGCACCATGGACTGACCCTGCTGCATCCAGGAACCAGGGAGGAACGACCACAGGGAGAGTGATGGGGGTGGGAGAGATCCCTGTGGCTGATGGAGATGGAAAACCACAGGGGAGAGGATGCAGGATACTAAGCAGGGATATTTTCATTTTTCCCAGGTAAACACCTTTACCTCGCCCCTAAAGGGGTTGCTGGAGCCTCTGCCTGAAGGTCTGGAGTCTGTTCTGTGGGAATGACCAGGACAGGATGGTGGTGGACATGAACCCCTCTGTGAGTGTCCCCCAGCCCCCCCAAAACCCTGCAAAGTGGGGACACCCAGCACCCACAGCACTCACTGGGCAAGGTGGGTGGTACCCAGCACCCACCACACTGCAAGGAGCACATCCAGCACCCACGATGCTGTGCCAGGAGGGTACATCCAGCACCCATGGTGTGGGTGGCACAGCACCCATTACAGTGTGCACAGGAGGTGGCACTCGGGACCTGCAACACCCTGAAAGGGAGTCACATCCAGCACCCACAGTGCTGTGCAAGGGGGGCACATCCAGCACCCGAATCCTGTGCAAGGGAGTCAATTCCAGCACCCACAATTGTGCAAGGGGGGCTCATAGAGCACCCACAACCCTGTGAAAGGTAGGCACATCCAGCACCCGCAGTCCTGTGGAAGGGAGGGCACACAGACCATCCGTGGCATTTGTGCAAGGTGGGTATATCCAGCACCCGTGATCCTGGGCAAGGAGGACACATTCACCACTCATGACAGCGAGCAAGGAGAGCACACAGCACCCACGATGCTGAACAAGGGGGGCATATCCAGCACCTGAATCCTGTGCAGGGGGGCACATCCAGCACCCACAATCCTGTGCAAGGTGGGCACGTAGAGCCCCTGCAATGCCGTGCTGTGTGGTGGCAGCTCCCCCACCCCTATTCAGCCCCCGCCCGTTTGCAGCCTGAGGTCCCGGGGTCCGTGGGGTGTCACAGCCATTCCCACCTGTTATGTGCCTGAGTCGCTCGGCAGGCGCTTCCCCGTTTCCCGACACATCTCGGATGATGTGTTTGTTTTTTACTGTGCTCTAAGTGGAACCGCCTCCCTTCCCCTCCCCTCACTCACTCCCAACACACCCAACCGGGAGCACCAGCCACACGAACCCCGGCACAAGTCAAGCGCCGTGTCCCTGTCTAGAGAGGTAGTAAAAAATGTATTACCTAAAAATATCTTTCCAAGAGGTGATTTAAAACAGCAAAGTCTCTTGGCAAGAGGAAATGGAGATGAGGAATATCTCAGGGCTGAAGGAGCCCCTGGGACCACACAGACCTGCGAGAAAGCTCAGATCTCTGATGTACAAATTGCACCTCGGCAGGAGAGATGCTGGGGGGGTGGGGTTGTTCAGCATTCTTCAGCGAGCACAGAGCTGCGTGGGGCTCTGGTGCTCTGCCAGGGGGATGCTCCACCATCCCAAAATGCCCATGGATGTCTCCTGGATGGGGATCTGCCCCAGCTCAGGCAGGTCCATGGCTGGAGTCAGCCCCCAAACCCCATCTGGCTCATCCTGCTGAGCCATGGGATGCCCCCGGCTGCCCCCACAGCCTCTGTGGCATGGGTAAGTGAGGACTGGGGCATGGGCAGGCTGGGCCAAAAGATCCAATGATCCCTTTTCCCATCCTCAGAGAACGTGAGTCACCAGCACCAGCCCCTGGAGCAATTAAGTTGAGTGAGTAGTCTTCAGTTAGAGAGCTGGGAGGGTGAGACAATAATGACAGACACCTCTCAATGTGGGCTTGGTGCAGGAAAACTTTTGAATAAACCCAGTCCCATATATTAATTATTATGTTAATTATTGCTGTGGGGACTTGGAGTTTCCCTGCAGACCCCTGACTGACCACAGCTTCGCTTCAGCTCTCTCCTCCCTGAGCCTTTGCTGGGACTGAACCTCTTGCCAACGAGCACAAATCTGGACAAACTGGGAAGGAATGTTGAAGAAGATGGAAGGAAAGCAGGGTCTGCCACCAGGCAAAGCTCAAACATGGATTTTCCAACACCTTGGCACAAGTACATGACTGATTTGCACAGCCAAGGGAAGGATCAGGTCTTAGAGTGTGCCGGTCCAGGCATTCCAGAGAAATCATGAACCGCACAAGCCATGGGTGTAAAATCAGTGGTGACCTCTGGGACCATCTGTGTTTGCATTTTCCATCCAGAACTCTTGTTGGTTTTTTTCTGTGCAACCATCACAGACTACGAACTAAAAAAATGGGAGTGTTTTGGTGCGAAAAGAGGAGACAAAAAAGCCCTGAACAAGGTGGAAGTGTTGAAGACTGAAAGCCTTGAGCTAAATCTCCTGAAAACTGGTGTTACTGGGAGGCTTCCCACCCCAAGAGTCCTGGTGAGGACTGGGAGCTGTGGGCACAGACCAAGCCTCTGCTCAGGGCTCATTTTTGGGGGTTTTGGGTCTCTGCAGGGCTCAGAACTGACCGTTTTCCCTGTGCTGGAAGGAAGGCGAGAACTCTTTGGCAGTGATCCTGGCGATCCGCGCTTCCTCCTGAGCTTTCTGCGCCGCTGTCACAGCCGCCTCTGCCTTGGCCCTGGAGTGAGAGGTCCTGCAAGGCAACAGGAGACACAAGGACCACGTTAGGCAGCTCCTCCCTGCATGGACAACCCCAAATTGCCCCCACAGAACCCCTTTGCTCTGAAACCCTTTGGCTGCGGCAGAGGAGCTGTCACGGGGACCTTGGGGCTCGCTGAGGAATGAGGGATGTTACAGCAACAAGATGTTCATGAGCTGCTTCCCAGCCTGGAAATCAGTTTGGAAACAGGAGCAGGATGCTTTGTTCCCCCAGGGATGCATCACCCCGGAGCAGGCTGGTCCCCTCCATCCCACATCCCTCCGTGGGGGATCCCAGCCCGGCAGCCTCTCCGTGCATCTCCCACAAGCCTCTGGAGCTGAAGGCCTGAATTTAAAGCTGGTTTGGTTTTTTTTTAACCAAAACCACTTGCTTTGGGATGCAAAGAGGAAGATTTCCATCCCCACCCCCACGTTTTGCGTAAAACGCTGGATGTAAATAAATACTGGGAGCAGAGGTTGGAACGGGGGTTTGGCACTGGTACCACCTCCACCACCCCTTAACACATCTTTCTCAGGGCATTCTTTTCGCTCTGGATGAACAACTGTCCCCTGCACTCACCAATGATTCCCCAAATGCTCGTGTTTGATGGCATTTCATCCCATCACTCCGGATTTACACCCTCACACAGCCTCTCTGCGAGCATCCTCCGGAGGCTGGTTTGTCCCTTCCCCTTATCCGAGCTATCCAGGCACTTTTAAAAATTCCTGTTCCCACCCCGGTGCAGGCAGCACTATAAATAGCTCAGCTGATTTCTTTTCCCTCCAAAATCAGGCCCTCCATCTCCTTTAATCATTTTTTTTCTGCTGCTCTCTGAATTCCCTCTAATTTCCCGACATCTGTGCGGGGAGGAGTGCCACTCCTGACAGGCTCCTAGAAATGGAAAACAGGGCCAGGAATGTGCCTGGCATCCCATCGTGTGGCACAAACCAGGGCTATGAAACAGGGGGTGTGTGACTGTGTGCTGTCACCTCCCTGAGCCCGGAGAGACGCCTGGTTCCTGCTCCCGGTGCCATCACTTGTGTTCCAGTGCTGACACTTTCCAGGTGTCCTTGCTTTAATAAGTGCTTTATTTACCTCAATGGGCTTATTTGGAACAGCCCTGCAAGTGGATCCAACCTGTTTTCTAGAGCTGTTGAAGGTGGTAGAAGGGCTGTGGTGATGCTGTTGCAGGTCCCACAGGTCCTCTGTGACCAGTGCAACCAAAAATTGGGCTGAAATGGTTTTTTACCCACCTTGAGTCCAGTGCTCTCTTTGCTTAACACTCGTGCAGGGTTAGAGGAGTGGACAAACATGTTGCAGCCCATTCCCTGGCAGGTATCCCACTTCTCTTTTAGGAGGAGCAGGGATGCTCCAAGCAGGAGGTGAAGCAAACTGCTAGGAGAGGAGGCACAAACTGCTCCTGTTTTTCATAGAACCATGGAATGGTTTGGGTGGGAAGGGACCTTAAAGATTACCCAGGTCGACCCCCTGACATGAGCAGAGACACCTTCCACTAGCCCAGGTTGCTCCAAGCCCTGTCAAACCTGGCTTTGGACACTTCCAGGGATGGGGCAGCCACAGCTTCTCTGGGCAATGTGTGCCAGGGCCTCTCCACCTTCACAGGAAAGGATTTCTTCCCAGTATCCCATCTAACCCTGCCCTCTGGCAGTGGGAAGCAGTTTCCCTTGTCCTGTCACTCCAGGCCCTTGCCCAAAGTCCCTCTCCAGCTCTCTTCTAGGCCACACTTTTGGCACAACGTGGTCTGTGGGAAAGGTTGGGACATCAGACCCACTGATTAAACCCCCCCAGTACCAAAGATGGGGCCACTTGAGGCTTGAAATTCAGATACTGACACTGAGGTTGTTAAACATCTGACACCTTCCATGAGAGCCTCCCAGAGATGTGGATCCAAAGGTCCTTCATCCATCTATCCCCTTGCTGTCTCCTGGACTGAAAACTGCGGATGAGCCTGTCCCTCCCATCCTGCAGCACATTCCTAGAGCAGGCTGCAGGTCCCTGCTGGTTTGGTACAAAGGATTAATAACGTCTGAGAGCGTCTGGACTGAACTCAGCAGGCAGGATTACACTCTGCCTCCTGAAACTCTTCCCTGGAGAGGCAACTGGAGGCACTTATCTGTCACTGCCTGCCAGGGAAGGAGGCTGGAAGTGCTGAACAGCAGCTTGTGCCATCTCCAAGGGTCGTGGGGACACATGGAGGTGTCTGCAGAGCAGCAGGAGCACACATGGAGCTATCACCCAATTCTGGGATTGTGGGATCTCCCAAGCTCTGCTCCTCTCTCCAGGATTTATCATCCCCTCCCTTTACAGAATCCCAGAATCAGTGAGGTTGGAAATGCCCTCCAAGACCATCAAGTCCAAACTGTGCCTGATCCCCACCTTGTCACCCAGCCCAGAGCACTGAGTGCCATTTCCAGTTGTTCCTTGGACACCTTCAGGGACACCACCACCTCCCTGGGCAGCCCCTTCTAATGCCTGAGCACCCTTTCCATGGAGAAATTACTCCTGATGTCCAACCTAAATGGGTTAAAATCACCATCCCTGGAGGGACCAATGCATTTGTGTCCCTGGAAAACTCTCTCCAGTGACCTCTGGGCCAGTTCATCCCACGATCAGCCCAGGAAGAGCAGTGAACTTTTGAAAGCTAAAACTCGAGGCTTTGGCTCAGAGAGGGTTAAAAATCAATCCCATTAATTAAGCCATCTCCGATCCCAAATACCCTGGATTCCCCCAAAGCGGATGGAAAGCGCAGCTTAATTGTTTGTAAAGCTCCCTAAGACACTCGGGGGGGGGGGGAGCCGCCAGTGGAGTGAAAAGCAGAATTATAGTGATCTATATGTTGCATAATAAAATACATCAGTATTCCCAAATAAATGCAAGTAATCCAGTTAGTGCTTGCATGACTTTGTCACATCCCAAATTTAACAGCTGTCTCCTCTACACGTTCCTGCTGCTCGTGGCGGCCGCTAAATCTTAATTCCCAGTTAATTGCCTGAGTTTATTTCCTTGCAAAGCAGGTTTTTCTCCATGACACATGGACAGGACCTGATCTGATCACTCTTCTTCTCCTGCCCTAAGTGCTGCCATAGATTTTTGCTGGAAACCACAGTCAAAATAAGGCTGGATCCTTCCCTATGAATCATAGAATCATGGAATGGTTTGGGTTGGGAGGGACCTTAAAGATCATCTTCTTCCGGTGGGCTCATGATGGGATGAAGGGAAGAGTGATGCAAGAGGAGCTGTTTAATTCCTCCCACCTCTGAGCATCCTCAGCCTCCTCCTCCAGCTGGGATGAATCCAGCAACCTGGTCTAGTGGAAAGTGTCCCTGCCCATGGCAGGGGGTAGAACAAGATGAGCTTTAATGTCCCTTCCAACCCAAACCATTCCATGATTCCAGGGTTTTAGTGCACTTCACTATCCAAGGTGAACTGGGAGAGGGTATTTCAGCAAGGATAGGGCTGGGAAGAGCCAGAGGGGTGATGGCCAGGATGGTTTATGGCTTTTCAGTCCCAAGGGTCCAGTTTGGGTCAGGGCAGAGAGTCCACGCTGGGACTGGCTTGGAATATTTTATTTATTAATTTTTTGCCAAGCTGACTCACTCTTCTTGGAGGATGAGTGGGCAAGTGGTCAAACTGGCAAGGAGAGCTGGCAGGAGGCAGGAAAAATCCCAACCAACCAGATTTCTGTAAATCTTTGCAGATCTCTTGTGATTTGGCTGGAGCTGACAAGGGAAGGGATAATACCTGTGCCTGGTTCCTAATGCCAAGTTTATCAGCTCCAGCTAATCTATAAGAAGCTGGAATCAACTGATTTGCAAGGAAGAACTTGGCTTTTTAGGAATTCCAGCAGTGACTCTGGAATTGTGAGAAAGGAGTCAATGCAAGGCCTTTGCTGCAAACCTGAGACTGGGGGCTGGTTTACCCAAAAAGGGGGGAGCTCTCAGCAAAATCCTGATGGATTCAGGAAGGAAGGAAGCAAAATTAGAACCAGGTGAGGCTTGAGAGGTGTTTTGGTTAATGGAATTCTTTGGCAGGAGAACAAGTGGGACAAACTGCTTAAAAATTAGGCTGGAAATTAGAGCAAGTTTACAGAATCCCAGAAACATTTCCGAGCTATAAATGGGACACCTGGAATTTCTGGGATGGCACTTGGAGTCACAGGAAACCTGGTTCACTACTGAGTCTCTCTCTGCCCATTGTTTGAGTGCAGTGATAGTGCAAAGGGGGAGCTGGATACAGGTAAGGCTTTTGCCATACTTATTCCTATTTTTCTTGCATTTCTGTATGAAAAACACACTCCTCAATAAAAAAACAGGCAGCAGACTCTGAGAAAACTCATGTTTGGGGTCAAAGGGAGCTCTGGGCTGGACATGGGAAAATCTGCATTATTGTTATTATTGGTGATTTAAATGTTAAAAAGCATCATATGGACAAGATTTCTGCAAAAGAAAATTCCTGAAATTCACATGGCAGATCTCACCAAGGGATTTCTGTTCCTTTCCAAGCAAACTCCTCACTTCCCTGATGTCCCCCTGAACTCAAAGCCTCCTCCTTAGTGGGACTGAGGCTTGACAGGGAAGTATGAAATTCCTGCTTTATTGTCAGGATCATCTGCAGGGATGGAGACCACCCAGCCCTCCTCCATCCCACATCCAGAGCCAATAGAAACCTCTCCTGAGCTCTCCAGCTCCTCAACAGGAGCATATATGAGATTGCAACAAGTCCTAAACACTTTGCACCACGTAAAAGGACCCAGTGGTCCATATTTTCATGGAAAACTTGTAAATCACTGAAGGCTTCACTGCGAGCACTGAGGGCTTTTAGCATCACAAGTGGTGAGGATGGAGTTAATCTGCCAGTGAGCTCATCCTGGGCCATAATGAACAGCCTGAAGTTTTCCTAAGGGGCCAGGCTGGCTCCACTGGATTCACTCTGTCTGCAGGTCAATATGTAATCAGGCAGCTTTGGGGTTGATGGTTTTTTTTTGTTTTGGTTTTTTTTTTAATGCATCTTTATCTTCCTACAGGAAGAATGTTTTCTCCCTCCATTACAGAGGTTCATGTATTTTTCAAATGGCGAAATTCAATTAAAACACACACCAGCTGCGAGAAAACACTTCAGGAAAAATTCAGAGAGAGCATTTGCAGGCTCTGCCATCCAACCCCAGCTCTTGAGAAGCAGTGGGGGCTCAGGGAAAGCCTCGGGATGCACCTTGACCTGGGAAGGGATGGCTGGATGAAACAAGGAAAAGGAGTTCTACAGTCCGTGTGTAAAACCCAGGCTGGTATGAGCACGAGTCCCTCAGCTGTGTTGATTCCCCAGGGGTTGTTTTCCACTCCCTCTGGCACAGCAGAGCAGGATCTGGCCCTAATTGCATCCAGCAGAGATGCACCAAGAAACACAAAGCACAAGTCCCCAAGTGATTGATGCCAGTAACCAAACCCCAGAGCTCTGGGAGATGGGAATGCTGATGCAACCCTCTCCCGAGGCTATCCAATCGCTCCAGGATGGCAAAAGAGAGGCGTTCCCAGCTCCCGGCCCTGCCAGCGTGGGATCGATCGCTGCAACCAGCACCAGGAGGCTCTGCGAGCTCCAGGCAGCATCTCCATCCCTGCCTGCGAGGAGGGGAGGCTTGGCTGGTCTTCATGCTCTCCTAGATGGGACAAATTGGGACTGAATTATTAATAGGCACTGCAGACTGTCTGGCTTTACCTCTGCGGGAGCATCCCTGATTTAGGGCAGAGCTGGGGAGAGCTGCAGTGCCCATCCTGCCTCCCTTTCCCCCTCCATGGGCTTCACCTGGCACACATCCCGTATCCAGCACCTCTCCAGCCCCAAATCCCAGCGCAATAACCTGCCGGTGAGGGTCGGGGTAGGCACGACCCAAGGCCAGGCTCTGTCTAGACAATGCCTTCAGGGAACGGGGAGATGGCAGCAATTAACAACCTGTTTGTTATTTTCCCTATCTGGCATTTATTGCCCCGATAAAACCCGCTCTTAATTCCGGCTTGGCTCTTTTCACAGCTCTCCCGGCTCGTTGTTATTGCACCAGGCTTGCCCTGAGTGATTTGTGAAGGCAGTAATACAGTGCTTGTACTCAGGGGGTGGAATATTAGACACACCAATTAGCTATCTGTGCATAAATTCCCATTTACCTGCTTATCACAGGCATATTTCCCTGCCCGCTCCCTCTGTCTGCTTTTTCCTCCACACCCCCATCCCCCCCATCTCTGGAATTCTTAATCAAGGGAAAAAAGCTGCTTAATGTGACCTCTGACATGACGTAATGCAGCCAAAACCGTCTGCTCTGGCTCTTTGCAGCCAGACACAAAGCAGGTGCTGTGCATAGCAAAGAGAAAGCCTGGCTTCCCAACACCCGCTGCCAGGCTTCCCAGCTCCACTGGGAGAGTTTGGGATGGGAGGATGGATCATTCCTGCTTGGGCTCTGTGCACCTGAGCACAGGGAGGAGTAGCAGGAAACCTCCCATCAGTGAGAGAGCAAGAGGGAAGGGCTGGGGAAGGCTGGGATGGCATGGGACAGAAGGAACGGGGATTGCAGGCTTGGAAAAAATGGCTCTGAAAGTCACATTTCAAGAGAATTAAAGAAAAGGAAAAAAAACCCTCAAACCCTTTAATCCTGAAAAAAACCCTCAGTGTGTTTGTTGCTGCCCAAGAAAGCAAAACACAGCGAAGCACGGAAAATGTTGTGGTCAAAAGCCCAAATCCAAGTTTCCCTGTGGTTTTACACCGGGAAATGTCACATTAAGGGGGGAAACCATTCCCAGGCCAGCTGGGAGACCTTGTGGAGAGCAGGTGCCTGTGGCCCAGCTGGGGCACGGAATGCATGAACTCCCAAATTCATGGAAACGGGGACGGAGCCAGTTCCCATTTAGCTCCAGGCACCTGTGCCAGATCCTTCCCTACCTTTAAATTTTTGGAGCTTACAAATGGAGAGTGAATTCACTGAGGTGTCATTTGCTATTTTGTACTGAAATTCCATTTTTAAATCCAAGTAAGGGAAAAAAAATTCCCAGGCCGTGTCCTTGTGTCCTGTGCCTTGCCTTGAAGCAGATAAAATCAGTTTTGCTGGAGAACTGAATTCATGACACGTAAAGATGCAAAGCCTTGGTGACTTGTGGTACAGGGATGGGTCATGTCCCCAAAATTCTGAGAGAAACAACTCAAACCAAGCTGGGCCCTTCCCAGTGGAGAAGATGAGAGTGTCCAAACAGTCATAACACCATGATCCTCTCCAGCTCACCTTATTCCCACCATCTGAAACCATTCATGGGGCTTCTCGAATTTGTTCATTTTATCCCTGTTTTTTTTTGCTGAACAGAAAATCCCAGCCCTGGCACAAGAAAATCAAACTCCTCTGACTTCAAAGGGCTGAGCCAGGGGGAGCTGGTATCCAGAGGCACATCTGCCACCATCAGCCAGGATGCTCCCAGCATCTCTCTGGCCAAGGGACACATGGAATAAGCAGGGCCAGGCAGACTCTGCGTTTCCCTCCTGGTGGGTTTTCCTTCCTTTTAACTTCTTGCCCCCCAGCAAGGACAAAGCTGATGGAGATGATGCACAGGCTGCCCTGAGATGTTATTCACAGCTCACAAGATAATTAACATCTGGAGAGGGAGCCTCATCCCCTGCCATCTGTCACTTGGAATGAAGCTCCGGAGGAGGCAGGTGAGCGACACGGCCAGGCAGTACCTGCACATCCCGGTGTTCCAGTGCCTGCCAGCCCAGACTGGGATTTGCCTTGGGAAAGGATGGCTTTGATGCCACTGTCTCACCTGACTGATTGAGGTTTGGCCTCTCTCCAGACCTGTCACTTTGCCAGACATGGGCAGTGGTGGGACAGGGAACTGCCCCCAGGCTGCAGCCGAGCTCCAGGCGGTTCCCTCTCCCAAATCCAACACGGAGGCAAGAGCAAACTCCAGCTCCAGGAATGGATTTTCCCCTTTCCTTATAATCTGGGGAAGGCATGAGATAATTGCAGTGATGTGAGCAACATTATGTACTGAAAAGTGATGCAAAACGTATGGGAACGCACTTGGAGCAGGATTTGGGAAGAGCCAGCTTCAAGGAAGGAAAGGAGTAAGCAGGGGGGATATTTCTTGCTTTCCAGCTGTGGTGCTTTGGATAGGGCAGGTTTCCATGATTTTACTGGATAATTGTCATGGACATAGTGGAAAATGTATCTAGTGGAAATGGGAGAGGCTGAGTCCCCCTCTCCATCCCCTGCCAGCCCTCCACGCTCACATCCCAAAGGCACAGCAAACGCTCCTCTAACTCTGGGCAAAAATAGCACATTACAAACGAGCCTGCCACTGCCAGGCAGGAGGCAAAACAGGTTGGAAGAAATCCCTAACAACCCTTGGAAAAAGGAAAAAAAAAAAAAAAAAAAAAAAAAAAAAAAAAAAAAAAAAAAAAAAAAAAAGAAAAAGAAAAGAGGAGGCACAAAATCTCCGAGGAAGCCGGGAAGCAGCACCGGATCATCTGCACACTGCAGATCTCTCCTGGCTGTGTTAAAAGCAGGAATAGGAGAGCAGAAAATCCCGACACCGATGCCGCAGTCGGGTGGAGATTTTGGAATGCACAACAGGCCAAGCTGGAGCTCCCCGAGCAGCCGTAACTCAGCCTGCCTGGACATGTGGAGGGCCGGCTTTGGCTGCACATGCTGCTGACTGGAATGGCTTCAGGCTGGATCCCGCATTCCGGCTGCGTCGTCCTGTCTCCGGGTAAAGCCGGATCCAAAGGCAGCCCCAGCAAAACCCTCACGAGCCCATCACTGCTGGTCTGGCCAGGGAAAGGCCAGGTTTTGGTGGTGGGTCTGGAGAGGTGGGTTGGTGGGACATCATCCATCTGCATGGATTCATCGAGGAGAGGAGGGTGGAGACATGGTCATGACCTGCCCATGGCAGGGGGGTTGGAACTCGATGGGCTTTAAGGTCCTTTCCAACCCAAACCACACTGTGATTCCATGACTACTCCCAGTCCAGCCACAAATTTGGAAGAAATGTTGTGGGATGCTTGAAGACCATCAGAAAATGCCTGGCTGGTGTGGACACTGGGTACCCCCTCCTGCCATGACCTGCCCCAGGCTGCAGGTCAAAAGGTGGAGGATTCGGTGGATCATCAGCATCCCACCCTGGCCTCCATCACCAGATAACTCCCCAAAACATCCCATTCTTCCCTGTTTTTCATGCTGCCCTCCTCACTGGGCTGATGCCACCATGGGATGGAGCTGGAGTTGGAAACCTCAATGCCAAGTGCAGCACAGGGAGAGAAACTCAACCAGGCCACGGGCAAAGGGAGCCTCAGGAGCCTCTGCTCTGCTTCCAGGGAATCCCTCAAATCCCTTCGAGGAGCCACCAGCACACCCCGGCCCCTTGGGAATCATTAGATATTCTTTCCTATAGCCAAGGGAAAAGTGCTCAGAATAAGGGAATTTGAGGAGTTCAGGCAAAACACTCCAGGTGAGGGAGGTGCCAACAGAAAAGCAAAGCTGATCTGTCCATTGAATTTCAGTTTTGACACCTAAAAAGAAGAAGTTAAGCCAAATTTCAAAGCAAACCACAACAGAACTGCAAGGAAAAGTCTTTTTTCCTTTCCTGACCCTTCACCCCCTTTGTGTTTTGGCTGAGACTCTTTGGCAGCTTCACAAGTTTTGGTCACCTCAAGCAAAACAGACATTTGGCAAATGAACTTTCCAGGCAATTTTTTTTTCCCTGCTGTTGGAGCCACAAAAGTCCCAAAGAGGCAGCAAAATGCTGAGCTCATGGTCCTCCTTTTCCCCTGGAGATGGGCTGATGGAGAGGGAGGATCTGTGACCTTCCTCTGGCCATGCAGTGTTTTAACCAGCCCACCAGCAAAACCCACCCTGGTTCTGAGCAAACGGTATAAAAACCTCACCCAAAATCAACCAAAACCTCATTTAACTGAAGTTAAAATTTTAGTTCCAGCACAGCCTGGACTCAGGCCAAGCCAAGGAGCTGAAATGGCCTCGGGAGCTGTGACGATGCTCTCCAGCTGTCGGAGCAGAGGTGGTTGATATCCAGGAGTTCTCTGACACCTCCAGCCCTGTGGGGTAGGAGACAGGACTCTTTTCCTAGGTGATGTAACAGAGGTCTAAGGGATGTGTTTAAACAGTCTGGTACTCCGAAAAACCCCTGTATTTTTACTCTGGAAAACTGTATTTTGACCACCAGAGATGCCTGGAAAGCAAATACATCCATGTGTTGCTCCACAGAGCTGGGAGGAGGCCGATTTCCTGCCTGGAGGAGATGCTGGTGATGGGCACCATCATCTCCATCCCCCATTGACACAGCCCAGAGCTCTGCTTTGGTCCTCAGCTGGTGGATGCTGCTCATGCCAGTGCCCCCCAAGCATCCAATGCCTTGGATGGGATGTGACTGCACAGGACCTGCTGGGGCAGTGGGTGCCCTGTCAGGCCCTCAAACACCAACATGCCCCGAGGCCCTGGGTTTGCAGGTCTGACCTGCCTCCGAGGCAAAGCCAGTGAAAATTTCCACTTAAGTAGCCAGCAGCACAACAGGGGAAGGGACTGGGAGCCCAGCTCTGCCAGGAGAGAATCTGGGCTTTTAATTATTTATGCTTCACCTCCGTGCTATGGGGATGAGAGACAGATCTGACAGAGACACAGCCGGGTAAGAGAGAGGAGGTGCAGCCTGGCTCTCCAGAGAGCCCATTTATACAATTCAGGTGAGCCCAAGGTCCCTGCCCGAGTCCTGCCCCACAGCTCTTCCCTTGGAAAAGTGCTTTATCCCTGGCTCTCCTCAGAGAGAGTGGCAGACTATCCCTGCCACCACTTCCCTGGAGGGTTCATGCCCAGGACTGAAGGGTTGGGAAGTCCTGTCACCTGCCACGGCTGTTTGAAAGTCCCCAGGGATTTTCTCATGTTGGATGGGGACCAGCTGCCCACCTGTCTCTGGAGTGACCATGGGACAATGTGACCACTGTGTCCAGATTTGAGCTCACAAACATATTTCTTTTCCATAAAGGAGTACAACCCTGAGGAACTGCTGGTTTGGGGTAGATCATGGAGCCACTGCAGCTCACAAACTTCATGGCAGAGTGTCCACTGCCCCAGCCTTGCTTGAGTTCACCATCTCCTGCAGCTTTTCCTTTGGGGACAGATGCCAGAACTGCTTTAATTGAGCAGAGTGAGCTCAGCAAAGCTCTATGGCCTGGTCCCAGGCTCCCTTCTGCTGTTGTGGTCCATGAACAGGAGCTGGTGCTGCTGACAGAGCCCACCCCTTCCTCATCAGGGTGCACCCATCCCATCTCCCATATGGGTTGCTCCTGAGGCCCAACTGGGAAAGCCAACAGTCCACACATAACCTGCCATGACCCTGGAGGGTGACACAGGGGCACTGCGAGGCCCTGCTGTCCCAGTTGGAAGTGAGCATGATGCAAAGGGAAGCTGCTCTCCGTGGAAATGGGGCATTGGAGATGGGCCAAAATTGAAAAGTAGGTCCCACCGGACACTGGGCTGAGCACCAGGCATGGCCACAGCACTGCCACGATGGGATTTTAGGGCGCTCAGCACCCTGGAGAATTGGGACCTTTCTTAGTCACAACTTTAACGGGATAATCAGTCAGATCCATGGGTTAAATCTCCCTGGGATTTTCAGGGGGGAAATTTGCTTAGCAGGGTCTATGGTCAAATCCTTTAATTTCCTGGATTAGGAAGCCAGGACAACTTGTCATTTGTCCTGCATGGAGAAGGCGACAGAAACCTCATTGCTTGAGACTTTTCAAACTGACTATAGGAGCATAGAGGGCTTGAGAGCCCCCAGCATCCCCCTGTGCTCCCCCCAGCATCCCAATCTCTGGCTGTGGTGGGGAGCAATGCTCAGGAACACCAGCAAGGGAAATACTCATTTTTTAGCTAAGCTCTGTGTTTTCATCTTGGCTGTGCTCCTGATATTGCTTTCTGCTCTCCCCAGGGAGGAAGGGGTTTGGGGGGGGACAGGAACACGGGGGTGTTGGGGTTGTTGCTGCAGGGAAGTAGGTGGGTGGGCAGCTGGGGTGGGAGCAGCCAGAAGGAACAGAAGCCAGAAAACCCAAAAGGGGAGCTGGGAGAGGAAAAAAGCAGGCAGGCCTCTCTCACATGATGGGGAGGTAGCAGGGGGACCCAAAACCTTCCCTTTGGCTCTTCCCCACGATCAAAGCTTTGGGATACAGCATTGCCAGGACACGGCAGGGACACGGTGCAGCAGCACCCACAGACACGGCTGGGGGGTTTGGGGTGGTGGGACATGGCAGTGAGGGGCTGGGATGACACAGTCAGGATCCTCCACACCCAGCCCTTGGGCCTGAACCCTCAGCAGCCTCCTTGCACTCCACGGAGGGTGAGGATGAGGATGGAGGAGAGCGAGGGGGCTGCAAGCCAGCCCCTCTGCCAGGCAGCCAAGAAGGCTGGGGGAGGATCAATCCTGCTGGGGGAGGAACAATCCTTCCCTCCCCAAGATCCCTGAGAAAAGCAACGCTGCAGCTTCTGGTCCTTGAATAAGAAGAGCAGCAGAAAGGAAAAGCAGGGGCTGGGTTTGTGTTGGTTTTGTTGGCTTTTGCTTTTTTTCCCATCTGATGAAGGGCTGCTCCACCCAAAAGGATAAGGAAGAAGCTTCCCCGTCCTCTTCCTTAGCTCATTCCCTATTCCCAGGGCAGGTAGGAGGTTGTTAGGTTAGTGGGGGGATCTCACAGGGCTCCGGGGGCTGAAATCATCCTGCCCCACCTCCCCAGAAGGGCCGTCCCAGCGGGACAGCAGCGCCGGCCGCTCAGCCCCTGCGCTAAGCCGGTAAAAGGCTTGGATTAAAGTCCAGGCAGATGATCCGGGCTGCGATGGGCTGCTGTGCGATAGGAGGAGGAGGAGAAGGAGGAAGAGGAGGAGGCAGCCTCTCCTTTGCCCCCCGCGCTCCCCCTCGCCTCCTGCCCAGCTCTCCGGGGCAGCCCCTTCCCATGGAAGCGGTGCCTGCCAGGAGTGAATCACCTCCCATCCTCCCGCCTCGCTGCCGGCCGGTGCCATCCATCCCTGCCCGCTTCCATCTGGTCTCCCTGCACAGGTGACCATGGAGCAGGCACACGGCGCTCCGGCAGCGGCACGACTCTCCCATCCCACCGGCTGTTCCGCTTCCTCCCGCATCCCAAGACCCCTTTCCTGCTTCACTCTCCGGCAAAACCATCCCTTCCAGCTGTGCTTTGCTGTGGGCCTGATATGACACAAACCACATGGATCTGGGAGAGCAGCACAGCTGGACAGGACCACGGCAAATCCAATGGGCTGGGAATCTCTGCTCTGAATTGGTTATTTATCTGCAACCTGGCAAAGTTGGGAATGATTATAGGAATGTATGTCACATGCCTGGGCCATAGGGATGGGGTGGTTTAACTCTTATTTGGCTCAACAGAGAAGGAAGGTGGTGGGAATTGCCAAGTTGGGATCAGTGGTGGTGGCTGAAGGATGGGAGGGCAATGAAAACCAAAAACCTGCCTAGCTGCTCTCCCAGAGGCTACAGAAGACCCTGCCAAAGTTTTTCCAGTTGGATTACCTTGTAAAGCATCATTCCTATGAAAGACGCTCAATTTTGCAGCCTGTCCATACCTGTGGATGGATGTGCCCTGCCATCCCTGCCCCGCAGGCAGCGGGGTGGCACTTGGGGACATTCCGAGCTGGCCCTGCGCAAAGCACAGCGGCTGCTCCTGACTTTTGACACGGCCACAAAAGGGCTTAAAGCTGTAAATCCTGTCTGAGCAGGAAGTTATTAAATTGGCATCGCAGGAGGACGTAAACGGTCACGGTGCCGACATCACATCCCGCAAGAGCTGGCACTGGGTAGGGCTGCGACGCTCCAGGATGCCATCCGGGATCTGCTGATCCCTGAGTGTCCTGGCCTAGAGGTGGAAATGGGCTTACCATGAGTCAGAGGTGCCCGTGTCATCCCAGTTGACAGTGACACACCAACATGAGAAATAACAGCTGATCCTAATCCCATCCTCTGACCACTGTCAATATGCAGGAGCCTGGCACGGGCAGGAGCAGGGGAGGGAGGTGGCAGAGAAGGAGCTGGCAGGAGGGAATGCTCAGCTCCATCCGTGGCAGAACCTGTCAGAGGCTGCCAGCCCCTGGCTTTGCTCTTCTCTGCATTGTACAGGGGCTGTTTGGGGGAGAGAGGGCAGGGAGGGACAAGAAAAGGGTACTATGAAGGAAGAGAATCACCTCCTGCCCCAACTGCTCTCAGCCTTTGAGCCACCCCCATCCATCCCCTCTGTGTTTTCCTCCCTGTCTCTTTGCACCCCTGAAGGAAAGGATGGAGAGACTGGGCAGGGATGGAGGCAGTGTGCTTACCCTGCATGAGACCCAGCAGGTACCAGGTGATGCTGTCGTGACCCCATCAGTCCCCCAGCTCATGGGCTGAGGTGACTCCTGCAGAGCTCCAGGCTCCAGGTGGCTTCCACAGCCTCAGGGAAACAGGTAGAACTTCTCCAAGGGACCATAGTCAGAGGAACCCTCCCTGGACCCAGAGCTGCCCAAAGAGGGGCTGGTGGGAGACCCTGACCCGCTTGGGCATCAGCTCAGCCCTGTCCTTGAATCTGTGACCTGTTCTTGCTTTGGTCATCCCTGCCATCCCGACCTGAGGAAGGGGACACACAACCCTTTTGGGACCACAACACTCCCCTTAACCCCCACCCCCCTCCTCCTCCTCCCTTTCCATCTAAAGCCCCTTGGGCAGCACGAGGCAGGATTAGGGCGAGACTAATGCGGGAGCCCCGCAGACAGACCCCTCAGGCACCCAAAAAGCAGCAGAAACCTGCAATCAAAGGCAGTGCAGCACAATGGCAGAGCTGCAGGCACAGGCCTGGCAGAGCATTAAGCAGCATTACGGTGGCTCGAGCCGCCGGTGGGGACATTACCGCGGCTCACAATGTTTGGGATCACAACTGCAGCATCTTTTCTTTTCTGTGGGTTTTGCCCGGGATGCGTTTCCATTTTTCTGAAGAAAATACCTGTTTGGTTCAAACAACCTCCTGCACTTTGCTGCTCAGCTCTCCGGGGCTTTTCCTGCCTCCCCGCTCCCTGTCGTACGTCAAACGCGGCCGGATGCTTCGCCCTCACTGCAGCATCCTCGAGGAGCATCCATGCTGAGTCCAAACACTTCCCTTTACCCCCCCCTCACTGCCAGGTTGTCTTTATTTGCTTCCTTCTTCTATTTTTCTCCAGCTTCCCTTTCTGAAGTTGAATGACACTGTGGTAATTTGTAGCCCGATTCCTCCCGAGACTGTCGAGCTTTAATTATATTTTTCCCATGGTTGGTGAATGGCTCGGCTATAATTACGCCAGGAAGAGCATTACTTAGGACTAACCTGAGAACAGCCTCCCCCCCACAGGGTGCCAGGGCACTGGCTGCTCCCAGGAGCTCTTACTTAAAGTTCTGAACAAGGGGTCCCATGAAGCCAGTGCTGGAGAGGAGCGGAGTGTTGTCACATGCCACCCATCTGGGACTCATCTCCAGCACTGCTGATGGTCCTTCCTCTCATAAGCAGTCCAGCCACTAATTACAACACCTTGAACTGTGGTAACACAAGGAAACCCTGGAGAGAATTTGGGTCTGTCTGCTTTGCATTAGAACTACCATCATCAGCTGTGCAGTGTGGAGTGTGGTCCTGAGCTCGCCCGGACACTCCACGTGCATCCATCACCTACAGCAGGAGGCTGTGCTGAAAGCCAAGGGTGGGATGAGCTTTCTGGCCCACCTTTCTTGCCTGGATATTATATTTTAGTGGACCATGACACACCAGTGCCTACAGACAATTTGCCTTAGGTATCAATGTGAGCATTAATGAGATGGGAGTCGGTGCATCCAGTGCATCCTTCATCCTTCCAGGGTGGCAGCAGAAGAGTGGTGGTTCTTGGCTGATATGAGAGGGAATGAAGGATCTCATAGCACTTAAAGGACACCCTGCACCTTTATTTTAAACAGGCTGAAAAAGGGTTCCCTCCTTGGCTACCTCCAAAAACTGATCGTGGAATCCCAGAATGGTTTGGGTTGGAAGGGACATTAAAGCTCATCTTGTTCCAGCCCCTGCCATGAGCAGGGACACCTTCCACTAGACCAGGTTGCTCCAAGCCCCGTCCAACCTGGCCTTGGACACTTCCAGGGACAGGGCAACACGTCCAGGGATGAGGCAGGTGTTATCAACAGGAGTTTCTCAGCCCTCATTCATATCCCTTTTTGCCCGCTCACTTTACACAAATGATTTCAGTGAATGGGAATGATAAGAGGGAATAAAGTGTTTCTCATTTTAATTGCATCAGAGAAAATTTAGGAGAATCGTCTCCCAAATCTAAAAAACTATTCTTTAAATGAGCTTATTTTTCTGTGTCACAGAAATCATTGTACTCCATTCTGACTAAAACAACTTTAGGAACCCAATTTACTTGTCTCCAGTACACTGTGTTTTTAGCCTACTTTCCTCAGGAAATGGGGCTTTACTTCTGTGATTGTGCTGTTTATATATCTATATGCCATCACTCCCACACTAATAACTTTTGAACGTGTTGGCCAATTCCAACCAAATCTGACAGAGCGGCAGAGTTTTCAAAAATACTGAATTCTTACAAATTTAATGAAATACGTGGGTGGGCACATATTTTCCCCCACCAAGGGAAAGGCTGCAGAGTGAACTCAGCCATATCATTAGACAGAAAAGAATACACACACACACATGCACAGACACACACCGGTGCTATATAAAATCCCCAGGTGCTGGTAAGTCACTCGTGTTGGTCTTAGAGGGGGGATGTTGCACGCCTGGTTCCTAAAGCCACCAAAATGAGCACCAGGATTCCTCCACCAAGGCACCCACTGCCTGTTTTGTGCCTTTCTTGTTATTCAGACGGTGGAATTTGGTGTGGGCACTGCAGGGGAGTGTTCCTTCATTAGGAAGCTTTAAAATTAATCGGACTAACTAGATGAAAGCCTTTCTAGCTGGATCTAGGTATGTAAAACCTTCCTCTCTTCTGGTTCTGCAGGCTCAGAGACTCTCGGCCAAAACCCTTGCAAAGTGGGAGAACTCGAGCTGCAGGATTGAAGGGTTCAGACAAAGCAGTTTAAGTTAACAGAGCAGAGATTTAGATGGGATATTAGGAAGAAATTATTCCCTGTGACAACGGTGCGGCCCTGGCACAAGTTGCTCAGAGAAGCTGTGGCTGCCCCATCCCTGGAAGTGTCCAAGGCCAGGCTGGACGGGGCTTGGAGCGACCTGGTCTAGTGAAAGGTGTCCCTGCCCATGGCAGGGGGTGGGACGAGATGGGCTTTACGGTCCCTTCCAACCCAAACCATTCCCTGATTCTGTGATGATTCTTTGACTGTGATTTTATGATTCTGTGATTCTATGACCTCAGCGTAGAAGCAGGGAGAGCTGCTTTATCATAGAATCGTAAAATTCATACAAACACAGAATGGTTTGGGTTAAAAGGGACCATAAAGCCCACCTCGTTCCAGCCCCCTGCCATGGGCAGGGACACTTTGCACTAGACCAGGTTGCTCCAAGCCACGTCCAGCCTGGCCTTGGACACTTCTAGGGTTGAGCCTGTACATCCACCTAATCCCATCTGCCCTCTGTTTCCAGCAAAGCCTAAATCCCACAGTCCTGCCCAGCTCTAGCCAGATACTTTGGCTCTTCATTGACAGACACTGGGGCCTCAGCACAGGCCATTAACAGAGGCAGCAAACATCCCCAGGACGGTGTCATGCCCGTTGGTAACTCAGGGCTAATGCACAGAGTCACGTTGGAGTGTCTCTGTCCCCAGCTCTTGCAGTCGGAGCTGGGCAGTGCAGGGGATCAATAAAGGGCTTTTCAACACACCAGCAGCCCTCGTGCACTGCAGGCAGCGGCTGGGCCATGGCAAGAGCCAAGCCCTGCATTCCCAGCACTTGTTTCCTTCCATGTGTCCAGTCAAGGGCAGACTAGCCAGGAGGAGGGAGCTGGGATGCAGGATGGAGGTGTCGGATTGCTCACAGAGCATTTTCTGGCAGGACCAGCTTTGGTCTCTGGTGGAATATATTCAAGGCACTGCATCCCAGGTATTTATTTCTTTGCATCTTCACTGGTGACTGAAGGGGTCAAATCTCACAAATCCCACAGCTTTTCCCCTCCTCCATGCACACATGTGACCACAGGCTGCATCCTCCCTCCAGCTCTCCATCCTCCATCCTCCCTGCTGCTTTCCAGCACAGCTCAGGACCACAGCACCCCAGTCAGTGCAGGAGAGGGAAGTATTTGCATCAGGCATTCCTGTCTGACTTGATTTTTTTTTCTTCTTTCCCATAATCAGAAGTGGAATATTATATGCCAAGAGCTTATTAAGCATTTCCAGCATGGGAGGGGGAAGGGTCACATCTCTTCCAATCCCACATTCATGATGTTCCAGGACCATTACCACCCAGAGATGGAGGATGCTCAGGTCCTCAGACCCAGCATCCCACAGCAGATTAGAGCTCCTCATTTCCAGGATTCACCCCACAGCAGACTAGAGCTCCACATTTCCAGGATTCAGGTCTTTTGAGGCATTCACATCCCCAGATCACAGGGAAAGATCTAGTCTTTCTGCTGCTCTGCTTTCCTACCTGGCATTCTAGTAGGATTTTTAGTTTTATTCTAAAGCTTTGACAACAATTTGGTACAACATCAGCTCAAAAACATCATCAAGCCCAAAAAGGCTCCCAAAGCAGGCCTGGGAGTCTCATTCATATTACAGATAAGCCATCAGCAGGCAGGCTGATAAGGATTTCAAGTGTGACTCTGCATACAAATATACCAGACTCAACAATTAATCCTGCACAGGAGACTGAGGAGGTACCTGGGTTTTTCCCCTAACCCCAGCCCTTTTTCCCAGCCTGGCTGCTATATATAGCTCTTGCTCAAAAACAGAAAGGAATGACATGCTCTAATAAACCATCCCAAAAAGGGATACAAAGAGCCCTGAATTCTCCAGAGGAGCTTTTCCTCCTCAGCTCACCTCCAGTCTGGGAACTGCTGCAAAGCCACAAAGCTCCAGGTGCCTTTTGGGAGCCAGCTAGGAGGTGCTTGAGCTGGCCCTGCTTTGAGCTGGGGACCCTATTTCAATCTAAATTAGACACGACTCCTTTCCCCCTTCCCTCCTGCTGATTTTTAGCCAGATCGGGTCCCAGCTCTGGATTCCTGAGCAGTTCCACGCTGACTGCAGTCTGCACAGGGAGAAGGAGGATTATTTGGGCACCCAGATCTGCTGTTTTCCAGCAGAGCCTCAGGCAGGGCAAACCCTCCCCAGGCATCAGCTGCAGCCAGAGATTTGACTGTTTTTCCTCTCAAAAACCCTCTTGGGAATGGAGATAGCTGGGAATCCTCCCAGCACAGGCCAGCCCTGGGATGGTTCCTCCTGGCTGTAAGTCAGACAGAGGATATGAGCAAACAGCATCTCAGGAGCTCTTCTGCTAAGGGCATAATCCTGCTTCTCCAGAGGGATAGGGAAAAACAGGGTGGATAACCCAGTACCCCCTAAGTGACAGCTCTCAGCCTGTGAGCCCCACACATGCAGTCCCACCATGGTGCCACCACCCCTGCCCCAGCTGCACCTGGGTGGCCCTGCAAGGCCTCACCGGCTCCTTTGGGAAGCTTGTGCATCTGTAGCCCGCTTGGAATTAGCAGAGGGACAATTCAGCTTGGATCCACCCCATTATGAACACCACCCATGAGGTTTGGGCACGCCCAAGGGTGCTGCCTGCTCCCACTTTGGGGTCCAGACAGCACCAACTGCTGCTGTGCCTGCACATGCCCTCCACAACTTGCCTCCAGCAGCATCCCTAAAACACTGCCCTGAGCACTTATCCCACTTATCCCAGCAAAGCCACTGGGGTGGCACCCCAGCTGAGATGCCACGTGGGGAGGGACAGAGATGCCCTTACCTGGACGCCGCGATCTCCGCTTTCTGCTTGGCGATGGTGGCCGCCCGCTCGGCCGCCTCCACGGCCCGATCCACCTTCTCACGGATCTTGCTGGCCCGCAGCGGGATGAGGTTCTTCCTCTTGCCGCTGACCAGGATGTTCTGCTTGTACTTGCCCTCCTCCTTGGTGCCGTCAGGGAAGGTCATGCAGCCGTAGCCGTGGCGCTTGTTGTTGGCCCACTCCCCCTCGTACTTGAGCCCGTCCGAGCGCTGGCTCACCCCGAAGCCCGACCGCTTGTCGTTCTTCCACTCGCCCACGTAGATCTCGGTGGTGGTGGCGTCGATGTCGTCTTCAATGACAGAGAGCTCGGCCTCGCCCTCGCCCAGGCTGATGGTGGAGTTGATGTCGCTGGCGGTGGAGCTGACCGTGCTCATCCCGGCTTCGCTCCGGAACGAGCTCTGCTTGCTCCGCTGGCTGGCCAAGGAGCTCTTGGACTCGGACTTGCGGAGCTTGAGCCCGCTCAGCAGCGACCGCCGGAAGATGCCCTTCTTCTTGCTCTTGAGGATCTCGGCGTCGCTGTGGGCCATGAGGACGAAGCCCCCCCGGGACACGGCCGGGCTGCCGGCCACGGCCGGCGAGGCGTCGGGGTGCAGCGCCGTGCCGTTGGTGTGCTCGCTGCGCAGGGAGTTGATGGACGTCCTCAGGGGTGACCTGATAACCGCGGCCATGCCGTAGGGAACGCTCTGCCGGACGCCGTAACCCTGGCGCATCCCTCCGACCCACTGGCCCTGGTATGTCCCTGGGGAGAGGAGACAAAAAGCAAAGAGGGGGTTCATGGCACGGCCGCCTGTGGTCAGCTAACGGCATCAAACTCCTCCGTGAGCCCTTTACTAGTGGGAGCAGCCAAGTGCAGCTCTGGATCCCAGTCCCATCTCCGTGACAAGGATTGTAACGTCACATTGTAGGAGGAAATCCATGGTTGGATTGCGGGCCTGCACTCCACCTGCAGCATGGGAATATTAGAAACCAGCCAAGGCATCGAGGAACTGTCCCTTGGATCAATCCCTAGTGCAAAAGAAAAGGGAGCAGGGAGACGGGAAGGGGGAATCGTTATCCAGGAGCAGATTCCAATCCCATCCATGCTGCCGACAGTGATCGATGCTATATCACATTGGATGGGTGGCATATAACAATACATTTATTTATACACATAGTGCCTTCTTCCGGTGTGTTGAGGAAGGAAGCAGCTCTATAGAGACAAAGGCCTCACAGGGAGAGATCCATTTGGTTATTCCCCTCAGAAATGTGCCCATTTGAGCTCCTACATTTGTCTGGGCAGTTACTGGAGTTGCTTAACTGGTCATTAGTGGGATGAAACACACACAGGACTCCACCACAGCACTGGGAATGGAGGGACAAGGAACCCCTCCAGTCCAAGAAGCACAACTGGAGCACATCACTCACCCTGTGCACTGAAATGGGGGTGGGTGATAATCTGCTCGGGGTGCATAATCCCATCTCCTCCTGGAGCTTGGTGACTGGCACAATTCCAGGTGTTATCCCAGCCGGTTGAACTGCAGGGCTTGTTTTTATTCTTAGGTTGGCTTAATCTTTTCTGGACCAGCTCAAGACACAGTGATTCACTGCTCGCCTAAGCCCTTGTGGGGCAGACTGACGAGCCCAAGGATGGCTCCTTGCCAGGCACTGGTGATGCTGGGATGCTGTGGCTGGTCCCAGCCCCTGGCTGCAAAGGGCTGGGATGGGCACAGGCAGCACCTCGGAGCACTGGGACCTCCCTTTGTGCCAGCCCCTCTCCCACACGCCAAGGCAGTCTTAAAATAGACCTGCTGAAATAGTGAACTCTGCATGAATCCAGCCAATCCTACCCCCAGGACTCCCTTAGGAATTTTCACACCCGGTTCTGGGGCTCAGCAGTAGCTCTGGAGATAGGTCTGGGCTGGAGTCGCTCATGCTGAGCACAGGAACTGCTTCTTGAGAGTGTGAAACCAGCACCAGGCCACATTTTGGGGTGCATTTTGGGGTGCATCAGCTGTCTTTTATCAGTTAGTGCTTTGCACAAATCCTGCAGGACTTGGGCATCCTTCCTGGTGCTCCAGTGCAACATCCTAAGGTGCTACATTGTCTGGGTGACAGCTTTGTGCAACCCCAAAAAACACCAGCCCCAAACTGAGGGATCCCACAAAGACTGCCTTGGAGAAGGGATGTGGAGAGGCAGGGGCAGGTGGGCAGGATTTACTGAGGGTTTATAGGATTAGCACTGGGGAGGGAGCAGAGCACGGGGATTAGGGCAGGCACTGGCAGGGCAGGGCGAGGTGGTGGCAGGAAGAAGGATGGGGGACAACCGGCAAGATGGCTGGAAAACAGCTCAGAGGAGACATCAGACATGTCCTGTGGTTGGGTTGGAGCAGTGAGCCTGGCTTGTCCCACTGCAGTCCACCTTGGTGTCCACAAGAACAGGGAACAGCTGGTGCCATGCCCCCATGGCTTGCCCCATGCCTAGTGGCAGCCTGGAATGGTGGCTGTGGCAGGAGAGATCCCACCAAGCTGTCCATGCATTCCCTGGGGACCTGGCACCATCTCACTGCCCTTTCTGGCTCCATCCCAGAGCATCTTGGCAGGACAACCTGCTGGGGTGATGGGCAGCAACTGGGTGAGAGAAATTATCCTCAACACTCCGAGTACTCTGCAAAGGAGCTTCCAAGATGGCTTGGGATGTTCTCACACTGTGCTCAGCCTCCTGTTTCCCCTAGAGATGGATTCAATGCATTTCAAGGAAAAATGCCAGTATGGGGAAGGGGACAGGGAGAAAAGGTCCTGAATGGGATTCATCAGAGCCTGTCCTGCCCAAGTCTTCCCTTTCCCTTGGCTGAATCCCTTGACTTGATCCCTGGCTCCAGGCACGTCCCTTGACCTCCTCATCTCCTGGCAAATCTGCAGCTGAAAAAAACTCCCTGGATTAAGCTGAAGCACCATAAAGCAAGCACAGCCCTGTGCTGGAAAGATGAGGGACAGGTAAAGAGCAGAACAAAGTGCTCCAGGATGGACCGTGACAGCGTGGCCCGGCCAGAGCAGAGGCACAAATTGGTCCCAGCAGGTTCCAGCTGCAGCCTGTGCATGTCCCCAGTCAGGCTGAGGAGCCCAGGAAGCTCATCCCTGTGTGGCCTTAGTATGTACTGCTGGAATTGCATGGCTGCCAGGAGCAGCCTCTGCATCTCCTCAGCAAGGTTGATTTTTCCAAGCAGAGGATGCAAGGAGCCATCCCATCCAGCCAGTCCATCCTGATTCTCCCCTCACCACCATGGAGCACTTCCCAGCAGAGAGCAAAATCTGAAACCTATCTCTGTTTTTATGGATGTCATTGCTTTCCTTGTTGCTTCCCTGTTGGAGGCAGCACACAGAATATCTCCAGGGATTGTCTCAGAGGGCCACCAAGACATCTGGGCACCTCCATGGCCACAAGCAGATCAAAGAGCTTCCTTCAGGGAGCTGAGTTAATCCGTCCTTCCTTACCCAACAGCACTACTTCCTTCCTCTGACTTCATTCTGTTTTAAACCCCTAAATATCCCAGGATTTGGCCGTGGACGCCGGGAGGTTTCAGAGCCATCTGATCTACATTGCTAAGCGCTGCCACCTCCTCCCCTTGACCTGCTCAGCTTAACCTCTGCTCCCAACATTTGCAGATACTGCACAAGGTTTAATCTCACAAGGAGCTGGGAGACTCTTTCTCCCTGCAGAGGAAACAGGATTTTATGATTTTCCACTTCACGTGCCAGGATGGACTGGCTATAGCTATCCCAAGTTTCAGAGCTCAGGAGTTGAAAAGGGAGCGTGCAGTGGGAAGGTGGCACAGTGGGGACCACAGGACGGGGCTGGGAGTGATAGAATGAGTCAGGGAACATGCCTCCATTGGGATGGGAAGCAGGATAAAGCCAAGGCAATCCTGGTCACAAGCTGATTGTATTGCCCAAGCCAGGAAAGAGGAAAAGCCATCACGATGGAGAATTGCTGGGGAGGAAAAGGTCCCAACCTCTTCCCTCAGCCATGCAGGTCACTCTTATGGATGCCTCTAAGATACACAAATACCCATCCCAATTCTGCATGGCCCTTCTGCACTGAGGAAGAAGGACAAAGAGCAGCCAAGAAAGTCTTGAAAAGGAAAGAAAATCATCACAGAATCATGGAACTATTTGTGTTGGAAAGGACCCTAAAGCTCATCTCTTTCCAACCCCTGCCATGGGCAGGCACACCTTCCACTAGATCAGGTTGCTCTAAGCCCCATCCAACCTGGCCTTGGACACTTCCAGGGATGGGGCAGCCACAAAATCCTCCTGAGCTCAGTAATTCATGACTTACTAGGGCAATACAACCGAAGCAGCTGCCATGTCTGAATTGTAGCTCTTTCCTGACTATCAATATTTGCAAAACACTTCCCAAAGCATTAGTTGCATGAGATTAATGGAGTGATTTCACTGAGAAAATGCAGCATCCATTAGGTGGCCAGGGCAGCATCTGTGGGTTTAAGTCACAGACAAGAGCAGATAGGAGAGTACTGGGCAGCCACCCCCACAATCCTGCTGAAAAGAGGGTCAGATCCTGCCCTGGGAATGGGATTTTTGCAGTAAAATCAGAGCACGAGAGAATAAGCAGGTTATGATCTTGCTCACCAATCTTCCCACCCCAGGGAAGATTCCAAATCACCCTGGTGTCATCGCTCCAGTGGGATTTGGCCAAGATAAAGGTGATGCCAAGAAGGATGAGGAAGAGGCCACGTCCATGCCAAAAAGAGCTAAGGAGAGGGCACAACCTGAGGCTAGGAGGAAATAACTGGAGTCATCCCAAAAGATGGATTGGAGAGAATATTCCTTCTTCAGAAATAACAGATGAAGCATAAGAAAAGGAACAGGCTCATGGGAAAGACAGGGAAAGTTGGGATGGGACGGAAACATGGAGACAAGAAATGGACAATGCTGTTGGCCCTGTTCACTTGTATTCCTAAGCCTGAGTTTGGGGTTTTTTTGGCTCACTCCCCTTGAAGCAAGGCTGGCTTGTTTCCAGACCACTTTTAAAACTCCTGCAGAATTTCCATTGCCTTGAGGACAGTGCAGAGCCCCATCCTTGGCTGGAAGCACCCAGGTTGAAAGCAGAAAGCGGGAAGTCACTGGCCTCCAAAGCATAATTCTTGATTCCCCAGCAGAAGATTGTATGTTTTGAGCAATGAAAAGCAGCAGCACTTCCTCAGCATTTGGATAAAATCCATTCTGGGAAGAGAGCGGAGAGTCTGCAGGGCAGCTCCTGTTGTCCCCATCATGCCAAAATCCCTGAAATCAGAGCTGGTCCAGTTTGCACCTTTCAGATATGGGGAGAGGAGCAGGACCCTGCTCAAAGCCAACAGTGAAATCCTGAGTGCAACCTCTGCGCCTCCACATTCCCTGCTGGAAACGGATAAGGTAGCGGCACTCCAGCAATTCAGCTGGGTCTGGGAACACTAATTACCTCCTATTTTCAAAGTGCTCTGGGAGGATCAGAGAAGTCACAGGTACCAGGAAGAATGACGTGATTCCATTCATTTCCTTGGCTTTGCCAAACAGATTTTGGGGATTTTCCTGGGGAGTAGAGAACCAATCCCCATCTCCAGTTCATCCCCCTGGGTACAGGCACTGTGGCCGGGATCATGTGGATCCAGGATCACAGAGGGAACTGAGCTGCTCACTCTTCCAGACAAGGTCTTTCTGGACCACAGCTGGGAAGAGGCCACCAAGCCATGGCTCACCCTTGGCCCATGGAGCACCTGGGGCCAGAACCTCGGGCACGAGGAAGAGTCACTTCACTGATGCCATTTGTCTCCATTCCAGGTGCCTTTTGCACCTGAGAATGATGGAGAGACCTGAAACACCTGGAAAATGCCCCTTCTGGCACTGCAGCCTTTCTGGCTGCGCTCAGCAGGTGCCGGTGAGCAATGCCAGAAGGTGGGAAGCACTCAGCTTTGCTTCTTGCTGCCCCACACTGAGGGGCTGTCTGGACTCCAAGTCCTCTCCTGCTTAGAGAAACATGGCAAAGACCAACAGTGATGCCCAGGGAAATTCTGCTTCCACAAAAATAAGCAGCCCCAGGGGCTCCCTTAGGGCAGGCCACAGGAATAGCTGGATTTTGAATGTTATGGGGGGAAGCCCAAAGGGAGGATGATGGGCTGCTCATGCACATGGGGCTTCCCTTGGCACAAGGTGGGATCATGCACTTGGATATAAACTCAGCCCAACTTCCTTACAGTGTTAGAATGAGAAAAAAAAATCAGGATTTTTTGGGTTGGAATGACTGTTTTCTTTCCACCCTCTCCCCACACCCAAGATTTGGCATTTTGTAGGTTGCTGAGCCCTCTGGCCCCACTCCAGGAACACCATTAAGTAGAAGCTTTACAGACTGAAGGCTGTTCCCAGGCTTTTCCCAAACCAAGATAGCTGGTTCCATGTCCTGCATGACGAAGCCTTTGGCAAACACACGGAGTAGAGCACGTGGGGAGGTTTGCACAGACCTGCCCTGCCTCCAGTTTCTCGTGTGGAGACATTCCAGCAGCAATTCAGGATGTTGTAAAGCACTTTGAGGCCGAAGGACACACACATGTTATTATCACAACATGACCTCAGAAAGAGTCAAATGTTTAGAAAATATTCCCTATCCATCGCTAACACTGAGTTAAACAAACAAACACAACCCACCATCCTGGGTCAATACCTCGTGTATTTCCAGGTTAGCTGGAATAATAATAAAATAATCGGTGACTTGGGAGCAGCTCCCCAGGCTTGGAACGTGGGAGCAGCAGGATCCAAAGGACAGGTTTTCTGTCCCATCCTTGAGGTACAGCCAGATCCTCCTGGTGTGGTGACTGTGTTGGGCAAGAGCAGCAATCCAAACCTCCCAGCTCACTTTCCCCGCTCAGCAAAATCCAGGAAGGAGGTCCGAGAGGTCCAGAGTGGCCATCCACTTTTCCAAACCAAGTCAAAGTAATTGGGTTTTACAAATTGCTAGTTTATCTTGCAAAGGATCCTGCCTGGTATGCTCAGCCCCCCTCTTATCTCCGACCTCTGCAGCATATTAATTAAAGATGTCCGATGGCAATAATTAGGCCGGGCTCTTGAATTCCGACTAAAAGAGTGAGTTTTACAGATATCCCTTTCCAGCTACTCGATATCAGAAAGGCCCAGGAGGATTCACACACAGATCAAGTTTCACACCTCAAAAACACCTATGCCAGAGAGATCTATGGGAGAAAAGAGAGGACTGGAGGATGCTCACTTAGCCTCAGTCCTGGTGGTATGTGATGGGGATATCCTCACTGGCCACCCCGGCTGATGTGCAACAGCCAGGGGGATCACTGGGAAAAATGTGCCCCCCAAATGTTCTACCTTACTGTATGGGTCCTCCCAAGGATAGGATCATAGAATCCCAGAATGGTTTGGGTTGGAAGGGACCTTAAATCTCATCCAGTTCCATCCCCTGCCATGGGCAGGGACACCTTCCACTATCCCAGGTTGCTCCAAGCCCCATTCAACCTGGCCTTGAACACTTCCAGGGATGGGGCAGCCACAGCTTCTCTGGGCAACCTGTGCCAGGGCCTCACCCCCTCACAGGGAAGAATTCCTTCCCAACATCCGATCTAACCCTGCCCTCTGGCAGTGGGAAGCCATTCCCCCTTGTCCTGCCCCTCCAGGCCCTTGTCCAAAGTCCCTCTCCAGCTCTCTTGGAGCCCCTTTAGGCACTGGAAGGGGCTCTAAGGTCTCCCTGGTGGAGCCTTTTCTTCTCCAGGTGAACACCCCCAGCTCTCCCAGCCTATCTCCATGGAAGAGGGGCTCAGCCCTCAGAGCATCGCTGTGGCCTCCTCTGGATTTGCTCCAGCAGCTCCATATCCTTTTTACATTGGGGACCTCAGAGCTGGAGGCAGCACTGCAGGTGGGGTCTCACCAGAGCAGAGCAGAGAGGGAGAATCCCCTCCCTTGGCCCACTGGTCACTGTGTGGACGTGGGGACGTTCTCTGCCACGACACCCCAGGAGCCATCCTTCCTGCCCTATCCCTCCTGGCAGCAGGACGACGTGTTGTGCTAGGTGACTTCCATTCCCTGTCCTGTCCCCAGCTGCTGGTCTCATCCCCCAAAGGCTCACCTAAATCCCACACAGGCATGACAGGGGTGGCTGGGACTTCCCACCTGCTTTGCCTGCCATGAAAGGTGGGAATCACTGATGGTTCCCGTGTGAAACACTGCACGGATACGGCAAATTATCCCCCCTCCAGCCCTGCCAAGGCTTTCCGTGCCTCTGACCATCACCAAGCCATGCTAAAAACACAGTCAGATGCTTCTGCTGTGGCTGCTAATTTGCCAAAAATATGCTCTGGTAACTGCTTACACAGGGGAAGAAATAAAGTATGGATTTTTGAGTATGCAAATATAATCTGCAGGCAGGAACACGTGATGGATGTTAGTCATAGTGCTAATGCTGGGTACATACAGACACGGTGGGCACAGAGAGGTCTGGGCACCCAGAGGGAGGATGGAGGGATGGAGGGGAAGGGAGAGGAGAAGAGGATGAGAGCAGAGTTGCCATGGGCTGCTGTGTTCCTGTCTGGGTGCTGGGTAGAATTCGGTTCTGTTTTGGGGCTCAGTAAATAATAAAGTATTACAAGTCTGCAGCTCATATCAGCACAGTCAGCTTGTACTTTAAAAGCAGGGAGCCACCATCTAAAGGAACCAAGCACTGGAGGTGGGTTTGGATGATGCACAGTAGGAAAGGGCTCTGGAAGTGGGTAGGGGTGGGAGCAGGGCTGGCCCTGGCAGAGCCAGAACCTCTTCAGGAGCAAGAGCTGGGGGCTGCAGGGAGGAGATGGATTTATACAGCCTCCCTCTCCTCAGCCAGGGAATCTGCCTCCTCCTCCTCTGTGGATGCAAATAACAACATAAAGTATCTCTGGCTGAAATAGCACAGAACAGGGATTGCTCAGCTGTTCTCCACAGGGAAAATCACCTGAAAATCACAGGTTCACCTGTGGTGAGAACTGGGGGATATGAGCCCCATCCCAAACGTGGGGAGACCTTTATATTCTCATTGCCATCATTCCTGCCCCAAAGGTACTTTTCAACCAGCAGAATGAAGTCTCTTCCCTCACTGGCCAACACTAACATGCATCACAATATTGCAGAAACTGCTGGAATTTGCACTTACAGGTGGGAAACTGAGGTACAGAGAGAGGTGCAGGATGAGCTGCTCCAACAGAACAAGGTGTTTGCCTTGTGCTGAGGGCACAGAGTGGCTTTGCAGAGCATACAGCACATCCACAGTAGGGCAGGGAATGGGGCAAGGCCCCAGAGCTGATGTCCTACCTCTGAAGATAACCCTGGCTGCAGAAATTAAACCATTTTCCACAGGGACTGCTCAGTGAGGAATACATGCCTTTATAATATTAAGGAGAAGCCACTCCAGAAAAATTTCATATGGAAATTCATGTGTTTGGGTATTTGCTTCAAGGGGGAACAACTCAGTTTGTTCTCCAGGAAAACACAAGTCTGTCCTGAGCATTCCCTCCCTCTTCTCTCTCATTGCTTGTGCATCTCCTGCTTCCCCAAGCCTGTTAGTAAGTGCCTTTTCCAGCCAGAATTCAGGGAAAGGTTTCAAATCACTATACTGACAATCAAATCTCAGCATTACTAATTCTGATGAGTTCAGAATGCCTCTCAGGCCAGTTGTAATTTGTCTTAAAACACCTGGTCCTGAAGTCAGGGAAAATACGGCTTTTAAAAGGAAAGAACTAAAGAAAGACATTTCTAATTGTCCTGGGAGTGGGAAGCACTGGGTTTGCCAAACAGGGAAAGTCAAGGAAGCATCTTCCCCTGGTGACACGGGGTCCACAGTTCTTCCCAGGGCAGCTGAATCCTTATGGATTCAGCCGCTGACTGGGGTGAAAATCAGGATCACAAGGAAGGAAAAACACATTAAGATATTGCTCAGCACCTTTATTAAGGTTAATGTGCTCCTCTCACAGAGCAGAGCGAAATCAGGCTAATGCTTGTTTCCTTAATCCTCCTGGGCTCTAATCCTTACTGCAAACTCCAGGATCTCACCCCATTCCTCAGCAGAGCTCATAGGAGGAAGGGCTGACCCTCCAGCTCTCCCTAAAGGTGCTGAGTGCCAGCATTGTGTTTTGGGGGCTGCATCCCTCCCGAGGTGTGGGAGACGCTCAGCTGGATGGGATGAGGCTGAGATCCCCATGGATCAGGACAGAAGGCTGTACCAGGGATGGCACAGGATGGGATAAGGCAAGAGCAGAGTTTATTTATTTCCTGTGAAATAAATCATCAAATTACAGAATGGTTTGGGTTGGAAGGACCTTAAAGCTCATCTCGTTCCAACCCCCTGCCATGGGCAGGGACACCTTCCACTAGACCAGGTTGCTCCAAGCCCTGTCCAACCTGGCCTTGGACACTTCCAAACCCTTCTTCAGTCCAGGGAAACACCTTGCAGACCCAAAGTGATGCCCTGAGCAGGAAATAATACCTTTATAGTGATCATTTTGGTGTGAAAATCAGCAAAATAAGGGACCTTGCTCTGGCTGTTCACTCATTCATGAAAATTCATGATGCTCTGCTGTACTCTGAGAGTAAGTGGAACCTCTTCAGGGAATAATATTGAGAAAGGAGTGGCTGTTCTAAGGGAATGCTCATGTATCAATTGCAATTTTAGAGATTTTTGATTCAAAGGCCAGAACCTGTCTTTTAAAATCCAGTATCAACATCAAAATATAAACACTTGCCATTCCAGTGTTTTGTTTTCTCCAAGCTCCCCTTTTTTTCTTTTTTTTTTTTTTTTTGTTAAAAATGCTTTAATTGTAAATTAAACAGCTTTTTTGCATGGTAAATTAGCATCAAGACTCCCCTGTAACTACTGCAAACTCCTGCAAAAAAATTACTTTCTTGGTCAGGATTTCAATCAATGCTAAAACCAGACCCCAAACAGGCAACAACTGCCAAAATTCACAAGACAGATGCTAAACCACAGCACTCCCCCCTAAAAGACCATCACCAACCTCATCCTGCCCAGCTCCTCTATCTTCAAGTCATGCCTACATTAATACAGCTCATTCATCTACGTCAGCATTACCTGACTCAAAGCATTCAAAATTCATCAGGTTCATTTTAAAATTGAGGCATTTTTAAATAGGAGGCATTTTTAGCTCTCGGCTGCTGGTTCCCAAGCCTGTAAGAATGACTTTTCTGCAATAGCCTGGGTGGAAACCTTGCTTCGAAACCAAAGCTGAAAATCTTGCAAAATCACATGATTCCACAAGCTGGAGCTTCTAAGGAAAAAAAAAAAATAAAAAATGTTCAGCTCCAGGAGCAGATGTCACCCAACCACGAGGAGCCCCATGGGATATCAAATCACATGCAAATATCCTGAGATTTGCATGAAAAGCCATGAGAAACCCACCCCAGTGAAATTATATGAAAACTGTGCTTCAGGACTTAAGTTCCCCTCTATTATGGGTCAGGGAAAGGTGTCTGAGGGGGTTCCCAAAGTTGGGGTCATTCACCATCCCCTGGTGCTGGATAAAATACTTGGGAAGATGGAGTGAGGGTCTGAAGCCCGTCTGGCAATTTCTATCTCATGTACTTTTCCCTGGGGTCAAAATCCTTCTTCCTCTGTCCTGAGCTGTACCTGAAACTAAGCAGCATGTTCCAGTGAGATAAGTAATTACCATGAGTTCATATCATTTCTTTTTAATGAGGCTGGTCAGAATCTTCATTTAGTATTTTGATTCATTTTTCTGTGCTCGGCAGGTCCTGATGTCTCCGGATTTGCCCTCCTAGAGCCACTGTGGGCAGCTTCTGTACCAAATCTAGACAGCCAGATGCTTCATCAACAAAGTTCTGAGTTTTTTTAATTAATTTTCAAGTTCTGAGGGGGTTGATAGGACCAGCTATGGCTGTGTCTGGATCCTGCAGGAACCGGGATCGAGGATCAGGGCACACTTGTATTTGCTTGTTTCCGCCCACTATTTGAAGTGCATCAACAATTCCTTCCCGACAGCAAAACAAGAGAAGAGCTGGTACTTTTAAGGTAATTCTGACATCCGTGCTATGAATAGATCCTTATGGAAATTTGCCCTTGCTTGCTGGTTCCCTGCACAGGAACCCAGTAAAACGCTGGTATGGTGAGAGGGACGAGACCGCTGCCATGGTGGCACTGGATCATGGAATCCCAGATTGGTTTGGGTTGGAAGGGACCTTAAAGATCATCTTGTTCCAACCCTGCAGCACTGGCTGGTGGTGGTTCCTCCCAAACCACATCTCAGCTCAGGTGAGGGGCTGTGGCCCCTTCCCAGACACAGCATTCCCAGTTCATCCCCCCGGAGCAGCCCTTTACGCTGGCAAGGGATCTGCTTTTGCAAAGTGTTTCATGTTTTCCACCTCCTCAACTATCCCAAAGCCATTTGGTTGGTAGCTCCTGGTGCACCTGCTAAGAGAGGTGTCACTGGTGCCACTGCAGGGGTGGGAAAGTGGGACATGGAGCCACCACGGCTCCTGCCCGGGCGAGACAGGCTGGGAGGGACCCACCCAGTAGCTCCCACTGCTCCCCTTCCCTCTCCCCAGCGCAGGAAAATTTCCCAGCCCGGGCCAAGAAAACCCACTTGCCTACTCAGGCGGCGCTAACAATGCAAACACTAATTATATTTCCCTCACCTATCAAAGGGATGATTCACTGAGGTGAGTGGGCACAGAGCATTACACAAGATGAACACCACGGTGCGACCACCCGGCCCTTTCGGGGTAGCCCTCCCGAGGAACAAGGATTTGGGGAGCATGTGAGATTCGGATTGGGAGAGGGGTGGCAGCAGGGCTGCTGGGCACCGAGCACCTGGAAGGGGGCTGGTCCCCTCCCCCAAGCCCCTGTCCAGTCTTGGATCCCAGCTGCTCCTCTGGGAAGAGGTGGAGGGAAGATAAAAACAGCGTTGGCAGGGATGGAAAGGGCAAAATGCTGATTTGGGGCTTCTTCCTTCATCCACCCCCACAACCATGGTTTCAGCAGCTAAACCCAAACCCAACACAGAGCCCAAGGATTCCCATGGGAAGCCTGTAGCTACAACTCCAACTGTCCCCAGGGTGAAATTACTGAGCATTCCCAAAGTGTCCGAGGAGGTACAGAAAGTACCAACTGAGACATCTCCAGATCTCCAGACCTGCTCGAAAGAGGGTCTCCAACCCTCTGCCCCTGAGAGGTTCCACCAGAGCTACTGGGAGCAGCTCCAGCTCACATCTGATCCAGGTTGATCCAGGTAGATGCAGCCCCTTCCACCTGAAGAAAGGGAGTAATCCTGCTCCCACTCTGGAGCTGGGATGAATCAGACCCAGCAAACGAGCGGTGCAACTCCAGCATCCAACTGAAGCAATCCTCGGGAGCCTGGTTTATGTAATATCAGGGTGCTTCTGGAGGGGGCAGAAGGTGGCAGGGATTTTTTGGCAAAAAGATAAGGACATGTCAGCAGTGTTGTGGTTTGGGGAGGTCCGAGGGGGTGAGCGTGTACAGGGAACAACAGGACAGTGCCGCAGGTGCGGGGCCGTGGGTCAGGCGTGCCGGGGAGATTTGGCAAAGCGTGGGCTTCTGGGAGAGCAGCAGGGCTCTGTTTGCTTACGTGGGCTCTGCAATAGGTCTGTGTTGATGGACATGAATCCACACAGCTCAGGGAACACGGTTTGCATTCCCCTGGCGTGTGCAGGGGTCAGGGAGCGCTGGGGGCTGACCACGTGTGTGTGGGAAGGGGAGCGGGGGGCGAGGCGGCGGCGTGGTGTGGGGAGGAGAGGCGTGTGTGTGCCCAGCGTGTGGCGTGGGAGGTGTGAGAGCTGCAAGCTGTGCCTGGGGGAAGCGCTGCCTGGGGGTGTGTGGGGCAGTGCGAGCACCCGGCAGGGCAGGGGACGGCGCCCAGGGGACGGGGGGTGACAACGCAGCCCAGGCCACTGCGTGCCATCCCCTCCACCCAACACATCAACACGTGCCCATCAAAAATATTGCTCCCCAAGATAGCGCTGGAGGTGTTCCCTTACCCACTGTTGTGCGAGGGAATGGTAAAATTGGAGTGAATCCATGGATTCTGGGGCATCTCGCTTCCCGAGCCTCGCTGCGCATTTGGGGACCCAGCCCCTCAGCCATGGCTGAGGAGCTAAAAAAAAATAATGTGCAAGGGATGAATATTTATCTGTGGGTGGCAAGTGACAGATGCTGGGGCGAGGATTCTTGGATACTTCAGTTTGATGGAGGTAATAACTTGAAGAGATTAATGAGAAACATCCTTCCCAACAGTTGCCTCCTTGGTGCCACCCAGCACTGCTCCCGCACTCAGCGGCCTCTGGGACCCAAACACACAAAGTTCAGCAAGGTTTGGCGCTCAAAAGGCTGGAGATACCCAACTTTGGTGTTTTCTAGCCAGAATGGAGCCAGGCAACCAGGAAAGGGATATGGCTTCTCGGTGCTTGGAGTTGAGTCGGTGGAAGTGACATTCCAGCTGGGTTCTGGCCCAACTGGGATGAGGGAACCTGGTGTGGAAGAGCCTGCTGGGGTGTCCACAGGTCCCATTGCTTTGCATTTCCCCAGCACAGCATCCCTTCCTCCTCAGAGGGTTTGAGAGTCCCATGAGGACCATTTTGCCACAGACACCGTGCCCTTTCCCCACACTGATCCTCTTCCCTCCTCCTGAAATCACAAACACATGATATCGGTCCCCAAACACCGGGAAGGCGGGCTGGCTGGACAAGATGGAAGAAAAAGCTCTTTCCTTCTGGTAGGTTCTCAGAAAACACTGAAATTGCTGCTTAGCCACCCTAGTGTGGGATGCTCCCCATGTTCCTCCCTAAAAACACTACCCTGTAGAGGATGGGGAGCGCAGCAGGGTAGGGGAACGTGCATGGCCGAGGACAGGGCCAGCCCTGCAACACCCAGCCCTCAGAGACCTGTAGTTTGTCCAGACTTCTGTTTGTCCTCCCACAAACCTCCCAGGCAAGGGCTGGGTGCCAGGAGGAGACAGCACCCACGTTGGGAGCACGCAGAACCCCCCCCACATCCCCTCCTGACCGCCTTGAACGTGGGAGACTGCAATTATTCCCTGCTCAAGCTTTATCCTCGACTGAAGGACTGCTGGGATTTATTGATGGCTTCCAAACACACACCCGCTAGATTCCAGATCAGACCCCAGCATCATTCCATGCAGCTGAAACAAAAGGTTGCAGCTCTATTTTCCTTTAGGACAAAGCCACCAGCACAAAATTATCATTAAAAATCCGGAGACGGTTGCGCCTCTCCCTTCTAGAGCATGAAAAAGCAGCTGCAGGTGAGGTTTAACCTCTCCTCCCTGTACAACCACAAGGCAGCAAACTGGGTTTTCCAGAGAAAGGTCTTGCAGCACCTTTCAGGAAGGGCTGTGATGGAGCTCACCGAGACTGCAATTTCCTCAAAGTAGCCGTATGGAAAACCAAAACATCTTAAAAATAATCGATGAGCCTGCTTTGGATGGCCACGGTTCCCAGGAAAACAAGGGGGCAGTGGTGCCGGATGCCTCTGGCTGCCGGCAGGTAGGCCTGCCTTGGATTATGGAGGCAATTCCGATGGAAGTAGCCACAAACCATGAGAGAGGATGATACAGCCACTTACAGCACAGCACCAGCTGTTTCTCCCAGTTCAGCCTTAAAGCTTGTTAGTCCAGCAATTTTTTGGGGTTTGATCACTCCAATTGGGTTTTCTTGTTTTTTATCTAATCCCAGTTTCCCCTCAGCATCTCGTTAAGCCGTGTTGACGGCAGAGAATAGCTCTGGTGATCCCTCTGAGCCCCTACGCTAAGCATTAAGCCGTAAACTAGGAATGTAAGACTCTTGTCTGAATTAAAGTCTTTTCCCTGGTATTATTAAGTGTGGGGCTGCCTTTGGAGGGGCTGGGGGATGTGCAAACACCCAAGGCCCCTCGTTGGAAGCAGTGGCAGCACTAGAGCTACCCCCATCTGCCCTGGATCCCCCAGACACAGTTTGCCTCCATCCTTCCCCGCGTTGCATCCATGCAAATCCTACAGGTTCCAGTGGTGCAGTCAGAACTGCCATGTGCAACTTGGGTTGTCTCCCCATGGCTTGGCCCACCCCATTCTCTGACCCCTCTGGGCCAGAGCTGGGCATCCCTCCACCAGCACAGCCAATTCCCCTCCCCAAAAACTAGGTTGAGGACAGGAAGGGGGGAGGACCTGGTGCCCAGAGACCCGCTGGACATATGGGGCTACCTGTGGCAAAGAGCTGGGCTGGTGCCACGCTGGGCTGGTTCCTCGTTTCCTGCGGGGTGGGAGCATCCCTCGCTCCAAGCCAGCAGGTTGCAAACTCACAGACTCCAACCTAAACCCAGGGTCCCTGTTTGGAGGTCTGTACCCCATCACCACCCCAGGAAGGGATCAATGGACACCTACCTCCATCCGAGTAGGTCTCTGTCCCGTAGCCATCCTGTAATCCATTGCTCCAGGTGCCTTCGTACTTGGCCCCGTTTCCAGTGCATTCTCGGACCCCGTACCGTCCCTTAAATCCATGGGTCCACTCTCCTTTGTACACCCACTTCCCTTTGCTCTCCATGCCAATGCCATGGCGCTTGCCCTGCGCCCAGGTGCCCTGGTAAGTGTTGCCACTGGGCCAAGTGTAGACCCCCAGCACCTCAAAGCCGTGACTCCAGGAGCCCGAATATTCACCTTGACCCTTCGGGCCGGTACAGATTCCATGGCCATGAGCCTTTCCGTCCTCCCAGCCTCCACAGTACGACCCTCCATCGTCAAAATTAAACCTTCCCCCACTGGACATGCATGTAATTCGGTTTGCAAATCTCCCAAAAGGTGAAAAAAAAAAATAGGAAGAAATGAAGAAAATAAAACACGAACGATGACTTGGGGAAAAAAATATAAACAAAAATAAAAAAATTAAACCAAATCAAACTCAATCGAAATCATGCACCAGATCCAGGGAGCTGCTTAAGCCAGTTTCTTGTGATTATTCATTCTCTGGGAGTATGTTGAGGATCAGTTCTCTCTTCCCCTGCTGTGGAAACAGGATCATTAAAAAAAAAAAAAAAATAGCAGCAAGAACAGCAGCAGCTATTGGGTTTTGGTGCAAACGACTCCACCTAAAAACCATCCAAGGCAGGGAACGGGGGTGGGGGAAAAGGAGGAAAGAAAAAGAAAAAAAAAAGAGGCCAATGCCAAGAGAAGAGATAAAAAAAAAAAAAAAAAAAGGGAAAAAAGCGAGCGCTGGGCAGCCCCGGAGGGGGGGATGCTCAGAGCCCCCACGGAGCCCCCCGCCGCCGGCCGGGCTGGCTGGGGCGCAGGGCCGGGGGCAGCGGCGGGCGCGGCGGCATCGCGGGGCTCGGCAGCGGCAGCAGCAGCAGCAGCAATGCGGTGCCTCCTCCGCCGCCCTCCCGCACGGCTCCCCGGCCGCTCCCGCACCGCGCACGCCCCGCGCCCCGCACACCCTCCCCCGGCCGCCTCCCCCGCGCCGCTCCCCCGCCGCAAACCTCACTCCCGGGGGGACCCGCTCGCCGCGCCCGGCGGATCCCGCATCCCGGCCGGAGGATGCTCGCGGCGAGGCTGGATGCCGGGGCGAGGGGCTGCGGGGTTGCAAAGGGGCCTCGGCTCGCCCCGCGGCCTCCCCCCACCGCTCCTTCCCGGCTCCCTACGGGGATAAATCCCGCTTATTAATGAGCAGGATCCTGGGCTTTCTGCTCTGCCTCAGCTCCCGGCGCCGGGCTCAGAGTGGATTTAAAGAGACAGGAACTGCGTCGCCTTCGCCTCCCACCCCAGCAGGGCCCTAGCCCCCCGCAGACTCGCGGGATGCTCCTGGATTTTTTTTTTTTATCCCTTCGTCTCTCCCCCGCCCCTCTCCCGCCTCTCTCCCGCTGCTCCTCGGGTGCGACGAGGGGCCGACATCCCCCGCCGGAGCCGGGGGGCCCCGTTGGCAGGTGGGTGGGCGGGTGGACACCGGGAAAGGGCCAAACGCCTCGTTCCGCCACCGCCAGGTCTCCGGGCAGACTCTGCTCCGAGCCGGGTCCGGCACACCGCAACTGCAACACGGATTATTTATTCATGAAAAGGCCGTGCTGTCGCTCCGGGGGGGATGGCAGCGCTCGGGATTTATGGCAGCGGTCTGGGCTCTATCCCCATCCAGCGGGGCTGCGGCGCACCTTGGTCCCCTCCCTCCAACACAGCATCCCTACGGGGTCCTCCCAGTCCACCGGGAGGCCCTCACCGGTCTGGTCTGCAGATATTTATTTTTTTTCCCTGGGATCGCCGGAGATGTGGAATCCTCCCCAGGCAGTGGCGTTTCGCGGGGTCCTGGTCCGGTGGTGCATCTCCTCGGCTCTAAACGTGCCCAATATTTGCAGCATCGGGGTGTCTGTGCAGGTCCCTGTGCCTGACACACCTCTCTGTTTGTGTTAATACACCCCTGTATTAGTACACAAATATTAAAGGGGGAGCTCTGTTTGAGAATAATTAAAAAGATGCTCACAAGTGCTTATAAAGCAAAATCTGGGTGATGTATGAAACCACAGCTCTTCCCAAAAATCACACACCGGCTCGGATTTGCATCCTGCCATCTCCAGTGGCAGATGCATCCTGCATCCTCCAGTGTTACTGGAGCGCTTGTTTTGAGCCAAGACTTGGATTCCAGACCCAGATTGGTCAGGACTCCAAGACAAAAAATAAACCATACAATGGAAACCCACGGGATTTAGGCTGTGCATCCCCCCTGGAAGGGCTTGTTGTGCTCAGTCCCTGCCACGTTGCCCACCCAGGAGGAAGTTTCAGGCTGTGTCTTCCCACTCAGTTGTTTTTTTTCTCTATCGATGCATGTTCTTGTCCATCCATGGAAACACATCACCACCCTCCTCTGGAAGAAAACCTTCCTCTCTCTTGGAGCTGGAGGGAAAAGATGCAACCAGAGTGGGTGGAAATTTTCCCACTGAAGCATTTTTTTCCAGTTGAAAATGGTTTTTCAAACTACGCTGAGTCCTTTGTGAATGGCAGGAGCTGTACTCATTATACATTGTGGGGTTGTTGTTGTTTTCTTCCCTAAAAATCCTGCACTTCAGGTACTGCATTTTTTGACAACAGCAAACTCCCATTTTTTTTTTTTCATGGAGGGAGAATTTGGGTGGAAACCCCCAAACTTTCCAAGAAAAACACTATAACTGAAGTTGCTTAAATGCATATAAAAATTTTGGCAGGGAAAAAAAGAAATTCCAGTCCCCTTCTGTTGCTTTCTCAGTAGTTTTAGACAGTTACAGTCATTTTACATGGTAGTTAGCCCACTAATTATTGGCCAGCTATTCCTTTGGGGGGATTTCATGGGATGTAGGGATCAGAGGCAAACAGCTGTGCAAGCACCAAGGTGTGGTACCCCTCTGACCAACATGGGATGCTGCTCCTCATAAAACAAGTGTTTAAAATAACACCATGTTTAATAGTACCTGGTGAAAAAGAAATTCCTAATAATCTGCTTGGGAAGGGGAGAATGGGATCTATTAGTGACAAGCGTTATCAGGATGGTGCATGGCTTTAAAATGAATGTTATTTTGGAAACAGCACCTTTGTGTCTGATGAATGGGCAGGTCCCACACTAAAAATGAAGCCACGTGTTACATCTTCTGTTCATGACCTGATTTAGGTTTTGTGGTGTCTCCATAGGTTCTAGTGGTGTCCAGTGGCTGGAGTGGAGGGTTTGCTCAGAAAGGGCCATTTTGGTTCTTAAAGGGTTTAAGATGGGCTTCAGGAGGCTCCAAAAATTGCTAAAAGCCATCTTGGAAGCCAAACAAAGCAGATTGGAAGTGTCCAAGGCCAGGTTGGACGGCTCTTGGAGCAACCTGGGCTGGTGGAAGGTGTCCCTGCCCATGGCAGTGGAACGAATGAACTTTAAAGTCCCTTCCAACCCAAACCATTCCATGATTCCACGACTCTATGATTGTGGGAACACCAGATGAAGGGGCTGGATGGACAATTACAGATGCCAGGGTGATCATGGAGTGGTGGCCAACCACGACACAGCCACGTTGGTGTCCCCGAGTCTATCCCCAAATAAACTTTATTTTCCCTGACTTTATCCAAAGGTCAGGATTTAGTTTAAAATAAAAACTCATGCCCCAGTCAGCTGCAATTTTTGCTGCCCTGGGGAGTCCTTTCCAGACCAGTTCATATTTCCTTGGTGCTGCTGATGTGCAGGAGGTTGAGAGGAAATTCCAGATTAGATTTCACACCCTGAATGCCAGCAGGTTTTTCCCTGTGGAAGATGCTCCTGCCACTGGTGAGTGCCAAGTTTACTTCCAGTTATGCTGCCATGTCGGGTCTTTAACTGGGCTGCTGGATTTCTCCAGTACATTTGCCTAATTCCAGAGACTTTTCCCCAAAAGGTACAGGCAGCGTTAGATAGGGCTGACAAATTGTTTCTTTAAATACCTGATGCAGATGTGGATGAGGGGATGAGTGAGACGAAGTTTGGGATAAAAGAATAATGATGAAAAAATACAATGAAAAGCAAATCAGCTTATGATAAGTCACTGAGTGTGGATGGGGGAAGAAAAAATAGGATTGGGCAGAGGGAGTGATGCAAAATACAGAGAATAAAATTAGTTCCTGCCTGTTCCTGGTGTGTCTTTCAGAAGAAAAAACTGGTGGAAAGGCACAGATTTCCAGTCCCATCCCACCTGGTGTGCAGAATCCCAGCTGAACAGGAGCCCAGCCCAAGGAGCAGCTCAGGGAGGGATGGGGATGCAGGGAAGGATTGGGATGAAGGCAGGCAACTGGTTTTGATGTACCAAATGGTTCAGAAAGACAAGTGCAGGGCATTGGGGAGACCCGGCCTTCACAGAAATCCTGCTGGGAAGTTTGGCTGTGCTTAAGAAGCAAAAATACCTGCCACAGAGCAAGGGATTAGCTGGAGGAATCCACACTGCTGCTGCATCCTCAGCATGAGAGCAGCAGGATGTATCTCCAAAAGCCCAGCTGCCCAGAAACACATTTCCAGCATCCCAGGAAGGCAGGCAGCTTTTTTTGAGGGGGAATTTGATCCTGTGAAGCACAAAAGAGGAGGGGGAGAGGAGGAGGAGGGATGGCGTGGTGGCCTCCCTGAGCCTGGCTGTGAGGGGACATTTGAAGACGTCTTGGTGGGCCACCATCCATGGGGGAGGATGTTTTTGGCACTGGCAACAATGCTTTGCAGGTCCTCCCAAACTGCCAGCAGCTCCTGGGGATGCCCAAGTGATGCTGAAGGGGAAGCACATCCAAGTGGTCTTAAAAACATTACCCCTGTTTCCCAGGGAAAGAAGGGGGAAAGGCAGCTAAGTGTGGAATTCAATACCAGGTTGTTCAGGTGGTGTAGGGAGGTTTGTGTTTTCCAAGGGTGAGGCCATCCATGGTGGGGTTGTAGAGCTCCAAAGGGAGTAAAGGGAAAAGCTCCTGGGGATACCATGGCCAGCCAAGCCAGGAACGTGTCAGGCTGGTAAAGGAAAGGAGGAGGAATGATGGCACCTGTCCACACTTGCTCCAAAAAACATACAGTTAGGAAATGACAGAATGCAAAGAAAAGTAAATGCAGCAACAAAAAGCACTGGAACAAGGTGGAATTGCTGAATAGAATCCTAGAATCCTAGAGTGGTTTGGGTTGGAAGGGACCTGAAAGATCACCCAGTTCCACCCCCTGTCATGGGCAGGGACACCTTCCACTAGACCAAGTTGCTCCAAGTCCCATCCAGCCTGGCCTTGGACACCTCCAGGGACAAGGTGGCCACTGCTTCTCTGGGCAACCTGTGCCAGGGCCTCACCACCCTCACAGGGAAGAATTTCTTCCTACTATCCAATCTACATGCTGTCCTTCAGTGGGAAGCCATTCCTCCCTTATCCTGTCACTCCATTCTCTTGCAAAAAGTCCCTCTCCATACACCTCTAAGATCCAAGAGTCCAACCATTAAATACACACCACAGTTCCACTCCAAATGCTGTGGGGTGACAGAGATTTTTCCTGACTGGAATACTGCAGCCCTATGTTTATAACCACTCTCTCCATTTGATTTCCACTCATGCTTGGAGGTCTTGATCTGCCAGTCCTGACTGGCATCCCACTGGGACTGGTTTGGGAGCAGATTATCTCCTTCTCCCAAGATCTGTCTGGTTCTGAGTCATTAGCAACATGGAAATAAATGATCCAGAGGGTTTCTGGATCAATATCCCAGGAAATAAAGCATAAGGCAAGAAGGGTCTGCAGCAGACTGCCACTCAGCAGCAGGGACTCGACACACTCTGCTTCTTTAAGCAGCCACATCCATAATATCTAATAAAAACCTTGGGATCACTGGGGAATGCAGAGTGAGCGATGGATGCTGGAGGTCCTGAGCTGCCAGTATTAAAATATCCTCAGAATTTCAGGGGGAAATAAAAAAGATAATTTCCTAATGCAAAAAAATATTGCCTCCAACATGAGGGAATTCCACATTCATCCTCACTCTGGAGATGAAGATGGATTTCTTACTGTGCTAGGCACAGGCCATCATGGATTGATTGCATTTGTTATGTGCAAATGAAGTAAAGCTCAAAGCAGTAATATATATATAAATAAATATAAATATATATATTTACTTGCCACTTTAAAAGGTCTTGTTTCCTGTATCAGAAAATAATTACGAGTCAGATCAATTTGGAGAAGGACTTAAAATGAAAAATGTGTTGAAAAGGGAGAAGCCTTTCAGAATATTTTACCCAAAAAGCAGCAACACAGACAGAAATCTTTGTTAAAATAACCAACACTACTTGGAAAGGAAGTGAAAGAGACGCCAAAACTAACACACAAAATATAAACACACAAAAAGAAGAAAACGGAAACTGGTTGTAATTAATAGACTGGAGAAGTTGGAGAAATTAAAGGCAGAAGGATATTTTCCAAGATTTTCAAGAAAAGGAGCTTTGCATTAGCAGGAGGGTGATACTACCCAGAAATTGAAGATTTATCAATAACACAGAAAAGGCAGAAATGCTCAGCGAGGGTTTTGTCCTGGTATTTGGTGGGAAAAAAGACATTCTAATGAAATACTTTCCAGGAGTGCCCAGGAGCATCCAGCTGATGGAGCTCAGTATTTTTAAACCAGCAGATCCGAATAACTTGTGAGAGTTGTAAAGGAGGTGGCCAAGGAGCTGTCTGGATAGTTAATGGTGGGTTTCAATAGGTCTTGGAACAGCCATTGGAAGTCCTGGAGGACTGTGAAAAAGCCAGCGCCGCACCCACACTCCAAGGAGTGACCAGGACACCGCTGATTTGAAGTGTTTAAGGATGGAAAGGATCTTAGACAATTAATGGAACCACAAGCACTGAACTGGATGATTAAAAGAGGGTGGTGTGATGCCAAAAAATGGTAATTAAATAGGGTGGTGCAATGGGTGGCAAACAGGAGTTTGAGGGATACAGGCAGTGGGGAGCACCCCGCCTTTCGTCGATGGGATGATGATGGTGTGAGGCAGAGATAATCATGCCAATGGAATGTCCTCAGCCTTCCACACAGCCCTTGGCTTGGTCCCTGCCTTGGATTGATCAGGAAAAATTACAAAATCAACAGAGCTTGCATTAAAAAGATTAAAACTGCATAACTGAGAGGGCTCAAAATACAGCTGTACACAGGGAGTGAGCGGTGAGCAAGTGCATGTCCATAGTGGGGATAGGACAAGGGGGAATGGTTTTGAACCAAAAGAGGAGAGATTTAGACTGGATATTAGGAAGAAATTCTTCCCTGTGAGGGTGGTGAGGCCCTGGCACAGGCTGCCCAGAGAAGCTGTGGCTGCCCCGTCCCTGGAAGTGTCCAAGAGGGTGGACAGGGCTCAGAGCAACCTGGTCTAGTGGAGGTGTCCCTGTCCATGGCAGGGGGTTGGAACTAGAAGATATTTAAGGTCCCTTCCAACCCAAACCATTCTGGAATTGGGTTGGACAACCCAATCTGTGACTGAGGTGGTCTGAATATCCTGTCTGTGGCACCAGCATGGAGGTAAATGCAGGGGTTCAGAGCAATCTGGAATGAAGGAAGAGGAGAGTTTTATTCTCTATCACCAGCTCAGAGCTCTGCACAATGAGACTCTCTAAGAAACACATCTCTGGCAGCAGGGGAAGGAGTCAGGGGCTGCTGTAGGATCCTACAGCAGCTGGAGGGATGAGAAGCCCTCTGGGATGGGATCAAGCTTGATATAAATGTTTTTAAACAAACAGGCACCTCCCTCCCTTTTTGAGGATTGCTCACCTTCCGTGTCTCTCCTGGATTAAGCAGGTGCTGCAGCCACCACAAAGCACAACCACCGGAGTATTCCTGAGGTCTCACAGCATTAGATCTAAATATGCAGCTTTGGAAACTGGAATGATTTTCATTTTTGTTTCCTGCTCATTCCTTCCCCCAGTTAATTGAATTCCAGGAGTGTACCATCACCTGATGTTGTCCCCAAGTTTTCTCTTCTCTACTTGATCTCTAGCTAAATTACCCCCAAAACCAATTAAAGAGCAGAATGATATGGCAGCAGCAGGACTGCTGCTGATCTTCCTGTAGATTGTAACTTATGAAAGTGATTGAAATGGTGGGAAATTACATTCCTTGGAAGAGGTCAGCCTTCGAGTTGTAAGTAGCATTTTTCTTTTTTAATATGTGGCTGCTTCAATGCTCATAATCTCACAGGTCAACAAAAGCCAAGACCTGGGTTAACCAGAAAGAGAAACTCCTACGTGTCCTTGGGTTTAATGCGGGTTTGTGAAGAGCTGAGGAGAAAAGGATGAAATGCTTGGCATTGTGCAGAAACCCTCAGAGGGGAAATGGGTTTGCAGAGAGAGGAAGGACAGGGCTGGCTAATGGGCATGTTACAGGCATGTGTACAATAAATTACCTTGATTGTCTTCTCTGTGCTGGGCATGGGCTGAGTGCATTTAGTGGTCACTGACTGTATCGCATTAACCTGCTGCATACAGGACGTGTCTGTTTATCCTGCCAATTACTGCAAATCTAATCAGCTTTAGCCGGGTAAAAATAGAGCCAGTTTCCATGTGGAAATCAAGAGGCACAAAAACAGCAGCAAAGAAGCTGATCCTGATCAACTGAGCACATGGGAGGGAAGACTCGCAGTGCTGGGAGCCTGAAATGTGTTATGATGCTTTTTTCCTTGTGGGCAGGTGGATCTTTTCCCCCAGGCCTGGATTTTTCCCAGCACCCATCAGGCAGCCTGGAGGAAGGAGCTGGGGAGTGTGGGAACCACAGGGAGGCAGAGAGCTCCTCCAAGCATGGATATTCCATGAGCTTTCAGGAGTGAAGGAATAGGGCTGGAATCAGCTGGAAGGGACAAACAAGGGGAAGCTGACGCAGAGGGGGCAGGGGTGTACACGAGGTGTTTTGCAGTAAAGGCAAAGAAAGATGAGCAGGTAATTCAGGTCATTTGGCTTTTGGGCTGGGGGAAAACACATATTGCTGCAGGTTTAGATAATCTGGTAAATGGATCACAGAATAGAATTCCAGAATGGTTTGGGTTGGAAGGGACCTAAAGACCATCCGGTCCCACCCCCTGCCATGTGCAGGGACACCTTCCACTAGACCAGGTTGCTCCAAGCCCTGTCCAACCTGGCCTTGGACACTTCCAGGGATGGGGCAGCCACAGCTTTTCTGGGCAACCTGTGCCAGGGACTCATTACCCTCACAAGGAAGAATTCCTTCCGAATATCCAATCTAAACCTAGTCTCTTTCAAAAAAGCCATTTCATGGTGATGGATGGATAGCAATGAATGATGATCAGATTTGAGTTCCTGTGTGTTGTGGAACATACCCAGCAAGAGTATCCAGTAAAATCATCCTGCAATTCCATGTAAATGCCAACAAAGGAAGTATCATACAGAGAGAAAAGGAGCACTGCATGGCTCTGCAGGTGGTAGCATCTCATCCTCCTTCCCTCCTCCATCCCTCTGTGATGTTTGCTGAAGGACAGAGGTAGTTTTTGCCTATTGTGATCTTGGAAACTGAAAAATAAAACCAAAGGAAAACAATGTGATTTACCCCCAGGATGTCTCATTTGCCCTTTTATTCTACTGGATCACTCTACAATAAATGTGTGTTGAGCTTTCTGTTCATGATAAACCCCAGATCCTTCTCAAGCAAGACATAGCCTGCCCATCTCATCCCAGGTGGCAAATCCCCTTATTTGAAGTGACTTGGCTTCCCTAGCCGCCCACATCTCCCTGTATTTTGCACCTTGATCACCTTTCCCATCACTCTCGTGGAGGTCTGGGATACCCCTTGGCAGGGCAGAAAACCCAGGGTGACCAATTTTCCAGAGCTGAAAGATGCCTGTAAATAAACCCGAGGTAGCCAATATTAACCAAACAAAACACAGCCTTTATTTCAAGCCTCTGAATTTTCTGTCTGAGACCGAGGAGCGGGAACGGTGCCGATAATTAAGGGACATCTGTCACCCCGTGTGCTCCTGCTGGGTTTGTCAGGAAATGCAGCTGACATAATGTGAGGAGAAGAAACCTGCTTTGGAGGATGGCTTGGCATGCTGGGATGCTGGATTCCACCTCCATCACTGCCACGGGCAAAGCTGCTCCTCCTGACGATGGGAAGGGCTGGAGAGGGTGATGTGGGGTTCATCCTGCCCACCTGGGAAGGGTCACATCCCAAACCTTTGCCAAACCTGGTAGCAAAAGCCATGTCTGCTCCCTCTGTCCCACCTCAATCTTCAGACGAGTTTTAACCTGCATGAGATTTAAAAAAATAAGCAACACAGAGGGTATTTTTTGCTTTGGGGGCATTTGGGGGATTGTTTTTTTCTGGCTTTTCTTAACAGCTACAGAAAGTCACTTTGTTTTTAATTCTGAAAATTCTCACAACCCAGAGAAGTTGAAGTTCTGGCTGCCCCATCCCTGGAAGTGTTCAAGGCCAAGTTGGATGGGGCTTGGAGCAAGCTGGGATAGTGGAAGGTGTCTCTGCCCATGGTAGCGACACGGGATGAGCTTTAAGGTCCCTTCCAACCCACACCATTCCATGATTCTGTGATTCATAAAAACTCCAACTCCAGGACTGTAGAAGTTGAGGGTTGTAAGCATTAGCCAAAATGGCGCTTTTTTTTCTCCTCAAGCTCCCAGTGGGCCAAATCCTAATATCTGACATCACCAATGCCAGAGGTGGCACAGAAAGGCAGCACTGCTGCTGTCACCCAGCCACGGTCAGAAAGAAACACTCACTCCCTCTGGTCTAACCCTTCGGAAAAGGTGCTGCTCTGAACCTTGGGATTTGTTCTTGATGGAAGATATAAGGCTCAACCAAGTATTCTGGCATCTGATTAGAAAGAAGGGATCAGGCTCTCAGTTTAATGGAGATGCTGATGTATGAATTCCTATGTGAATAATGAATGTTTGGAAATGCTTTGAGCCCTGTAAATGGGAAGGACAGTGAATTTCCCTCTGTTCAGAAAGTCAGTGGCAGAAGTTCCCAGAATTGTTTGGACTGTAGTAATAGAGATTTATAATTCATACCAAAGAAGAAATGCCTCTCAGTGAAGCGAGAAGAAACAGCGATGTAAAAAAATTGACATTACTCACATTCTTTTCTTACAAAATACTGTCACACATGGGTGTACAAGCACCCTTTTTTCTGGGCAGATAAATAGCTATGGAAGGATTTATTCCATATTTGATGTAGGTTTTCAAAAAAGGTTTCTTTCTTACAGCCTGTTTTGTAGGGATTTAAACAGATGCACTCTGCAGTCTGGAATAGCATGTCTGGGCTGTCTAAACACGTGAAGTTCCTTTGCTTCCCAAAAGCCAGAGTAGAAAGTCACCCTACACATTTCATGTGTCGCGTTTAAAGAAAAAAAAAAAAAGCAAAGCACAAAACAAACCTCCAGAAAACTCAAAGCCAGATTCACAGGGTTTCAAGATCTGCTTAAGGAATCAGCAAGCAGGATTCAGGAGTAGTTAATAACAGACTGTATTACACGGTACCTATTAACATGGGATAATCCAGCAGGAAAAGAAAGGGCGAGGGATAAAGGAACGTCGCCCCGGAACAGCGAGACTTTCAGAAATCAAGCCCCGAGAATTCTAAACCAGATTAACTGAGCTGTCACTGTCAGAGACACCATGGGCACAGAGCAGGGGAGCAGCAGGGATGGGCAACACGAGGGTGTTGGAATTTCCACGGTGATGGAATGCACACCTTGGTTCTGCCGAAACGCAGGAGCCCAGGAGCACATGGTGCTGATAAATCCCAGCCAGGAACTCTTCTGAAGAGGGGGAATATCTGGATTTGGACTGAAACTCCGCTGCTCATCCCAGACACGGTGGGATGAATGGAGCTCCCAAAAAGGAGCAGAGCTGGAAGCTCCCTTCCCTGTCCTCCATCTCATTCACTTCTTATTCAGCTTCATTCCCAGCCAAGAATACAATCTCCCTTGGGCTTCCACCTCCTACAAATGCTCTTCTTCTCACAAACACCCCAAGCTCCTCCTTCACCCTCTGCTCATATTCACCAGCATTCCTTGAGCTTTCCCTCCAAACTTCCTTCATGGTTACCAGGATTTTCAAAACCCTGTGAATTTTGGATGGTTAATTCTGGAGATCTCAGGCTGAAAGTGTGTGCCAAATGAAGACCTGATTCAATTTGTCATTTACCTTGAATGCCCCAGGCCCTGCCATCTTCATCAGGAAACTGGAGAGCATACAGGGGTCTGAATTTTTAAAGTAACGGGCCCAAGTCAAACTCTGGAGTGAAAAGCTTCCAAGTTATTTGTTGGAAGTGAAAATTTGGAAGAAACTGGCTTTCTGTCTGCATGCAGGCACCCAACTGATTAGCAGAGCTGCTGAGCACTCAGATTTGGACTTCAGTTCTGGATTTATTGATCCTAAATGCTTACACACAGCTCTGGAGTGCTGCAGAGCAGCCTCTGCTCCTACTGACGTGCTGGCAGCACTCAGCCCCAATAGGATCCATCCCTAAATCACTGTACAAACCTCCAAAATCACCCCAGCCTGCTTTCCCTGCTGGGCAGAGGGTGGTAAAGGGCTTTGTCCCAAAAAGGGGAAATAACATCCTGGGAAAAACCAGAACCATCTGAAATGAAATCCTGGCCCAGCTGAAGTCAATGAAGGTTTGAACTGGGCTGGGATCTTGCTCTGTCTGCAACAGGCATCTGTTCCAGTGTCCCAAAAAAACCTCTTTAAACAAGAGCAGGCTGCCCATGGTTCTCATCAGTCTCAAGTATTTCCTATGTTTATTTTCTTGGCCAAGCCCCAGGTTTGCCAGTTGCTGCACTGTACACTCTGCTGGCCTGCATTCCCTCCCAGGGAGTCAGATGTCGTTTCTTCCCTTCCTATCCCAAACTGCTGAGCTGGGCTTCTCCAAGCCATGAATCCCACCCCAGCCTCCTCCACAAATACCTCTGGTTTATATTTACTCCACAAAATGTTTCAGGGTCGCTTTGGGAAGAAAGACACTCCAGCAATGTAAGATGACCCCATCCGTCGGTGGCTCTTCCCACGAGGATGTGCCTGCACTGGGATCCTGCTATTCCTATCCCATGAAATCAGAGTGCTACAGATCGCCGACACACGATGCTAATTTTTGGGTTCAGAAGGACCAGATTCCTCCAAAAATGAGGGAAAAAACAGGCTGTGTGCTGGCTGCTGACACAGCCCTCACCCACGTGGTTGCGACACCGCTGCTCCTGCTTTACACTGAAATCCCAGTCAGGAAAGCAAGGACCGGTCTTGCTGGTGGGGCTCAGAGTTGGCCCTTCATCCCATCTGCTCTGAATCACCCACTCCCTGACACAGGAGCAGACAGCTCCAAACCCGGAGCCATGCTGGCTGAACGAAAAGCTGTCAGTGTGTGACACACAGACAAGGAGTGCTGGGCTTTGGGATCTGGATGCCTTTCCCTTCCCCTTCTCCTCACCACTATCACCTGTAGCTTTCCAGCCACTGATCCCAGGAATGTTCCTGTCCCCTCATTAACTTGCCCACCAGAAATCCACATGCTCCAGAAGAGCCCCGTGCTGGACAGGCAAGTGGCTCAGGATCTGCAAGAGGCAGGGCAAGGACAAAGGTATCTACTGGGATACCTATCATCTTGCTTTTCCCAATTGTTATCAGCAGTGTCTGTCCCCCTGCAGCTGCACCATGAAGAACAAGCAGTGTCCCATGTGAGCCCTTTCTGTTGGTGGCCCTGAGGGCAGGAGGAACACCCAGGGTCTCCACACAACCGGGAGTGTCAGGACAAAGGGGAATGGCTTCCCACTGACAGAGAGCAGGGTTGGATGGATGGATATTAAGGAGAAATTCTTCCCTGTGAGGGTGGTGAGGCCCTGGCACAGGTTGCTCAGAGAAGCTGTGGCTGCCCCATCCCTGGAAGTGTCCAAGGCCGGGTTGGACAGGGCTTGGAGCAACCGGGATAGTGGAAGATGTCCCTGCCCATGGCAGGGGTGGAACAAGATGAGGTTTAAGGCCCCTTCCAACCCAAACCATTCTGGGGTTCTATGACTGATCCAAATAGTTTCATTAACTCTTCTTCCAAAAAATTGTAGATCTTCAAATTGTTTTTCCAAAAGTTCAAAACCAAACAGGACATTTTCATCCTCCTCTGCCTTGCTCTCTCTCAGATTCATTTCTTTACAAAAGCCTTAATTGGGATGACTGGGTTGCCTTCTCTTTTAAAAATTCCTGTTTCGGTGGCCAAATACAGGATATTTAGAGAGCTGGAAGCTGTGCATACCCCTCCAACCAAGGAAGGGTTAAAACACTGCTGTGTGTCTGCATGCAGCCCAGATCTGAGGCTATTCTGCTCCTCCAAAGTAGCTTCTCCAGGATAGAGAAGCAAATCCATTTGATAACTGGGCAGCTCATGTTGTACCTGAGGCGGGTGATTTGGGGCAGACAGACTAGGAGGTGGGGCCCATCCTTTACTCCCAGTCCTTACCACCAGATGAAGAGCACAAGTGACAGCCATACAAACTACTTTTTCCCACTAGAATTACCATTTTTGTGGGTTATACTTTTTTTTAATGAGTATTTCCTATCCACTTTCAAACAGCACCCAGAATTCCCTGGTAGTGTTGAGATAACATGTTCTCCACATTCACTTCTTCAAAACACATCTCTGCCTGTAACACACACAGAGTGCAGATGAGACCCAGGAGAAACCCATTTCCCATTTGAAGGGCTGGGAAGCTTTGCAGGAATGTTTCCGTTTTCTGAGGAGAGACTGACGACACAAAGGACACCCCTGGCAAGGGTCAGTCACCCCTTTTTTTTACAAGGACCCAAAAGGATGCCCCAACCTGCAGGTCTGTGGTTTGGGTCCAACAACTCTCATTTCCAGGCTGAGCAAAGGCTTTTTGCACACCACAGGAACAACCTAAATCGAGGAATGCTGGACTTCACCCAAGTTTCATCAGCATCACATGAAGCCCAGTAAAGACCTCTCCCACGCCTAGCTGATGACCCTTCACACACAGCAGTGTCTCCTTGGGCTTTGTCTCCTTGAGCTGGCTGTGGGCTGTCACCTGCTGATGTGCTTTTGATTTACAGCTGCCACATCAACCCTTCCCCACACACATTTCAGCAAGTTATTTTAAACAAGAAGTGTTCGGAAAACGCTCTCAGGCACATGGTGGGATTCTTGGAGTTGTCCTGTGCAGGGCCAGGAGTTGGACTTGATGATCCTTGTGGGTCCCTCCCACAACTCAGGGTATTCTATGATTCTGTGATTCTACTTTAGTTGGCCTGCTTGGGCAGGACAAGAATTGTTCCAAAAATGGGTATGGATTCATCAGGTCCCAAAATGTACAGGACAAAGTTCTGTTTTCCATGATTCCTGGGGTCTGCAGCAACAGTAGGTTCCTGGCACCCTCTAATGGAAAAGCTCAGTCACTGAATTACCGTCTCCTCGGTCTGTGAGTCTTGGCTCCTGCACTTCTATTTTTAATGTAATCTCCCAGTAATAACTTCCAGCCAGGCAGGACACACACCGTGCCAGCACGGACCTGGAGAATGTGCTGAACAAATGTCAGGGCTGCTCTGGGGAAGGAGAGGCTGCCTGGTGATCGCCCCCCAAACCTGAGAAGCCACTGCACACAGGGATTGCTGCTTTACTTATGGAAATGCAAGGCAAGAGCTAATCAGCTCTGACATTTGTGCCTTGTTTGTGAATTTAAGACACATGCTAGTGGGATGGTCATGTTACATCGCCTGTCCTTCCCTTTCTCCCTCAGACACATCAATAGGGTGGCATTTTCTAGGATATTTTTCCAAGTTTGGTGCCCTGGAAGCATCTCAAATCTCTGCCCAGGCTGGACTTGGCTTTGGGGCTGGTTCATATACAGAATTCCTAGTTGAATTACAAGGTATTTTGAAAGCTTAGCTCTTGCTAGAAAGTGAGACCCATAGCCAGTGAGGCATGCAGCCCTTTGGCAGAGCTCTCCAAGGATTCGTCCCCGGGTGGTGGGGGACACCTGACATTTAGAAGCACGGAAAAAGCCTGGGTGGTGGCAAGCACAGCATTCCTGTGAGGATCTGGCAGGCTCAGGCAGCCCACGGCCAGGTGGAGGGGGTGGCACCCTGGTGGCTTTTGGCATTTCATTGGGAGCTTGGCTTCGGTCTGAGGATCCCTGGATGGATCGTGGGGAAGGACTGGCTTTTCCATGGGCAGCCCAGTGACATCTCTGACCCTAAAACATGGCACTTCTGCCAAGTGAGAGTCTGCCCACTGCTGACATGCCAGAGGAGGAACAGGATATGAAGTAGGACCCAGCCCATAAACCACACTCTTGTCCTTTACATACTATACCCAGAGATAAAGAAAATCATTTAAAAAACTCTTTAATACAATAAAATCTAATTTCCAGGAAATGCTGATCCATGGCAGTCTCCAAGCTCTGGGGAGGAGCTTGGAGTCCTCGGAGAGGGACACTTCATCAGGAACTGTAGTGACAGGACAAGTGGGAATGGCTTCAAATTGAAAGAGACTATGTTTAGACAGGATGTTGGGAAAAAATTCTTCCCTGGAAGGATGGTGTGGCCCTGGCACAGGCTGCCCAGAGAAGCTGTGGCTGCCCCATCCCTGGAAATGACCAAGGCCGGGTTGGAGGGGGCTTGGAGCAACCTGGTCTAGTGGAAGGTGTCCCTGCCCATGGCAAGGGGTGGAACGAGATTGTCTTTAAGTTCCCTTACAGCCCAAACCATTCCATGATTCCATGACTGGCTGCAACATGCAGGATGTTTGCAAACTTACCAGCACGTAAGGTGGTATTTTCCTTGGCAAAAGGCTCCCTAAGACAATGAAATTAAAATACAAAAAGCAGACTGGCCTGAGCCTGGCAAATGTGCCATTGCTGATACCAAGAGTTTAACACCCCCAAAACTACCTGTGCATCTTTTGCCTCACAATAAAGACTAAAAACCAGGCTGTGATGTGCCAGATCATAAAAAATACAGAGGACCAGTGTTCCCCAGTATTCCCCAAGGGGCAGCTGAAACCCTGGGATGTATTTTACCCATAAGTTTAAGGCACGGTCGAACACAGACCTCTGGAAGTGAAAGCTAGTACTGAAATTCAGCAGGTCTCTTCTAAAATCCCTTTAACACCCTTTTACTTTTAGAATCCCAGTTTCCACAGCAACAAGACACACAGCTCTCTGCAGAGTTTAGGGCTATAAATAACCCTGAGATCTATAGTTGTGATATTAGCTATGAGGGCTTTAAAAAAAAATCGCATGTGGTAATGAAGGGAAAGGAGCAGCACTGAAAGGAAACAAATTTAATGAGGAAAAGATGGTTCGTAACTCGTTTTAGAGCATGGCTTTGAACAAAGGAAAACGGCGCCTGGTAAGATCCTGCCTTTTCAGTCGGATTGTTGGGAATGGTGCCTTGCAATCTCGCTTTTTACCTACGTTTAAACTCTGCCTTGCCTTAAAAAAGCAGGGGAAACGGCAATTAGCTGTTGTTGCTCATTCTGGGGAAGCAGTTGAGGAGGCAACACTGAGCCAGGTTTGAACAGCCTTATGCAGATTGAACCTTTCCTGCCACACCAGCGACTCCGCTGGCTCCGCATCCCGCCTTTGGAAAAGGATGTCTGCGTGTGCTAACTTTAAACACATCCTTTAATCCTAATTGCTCCTCTGATCCGGGACCGTTGGCTGCGGCAGGACCGCCTGCAGGGAAGATGCTATTCCACGAGACGCAGTCAGAGGGCAGGAATTCGGTCTTGGATCCAAAGAAGCGCCGTCCTTACCCCTTGACATCAGCGTATAAACAAAGGCACAATCCCATAAGGAAAGATAAATATTAGCTGTGTTAGAAGCAAAGAGGAAATTAAATAACTATCACATGGCGTAAAAACAAGCTCGTGAGGGGAGGGAGAGCTGGTGGTTTTGAGCTTGCAGAACAGATTTGTATACAGTAGTGAGGAGGAGGAGATGAGGAAGGAGAAGAAAGGAAACACAAATTAAAGAGTTATTTGGAGTTTCCTCTATTACAAACAGAAGGCCCATGTTATTCAAACAGATGTACTGCATGTCACCAGTTTGCTGGTGTTTGTTATTTTAAGGATGGGCTTAGGAAGAAAATAAATTCCACGCCGAGGCTCCTTTATATCCATTTTTGGCAGTCTGTGGAGAGAAGCCCAGAGTGGGGCTGTGGAGATTCCTCCAGGCTGGTGGTACATCCTCTGCTCTCTCCCCAGGAGGGAATTTCACTGAATGGCTGGGAAGGAATCCCACCGGCAGCTCCACATCAGGTCAGGCTGGGGCAGAAACCCACCAGCAGCACCATGGAGCTGGATTGCTGCTGCTCACCACAGATACAAAGAACTGGGAGAAAAATAATGTCTTGTACAACATGGATGGGCAAAATCCAGCAAAACTTGTCTGGAAAAAAATGCAGCAAAACTATGTGGAAATGGGAAGCTGCTCTCTGGCCAGCAATTCCCCATACAGTCCCCAGGGAAGACACCTCTGCCTTGGGTTGGAGAGACAGAGGACTTTGCAGGAAGACTGGAATAACTCATTTAAATATGAAACCTTCAACTTCATCCTGGGATCTAAATGTCCGTCTGGGTTCTCTCTGGCCTCAGTAGCAGCTGGAAAAATTATGTGGTGATGGTCAGCAGTTGTGCCTCTCCAAACTGGCTTTGCAACCCGAATAAAGCAGGAAGCAGAAGGACATTGGAGTCTCTCATGAGCCACACCACAGTCAGGTTTTGGTTCTCTTGAAGGCATTGGCTTGGTCATGGTGAGAAAAGAAAGACATAAAACATGTTCTTTTAGTCCCTAACAAGTGGTCTGGTGGAGATCTGCTATTGATGCGAGTCTTGTATGAGGCAGCTCTAACAAAGGCACCACTTTGAACTGGTGTCTTTTTCTAATATTGCCACACTCAGAGCTGTAGGAATTTTTTGGTGGGGAAGAAATATCACAAACATTATCTATATACAGAAAAAAAATAATATTAAATGCCCAGCTGCAATTTCTGGGCTCAGAGTGCAAACACATAATTCCAGCACGTTCTGCCCTGGTGACATTTCTGGATTGATTGTGTTTTCCAAAGGGCTTTTAAGCTTCTCTCCTCCTTGGTACCATTTAGTCTGGATAAAAGCAAAGCAAAGGAAGACATGAAAAACCTTCCCCTTCAGAGAACACATCAGGCATAAAACACACGCTCTGGGACTGATGGGATGACTCTTTTCCTGCAATTAACTGATCATCACACAGGACATTTTAGAAGCTTTTTAATAAAAGACACACAAAGTTGGAATCAGTAAGAAATAGTAAAAGAAAAAGAAAACATAAGGCATTGCAGAGGGAGCAGGCACCAGGCCTGTTCTCTGAGGGCTCTGTCCTGCTCCCACTTAAATCAAAAGGAGTTTTGGAGTTGGCTGCAGCGGGAACAGGAACAGTCCTTAGGGCACTAATTAGTACAGCTGGCTGAATAATGCATAATGAACAGTTCATTCAGCTAATTTCATCTCTTTTTCTATTCATGACTTGCCCGCGAACCAATCCCAATTTTCTCATTTGGGTTGTCATTCAGAAGTTATTTGTAGATTTCTTGAGGAAATCATCCCCAGCGTGCAATTCCAGCATCAAAACATGTAAATATTGGGAATTTGCACAGAAGGGTTTGAGTGTGGGACCTGCAGGTGGGACAGGTGACATCAGCTCTCTCATGACGGGCTGGGAGAGCTGGGGCTGCTCAACCTGGAGGAGAAGAAAAGGCTCCAGGGAGACCTTAAAGCCCCTTCCCGTGCCTAAAGAGGCTCCAAGAGAGATGGAGAGGGACTTTGGGCGAGGGCCTGGAGGGACAGGACAAGGGGGAACGGCTTTTAACTGAAAGAGGGTAGGCTTAGATGGGATCTTGAGAAGAAATTGTTCCCTGTGAGGGTGGTGAGGACCTGGCACAGGTTGCCCAGAGAAGCTGTGGCTGCTCCATCCCTGAAAGTGTCCAAGGCCAGGTTGGACGGGGTTTGGAGCAACCTGGTCTAGTGGAAGGTGTCTCTGCACATGGCAGGGGGTGGAACAAGATGGTCTTTAAGGTCTCTTCCAACCCAAACCCATTCCAGACTCTTGCCCAAGTTGATATTTCTATAACCAAGTGCAGCAGGAATTTCAAATGTTGCAAAGAAACACTGCACTTTACATTCATATTCAGTAAATACAGGGGCACTTTCCTTTTCTTCCTGGTACTTTCTCCTCAAGCATTTTAAATGGATCTAGCTGGTTATTGGAATACTGACCAAAGGCAGCAAGAGGAGGGAAATTATGTGAAAACACCCCAAGAAATGTCACTGGAGTAATCAAGAAAATACTTCCAGATTTTCCTTTCCAGCTCTAAAGTGTTTTGGCTTTAGCAAAGAGTAAATTAACATTGTGTAATGGATGAGGGTTGGAGTCAGCCCATGGATTGGAGAGTACGACTCCACACTGGGTTGTTGCACATCCCTTGTTTTTAGAGTCACCATAACGTGACTTTCCTGAGGTAAGATTTAAGTAAGGAAATATTCAGAGCCAGGAATCCAAAGGAAATAGCTGCCCTGTGACTGGGATGGTGTGGACAGGGAGGCTGCAACTTCAGCAGAGGCTGAAACATCCTTGTCTTTGCAGCCATGAAGAGCAGGAGAGGCAGGGACAGGCCAAAGTACAGGCAGGACAGATGGGGAAAACCAAGAGTGTTTCTTCTGCAGCAGTTTCTGAGATGGATGCAGGGAGTAAGGGAAAGGAGCTGGGAAAGTGGTTTTGGCAGGCAGGGACTGTGGATTTTCATGCTGAAAAAAGTCCCACAGGGAACTGTGCAAAGCCAGAAGGTCTGCCTGGCTTCTGGGGCCAAGGAGGGACGTGCCAATGGGGAAGGGACCCAGGGGACACGGGGCAAGGGTGACTCGCACTTTGAATTTTGAGAGGTGACAGGGTGGTGACTGAGGGGAGATCTTTGCTCAGGGAGAGGTGAGCCTACCCTTATGCCTTCAGCTGGAAAAAAACCCTGGAAAATTCCTGTTTAAAGACATTCTGTACCTGCCGGAGTCTATCGGCAGAGGGCAGTGACACTCTCACACACATATCCCTGCCAGCCTTTAATCCATCCTGCTCTTCCTGCTGTCACAGCAAGGACACCTTTCCTCCACCCTGCCCAAACCAAACCCACTCGGTTTAGCACTTGAAAGACAAACTGCAAGGGACGCTGCAGGCCCGACATCTGGTCGCTTTTGGGGCCTTTTTTTTTTTTTTTTTTAATCCCTCTTCCCAAAGTCCACGTGATATTTTTCTATGTGCTTCAAAGCCGGGGTTTGTTTGTTTTTTCAAACCCAAGAGCTCCAATTCCAGCATCTGCGCGAAACCCTGCAGGAAATAACCCGTGATTACAGAAGTAGTTGAGCGAACATGCAATAGCAATATTTATCTTTCCCTTCCGTGGAGCGGCGCAGAGGCACGAAATGCTATTGCTCCTGTCACTCACTGCATCCCGGCAGGAAAGGAGGCGGGGGAGGTTAGGGTGGAGCTGCGGGATCAAAGGATTCCAGTGAGGCTGAAGAGGAACGGGAGAGGTGGATGGAGGGCAGGTCAGAATGGCAATGAGGAGAAGGAAGAGGGCAGCTAGGAAGGGGTAGTGGGGAGAGGTGGGGGATGATCAGCAGTAGGAAATTTGGGAGAGGTGGGGTAGAGCAGAGGGAATGCAAGGAGGTAGCACAAAAGGAGCCAGCAGCTCCAGAGCGACAGTCCACAGAACTCCCACTCCAAACAACTGGTTTGTCAGGTTTTATGTACATCCATGTACAAAAGTGGGCTTTCTCCCAGCAGATTGTCCTGAGAAAGCATTCAATCCCCAAAAGAGGGAGAGCTGGCTTGGTTGGAACCCACACCAGGGAAGGATGCCCACCACAGCTGACTCATACCCAAGACAGCAGTGGGTTCATCTATGGCTTTGGAGGTCGTTTTGGTAGAAGACTTGGAATTTCCAGGCTGAATTTCTGGCAGAAGCGCTAAGATTTAAGCCACATTTAGGAGGTTTAAAATGTCATACATGTCATTAAATGGGTAGAAGTTTTTGAAAGTGTTGAGCAGCCTCCTAAAAGCTCCTAAATGTGATGGGAAAAAGCTCTGAAAAGGTCCCAGTGGAGGAGTCCTGTGGGTTGGGAGCATTAAGCATGAGATGAATTTGGGTAACACCATTGGCCTTTTAACCAGCAGCCTCCCAACCAAAGATCCCATCTCTTTTCCATGGTAGAGATTCTCATCTCCATTGACTCAGTGGGTGGATACAGAAGCGAACTATCGCCTTTCACATTGGTCTCAGTCACCCACCTCACACTGAATTATTTCAGTTAATTTTTATTTGACATTCAAGTCACACTCACATGAAGAAGAAATTATCTGGGTGGATTTGACTACGCTGGGTCTCAGATGGTGTTTGAAGGAAAAGAAGCACTTCAGCCAGGCTTCTTGGTTTAACAGGACTGAGGAAATCCAAGTAGGAGAACTCAGACCCTTAAAACAGCAGGTGAGAACTGAAGCAGATGCTTTCAGTGTTGAAGAACTGGACCCTCTCCACCTGACTGAGAAACCCAGTAACAGCCTCTACACGCTGTGAAAATACAAAAAAAGGAAGATCTTTTCACTCTTATTTATTGTTTACTGATTATTCCAGCAAGGAAACTTCCCCATTTGTCTCAAATGTGCACAAAGAGAATTTTCAGGGAGAACATGCAGGAAATAGGATGATCTGGGGATGAAACAAGGAGCCAGTTTGGGGTCCCGAGAGCTGTGCTTGTACAGGGAAGGCGGCTGAACAGACAGCCCAGGACGACCTTCACTCCCCACCCGCTGTCTTGGTAACATGAGCTCTTACACAGTTGATTTATCTTGCTGAGGGTGGTTCCTTGCTCTGCCCACTGGCTCACCAGGAATTCTTGGTGACAGAATTATATGTCACGCTCCTTTTGGTTTCCTCAGACTTCACCCAAAGCCACTTCTAATCAGAGAAAAGGCTCCCAGTTCATATATTACACTTCAGATTAGTTTGTCTTGCTGTCTGGCATTGAAGACAAAGAATTTCTGGCTGTAAACCACAGAATTGCTCTTTAGCAGCAAAATTGTCATTCAAACTTTTATTTAGGCTCAGGCTTAGACCTAGTTCCCAGGCAGAAAAGTTTAAACATTCACCTTGCTACAGAAACCTGACTTTGAGCACAGCATGGTGCTTTCAGGATGGATTAGTGAATAAAGGATGTGCTTTCAGGATGGATAAAGACATCAATATAAGCAGAAAGGCCACCAAAGAACTCGTCATCCTCACGCCAACTGCCTGGCTCGTGCTAGAATTCAATGCAAACCTTTCCTAAGGGACTGAGAGCACTTCCTCTGTTTTCCACATATCCCTTCCTCCAGTGGACAATACTGGGCATGGCAGGAAAAGGAAGCACATATGGTTTGCACTCGATGACAGATCACTACAAGGAAAGGACACAGAGACACTGTGGGATTTTCAAGGACCCTCTCACAGCAGGAGTCTGCAACAGAAGCAGGGTTGTGTCTCTTTACAATATATGACATTATGCAGCCCCAGTAAGCGTCCTTCGGCTGCTTACTCTTGCATTTCAGTGTGACTTTAGTAAATGCAGTCGATGGTCTGTGATATTCCACAGGGAAATAAAAATGGATAAACTACCAGCATTTGGAATTTTTTGTGGTGCAGCAGTTCGTCTTAGCAAGGTGTATAATGAGATTTCCAATAAACCATCACCCAAAGGAACGAGCCTTTCTCTCTTCTGCGATACCAACACAAGTGGTCACACAACTCATTGCCCACGTTTGGACATCTGTGCATCCCATAAAGATCAACTCAAGACGAAATGCAATTTTGCCTCTGAAAACATCAATGTTGGGTCTTTTGTTTATCTGCGGTGCAGCAAAATTGCACTTGTGAAAATAAAACACACGGTCCGTCTTCCAAGAAGATTAGACTCATATAAAAATCAAGTCCGGACTCATTTGTTGCCTGCCTGGGGCTGCATTTAAAAACGTTATTCCTGGCTTGTCCCACTTAAAGATATTCGCCGTGTCATTTATCCAGCTGATGTGCAGTCTGGCTACTGGGCTACAACAGCCAAACAGAAAAACACTATGGAAAATAGGAATTGTGTTCCCGCCTCTTGGCTGCCGGATGTCATCCATGCAATCCACAGGCAAATCTGAAGCTGATAAAGCTGCTACAAAATGTGCATTGCTATGTCACAGTCAGCCAGAATTCCAGTTTAGAATGGAGAGTGGGAATGCGGGGGGTGAAAAAATTACCATTTTAAGAGGTCTTTAGTGTCTCTTTTGTTTCCATACTGTATTTAAAGACAGTCCGAAATCAACGGCCAAATTGGCAGAGCACAGGTTGGGTTCGTGGAGGCTCAGGCAAATGCTGGTGCCAAAAGCTGGCATCACACTCCCAGCAGCAGCTCCATCCCTGAGGATCTTTGCCATCCTAAAACAACGGCTGAGGAAGGAGGGCATCGTAGCCATTCCCTCTTTTACTCCGTAAGTCTCCCTCGTGGCTGGAATGAGTGATTTTGACTGAAAAGTCGGGGGAAACCACACTGCCCCACACTGGAGCCAGCAAAGAGCACGGGCAGCACTGTGAGTCAGTGACAGACTGGAAATGCACCTGCCGTGAAGGAGAGGAGGAAAGTGGCCAAAACCGACTTGGGATCAGTCAGGATGTGCCCTGAGGCACCACTACAAGGTACAGGGACAACCCTGAGAGGGTGGACAGGAGCCCCAGGCCCAAATTCTTCACCACAGCCCCTCTGCGGGGTCAGCAAGGCACAGCCCTGCCCTGAGAGGGGTCATCGCCCCCCAGAGCCCACTGAGGGCGGATGCCTCCCCAGCCCCGCCGCTCCCGCTCCCCGCGGGCGGCCACACACAAAAGGTTGCTGCTCCCGCCCCTCTCTTATTTAAGGGCCCTGTTGACCAATCAGCGTCAGGGGCGGGGCTAAGGGGGAATTGACAAGCCCCCAGACCCCACTCCCGTGCGCAAGGGAGGGGGCGGGGCGGAGGGCGCCGCCAGCCAATCCGCAGCCCCAAGCTTCCGGCCGGGCCAATCAGCGTGGCGGTGGGCGTGTCCCGCCGCGGGGTCAGGCCGGGAGCGAAGGCGCCCGTCGCTCCCTGTTCCTCGCGCTCCGCTAGCGGCCGAGCCTCCTCACCGTGGGATCCCTCCGCCCTGCGCGCAGCGGCCGGCGGTGTGTGCGCGCCGCTCCGTCCCCCTCCGCCCCGTGAAGGGATTATTTCCCGCGGCGGCGGGGCGGCCCCAGCGGGGTCCCTGTGCGATGGAGGCACCGGGCGCCCGGCGGAGGGACGGAGGAGCCGCCCCGTGAGGAAGGAACGGGAGCGCAGCGGCCTCCTCGGGGCCGCCGGCGGGCGGGGACCCCGCGGCCAGGCCGCGCCTCAGCGCTCGGGCCTGCGCCGCCCTCAGCGGGGCCCGGCCCGGCCCTGCCCGCCCGGGGCTGCCCCAGGCCGGGTGTGCGAGCCCCCGCCGGGGCGCGGGGCACGATGGTGGAGAAGCGGTGCCCGCGGCTGCAGCGGGACGGCGTGTACCGCTGGTTCTCCGAGCTGCCCTCCCCGCAGCGCGTGGAGTTCCTCTGCGGCCTCCTGGACCTGTGCATCCCGCTGGAGCTGCGCTTCCTGGGCGCCTGCCTGGAGGACCTGGCCCGCAAGGATTACCACTCCCTGCGCGACTCCGAGATCAAGGCCAACAACCCCGCGGACCTGGGCAGCCTCACCAACCTGACGGACGAGGTGGTGCGCAGCAAGCTGCTCGTGTCGCTGGCGCTGCTCGGCTCTGCCCACCGCGAGGCCGCCGGGGTCCTGTTCCGCACCCTCACACACATCGACTCGGTCATCAACAACTACGGGCTGCAGCTCAACGAGGGCCGCACGGGGGATGAGTTCCTGTTGCTCTTCACCATGGCATCCAACCACCCGGCGTTCAGCTTCCACCAGAAGCAGGTGCTGAGGCAGGAGCTCACCCAGATCCAGAACATCATGGCCAGCACCAGCAAGAATCCCAGCACCTCTACCCTCAACACCATGGCAACCTATCCTGGCTGCCATAAGGTGGGTATCCTGCTTTTCCACGCGGGAGTGGCACTGCTGCAGGGCACAAGGTTTTAAACCTCGCGTTAGCATTTTAGTGCTGAATGGCAGCTGAAGAAGCTGGCAGGGTTGCTTGGTTGATGATGGAGATGGTCGGCTGAGGGCAGAAAGAGGATACACGGAGTTTTTAGGGGCTTGTGACATTAAGTGACAAGGGCATCACGAGCTGATTAACAGCACCAATGTAAATCTTCCCTGTTTTCTCCTCAGTGCATCTGCTGAGGGGACTGTCCTGCCAACTGCATGGAAAAGCAGTGATTTAGGAAGGGAAACAAACGTGTCTCTACGTTCAGGAGCAAGCATCTGTTTAAAAGTTTCCCTGGAAGAAGTTGGAGAGGAGGTTCAGCTTTGGGAGTAGCTGTCCAGTGGCAAAGGCGTCTTGGTGCGTGTGGGTTTTGTTTAGGGGATGTGATGACAAGCATTTGGATTTTCTGATGCTAAACTAAAAGAAGTGTTGTCATTTCTTGTCACCCTTCGGGTATCGATCCTGGTGTCGGGGTTCACCGTCATTAACTTGCTGTTCTTTCATTCGATTGCAGCAGTCAAGCTACACAGAAACATGTTAAGATGTGCTGTTAGTAATTAGATGTGTGACTGCTTAATTGCCCTCAGCCTGCTACAAATTAAGGAGTCAAACTGTCTTTCTGCCTGATTTTAACCCGCTGGAAAGTTCAAACTAAGCACCAGCTTAGTTGGGGGCATGTGAGCAGTGAACAGGCTCCTGAGGATGCTGGAACTCAGTGTTACCCTTCTCTTGGGAAAGATGGTGAATCCCTAAAGGCTCTGAAAACCCCTGTATTGGGGTAATCCTAAACAGAGCTCCTGCTGAGGGCTCAGTAGAGATTCCATTACATTGAATGTTGAATTTCAGACTGAGACAGAAGTCTCTGTAGAGTCTTCCCCTGAATACAAATGTCCTTCCAATTTCTTGTCTGCATGAGCACCTCTGCTTTGTAAAATTTGCCTGAGAAGTGTTAAACTTTGTATTTTTCTCACTCTTCCCTTCCTGTGTTTTGTGCTTGTTCTTAGCCTTTTGTATTGAGGGGAAAGAACAAGGTATGGCAAAGCCTCTTCAGTCAGTTCAAACCTCTGTGTGAATAAAGTATATCTGGAAAGGATATTTCACACAGGATGTAGAAGGGTGTAATTAAAACCAGAAAGAGCTTCTTTTCAGATACTTAACTACTTGCAGCTTCCCTTATTCAAAAGCTGTACCGACCCTGGGTTTGAAAGGAAACACTGCAAATCATATACGAGTTTTCCCAAAAAAAGACAAAATCAGGCAGGCAGGAATGGTTTTTTAGAGTCTGCTTTTGGAGCTGCAGCATCCGTGGAGCTGAAAAACTCAGGCACTATTTCTGTCAATCTAAGATGGACGGAGAATCCATCCTGCCATTTTTCGTGCCAGCAATAAGGCATCCAGGATGGTCATTGGATTTTTCTTTTCTTCTGAGCTCATTGAAGGACTGTCTCCTTAAAAAATACATTTTTATAAAAATTGGTGTTGAGGACTCCTGGTTGGCTAAGGGCAAAGTAGGTGAGAGGGAACACAAAGGTGACTTTGCCTTCACAGCCTCTGAATGTGCATTTTGTTTGAACTGAAGCAGATTTCCTTCAGCCTGTTAATTTTTTTCATTGTTAACTGGTAATTTTGCTACTTTTAGAGTAAGCAGTTGGCTTAAAGCAGGAGTTGGATGAAGCAAGTGGAAAACCCAATGTCTTTCTCCATTCAGCCCCGTTTAAATATGCACAAATAAATTCCAACACGGAGGCCTTAGATCTTGTGATGTTACCAAGTTATGTTGTGACAATACTTGTGTTGTAACATCACCTACATAAAACAACGTGGTTGTGGAGAGAAAGTGAGTGCCCTGAGCTGCTGCCTGCCAAGAGTCCTGCACTCCTCTTCCTCCTTGGAATTGGAGGAGAATTTCCTCCCTGGTGCCAGCACTTTCTCATGGCTCCTGTTGCTTTACTACAGCTTGAGCCACGCTGAGCTGGGGCGTGAGGCTGTGTTTTAAATGAGGTGGATGCTGCTCCTCAGTCCTCAGCACAAACCTCCCTGAGCTCATCCTTAAGGAGATGGAGAAATGGTCACCATTTGAAGTCCTGAGGAACTCTGGGAAGCTGGGATGGCGTGCATATGTGACTGAGTGCAAATAGGGAGCTCTTTGTGAACGGGGTTATCCTTCAGCTTTTCCTCGTGAGTGTGGGGATGGGGAGTAACAGTGTTTACCTGTTTTACTGTTACAGTTTATGATTTATGTTTAATTTGTTTATTCGGGGAGATGCAACAAAAAACTCGACCAGTGCTCTTTGTTCTCTTTGCAGAAACAAATGGGAATGTGCTGCTGCTGCTTAGCCAGTCCTGTTAAAATACGATCCAACTTGATATTAGCTGTAATTTTTTTCTGAAGGATTGGAGCTTGCCATCCTTTTTTCCATCTCCTATCTCTTTGCCATTTTACAGTGAAATCTCTCAGAAATAAATTGTGTTCAATAGTGAGGAGGCTGAACTGTTGATACAAAATCACTGTAAATATTTCATGATTCTTCAAGTTGCTTTGGGGTAGGTGAACACATCTGAAGTTGTTCCATGATGCAAACAGCTGCTTATTCCTGTTTTCTGTTACTGTCTGCAGTTTTTGACTATGTGGAAGCTCCAAACAGCTGCCCATGTATTTTTTTTTTGCTTTAATTTGTGCTTTTTAAGATGCTTCTTGGCTTATGTGAATCTGAACTTTGCAGGAAAAGGTGGCTCTGGCTGGCTTTAAGTAGGTCAGTAATTATAAGATTCATGGTTTCTACCTGATAGTATAAAATGAACATTAAGTTCCTTGCCCTAAGTAGGGAAAATGCTGCCCTCTCTACATTGGTTTAGTCTCTGTGGAGATGGAATCATGAATATCCTGAGTTGGGAGGGACACACATGGATTATTGAGTCCAACTACTGGCCCTGTGCAGGACATCCCAACAACCCCACCATGTCCCTCAGAGTGTTGTCCAAAGTCTCCTTGAGCTCTGTCAGCCTTGGGACTGTGACCACTGCCCTGGGGAGCCTGTTCAGTGCCCAACCACCCCCTGGGGGAAGAACCTTTCCCTGATATCCGACCTAACCCTGCCCTGACACAGCTCCAGCCATTCCCTGCCCCTCTGGAGAAAGCTTATTCTTGCCCCTTGTCCTGTCCTGTATTTTCTTCTGGTTTTGAATGGTGCCAACACTTGGAGCACTAGAGTTGTGGATTCCTCAAACTTTTTCCTTGCAGGCACGAAATCTAAGGTGGTTGTACAGTTTTTAGAAATTGAAACAATGCTGGTTGTCTTCGAATGAAGCCCAGGCATAAGTGTCTTAAGAATCATGTCTTAAAAAGGTTTTTTCCTGGTGTGAACAGTAATGGGCTTGTTTTTAACTGGAAATGATGTAACTGAGTGTTTGTGCTGGTTGTGCACCCTGAGATGCCCATTCAGATGTGTTTCTACCTCTGCCACAAAGGAGATGGGATGGTTTTCTGGCTAGCACTTGGAGCCTGACCCTGCAGGCTCTGTATATAGGTATATAGTGCTTAGAGTGCAGACTGCTGCTCTCCTAAAGGAGGGGAGCTGAAAGCATCAGGACACATGAAAACCTGTAGCCAAATATCTCCTGCTGTGCAGGTGAATTGCCACTTCTGCATTTGTAACCCACAGAGAAGGAAGAAATGACTCAGCTCCCTCCCAGCACCTTGAACCTCCCATTCTGACTTGTGTTGTGGATGACTTGTGATGATGAAACATCTCTTTTGGCAAGAGTTGAGAAAACTTACTGGTTTTATTCACTCTTGGTTGATGGTCGGACCTGATGGTCTTAAAGGTCTTTTCCAACCTTAGTGATTCCTGGGGGCGTTTAGCCAGGAGAAAAGGAGCCTCAGGGGGGATCTTCTCGCTCTCTGCAACTCCCTGACAGGAGAGGGGAGCCAGGTGGGGGTCAGGCTCTGCTCCCAGTGAATAAGTGACAGGACAAGAGGAAACGGCCTCAAGCTGCACCAGGGAGGTTCAGGTCGGACATCAGGAGGAATTTCTTCATGGAAAGGGTTGTTAAGCATTGGAAGGGACTGCCCAGGGAAGCAGTAGAGTCCCCATCCCTGGAAATGTTCAAGGCCAGGTTGGATGGGGCTTGGAGCCACCTGGTCTAGTGGAAGGTGTCTCTGCCCATGGCAGGGGTTGGAACAAGGTGAGCTTTAAGCTCCTTTCCAACCCAGGCCCTTGCATGATTCTGTGACAATGATTCTGTGATCTGGTTGTGTCTTCAGCTGCAGAGCAGGGTCAGAAATAGTCTCTCTGGCTGCAGCTCGTTTGCTGCTGAGAGGGAACAGGAGTCAGTGACTCTGTAGTTATGTGGCTGTTTCGGGTTGGTATCTTGTGAGTGGGGAAAAGGGTTCTTGCCTAGTCAGCTTCCAAATACTGCACCAATGGCTATTTCCAGTTTATAGCATAAGGGACTATTTTTCACTCGTGTTCATTCCATAGGCTCATCTAAAATTCCAAATAACTAAAGACTGTATATTGGGAGCTGTGGAGAGCTGATCTTCCGAGGGGTCCTGAAATACCTTCATCTGTCTGCACTGTTTGCCTCAGGGGATTGAATGGACATAACCCCATTCAGAAATATTCAGATTTCTATTTTTATTTTTTATCACCTGTGGAGTGATGAGTTATAAAAAACTATCACTTGTTGGGTTGAAACTCAGTCCTTAAGCCCTCACAGAGAAAGCAGCCTCATATTAAATGATCTGTGTCAGCTGCCTTTATGGCTTTTATGTGAGCTTTGTAGGGATAGAATAAATCACGACAAACTTAATTTTTAGCCTCTTAACCCATTGAGGGTATTTCCTGGCTTTAGCAGATTATCATAGCTGTTGCTGGCTGGGATTAGAGGTGTTTACTCACTGATATGAGGAGATGCTATCTTGGAGAGATCTCGCTTTCAAAACCACATGAAACCAACCTCAGGAGCTGTAGGGGCAGGTCTTGTAGCTTCCAGCTGGTGACATGTGCCAATCTCTGCGTGGCCTTTGCATGTCCTTTTAGAATTCTGAGCGCTTGAGACAACATGAATTGCACAGGTCTCTTGATATTCAAGTTGAGAAATGTGAGGCTTGGAGTTCTGGCTCTTTTCTTACTGAAGTTCTTGTTTAAAATGTTTTTTTGTGGCTTTGATAAAGTAGTTCAGTCTCAAACCCGCAATATTTTCAGAAATGAGCTTTAACATATGAAGGAATATTTGGAAGACAATGGTCTCGTAGTAGTAGCAGTATTAATTACCATGAAATTCACTTTGCTTAATCATATGTTACGTGATGAACTTTGAGTTTAGAAACCTAAATGTCTTTGCTTGGGAAATACACCGTACCTCCAAACATCAGGGACAGAGCAGCCAAAAAAATCTGTGTTGAGCTAATAATGATGATGTTTTTTCCATGAACTGTTTTCCCTTTTTGGCTGAATGAAGTTTTTGTTTTAAGAGCACATTCTACTTTGCTTTTTAAATTTACTCTTTTTTCTACTAATTGCCTCGTAACTGCTAGTTGTCACTGGAGCAACACTGAAGGCCTCATCTCTTGTGGAATAAAAGTACCTGTTTTAAGGTGCTGGATGTTTTGAACTGTCCCAGGCTCTGAACTGTTTTAATTGAATCCATGCATGACCCTTGTGCTGGAGAAGCAGAGCCAGCAGGAGTTCACCACACCTCACAGGCATTCCAGTGTCTGACTTCAAAGGTGCTGAACAGCAGCCTTGTTTGGGAGTGTTTAACCATTTGGTTTGGTGTTTTTTTAAAATGTTTGTGTGGCTAAAACTGAGATCCCGTCAACTTCAGGCTGGATGGTGGATACAGCACTGCCCCTTTCTGGCAGGGCAGAGCTGGGAGTCTTCTGTATCTTATATATTCAAACACTCTCGTGTCCATTTTACTGCTTGCTCTGGAGTGCTTTTTATCCTTCAAAAAAGCAAATAGAGTCCCAAGAATATAGATAAGATTTCTCTGAATCCACAGAATCTTATTACAGAAGTACTGGATCTAATTTGTCTTTTGAAATGAGAACCATTGTCACACTTAAACTAGAATTTGACTTGACTCTTTGGCAAAAGGATTGGAGCAAGTTGAAGTTGTTGTCCATTGAGATTTGAAATGGGTATTAAATCGAGCAAAGAGATGTTGATATGGTCCAGATCTGTATTTCTTTGCATGGGTTTTGTAATGAGCAAACATCCAAATTCCTTGCTCAAAGCAGAATTTTTCCATCACTCCCATTGGTATGATTATCCAACAATCAGCATTGGGAGGGATACACCTTTTAACAGGTGTTCAGGCCAGTATAAGGTTTCAGGGTTTTTGTGAATAGATGAAGTGATCCAGAAATAAGCAGATCAGTTACTTAAGAGTAAGATCTTAATTTTAATTAAAGACCTGCCAAGTCATGGTGATAAACAGTGGAAGTGAACACTTTTCATGTGTATTATGAATCCTTTACCAGTGTCTTTTTTTTTTTCACCATAAGTGGAAGAAGAAAGGACATCGAAGTTCTAGAGCATATCCAGAGAAGGGAACAGAACTGGGGAAGGGTCTGGAGCACCAGGAGCAGCTGAGGGAGCTGGGGGGGCTCAGCCTGGAGAAAAGGAGGCTCAGGGGGGACCTTCTCTCTCTCCACAACTCCCTGACAGGAGGGGGGAGCCAGGTGGGGGTCGGGCTCTGCTCCCAGGGAACAAGGGACAGGACAGAGGAAACGGCCTCCAGCTGTGCCAGGGGAGGTTCAGCTTGGATATTAGAAAAGATTTCTTCATTGAAAGGGTGCTCAGGCATTGGAAGGGGCTGCTCAGGGAAATGGCAGAATCACCATTCCTGGAAGAAAAAAATGTGTGGATGTGGCACTTGGGGACATGGTTTAGTGATGAACCATCACTAAAGGACCTCTAAGGTCATCAAGTCCAACCAAACTGGTGCTGGTTGGACTTGATGACCTTAGAGGTCCCTTCCAACCTTAATGACTCTTTGATTTTATGATTCAAAGTAGTTTTATTACACTCAAGCCATTACTTAAGTGGATGTTGGGGAGGGGAAGGAGGGAAAAATACAATTCGGTGGATTTGTGACTCATCAGATAATTTCTTTATGAATTGTTGCAGAAGAGCCCAGGGTGGCAATGAACCCTTTAACCAGGAGAAGGCTCCTGGGATCATTGCTTGGCTTAGACTTCAGCAGGTTTTCAAATTGCTTCTTTGACTCTCCATTTACCTCCCAAATATATATTCCAGCCCCATGGGGGCAACCTTCCAGCCCAGTGCTGGCAAAATTAATATGGTAGCTCTGAAGTCAACATAATGTTAACATTTTAAAGGCAGATGTCATTAAGGGGTAAAGACTTGTATAGCAGATAGGACTATGCTACACTTGGAATTCTCTTGGGAAGTGTAAGGGAATCTTCCCTTGTGGTGCCCGTGCTTTTAACTTTTGGTGGCATCAGGTGAAGGAACAGGGACACACTTGTACAGCAGTGCTGGGATAGAGAGCAGCAGTGTTTGTTCCAAGGTCGGGTTATTAGCAGCTCTCTGTTTTGATTTTGAGGTGTTTTTAATGATTGGTTTGTAAAACTCAGATTTGATGAGTCCAGTAACTCTATGGTAGATTTATGTTCCTTGTATTAACAATGTTCACAATTCTTTGAGCAAAGGATTTTTAGTGGAAATTAGTTTATAAAATACAAGCCAGACTAATTTTGGTCCATCTGTTCTCCAGAATTTCTAAGGAGCCTTGGAGCAGGTGTGTGATTGTCCCGCAGCGTTTAAGTACCACATGGCTCATTTCATTCCAGAGTCTCACAGGACAAAACCATTTGATCTATTACCCATTTTCCTTTGGAAATGGGAACCCTCTTCACCCTTTGTGTTCCAAGATGGATCCCTTCTTACCAACTTCCTGAGAATAGATGTATTTGGTAGCTGTTTGAACATGGATGCACCTGGTGTTTACATCTGTTTGGTAGACCCTGGTTGTTGGAACCACTTGAATTTCTAGCACAAATCAAACACTTTCAGTTGTATCCATACCCCAGTCCAAGAAAGCAACTAAATGTGTGTAAATTTAAGTGTTGAGGACTTTACTGGATGTGTGGAAAGTTGGGTGTGTTTGTGAGCACTTCCTAAATGTCCTTGTGGAAGAGCCTGAATCTTCCACAGGAGTAGGTTGTAATTTTCTTCTTGTAGTGGGAGAACAGTCAGGTGTTTGTATATGTCATAAATGCAGAACTGGTGCCTGAGGCTATGATTTCTCAAGCAGCTGGGCAGACTAATGTCTTGTTACTACCAAGAGGAAGCTGTTTGCTCATTCTTGCTCCTCCTGGTGTTGTCTCAGTGGGTTTTGAGTTCTGGGTCCTTGCACTGATTGCTCTGTCTCTGGCTCGGATTTAGCCTTGTCATGCATCAACAGACTGACAGCTGAGTGTTAGCAATGCAATTTTTCCAAATTATATAAAACCTGAGTTTTGTCCCTGTGCTGGGAAACAGCAGCTTATCAGTCTGAGCGTGGATGGGCTGTGTCCTTCCCATCAGGCTTCTGCTGGAGCATTTTTGCCATCAGGATTGCACAGTCTTAAAGACCTTGGTGTTAACCTCAAAATAAGCTGCTGTTAATGCTCACTAATATGAATCTGGCAGGAGAGAAGTTGTGTTTCCCCCCCCCCCGATTCAGTGCTCTGAGTGCACTTGCATGTGTTACCTGCTCCAGCCTCAAGCCTGAAGGTCAATTTATGGCTATGAAAACCTTTTTTTTTAATGGAGAATTCCAAAGCCAGTATGGACAGCAGCATTTATCTGTGAGACTCTCCTAGAACATCATTGGCCAGTGTTGAAAACTGAATGTCACGTGGAAAAGTTTCCCTGAATGGGAGAATATGTTTGTGTCACTTGGAGCTGCAGCCCCAGGATCTCACTGAACTGACTCATTGCTCTTATGTTTTGTTCACTTTTCCTGCCTAAATTTCATACCTGGTCAGGCATAGAAATCCATATTCTGTTCTCTGGGATCCTGTATCATTGTTCCATGTATACATGGTGCTTTGGGTAGTGGCTATGTTGATTTTTTTAGTATTGGCTCCACTTCAAACTAAGTCAGCAAATACTTTGCTATTAAACCATGTATTTTCTGTGCTCTGTTTAGTTATTTTTAAAGGAACAGATAATTGATGTTTTGGTCAAACTCTTACCACATTAAGTTTGATTCCTATCAGTCCTGTTATTCTTATGAAAGCTTTTGCAGTATTAAATGTTAGGCATTGTCCCTTGGGAGCAAAGCTAAGAGTTACTGAATACAGCTTCCCAGATTTACCCTTTTCCATGGTGTCTTCCACTGTCTTGCATAGCTGCAGAGCCACTTCAGGCCTGACAGAGAAGCACCACCTGTGGAAGTAATTGGCTTTTTTTCCCTGTGTGCCCTTTGGTGGATCAAGGGTTTTGGAGAGTTTTCTAGAGCTGCTTTTGCTGTCCCAAGGAGGTCTGAGCCTGTAGGACCTCTCTGATGCTGGGAAGGAAATCACTGCTGTGTTGGAAATCAGGATGTTGTTGGATGGCTGGTGAAAATGGCAAAAATATGATAATGGCAAAATTCTAGCAATGACTTCTGTTCCCTTGACACATTTGTCTTCAACCGCTGAGTTGAGGCAATTGTTTCTTTTCCTGGTGACTCCTGGGGGTGGAGGGTGTGAGGGCAGTATTTTTGATCTTTCTGTATAATTCATGTTGGGAAGTATCCAGTGATAGTAGCTGATACCAGTTCAGATCCATCATTACTGTGGAGAATGAGGCACAGGATGCTTCAGGCTGAGCCTCAGTCGTTGGGTAGTGATCCATTTTCTTTGTTATTCTCAGTTATGGCCACTGCTTTAACTTGAAATGCAAGAGATGGGCAGGGTTTGGATCTGGAAAACCAGAAGTCCATCTGTGAGCCAGATGCTTTGCTGTGGTGGGAGCAGATAAAAGAATCACAGAATCATCCAGGTTGGAAAAGACCTTAAAGCTCATCTTGTTCCAGCCCCTGCCATGGGCAGGGACACCTGCCACTATCCCAGGCTGCTCCAAGCAAAGCTGTAACACTGGAATGCAGTAAAAATAGTTTTAAGAATCTCTTCTGCACCCAGTTGAGTGTTGCAGCTTTCAGAGTGATTGAAAAGCCTGCAGACCACTCTGATATTAAAGTAATTTATGAATAATGTGATGAAACTGTGGATAGATGCATCCTTCTCCCTGGCCCTCTGGAAAATGCTGTGCTGAGGGTAAGATTAGGCAGTGTAGACTATTTAACTCTGGACTTGCTGCTGTATTTGGTTGGTTTCCTTGGACTGTTTCTGCTGATGTTCTCAATTTCAGTTGTAAAATCCAGTGTCTACTCTTTAAATGTCTGATGCTGTTTCCTCTTAAACCTGGAATGATTCATGATTTTTTTTCAGCATTTATAAAATGTCACTCCTGTGGTTTGTTGTGATGTATGGCCTGAACATTCCTGGTTCCTTGATGCCAACTTACCCCCCTTTACTGTGGACTGTTACTGCTTCACCAAACAAGCCTTTAACAGTTCTTGAGCAACACATGTTTATTCCTTAATGGCATCTTGGCTTTCCCTGAGATGCTCCCGATCCTAAAAGGTCTAGAGCAATTTGCTTAATACTTCAAATCTTCATCTCCCTGGAATGCCTAGTTCTTTATTCAGAATCCAGTGACTCCTTGTAGTTGTTTGTGCTAAACCCAGAGTAGGGAATATAGGAGTGTTTGTACGTATATAGGGAATATTCCTCCCAGAATTTACCTGACACTGAGTTTGAACAGGTCCTTCCTGGGCATCTCCTGTGAAGCTTTTCCCAGTGTTTCTCCCAACCCTCCCAGGACAATATCTCCTGCGGTTCCAAGCTGACGGGTTATTGTTCCTCTGTTTGGCTTGGCCTCAAATTTAAAAAAAAAAAAAAAAAAAAAAAGAAAAAAGAAAGAGGAATAAAAAAAATGCTGTTACTATTTTGGAACTAAAACTTTGACTTGCAAACCGTTTCTCATTATTTTACTTTCCCTAAACAAATCCAAACCTTTGCAGTATTGGTATGTTTAAGTCAGTGGAAAAAATTATTTAAAATTTGGAATGGAAGCTTGAAGCAGTCGGATTCAGTGGTTATAACACCATTCAGCTCCCTAACAAAGTGCTCCATTTGGAACTAATCAGAGCTTTGTGATTTTTCTAGGCCAATTTGGAACTGCTTTGATGTGCGACGGAATCAGATAGTATGAGCTCAGTCAGACAAGACATATGGGCTAAATTAATCTTTACCAAGTATGTAAAAATTAAATCTTTATGGGGGAAAAAAATGGAGGTTATGTGTAAACAAAATGCAAATTATAAACTGCACGCGATGCTTGTAAGGAGAGTGGAGAGGAGGGAATACGAGATAAGAGGCAATAAATTGTAACAAACTGCTTGTTCAGAGATTTTCTGGAGCTCTGTGGCTGTTCTTACTCAGTTTCAAATGCTGTAAGTGTTTATATTTCTGATTGTTCTGAATATTTGAAGCCTGGTTGTTCAGGATAACATAGTCCTGCATGAATCTCATTTCCCAGCTCTCTCCTCTGCGCTCTCCCTCTGCCAGGAGGATGGTGCTCAGCCCTCTGGAACTTCCTCTCAGCAGCACTGGGCTGGAGTGAGAGTTTAATGAGCTCCAGGAGGGAGACTGTGTGAGATAAGCTTTGGTAAAGACTGACTTTGGCAAGGAAATTTAAACTCTTCCCCACCCTCCCCCTGAGCTTGAAGTGTAATGGCTGGTCTTAACATCAAGTGAAAGCTTGATGTTAAGTTTTGTTAGTGGTGGTAAGCTGTGCTGAAGAAACAGTATATAATTATATTTATGTATTTATCTATAAAATAAGCTTTATTTTTTGGTCATAAGTGCTGAAAAGAAAAGCAGGTACCTGTAACCCTCTATTTTCTGACGTCCCCCTGCCTTTCTGGTGTGATTTCTTTACACATAGAAGCTTTTTATAGATGTCAGGTATACAGAGTCTTTCCCTGGTGCTACTGCCTAAAACTGCATATAAATCTATAAATGTCAGTCTTAAAATGGAGCTTACAATAGGTAATTGTATGGAGTGGGGATGTGCTATTTCTGACTTACATTGTGTGTGCTGACTGATGGCAACATGTAATGGTAGGGTGTGCAAAGTATTGTTTTCAGCATAAATTGTCCTAACTCATGGCACTGTGTCAAGTGCACAGGGTCTGAGGGAGCCTCTTCCCTCACAGGGACCTGAGGTTGCTGGTATTTAGTTGCCATGACTGAAGGATAACTGATTCTGTTATTTTGAGGTGCACATTTTCTCCTGTGATTGTGCAAGGCTGAAATCCACGTCAAATTCTAATTACAGCTCTCCATTCTGGGATTTCAGGTTGATTCAGAGTATGACAATTGAATTTCAAGTAATGTAGTTACTCTGATGAATTACTAGGAGTGCTTCTGTTAGTCTGAACTCCCTCTTTAAGGCACCCTTTCCTCTTCAAGGTACTTAAACCCTTGTGTTCAATACTGCAAATGTAAGTGTTCATCCACTTCTGCTTCTCATTACCTAGAAAACAAGAGGAACGACCTTACTTAGAGACAGGTGAATGTTATGTTACAAGTAATTGATGTTTTTGTGTTGCTCTATAACTGGGAATGCTCTGTGGCAGGCAGCTGAAATGAGCAGTGTCCAATTCTGCCCTTTCTAATGACTTTTGTTTGTTTCTGTAGATTTAAGCGTGGTGAAAATAAGTTTTCTCACTCTAAATACAGTTTAGAAGGTACATTTTAGGCCATGAAATCTCTTTCGATGCTGCAACTTTCTGCTTGGGCATTTGTGGTGTACAGTTTTTCATTGAAATGTGATCATGATAACAGGCTTTTTAATGGCAAAGACAATAAAAGCGTGTTTTTCTAAACTGGAATTTTTCATTGTAATCTGTGTGGGAATATTTGGAAATGCCTCGAGCCTGCAGCTGTGTGGAGGTGATTGTTGTGGTGTGACCCCAGCCAGCAGCCAAGCCCTCGCTCCCCCTGGTTGGGATGGGGAGAGACAAGGAAAAGGAAAAGTGAGAAAACTCGTGGGTTAAAATAAAGACAGTTTAACTTGTGGGTTAAAATAAAGACAGTTTATGGGTAAAGCAAAAGCCACACATGCAAGCAAAGCAGACCAAGGAATTGATGCCCCACTTCCCATGGGCAGGCAGGGATCCATCCCCAGGACAGCAGGGCTCCATCGCGGTGACTTGGGAAGACAAACGGCATCACTGAACGACCTCAACTTCCTCCTTCTTCCCTCAGCTTTATACACTGAGCATGATCCCACATGGTCTGGAATAGCCCATGGATCAGCTGTGGGCAGCTGTCTGGCTGTGTCCCATCCCAAATCCTTGTGCCCCCCACCCTCCTCACTGATAGGGTGGGCTGAGGAGTCAAAAAGGCCTCGACTCAGTGTAAACCCTGCTCAGCAGTAACTGGAACATCCCTGAATTGTCACCAGTTTCCAGCACAAATCCAAACCAGCCCCACACCAGCTACTGTGAAGAAAATTAACTCTATCCCAGCCCAAACCAGCACAGTGACATAACATAAAACTGAGATTTTCCAAGAGCCCTTTTCCCTTAGTTTTCTTGTTGAAAAGTTAAAAACTGTAATGTCGAGAGGTGAAAGGTCTTGCAATATCTCTCCAATTGACTGCTGTGTGACTATTGTTTAAAAAAGAATTATACTGTAAGTAGCTTTATAGATTAGCCAAGATAATCTTGACTTGTGAATAGCTGCTGACTAAAACAACTTCCCTGAACTGTTACTTGGGGAATATCAGTAGTAACACCCTTGGTTTTAAAAGAAGGAAGCTTCTCCCAACTACCTTCCAAGTGGTTCTCTCACTCCAGAGGAAGGTGTGATGTTTGTGTATTCCCTCAGTTTATTTTAATGGAGTTTTGTATTTTTTTTTCTTTCCAGGTCACTCCAAGGTCCGAGACCCCCATCAACAGTGTCAGTAACAGCTTGGAAAATGTACTCCACACATCAACACATTCCATGGAGGAGTCATTGCCCAAGAGGCCTTCGGGGAAACACTCCAAAGGTGTGTCCTTATCCGTGTGTGTGCTTCCAGTGGGGGAACCAGCTCGGATCTCTTGGTGGTGATCAGCTTTATTTTAATTGGGATTGGAGACTGGGGTTCTGCTGCTTTACTTCTGGGTTGGGTCGACCAAAGGAAGTCACAGAAGGGTTTGTAATAAGTGGGAGTGGGTCAGTGAGAAATGATCAGTGAGAGACGAGTATCCTTATTTTTCCATTGGGAAATAAGCAAGAAAATTCCTTATGAGTTGAAAGACCAGCTTAACTCTCATCAAGTATCCTCCAAGAGTGAGTATCTTGGACATTACATCTCTCATCCTTATATTAGCAGGTTATTTCTTGGATTAAGCACATGGTGAATGTTGCTTTACTGGGGAGAAGGCATTTAAACAATTAGAATTACACCTTTCTCTTGGTTCCTAAGGATGTAAGTGAGAAATAGAGGGAAGAGGAGTGGAAGATAGCAGGAAGAACTTGCACCTTTCTCAGCTACAAAATAAATCTGATTTTTGTAATGCTGTATTGCATCTGACCTGGCTAAAAACTGGGCTTATCAAATGGAGTTAATGATTCCACTTCCACACTCCAGGCTCTGATTGCAAATATGAAAATGGCCAGGTTAAAATGTGACTAACAGTATTTTGTTTAATGCATAAGAAAGGACTGTTAAGTGAGGGAAGTCTTTGAACTGGGAGCTGCTCTTTGTGCAGAACAGCTTTTGTGAGCTCTGTGGTATTTAAAAAATCACTCAGTAGGGCACAACTAATGCAGGGGAAATATTACCCTTGTGTGTTGCCTTCAGATGTCATTAAAGATATTGTCATGCACCATCTAAATTTTTTTAATTTGGAATTTGCCTTCTGAGCTCTGTTTTCTTCTCTGTCGTGGGCTTCCTGCATAACCTGGCAGATATAGTTTAATATAAACGGTGACAAAGAATTTCAAAGTACGTTTTCACTCACAGGATCTTACACAGATTAGAAAGGGTTAAATGTCCCAAGAAAATGTGAGAGACCAGACCTCCTTTTCTGTGACTGTAATCCCAGCAGTGTAAGGAGTAGTAATTTTTTACAGCAGAGTAATGCTCTAAGTAGCCATTTCTCCAGCTGTAAAAACCATCAGGGTAGAAGAAAACGCAGCACTAAGCAGAAGCATGGCGGGGTTTGTGGCTTTCATCTGATTAAAAATAGGCCAGGGTTCAACACTGTTTTCATTTGTACTCAGTGATTGCTATTCCAGTACCATATATGCTAAGATTAGTCATGGTACGCTGTGAAAATTAATTAGGTTCTCCTCTGATCTGTTTTTCTCTTATAGAATACCTACTTCGTTTTCAGTTTAATTTACAGGCTGCCTCAGTGGTAGCTGGGAGAAGTGGGTGTGGAACAAATACTCACTGATACTCTGCTTTCTGGTTCACCAGCAGCAAAGACTGTGCTGAATTCTCCCTGATATTTGATGATGTGTCTGGGAGTTGTGTCTTTTCAGTCTGGAGTACAACTGAGGATTATTTGCCAGCCTGGAGCCACCGTTGTTCACTTACAGATTCCTTGTTCTCGTAGCAAACACAGCTCTTAATTTAGCAGGACTTGCTAACTTTATAACCTAGAGCACATAAAATTGTCATGAAAGTATGAGATGGACAGGATGCTTGATTCTTGTAGTGATATTTTTTTAGTGAGTCTGTTTTCAGACAGCTGGACAGGCCAGGATTTCTCCTCAGAAGTAGTGAGCTGCCCAAGGTCATCATTCCTCTCCTGGCAAAGTCCTGGAGCTGGAAGTGTCTCAGTTAAAAAGGCTGTAGCTGAAACAGAAGAAAAATGAGAAATCTCATGAAAAGTGCAGTATTTGTTGTGCTTAGTTGGATTAGAGACAATTTCTATTAATCCAGTGAATGGTTTTAATCCTGATTTGGAGAAATGTCAGTAATTTAACTTCCTATAGTTGAACAGTGAATGGATTTGTAGTAGGCTTGGACCTAAAAGCTCTCAGTGACTGTGTTTTCCTTAATCCACCACTTCTCGCATAAAATATCTAAATTTCTACATGGGAAAGAAACAGAGAGTAGAGTATTCTGCTGGATACTCTAACAGGCAGTGGTGGCAGTCTTGTGTTTGCAGTAAGTGGTAGCTGGGAACGTTTGTACGTCCTTCATGCAGAGACTTGTCAAATACTTGGGAATAATTTCACCAGCCCGTCTGCACAGAATAGTGCTGCCTCAGGAAATGAATTTATAACATGGGTGTCAGCCTGAGAAATGCACAAATCTTTTCTTTTACCTCAGAAACCCAGATAACTGTGGGAGCACTGTCAGACACTGACAAGTAGAATCATGGAATGGTTTGGGTTGGAAGGGACCTTAAAGCTCATCTCATTGTACCCCCTGCCATGGGCAGGGACACCTTCCACTAAACCAGGTGCTGGATCCACGCTGCAATGCTGGATCCAATTGCAATGCAATTTGGAGTGGTGACAAACTGGGAGCAATCGTGATTTGCACATACTTAACAAAATTCATCAATTTTTCTATAGTGATTCTTCAGTCTTGGCTAAAGCCCCTTCTCCCTGTGCACGTATCGCTGCTAGAACAGGATAAATCAGATGGACATCTCTGCAAAGTGCAAGTTGTGGCATTAGGAAGCTCCTGTACAAATTGACATAAGCATTTTGGGTGTCTGTGCTCTAGCTGGGCTTTTCTTTTGTAAAGTGAAGTTTGAAAATTTGGCCTGTGCAAGTTGAGAAAAAAATACAGATGGGTTTCCACCGAAGGATGGGGAGCTCTTGTGAAATCCATTGGCTGTTACATGCAGAGTAAATTGTGCTTTTCACTCCTGGTTTGATCAGAGATTTAGGATTGTTCAGACCTGTTTTCACAGATGTGGAAGTTATTTTAACTGGAGGTAACTTCGGGAAGTGGAGACTTTCCCTGTTCTCAGGAACTGACTATTGTTGTGCTGAAAGCTGCAGACAGGGTTGTTCACAGGTTTTAAGGTACTGACAGATCTCACTGGTCGAGGAGAACAGAGATAAATACAGAGAGATTCTTGTGTTACATATAATGAAAATTCCAGGAAGGATGTGTTGCTTTCTATCTCTTTTCCCACTGTTTATAGAACGTTTTAATTACAGTTTTAACACTGATTGAACAAAACAAATTCAAATGTAGTTTGGACGTTTTATGTATCCTGAACCTTTCCCAGTAGCAAGGTGGTTAAAGACCCCTGATTTACTACTTTACAACTTTGGTTTTGCAGGCAATCCTCTGCTGGTAGCTAAGGGAAATTCGGGAAATTCCATTATTATTATTCCAAAGTCCAGAAGGAGGTATCTGACCTATGGGGCTTCCCAGAGCTAATTTTGAACAAGCCTATGGATGTAGAGTTGTTCTGACCTTTTGTGGTAATTCCCAAAAGAGAGTAGTTATGGTTATCACAGCTGAATGAAAAAATCAGCTTATTTTGTATTTGTTAAAAAAAGCAATAGGAATTTTCCGTGCTCCAGAGATGTTACTAATTATTCTTCCTGCAAGGTTCCAAGGATTTGGCCATTAGGTGGGATAGCACTGGAGGCAAGTCCTGATCTCTGCATGTGACATATTTTAGCAATGTATTAAACATGCTCAGTGACCACAGCATATTTTCCAAAAGCACAGCGGAATGAAGTACATTAGACCAGATGTTGAAGTGCAGAACAAAAGAATCTTTATAATAAAGGCAGTGTAAGTTGCAAACATCCCAGTGCAGAGACTGCGCAGCTTCATCCTGTAATTTCTCATAATGCTGAGGAAAATTCTGATTTGTTACAGCCCCTGGGCTCAGTTTTCTGCAGTGGAGGTTCTGTGTTGGAGGTTAGAAGTTGCCCGTGGTTACTCTGAGGTTTGCAGGTGGCATTTACCCCGTGTTCCTCCCCAGAGCAGCCTGGACCGTGATTTCCTCGACTGAACAAGACTCTTTTTTTGCAAAGTGACAGAAGTTCTGCTATTCTTGTGTTTCCTGTATATTTATCTTGCCTTTCCGCTGTTGCCACACAAAAACCTCAAATTGTCTCAGTGCCAGCCTGATTTCAAATGAGGCAACTGTTGAAATATGATCCTTAGAGAGTGAAGCTGAATCACAATTCTTGCAACACATGAATCTAAGGATAGACACAAACTGCTGCTGGAGAGTGAGGAGTAAAGCTTTTAAGTGGAAAATGGGTGCAGGAGGCTTTGTTCTACGATCTCCTCTCCATTAGTTCTCCTGCTGAGCCCAGTAAAACTAATTGCTTAATTGAAGGAACATTCTGAGTCCACGCACAGGGTCCTGCAAAGCCTCGACGTGTCCCAGGCTGGAATAAATACATGGAATAGCTCGTGACTGCACAGAAAGAGCTGCAGTCTGTGGACATGAATAAACCAAACTTTAAATGCATCTCAATAATATATTGATTTAATTTTGAATCAATATTAGGATGTAAAATAGATCCTTGTTTGCAGTATTCCCATTGACCTCAGGTAGGATGAACTGGGGGTGAGTTGAACTGGTTGTTATGGGCAGCAAACTTTGGTATCTTAATTATTTCATTACAATAGTTAGCAGAAATGTATGATGTAAACCTTCCAGAACTTCTCACCACTATTTTTGCTACTCTGTTTTCCTTGGCAAAATGTGTTTGTATGGTCTTGCACCTTTTTTTGTCTCCCACTTCCTTGACTCATTCTTTTTCCATAAGAAAGTAAACTGCAGGAGCTTTCCTAGTTAGTGGCAAGCAACAGTCTTTTTCTCCTGAAATGTTTGACACCAGTTGTTCAGGCTGCTGAAGGCGGGGAGAAAATATAGGGGGAGGAAAAAAAGCTCTGAAATCCTTTTGGTTCAGCATCCAGACTTTATAGTGCCTTATTCTGCACCAGTTGTATAGCTGGATTATTCTATTTTTAAGTAACTACATCATCTCCAACGATATTGGGTCAACTACCGTTAGGGTAGGGCTTAAAGAAATATTTAGGCTATGATAATCCTTCAGGAAAAATCTCCCTCTACCAACTGTATATAATTTTTCAGCTGTTTGTGTATGTCCTTGTTGATTTTATCTCCAACGGGGAACTCTGCTTCTAAACTTGAGCAACGTAGGCTGAGATCACACACAAGGCATTGCGTTCCTGACCTGCTGTCTCCCATACACGAGCTGTTTTAGGAGTATCAAGTATTTAGAGTTAATTCTAGAAGTCAAATCCAAGGATTAGTGTGCTTCAAAAAAACATGTTTTGATGTTGCATATTTCCCCCCCCACTAGAAGATTATTGGATATTAGGGAATTTCTTGAAGCTTGTTTGTTGCATAAATCATGTCGTGATCTTCTGGAGTTGGGAGTTCAATTAGGGTTGGAGGTTTAATTTTGCAATAAAGACAATACTTGAGTTCAGAATATAAAAAATTCAGAAACATTGCATTTTACCTCAAGTTTTTGCTGACAGAGCAGTTGCACGGAAGCCCACTGTATGTCCCCAAAGCCAGGGTGAATAGCTCATCTTTGGGCTCCTGTAGAGTGGGAGTGGAGTTCCAAACTCCTGGGGCTGCACTTGGACTCTGGCAAATTTATGTTGTTAACTGTTAATAAGTCAACTTTTGTACTCTCTAGAGGTTGAAGTCAGTCATCCTCATTACCTCCTTTTCCACATAATAAGCCTTGTCAGGAGAGACCTGGGATTGCTGTGACAAGATACCAAGGGAGAGGAGAAGGGAGCAGCAGGGAGACTCACTCCTCCAACTGGATGAGAAGTTCTGACTGTCTACTCATGCAATAACTGTCATAAACCTTTTGTGCAAAGGTGAAAGATGCTCCTTGCTGGGGTTTGTAATCCATGGCCTCCATTCCTTGCAGAGGGCAGACCTTTGTGCTCCTTGGGAAGACCCAAAGGTCACCCCCTGGCCAAGAGCTGCAGTGAGTTGGCTGCAGTGGAAAGTCATACTGTGCATGTTTGAGTGGCTCTTTTTCAAGCTTATACAACAGAAGACTCTTTAATTTCCTATAAGCAGTTTTAATTGTGTCCTTGATCAAGTATTCACCTAAAATGATGGATATCAAGCATTTACCCGAGGGCCTTGTCTTGAAGCTGCTGAATGATTCTTTAACTTTAGTCCTCTTTGGACTTCCTGCTTGTTTTTCCTCAATAAGATGATGGAATCACTCTGGGCAGCTGTCAGTCCCTATCTTATTAACTGCTGAGCTTGTTGATTAAATTCATGCAAATTTGACAGAGCTATTTAGAGTTTTTATTTACAGTGGTGTCTGAATAGAAGAGGAGAGGTAAGAACAGTTTACATGCAGCATAGATCCATGGGAAATCAGGCTTCATTTTGCTCCTTAGTTCATAGAATCATGGATTGGTTTGGGTTGGAGGTGATCTCAAAACTCATCTCCTTCCATCCCCCTGCCATGGGCAGGGACACCTTCCACTAGAGCAGGATGCTCAGAGCCCCATCATTCATCTTGCTTTTAATTATTCTTATGTTATATAAAGATTTGTGTACTGGGCAATATATTTTCTGTATTACACATTAGGAAATGACCAGGTTTCTGCTAATGTAAGGTTTGACAGTGAACACTTGACTTTGAGTCCTCTGAAACCTGTTTGATTTGGCTTCAGTGGGACTTGGATGATAGTCCTGTTTATAATTAATTAGAATCAAGCTACTCTGAAAAATATAAATTCTATGAATAGGATGCTGGTAAATTCAGCCATGCCAAGGAGTTTTACCTCACTGCAATGCAATCCACAGGCACATTCCTGATCTTGGATAATGAGAATGTAGTCATCAATGTCTAATGTGAGATTATAAACTCATACCATTTGCCTTTTTCCATGGCTCTTCAAAAGCATAGGAAACAACATAGCATGTGCATTCCTAGAAGGACTCTCCTGTTTGCCAGTCCATGTCTGTGAAGTCCTGGCAATGCCTGTTGTGGCACACGAGTTTTAATGGAGATGAAAGTAATGGCCATTACCTCAACAGCTCTGGAAGCAACAGCATGACCTCCTGCTGGTAATGGAAACAATATAACAACTTAAGCTTTTAATTAAAATTGCATTAAATGGTGAAAAACAGTTTTTCTCAGATCTGTAGGTAATGACTTAAAGCAGCCCATCTTCTGAGACAGGATGAAATGAGTTGTGAGAACTTTACCATATGTACCTCATGGTGGAACTAATCCTTAAACCTGCATTTTTACTGAAAATCTTTCATTAAAGGCAGGGGCTACAAGAGAAAATTTGAAATTTAAACTTGCTGAGGGCTAGAAAACATGTCATACAGGACTCCAAAAAAAAAAAAAAAAAAAAGGTGAATATTAACTGCTGATTCTTGTCTCCTGGCAAGTTCCTGCTACAACCTGGTGGCAAATGGCTCAGTAGGGCTGGACATTCCTGTGTCTGCTGCCTGCACATTAAACAAGGGATGTGGGAAAGGCTCAGAAATGCTCAGCTGTTCCTTGCATCTTTAAAACTTAACACCCTGGAACATCTGGGAATGTCTGTTCTGAAAGAGCCCGTTTTGCTGCCATGTTAAACAGGGGTGCAAGAATTTTAAAAAGAATTTGAAATAAATGGCTTGCTTCTCCTAGCTAGGCCCACATATCCCTTAAAGTAAATTGGACAAAAATTGCCACTTTAAAGAAGAAAATAGGAGTGATTCACATGTATTCCTAGAAAACCAGCATGTCCTTGCCCATTTTCCAGACTGTCACCAGTGTGCCAGTGACTAAATGGCAATTTTCTGGTGTATGTTGTGCTTGAGAAGCTTTTATAGCGGGTTAGTTGTTAGCTGGTAAATGTTCTTTCCCTCATTTTATTACTAAATCCCTCATTTTCCAAAGCACATTTTTCATTTCCATATACCTTTACACTGAGATGAATTCTTGCCTCCAAAAGCTGAGGGTAATAGGCTTAAAGTACAATAATTTTATCAATAGGTGCCTGGAGTTCTTACAGGCAGCTGCATATACAACTTAAAAATGGTGTCATTCCTCACAGATTTTTGGGCCCAGACCTGAAAATTCATGAATATTTATAGTAAATCTTGGGTTTTTTACTTGACTTTCGATGTCAGCATTAGAATTTGCACAGTGGGGCTTTTCTGTGCAGACATGGAAGGCTGTAATTTTGGAAAGAATCAGACTGCAGCAGGGAAAAGATCCCAGACATTGTAGGACTGGAGGTGACATCAGAGAAAGGGGTGATATTGGGAATAATCAATAATTCTGGTTCCTAGTAGGGCAGTAAGTCACAGGAGGAGGTTTGTTACCCTCAGTACTGACACGACACATTGGTCATGAAAATGAGGGGGTGGGTGGAGAGGAAGGATGAGAACATGACACAGAAAGAAAGTTGTTTACTTGCCAGAAGTTTCCTTTGCTTTTCCTTCTACTACAACAAGAAATATTTCTTTACTCTGCTTCCCTTCCATCTACTGTGGAAGTGACCTTATTGAGTAAATGACAACACTTCATTTCCGTGGAAGTGCTTGTGATTTCTCACATTCAGTCTCTGGCACAAGGGAACAGATGGATTGAGGAGAAGAAACACGAATGTCATAATCCTTACATTGGTGAGAGAGACCTTTTGCAAATGGGAACTGGTGACTCTGCCTCCAGGACACTATTCCAGTGTGGAATTAGTGGGGAGGGAATTGGCGCTTTTTAAACCATATTCTCCTGTGCTTTGGCTGCCACCTGATGCCACCTTGATTTCCAGATCAGGAGATTGCATTATTGGATTTTAGACTGCAGATTCCAGCTTGGAAGGAGTCGATGCCTTGCGTCTTTCACTGGGCAAGAGCTCCAGATTCTTGTGTTCTAGTTCTGGTTTTGCATGTGATTAACAAGGGTCTTATTTATGTATCCATCAAACTGGGGTAGCTCTTGGTTCACATCAGGGCTGGCTATGGTTGTACAGCTCTGTGAAAAACTCAGGTTTATGTCAAAATCATGGAATCACGGAATGGTTTGGGTTGGAAGGGACTTCAATGATCATCTCGTTCCAACCTCCCTGCCAAAATATTAGGGATTTTTCCTAATTTCTGGTCAGAAAGGTTCTTTGGATGCTGTTTGTTGACAGAAGAAAGTCCCTCCCCTTTTTTTTATTTAAATAGTTAGATGTTATTTTTTAAGTTTTATGTTGTAGCTACCCCATCCTTGGGAGTGTCCAAGGCCAGGTTGGATGGGGCTTGGAGCAACCTGGGATAGTGGAAGGTGTCCCTGCCCATGGCAGGGGGTGGAACGAGATGAGCTTTAAGGCCCCTTCCAACCCAAACCATTCCATGATTCTGTTCTACCAAAAAATAAAGCTGAAAACAGTCAAAGCAGTGGGATTCTGTCCATCAATTCAGTTCTTTTGGGGTTGTTTAAAGAAAGTTGGATTCTTCTGTTTAATGCTGTCTTAATGTAGCTTTTATAAACTGCATCTGTTGAAAAATTCCAGAGCAGAGCCCAATCCTGAGAGCTGGATGAAGAGACTGGACAGCTGTAGGTGGAAGGAAAGCATATGGAGTTGTTCATGGGTTCATTCTAAGGAGTAAGTTGAGAGTGAAATCTCATTTGAGGATTGCAGATAATGAGAATTGGGAGAGGTTTGAGCAGTGACACTGCCCTCCACCTGTGTGAGCAGCATCTCTTGTACTTCCCTTCAGCATTTGATGGAATTGTGGCTCTTATCCATATGGTAGATCTGTTGTTACTTTGTGCCACACAAGTAGAGGAGACAAATAGTCCACTTTGGCATCGCTGAGGTGCTTTGAATTTTCATTTCTAAGTTCATTTTCTCTTGTTCTTTTATGCTGGGAAGTGACAGGCTGTAATTATGCAAAGCAATGGTTTTGATTAAAGTCAATTTTATTTCTCAGTTGCACGGAAATGCTGAGCTAAAAGGTTAATGTTTCATTTGCTTTCTGACTTGTTCTTTTATCTCCTGGAAAAAAAAAAAGGAGAGGACTTGCTGTGCTGCACAACTTCCCTGCCTGGAGTGGATGCATTTCATCAGTGCAGGGTGTGGGTGCTATTTTTAACAGTAACTCAGAGGGGCAGCCCTGCTAAAATTACATCATTAATACACACAGCTGAAGGGAAATGGCATAAAACACAACAGGGCCTTCGAAGTTTCTCCTTCTTGTGTTTTCCAGTTCTGTGGGTGAATTATTCCAGCAGAGATGCAGTTGACCCACCTGCATCTGATTTACAATCAGACTTTGTTTACTTGTAAACAGGCCCGAGGAAAAGTGCAATAAGTGAATTTGTCTGCAAAAACAGCAGGTATGAAATAGATATTAGTGGCTAGGGGAGCTCAAAGTTTGTGTTCCTTGCTATCCCTGTTATTAAATAGTTCAAGAATTTGCCAGATATCCAAATATTGCTAAAAAAAAAAGTGGGGAACAAGAGCTTTAGACTAGTTTTTGCTGGAAGTGTGTTTGGTTTCATTCTGTAATCCCTGCTGAAGAGACTGTGGGGATTCAGAGCTTCAGGACTTAGAGGTTTTTAGTGGATGGGGTTTGGTTTTGTTTCTCTTCTTTTTACCTCAGTTTCTGGGCTTTCTCACTGCCCTGGCAAATATTAATAAAATCTACTTTGTTCTTTTCCCTCTTGCATTTGCTTCATAGATGTGTTACAGAGACACTTGTCTAATAGTTGTGCAGTGTCTCAAAATCAGCTTAAATGCTGAATTAGAACTTTTTTTCTGTCTCTTTGAATTACTGGTCAAATCTTGTCTGGGATCCAGAATGGAGGAACAATTATTTATACAGAAGTAGAAAAGGGAACAAGAATATTAAAGCCTGAGAGCAGAGACTCGAAAATGTACAAGGACTTTATTGCCACAAAAGGGCCCGAAAATGTGCAAGGACTTTTTTGCCACAAAAGAGGAACTCACAGAAGTGGCTGTGCAGGGGATATTTGTCTCTCACTGAGCTGAGCACTTGAATGCATTTGTAGCTCTTGGCAAGACTGTCTGTACTCAAGGATTTTTCTATTCCAGATGAGTCTCTTAGTCTGGTGTTTTCACATAGCACGCTAACAGAATATTTTTTTGTTGTTAGCAAGGCTACAGTTCCTTAGAAAATCAAAATTGAAGCTGCTATAAAATGCCTTTGCCCTCGCTGCTCCTGCGTGTTATTGCAGCCTTAGTCCGAGTTTCACGATGCTGATACTGGTCTCAAAAATGCAGCAAACAGCACGTGCTTATTGACACGAGCATTGAACTCTGCTGGCCTGGAGCAGCCCTTCCAAACCAGACCAGCTGCTCAGAGCTTGAAATGCACATTTCTGCTGGGTTTTTGCTTGGGACTTGGAATCTCTTAACTCCTTTGGGTAGGTGCAGGAATCCTATGGCCAGGGTTGGAGCCACCGGCCATCCGATCCCAGGGCTCTGGTGTTTGAGCTCCAGGTTGTCCTTCAAGCCAGGGCACATTGGCTGAGCAGCTGCTGCCTCGTCACGTCCCTCCAGGCTCCCTCCATGCCGATATATGGTTACATGCTGCACCCACAACCCATGTTTGCCTGTGCTGTTGGATACAAAACACCCATATGTTCATGTATATTTATATATGTAACTCTCAGGTCCTGACTTTTAAACTGTGCTGGGCAAATCCTCAGTGGATGCAGTTGGGATTGATTACAATTGCTTTTATGCAGTGGGGACTGGGGCTTTTTAATAGAGTAACAGCGGGTTATGATTATCTAAGTGGTCTTAAATTAGCTTTAGTCATTCATTAAATGACTCAGATCTTGTATGATGAAGGAAAACTAATGGGTAGTAGCAGCCTTAACTCACCTCCAAACAAGGTGGTTTGTAGTGAGTTCAAACTGCACCCAGAAGTGGTTTGGGGCATTGTTTCACTGCTGGGTCTGCTGGGGTGCTGTGAGACTCGATTTGTCCATCAGGATTTAGGACATTGCTGCAAACTTCAAAGCAAATGCCAGCTCAGATTCCCAGCTGAGGGGAGCACCTGAGTGTGTCATGTTTTCCCCAGTCTGTTCCCTTTCAGTGGTTTGAATCCTCTTTCTAAACTCAGGGAAAGCAGCTGTTCTGTGCAGACCTAAAGCTTCGAAGGCTCCAGCTGGAACTGGGTTTGTTCCTCTGGTCATGTTTGGGGTTTAGTGAAGCCTGGGGTGTCTGGGCTTTGGTGCACTTCAGCACAAAAACTGTCACTAGGGAAAGTTTTCCATGGAAAACTGACTTTGCATGTGTAGTTTTGCAGGTGAATACAACATCCAGCTTAGAACTAGTCATCTGGCTCACCTTGGGTTTGCAGGGACTCAGGGAATTATGTGCCACAGGAAATCCTTTCTAAGAAAGCAGGAGCCTTCTCTAGGATGAGCAAACCTTCTCTTAAGAATGTGAAACAAAGCCAATATTTTCTTTAAAAGTGCTCTAAGAATAGTAAATAAAATAAGCACTTGATCAGATAAAACTAGACTAAATATACAAGTGCATCTTACTTACCCAGCAAGTAAAAGTATTTATATACAAAGTTGAACATCTCTCTTGATTGCAGAGATATTTTTACCAGACAAATTGCACACAGGCAGCCTGCTTTTAGTTGCCTGTACAAAGATGTGTGTTTGTGATTACTGAAGCTGCCCTTCACCCTGAGAGTTTGGGGTTTTGGTCACTTCTGCAGGAATATTTCTCCAAACGAGCCGTCTGCTCCAGCTACTGGGAGAAGGAAGATGAGTCACTGGACTGGATCTCTGAGCAAATAAAGTCCACAGCTGCGTTCAAAACTTGCACGTGCTCTTCTCACTTGTTGCAAATAGTTCATTAGCTGCAGCTCCATGTGGAATTAGCCAGCTTGGGGAATTAGGCAGTAAATGTATTGTACAAATTAAATTCCAGAGTCCTTTAAAAACGTGGCCCCCAGGCTACACAATCTGAGCACATGTTTAATCTCAGTGCCACTGATGCCTCTGAATTTGTTGTAGGATACCTTTAAACCTTCAGTGTTTTACATGTTTACCTAAAATTGTGCTTGAAAGTGCCGAAGTGTTTCCATGGTGTTAAAATACATCCTTCAGGATTCTCTTTTGGCTGTGTTCTGCCTGATAGAGATACATCTTTGATTAGAGCTGCTTGAATTAAGGAATATGTTGCTGAGTTGCCTCTGATGTCGAACTCTCACAGCCTTTCTTGGCTCTGTATCATAACTCTTTACACTGAGGAAGATTTCCACCCATCATCATATATTTCAACAGCAGATCCTTGGGAAGTTGGATGTTTTGAGGCCCAGCACCTGTTCAGTGACATGTGTTGGTGCTCAGATTTAGGAAGGCAGTGGAGCTGCTCCACAAATGTGTCCAATCCAGCAGCCCTTTGTGGATAATTTATTCTGTAAAAGCTTTTTCTGGCCTTAGAAATGAAAAAAGGCAACTTGTGAGGCAGTTGTGCTCAGAGGCGATGGCAGGCGGGAGCAGGGATGCGAAGTGCTCTTGGCCTCAAGGATTTGGGAGGAAAACCCTTCAAAACAGTGTTTGAAGCTGTATCTCAATTTTTGAAAGCAGCTGATGATTCTTCAGGGTTTTACATTTTCCTGTCCAGATGGGAATTCTCTCCAGCCTCCAGCACAGGCAGCCTTTGGATTTAGTTAAGCTTTTGAATCCAGTGAAGTTGCAAAACCCTTCTTTAGGTTGACTGGCTTTGTGGTTGGCTGAAGTGCTGACAGTGTCATTCAAGATTACTCAAAAAATGCATGAATTCAATTAACATCCCAAAAGCTGAGATATACAGGCTTTTTTTTTTTTTTTAATATCTGTCTGTTTTGGAGAAACAGAAGAAGGTCACTTTGTTGGCAAGTTAAATGAGCCAAACTGAGGAAATAGCAGGGACATGAAAACTACTCATTTGATTGGGGTGAGCGGTACAATCCCAGCATGTTATTGCTTCCTATGTGCTGCCAAAAGTAAGCTCGTGTCCTTGATTTTTAAAAAGGCTGTGTAATTATTTCCTGTGGAATATTGCAGTTCATAGGCTCCAGCCTTGCTTTTAAATTAAAGCAGGATTGACTTGTCACTTCAACTCATGTTGTAAGTATGTGTTGGTTTTGATCTTAAATATTCTCTGCATTGGAAGAACCCTTATTTCTTACATGGGAAAAATGACAGTTCTAAGGGCTTTTCTCTGCTAACAGGAATTTTTCATTATGTCCATGAAGCTTTAATTTCCAGAGTCCTCCTGTAGTGGCAACAGCCAGCCAGACTTCCTTGCTAACCAGTAAAACTGTTCAGTTTAGTTACAAGTTTTTTCCTATATCTGTAGCTTCCTTTTCCAGCAGACACCATGGAAAAGCTCTTGTCTGCTCGTCCACTTCTAGTTTTAAGAGATACCAGCAGAAAACTGGATGGTGGATTCTGTTATGAGGCTGAACTGAGTCTGAATGAGTCCAACATACCTTAAACTTGAGTTGTCTTCCTTTTTCTCCACAAAAAAAAAAAAAAAAAAAAAAAAAGAGAAAATGATCAACTTGGCAAACTCTTAGGAGAGCTAAAGGTCAAAAAGTGGGAATGGAGGGAGCAGCAAGTGCTTGGTGACTTCCAGCCAGTGGTTCCTGTGACAAACCCTGTTCCATCAGCTTCAGGCGCAGGAGTGGGGGAGAACTGAGGCCTCTTTGTGTCCTCTGCTAAATTTCCTCTCCTTTGTTTCTCTAACTGAGAGCTGTGATGGGGATTAGTCCTGTCTCCTGTGTCTGTGTCAGCCAGGCAGGATGAGTTCCTGCAGGACACGTGGCTTAAGGAGTTCAGTAATTGGAAAATGACTCTCCAGTGAATGTGTGGCTTCTTTGCAAGAGTGTTTCCAGGATTTTTGTCCTGCTGTGGTCATTGCTAAGTTTCATAAGTGTAGCAGTCCTTTGATTTCCTGGATGGATCAGGATTTGGGGAGTATTTGAAGATACCTGATGTGGGAAGAATAAGCAAAGATCTTACTGTGCTTTCATAGCAACCACCTTTCCCACCTTTGTTGGGAGGGGGAGGTAAATGCAGTATAACTTAAATATTTTTACATTTAAATATTTTTTTTTAATTTAAAGATTCAATTTAAGTATTTCTTAATGAGCAGCAGGTTTATATTTGCATAAAGGATTTGAGATCACTTAAATGTCCTAATTATGCCTGTTCACACAATGTTTTCTCAATCCCTAACCACTGTACTGTGTGAAAACAGGTTAATATCTTAATAAATTACCCTACTGTGTCTGGAGAGTTCTGAGATGTCACTTCTCACTACTCATACAATAACTAAAGGTCATTCTTACATGACAACTCAATGCACTGAACTGCAGAGAGAATTGCTTCATCCTTTCCTATACTTTACCTTTTCTAGAAGTAGTAAAATAAGATGATTTTCAAAAAGAAACATTTATTTCTTTACCTGTTTTCCCTCACTTTTAAGGGAATATTCAAAGTAGTTCTTGATGCTCTTGAGTGGGAGCATTTTCCCCTTTAGTATCTCTGTAGACAAGCTCACAGCTTGTAAATAAAGTTCAGTTTGCCTCTAATAACCTTTTAATTGATGCACTTAAATTTAAGAATGTATTTGATGTTCTCTTCCCCCTCCCAGCAGTTTCTGTACCTATAAACATCCCACACCAGAGCACCTCCTGTTTTCCACCATTTGGACTCTGGCCCATCGATATTTTGATGCAGATTAGATATCACTGAAAAGGGAGTCGTTTGTGCAGGAGTTAATGTGTCATGAAACAAGCCAAGGTGTGTTTTTGTTGGTTGTGGAATAGAGCAGAGTTCAAGTTGAATGGTTTCAGTGTCATCCTGTCGGAATTTGGTGATTCAGAACCTGCTGGGTCCGAGTTTGGAAGTTCGAAGGGAGGCTTTGGGACAGTCAGTGAAATCTTTCTCTGAAGTCATCTCAAGGACAGATCAACAGTGCCTTGGCTTTAATGACGAATCTATTACAAAATACTGTCATTCTGTGGTTTGTTGAAAGGAGTTTTCGTAAATAAACGTGAGGCTGACTTGATTTGAGGTCCTGGGACATCATCCTTGGAGGTGTCCAAGGAACAACTGGACGTGGCACTCAGTGCTCTGGGCTGGGTGACAAGGTGGGGATCAGGCACAGTTAGACTCCATGATCTTGGAGGTCTTTTCCAACCTCAGTGATCCTGTGGCAGCACTAACACCAAGCTCCTGGCACCTTGAAAGATGCTGCTCAATACCTGAGTAATTTAGGTCTCAGTTCTCACTGATCTGCTTATCTTACAGACTGAAAACCTAATATTTGATTCAAGTTTTCTTCAAGCCTTTAGTATTCCAGTTAAATTTCAGTTTTGAAAAGTAGGAGACAGGGAAATGAAATTTAGTTGATGAGAAAACTTAGTCCTTATGTGTTTGTGCAGAAGAGGCTCAATGTGTGTACTGGGAAGAAGAGGCTATCTGTTTTTTTTCATTCCCCATCATAGCCTGGATAAAAAGCTTTAAAAAGATTAGAAAAGTGAAAGCAGGAAGTTTTCTGCAAAACAGCCAAAACCCCCTCTTAAGCTGATACTTATAAGCAGTTAAAAAAACCAACCAACAAAAAACCCCACAAAACCCCTTTAATTTCTTGTGTTTTGTTGCCATGAATATGTTTTGCATGTAGCACATGAACTGGTTTTTGTTTTCCTTCCCTTCTGCCTGTATGTATGGGAATATAAATACTGGCGGGTTCACTGAGAGGGTTTTTGTTCTAAATTTTTGGCATCACCTTTGCTGTCCAATGGACAACAGTAATTGGGTAATGCTGCTTTTGAAGCATTTCTTTAGCAAAGCAAGAGGAGATGGCATTGAAAGTGTTGGTGCTGCATTTCTTACCACTTCTGTGTAAACAAGGATGTGGAAAGGATTTTATTAGTTCCCTTTTGTTTGACCTTTCCTGCAAAAACTGTTACTGTAGCTGTGTTTGGTGCCTGCTTGCATGAAGGCACAACTTCAGGAATGAAAATTAATAAATTAAAGCATCATTTATGATTATGGCTTCCTATGGAGTACAAAGTAAAAGATTTTACTTATGTTTTTTTCCAGATTAAAAATAAATTGCTGCATTTCTGCTAGTTTTGGTCAAGTATTGTGAACCAAGATGTTCAACCCAGTCTCAGGACGCTCAGATTTTACCAGTTGAATGCTGGAGATTGGTATTTCCATGCTCCATCCCACACAAACTATACCTGCATCCAGGGAGCTAATTAAGGAGAACAACTAGCTGGGTGTAGAGTGGTGTTTGTGCTGAAATATTGGATATTAGGGAAGAGGGCTGGGCTACAACCAACAGTCCTGATTATCTTACATTATTTTACTTTTTTCAGGAGGAACACAAAATTCTCAGTGTGGGTTGAGAGACTGATTCTATCTAATCCTTTCATTAGGATTGACCCAGAAGTTGTAAAAAGGGGGTTATAAAAAACACAGCATCCAGTGGGATATTAAGGAGGCTTCCAAAAATGTCTCTTCTGCTCTTGCCCACATCCAGTGCATGTTCTGTTCTACCTGATTGGCCAGGAGTACCAAACCCTAAAGGGTTTGAATCAGTCTTTTGCTTTATGTAGCTCCTTTTGGGAAGAGGAGTAGATCTGAGGCACTGCTTTTTTGGATGAGAGGCAAGAAATCCAGAGGGTCATGAGCAGATGGAAGGAGTTGTGTGTCCTTTCACAGAAGCACTCAAGTGATCTAATATCAAATGCACTAATATCAGCCAAATGGGTAAAAATCCCAGGCTAGAATAGGAAAACAGACCTGAATCAAATGTCTTCAGACTCACTGGATCTGTTTTCCCTGCATGCTTTGGAAGGGGGTGGGGGAGGCACTATTTGAAAAGGAGACAGGGTGACGTAGCTGCTCGTGGCTGTGATTCCTGGCTGTGCCTCGGGCTGGAGTATTCCACATACAGGCTTCCATGCTTGATACTGTACTATGTATAGTTAAAAACTGCATCAAAAACCCTTCTCTGGTGTTTAAAAGAAAGCAGCAAATAAGAATAACAACAACAGTCTTAAGGGATGATGTAAGACACTTGGAGCATGGGGTGTCACAGCCTCGCTGGAGCGTCTCCTACAGCACTGAGCTTCTGCAACCCCCTTTGTATCCATCTCTCCCTTTCCTAGGTGATCTCATCCAGCTGTTTCACTTACCTGCTGGAATTTCCCAGATATTTATGGAAAATCTCCATGGCAAAAAGTCTTGTCTGCCCCTTTGACAGTGCAGTTCAGGAAGCCCAGCAGTGAGGGAGTCACACACACACAGCCAAGCACTGCTCCTGGATTGTTTTCCAGGGAAGTTCTGGGAGAGAGGAGCAGATAAAAAGGGTCTCAGGCTCAGAGATCTTGTGTCATGTCCAATACCCTGTCAGGCTGCTGGGACTGGATCCTGCTCCATGCACAACAACCCCTCACATGGAGGGCCTGGCTGTGAGTTCCCATTGATTACTTCCAGACCTAAAGTTCAGATTTAAAGTAGCACAAATATATTGTTCTGGGAATCTCCTGAATTAGAAACATTAAGGTTTTTTTTGATCCCCTGGGTTGGGAAGTTTGAGTTTTGCTGAATTCAGCATCCTGAAAAGACATCAGTATCAGGTGTCCTTAATTCTGTACAAAGGTTTTCTGCTCATGGACTCATTTATTGGGATACTGGGCAGATACTTTGAGCACTTTTCCATGCTTTTGAGAGTAAAAACAGTAAATAAAAATTCTTTTTCATTTTCTTTATAATATTTTAGGCAGCAGGTTTAATATCCACTCAGATCTGCTTGGTGGATGGCACCTTCTTCTTCCAGAGTTTTGAGGATAGATTGCTCTGAATAAAGTTAAGCTTCATGATGAGGTTTATTATTCTAACAAAATGAACCAGAAGTTAAATAATACAAAGATTATGTGAGAGACCACATAACAAAAACATACAACTTGCAAAATTAAACAAGAACTCTAGATTTGGTTAAGCAGATGGTATTTTTCACAGTATTAGCCAGCTGGGAGAAAATTCCTGGAGCACTTTGTATAATATTAGGAATTATCCAGTGCATTGTCCCTAAAGCTGTCACTGTTTCTGCAGCACAGTGAACTCTGTTTCATGCTCTCGAACAGACCTAATCTTACAAGATTCAGAATTATCCACCTAATGGTTCACTTTGCTAATTACCATGATTTTCCATGGATAAATCCACTGCAGGGGATTTTATTAACTGGGCAAGTTGAGGCCAGAAGTTGAGCATGAAAAGGTCGTGTAACCGTAACACCACAAAATCCATAAGGTGATTTAAGGTTTGTTATTAACCCGCAGAGTAAAACAGGAATAGCTTTATTTTATGTCCGTGGCTAATCCAGTTTTGCTCGAATTACTGGAGAGGAAAAATGAATGACTGGAAGGGATGGGATTTGAATCCTGTAGAAATGCCAAATGATAAGAACAGTTGCAGAGAAGTGGTGCTGGATTTGTTATAAACAACAAATGTTGTGTAACACTTGCTGTGTTTTTCAAAACCAGATGTTGCATCAGTTGACACTGGGCTTTCTGCAAGTTATTTGCTCATCCTTCAGCTGTTTCACCAACATTCCCTCTCTCAATACCCACTTTACACGTTCTTTCTCATTATAATTCTGTATTACCTATAATTCTGAGCAGTATTCAATATATTTTAGCTGTGATCACATTAAAGGGGGTTGTGAATTCTCTTAAATAAGAGCACTGAGGTAGATTTTTCTTTAAATGAGCCTTATGGATGTTAAAATCTTCATGTTAAAGTCTTCATGGCACGTTGTGTAGATGGCTCAGCAGTATGTGGTGTGCAGATTTACTCCTGTGGTGCTCAGCATGTGGTGTAAAATCATTTCAGAAGCGTGAGAGGAACCCACTGAAATGTTTAAGAGGAACAAGTCTCTACAAAAAGCAGAATATGCAGGAGAAAGTAGTAAGTAATGAATTGCCATTATTCATAAGCTCAGGGATTTCTGTAATTGTAATTGGGAATTACATGGAGGAGGAACGTTTGAGGTGATCAGAAGAGGAAAGTTAATTCTGGAAATGTAAAGACAGGCACGAACATCTATAGATTTGTTTAGAATTTGGAGGGTCTAAGAATTTTGACTGTGAATAAATAGACTCAAAGAGATTTTTAAGCAGCCAAGACCCAGGCAGTAACATTTTTAAATGAATAGGACCTGCTTCACTTAGGTGAGACCTCACCTGCAGTGCTGCCTCCAGCTCTGGGAATTCCCAGCATAAAAAGGACATGATGCTGCTGGAATGAGTCCAGAGGAGGCCATGGATATGATCCAAGAGCTGGAGCCCCTCTGCTCTGGAGCCAGGCTGGGAGAGCTGGAGGTGTCCAGCCTGAAGAAGAGAAGGATCCAGGGAGTTGTTTGAGCCCTTTCCAGTGCCTAAAGGGGCTCCAGGAGAGCTGGAGAGGGACTTTGGACAAGGGCCTGGAGGGACAGGACAAGGGGGAATGGCTTCCCACTGCCAGAGGGTGGGGTTAGATGGCATACTGGGAAGAATTTCTTCCCTGTGAGGGTGGTGAGGCCCTGGCACAGGTTACCCAGAGAAGCTGTGGCTGCCCCATCCCTGGAAGTGTCCAAGGCCAGGTTGGATGGGGCTTGGAGCAACCTGGGCTAGTGGAAGGTGTCCCTGCCCATGGAACTGGATGAGCTTTGAGGTCCCTTCCTATCCAAACGACTCCATGATTCTCTGAGGACACAATAAAACGTTTAAAAGGCCACAATAAAACCTTCAGGCCAGGATTGTGTGGAAGCAGAGGGAAATCAAGCCCCACATGGGCAAGAGGGTGGCTCTGGGTGGAGCCTCACTGGGGAACAGGAGATGGGAGGTGGATCAAGCAGTTCCCTGTTGAAGTGTTGTCACTGTGACTTTTGCACTGCAGGGTTTTGTCCTGTAGATACAAGGAAGTTCCATGGGATAAACATCAGTTTGAGTCTTACAGGTAACAGTGAGTATAAATAGTCTTGAAAACGGGTAAACAGCTTGTAAACAGTGACTCCCAGAAACAAAATGACAAAGTTCTGGGCTTGGCTTGTTAGAACTGTTCAGTGAAAGCACAATATACCCAGCATATGTCTCTTCAGGCACTGGTTGCTCACAGGTAAAGTTCTGGTGACTTTGTTTTGGTATAATTTTGCTTTTGAATTTTTTAAGCCTATTCCAATTGGCTTTTTATTGGAAAAATTCCGTGTGTCTATCCCCAAGCATGCAGTAAAAAGACAGGAACAATTTATAAGAGAAATAGAAAGTCGGTGAAATAATCTTCATAATGCTTTTCATGGTGGAATTCCTGATCTGAGTGTCTGGGGAAGTGAGAGTCTCCAAGAATCCTGTCTATCGGAGATCCGACGGATAAGATTGTCTTTAAAGGCTGTGTGTCACATGACCTGTCCGTCCTTTCCACAGTCAGATCCCATTTTTACTTACAACTTACTCCAGTCATGGTAATTGAGGCAGAAATTTTCCATGGAACTGCAGGCAGGGAGGAGTCAGGATGTCAACAGCAATGAAACCACACTGAACTTGCAAAACCCGGCCCTGAAGACATGGAGGCTTTTCCTTCATTTCCCTTGGAGGGGTGTTGTTTGCTCCTGGATGTTCCTAAGATAATTCCATGTGCGTGTGCAGTCTGTTATTACAGCAGTGGGTGTTGTGATAATGCCATGAGGACATAAAGAACTTTGCATTGACTGTATTATTTGGGCTGTAACTGGTTGAAATGAAGCTTTGCCAAGGCTGGAAGTGGAAGGAGCATGGAGTGGTGGGACCAACCTCCCTATCCAAGGGAGGAGGCCAGAGCTGGGCACGTGGAGCACCATCATAGGTCATCAGATGCTCTCAAAGCAAGGCCTGGCACTGCCCAAGAGCCATGACTCCTACCTGCATTTGGGAATATCCTCCTCATTCTTCTTCTCTCTTTGTTTTTTCATAGTGAGTGTTGAAAAAGTGGAATTAAAGGGACTGGCACACAAGAAGAATGAGAGAAATGTTGAGTATTCCTTTGAGGTGAGTTTGGGTTTCTTTGCTATGAAAGAAGGGAGGATAATATTTAAGGAGGAGTTAAGGAAATTCTCAGATTTTATTGTTAGATCCCAGAAATTGCTCCTTTGGGAGTTTTTAATCCATTAGTTGAAAGTTATAAATGGCTGTTTATGAGCATTATGGATGATGCCAAGATTGGTAGGTGGGGACTGGTAAAAAAATATTCACTCTCATGCAGCAGGTTGTGGCAAAGTGTATATTTAGGGAGAAATATCACACTTACAGAATGGTTATCCATATCCATTCTTCTGCTGGAACGCAGAAGTTAGAGGGAATTTAGGTCTTAATCTGGACAAAGGAGAACGTAGGCTCTTAGGGCACGGTTGCACACATGGAAAGTGGCAGGATGAGAACCTTTGGTACATGATTTGGGCCTTGTAGGTTCCAAAAGAGGTGCTGGAGAGTACAGAAAGGCTTTGGAAATTCTTCAGGGCTTGTGTAGCAGGAGAGATAAAGAACTTGACTGGAAGGTGACTTTCAGTATCGCATAAAAGCCTTTTCAAAGGGAATAAAAATACTTTGCAGCAAAGGGGACGTTAATGCAGCACAAAAGGCATAACAGGAACTGTTGTCTGAAAACTGAAGCCAGACTAATTCCGAGTGGAAGTGAGAGCAGTGCCTGTGGAATGAGTGTGGTTCACCACACGCCGCGAGCAGAAGTGGCTTCCCCCCGGTTTGACGCAGCTTTTGGAGGGTCTGTCACTGCTCCCAGTTCCGGTGCAGGGATGACTTCACCCCATGGAACCTTGTGGGAAGGGCAGGGATGGTGTCTGGGTGCTGTTTTCCCCATCCACTTGGAGTTACATATTCCAAAATTCAGAATGCACAGCCCAGAAAACATCCTTGCTTTGTTTAATGAGGCACTGGAGCCAAAGGGTGGGTGAGAAAAGGAGAACGTGAAAGGAACCAAGCAGGAGAACCTCAGTTATCCCCAACTTTCACCAAAAAGAACAAGTTATTCACTCCCAGCCAAGACAGAACATCAGCTCAGCATCTGTTGGGATGTTGACAGCATTAACCTCTGCAGGACTTGATTCATGGAGAATGTCTTGGATTTCCTGAATCCCACAATTGTTCCAAATGTCATCGATATTAGAAAGGATTTTTCCAAGGGGTTTTCAAAATCTCTATAAAGTCTGCAGTTGTCTCCACTCCAGTTAGGATCTCGTGAAAGTTCTTTTCCTATTACAAATTTTTCTAAAAATACCAGAATTTACTGTAACCAGTGTTTCACTCCACAGCTGGTCACTGAAAGAACAGCACAGGGTTCAGCTGAGCTAATAAATTACAGTTTGCTGGGTTAAAACCCCAACTATTAGATGTTTTGTTCTTGGGAATATGAGGTCAATGGATAGAGCAGTGTAGTGTTTGCACTGCTATTGTTCCCTGCATTTACAGTTCACATTATTGTTTTATAAATATTGAAAACTCAAGTTAGCAATACATGTCATAAGAAATGTTGAATTATTACAAAAGCTGCAAAAGAAAGAGAGATTTCTCCATATTTCTGAAATGTCTCATGGATTTGAAAAAATATTAATTTATCACAAGCTTTAAGAAAGCAAACAGCCCACAAACTCTGTAAAATCAGACAGTGCTCAAGTTTTCTTTCTTCTTTTCTTTTTTTCCTCTTTTTTTTTTTTGGTGTAACAGCTCTGCCGAGAGGAAATTCCTCCCTTATGTAATATATTTTGAAATCCTCTCACCAGTCATTTTGGCAGCTTTTCTGATGGCTGGAAAAACTTTGTGTATGTTTTCAGTTGTCATTGAAACTAATGTCATGTGAGAGGATGGTCTGTGATCCCGAAACACTTACACCCAGCTCCATCCCCTATGGAACTGCTGAGGATCCAGATGCCTCCAATGGATATTTTGAGTCTGAAGTGACTTATCACTGGCCTGTCTCACATTGATATTTTTCACGCCAAGAAATCCTGAGTTTTAGCTCAGCTAAACTCCATCTCCCAAAAAATAAATGCCTCTTTATCCAAGGATGTCGTGAGTTGTATGTATGGGAAGAGATACTGAATATTCCCTTTCTCTAGGGCATGGGCAAGATGGAGTATGGAGCAGGAACTCCAGGTTTCATTTCTAAGGTTTTGCCTTTTTTTGCAGGGATATGCTACCATTTCCAGCTTCCCATGGCATATGGAATTGATTAATTAGGAATAGGCAGCGTTGTGCTGTGGGGAGTCGTTCCTGTTGCACAGCAGATTCTACAAACCAGCTGTTTTCTTTAACAATAATGAGGAAAAAAAATTCCATTACTTAGTGGTCTGTTGCTTAATGCTGCATGTCTGCAGTGTGTAAGGGCTGAGTAAACTATGAGGTGCTTTTCCAGGCATTCACAGTAGTTGTTAAGTGTAACAACAGCAAGAGGGAGGGCTGATAAAAGTTCCTTGTGCACAAAGAAAGAGTTTCCTTATTGATGTCACACCTTAAAAACTTTCTTTCAGGCTCTGGGGGATGTTGTATACCAATTATTGATGTTTTGGAACCAAACTTAAATCAATTACTAAACCAAGTCCCTCTTGCTCCCCAAGGTCCTGTGGTCTGATTCTTCGGTGACGTTGGTAACCAAATCTTCTGCTGAAGTGACTGAATTTATTTCAAAGGTAAAGATGAGATGGAAGGTACTTCAAAAATAGATGTTTTATCCCTGTATGGAATTTTGTTCAATGACATTTTTCAAAATGTACCGAGATAATACAGATTGAATTTTATCAAATATTTGCTGTACCTTGGATCTCACAGAAATAACAGGTCTTCTTTTCACTTATTATTTGTAATATCCTCCATCTTCAGCTGTCTCAGCTGTATCCAGAAGAAAACTTGGAGAAATTTATTCCTTGCCTAGCTGGTCCAGATTCATTTTACCTGGAACGGAACCACATGGACCTGGAATCGGACCTGAGGTATGCTGGGATATTTATTGCTGAGGGTTTTTTATCTTGGTACTTGGCTTCTTTCACCAAAAAAACAGGAAATAGAAATATTATCTTCATATTTTAAATTACTCTCAAGAAATTAGAGCCTGATTCTAAGCCTTATTTCTTGCTGTTAATTCCAGCACACAGCAATTTTTCAGGAATTCTTTCTTCAGAAGTACAGATGGTAATAATATTCTGTATTAAGTTTCCCGGAGAATTGATATTTCCTCGTTCCTTGTTAAAAACAAATAGAGGATCATTGGCTTTGCAAAAAGTTTGGTTTGGACTCAAAAATAACCAGAATTGCTTAAAAAAACCCTCACAAAAATAAGGAAAAAATAGTAGCCTGAGTATTCACCCATCTGTGTTGAGGGATTGATTGTGGGGATTTTCCCCCATTACCCTTTCACGGACCTTTTTATTGTTTCAGTTGTTTTAGGTTCTCATGTTTATTTTACTTTAATTTAAAAAAGGGGGATATATATCTATATATTATAGTAATTGAATTTTTGGAAGCCTTTCACAGTTTTTTTGAATCCTTGACTTGTACCTTCTCAAATTATCACAAACCACCTGGCCATTATCTAATGTAAAACAGTATTTTAAATATCATAATCTGTGACAGATCACATCACTTCTCTTTCTAAATACTAGCATGATTTTCCTGGGAAAATTGGAGGGACTTAAATTATTTTCAGCTACTACTGCATGTACCTACGCAAAATGAGATTATTATAATATTAATATTATTATAGTAATAAGTGACATTTTAAAATATTAATTAACTTTATTAGAACTTCTACTTAACACCTCTTTTCCCTAAGCCTAGGCAGACCGCTGGCAGTCCACAGTGGATATTGGTTTTCCATAGTCAGCAGCCAGCAGGTGCATGCCTGGATTATTTTTCATGGCAAATAGTGTTCCCATTTCCAGCAGTCCTTACTGTGCTCTGAGGATCAGAGCCTGCTGAGGGGAATTTGGGAGAGGGAGAGGGAATGTGTGTGGCTGCTGTTTAGGCAGCAACAGTCTCTACAAATCTGGGTTAATGGAGCAGCATCCTGCATTCCTGCAGCACGGGCTGCAGCTTTGGAGCAGGGAAAGAAGCTGCCCTGAAGTGCTGCTTGTTTGTAAAATTCAGGAATTGACTGTGGTTTTTCAAGCTGGAAAGCACCTGTGGCTGTGTAGTTGAAAAGTTTTAGGAGATTGGCATTTTTTCATAGAATCATGGACTGGTTTGGGTTGGAAGGGACCTCAAAGCTCATCTAATTCCAACACCCCTGCCATGGACAAGGACACCTTCCACTAGCCCAGGTTGCTCCAAGCCCCGTCCAGCCTGGCCTTGGACACTTCCAGGGATCCAGGGGCAGCCACAGCTTCTCTGGGCAACCTGTGCCAGGGCCTCACCACCCTCACAGGGAAGGATTTTTTCCTGCTATCCAATCTAAACATGCTGTCCTTCAGTGGGAAGCCATTCCCTCTTGTCCAAAATCTCTCTCCAGCTCTCCTGGAGCCCCTTTGGGCACTGAAACGCTGCTATAAGGTCTCTTTTCCCTCAAAAGAGGCCCAGCAATCCCAGGGAAAATGTGACATAAGTTTTTCCCTACATTGCCAGACTCTGCATCTGCTGTTTATCTCCAAGAGGAGAAAATTCAATAACAGATCCGTTTATATTTTATATTCTTCATGAATTTGAAAGGAAATTTTCAAGTTTATATATGAACATTTTCTGCCTTGAAAGTGTTCAGGGTTCCTAAATGAGGAAACACTAAACCAGAGTGAAAGCAGCACAAAGATAACGTGGTTGGTATTAAGGATAAGAGTATCCATAAGTTTCCAGTCTACTTTGACTCAGAAGTTCATGGGGTGTTTTAACTTCTAAATTTCAAATCCAGTTTCAAAATGTCCTGTCCAGTGTGCAATCCTGATGGATTTGTGAGGCAGCTGCCAGTCAGATCTCACAGAACAGGGGGGTTTGTTTGCTTTCTTTGCCCACGCAGGTACTTGGCACCGTTCCCTTCCCATGTGGTGAAAAACGACCACGTCAGGAAGTTCTTCAGCACTTCATCTCCCTCCCAGCAACTCCAGAGCTCAAGTGAGTTTAAATAAAGTTTCAAAATGAGTTTTTTGTACTGCTGTGCCTTTCATGAACTGATGCCATTTGTAACTCTGGTCCTTGTTTCTAGATCCTGGCAACCCCTCCCTGTATAAAGTGGGAACTACGCTGGGAACATCTGGAAGGTGAAGTATTTATCTTGTTTCCCACACTCATTCTCTCAAGAGGCAGTTTTCATTTTCTGCAACCAAGACACCCAAAAAATTTTAATCCAGACCACTATGAGGAACCAATAATGTGACTTCTTTTGCCACTTCCACATGGAAAAACTAAAAATTTCCACAGGATTATATTTAGGCTCCTTTACTTCTTTTTAATAACGCGAAGCTGAACCACACCATTCTCTCTAAACATTTGTTAAATCACAGAGAGGTAAAAGAATATAAAATATCTGTGATTATTGAAGGAAAACTCTGCTGAAGCTGAAGATCAGCTTTGCTCTGCCAGAACTGCCCTGTTTTTAGTGTGCCATGGAACAGGGTGGGTGCAAACCTTGGATCCAAAGGGGCAGTTTTACCAGAATCCCGATTCCTTTGGCTGCAGCAGCTGAACTCTGGGTGACACAGATTATCCAAAGTGCTAAATCCAGTCTTGTTCCCGTTTTTCAGACCTATCTGTGGAGTAGCTGGAATTCAGTCCTCGCAGAACCACGTCCAGCACTCGGCCTCTGCTCCTGTTGCTCTGCCCCACTGCTCCCACTCCGGAGGCGCCGGCTCCTCGCTGGCCTATCGCTCCCAGATGGACACCTCCTCCTCATCCATGCTGATGTCTTCCAGCCCACAGACCCCCCAGACACAGGAGCAAAACGGGATCCTAGACTGGCTCAGGAAACTGCGCTTGCACAAGTATTATCCTGTCTTCAAACAGCTCACCATGGAGAAGGTAGGGCAGGAAATCAGGGAAAGGCAGCCAGCTTTTAAATTATCCTGAGGTTCTCTAGGCTGGAAACATCTGCACTGAGAATCACTCAAGTTTTTGGCACGTGCTGGGAAGGTTTTCACTCCCTTAAAGCAATTGATGAAAACCTTCTTTCTATTTTCACTGTGTTGTATCCGGGCTGGGGTTGTCCGACAGCTGCCGCCTGTTCCAGGATCCCACACTGAATGCTTGGAGATCCAGCTTGGATGCTGCCTTAGGAGCTGTTCTGGTGCTCCCTGGTCATCCCTTAGATGTGCAGGAGACAGCTAAATTTGTTGATTTTTTTTATTTCTGCTTCTTGATTGACTTTTCTCCCAAAATATTTGATTATCCTTAATTCTAAAAAAATAGATTCACACAGACTTCTGGCGTGAACGTGTGTGTGAGTGGGTTTTGTTTGCTGCAGAAATTCTCGTGGAAAAATCATCTCTTATGTATTTGCATTGTAGAAGTCACAAATAATACCTGTGTGTGCTGGGTTTCATCTAAACAGAATATTTTACAGCATTTCCTCAGCTCCATCGGGGAAATTCCTTGTCCTCTGTTTTTTGGCCTCGAGCGCCCTCCAGTGGAGTGAGGACTTGGCTTGAGCCTGGGAGGGCTTTGTGCTGGTTATAGGATATTTTCTGCATTTAATTCTAATCTTTTCCCAGAGTCTTCTGATTTGATTTTCTTCATTATATGAAGGGGAATATATAGGGGGTTTTTCTTTAATAAAGTAGCAAAACTACATATTCTAGTATGTTTTTTAAAAACAATTATTATTATTATTATCCACACTTTCCTAGCTTTTAGTTTTAATTATATTACAATACAAATGTCTATATTTTGTTTTCATATTCTATCTCTATATGTTATTATAAAATTTATTGGAGTATTATAAATTATAAAATCTTTTGGAGTAAATTTTCCAATTAGACTGATGAGACAACTATACTTTGTGGTAAGTGACACGACTAGGAAAACTGGAGTAATTCTCTAAGAGAAACAGATGCTTAAATGAATAGATAGCACAAAGGTCTATTTTAATTTAATTCTCTTTTAATACATACATGAGTTACTTCATCTTTATTGTGACTGGTTCATAGAAGCACATACCTAATTACATTTAATCTACAGATATTCTTTCTTTCATGCCAGTCCCCCACACTTTTTTACACAGATTCTGTAATTGAAAACTGGAGTAGAGGGTTGCTTTGAATTAACGATGTTTAAAAATGGCTTTAAAGTTGCCTTTTGGAATTACTCCTCATTGAAAATAAGAATATTTCAGGCTGTAAAACTAAGCACATATTTTTTCTTTCCAAGTTTCTGAGTCTTACTGAGGAAGATCTGAATAAGTTTGAGTCCCTCACCATGGGAGCAAAGAAGAAGCTCAAGACCCAGCTGGAGTTGGAGAAGTAAGTGAGGGCGAGGGGAACCTTCTTTTTAAGGACATAAAATATTGAATGCAAGTTTTACTGTTTTACAGACCACAAAACCACCAGGATCCCCACATGTTGATGATGCTTCTTATCTTCCTTCCTATGCAGTTACTTTGAAAAACTCTTGAAAAGAGAACTTACCAGATAATATTTAGTACTTCTTGTTTTACTGCTGCCTCTTCAGGGTTGTGCTAAGGATAACCAGTTGTTTAAATAATCTACAAAAGATACATGTTGTTGGTTAGGTTTTTGTAAACTTGTATCATAGATATTGTAAAGGCCACGTAGATTTTGGGCTTCCCATCCACCTGAGGCTGATGGGAGCTGTAGGATTTGCAATCCCAGGGGATGCACAGTCAAAATCAGGGTGCCCAGCAGGACTTTTTGCTCGTAGGAACTGATGTGGATGGAGCACAGCTACTTTGGGAGCTGCCTCAGTGTCCCACAGTGACCTCAGGCAGCTGTCACAGCCCTTTGGGGAAACTGATACAACAACTTGTCCTGGCTTCTACAACTCCACTTAGAGGGAGGTGTTTATTCTGAAGCTACCACAGCTTCTTAAAAAGCAATTACAAATCCAAATCCAGGCCTGTTTATCAAAGCTCTGTGACAGCATTTTTCAGCAGTCTTAGTTTTTCCAGAGTGTGTTTGGAAAATGAAAACTTGGGACTGTGTTTGGCTTCTCTTTGGGTTTGGTGTGCACGGCTGGGTTTGGGATGTGCTGATGTAACATGTGATGGAATTTTAGAATTTAGTCACCCTTTGGTGATGTTTTGCCCTGTACAAATAAGAGCATTATTGTTGTAATCAGATGGCAGATAGTCCAAACCACACTGCTGGCAGTTATGGTCAGGATTGATGTGATTTCCAAATGTTTCCATTTGAAATGAGCATAACATTCAGTGGATTGTTTAATGGGCTCTGTGTGCTTCGTTTTCATTCAGAAATGGATTTATTTATTGTTGTGCTTTAGCCAGTTTCTGTTTCTTCATACTTTTCTCCATCTCCCTGTAGAGAAAAATCTGAGAAACGGTGCCTAAACCCCTCAACACCTTCGTCAGTGACCAGCAGTGGAGTGGCAAGGGTTCCCCCCACTTCCCACGTGGGGCCTATCCAGAGTATCCGAGGCAACCATGCTGCAGGTAAGAGGAGTAGAGGACACTGCTGTGCTCTCGGGGCTCAGCTGTCCATGCTCAAGATCAAGCTCCTTCTTGTGCTGCTTTTCCACCAAGCTGTACCTTCCAAAATGCCTTTGACTTAATAGGAAGCAAGCAAAAAGTCCAGTTTCTGTGAATATGGAGGGCAATAAAAAGTAGTTCCCTCTTCATGGCTCCCGTGGGAATGGCCAATGCTCTGGTCAGACTGTTCTGCCTCCATGTGTGTCCCCGTAAATCCTGAGCATCCCTATGTGTTGGTGTCCCAGGACAGCTGTCACGAGGTCCTCTCCGGTGGGTGTTACCCCTCGTGTTCCCACTCCCTTTCCCTGCAGAGCTGCGAGTGGATGTGGACCAACCAGCCCACCCCCTGCCCCGGGAGGGCAGCTCCTCCGAGTACTCCAGCTCCTCCTCCAGCCCCATGGGGATCCAGACGCGGGAGGAGAGCTCGGACAGCGCCGAGGAGAACGAGAGACGTAAGCAGAGCCCCCCAGCGCGGTGCCCGTGCCCTGCCCAGGGCTGCTCTCACAGCTCTTGTGTCCCCAGGGCTGGAGATCCACCTGGACGGCTCTGAGAAGGAGAAGCCGGTGATGCTGCTGAACCATTTCCCCTCGAGCTCCGCCCGCCCCACGGCCCAGGTCCTGCCCGTGCAGAACGACGCCGGCTCCAGCCCGTCCAGCCACCACGCCCTGCCCATGCAGATGATGGCAGCGGCCCCCACACACATCCCACCCATCCGAATGCTCAGCTCCGTGCACAAATCCGACCGTGGCAGCGCAGACATGAAGCTGCTCTCGTCGTCTGTGCACTCGCTTTTGTCTTTGGAAGAAAGGAATAAAGTTCCTTCTGGATCGAGGGGCAGCATAAAGATGGAAAAGAGCTTTGGGAATACAGTGGTCGATGTCATGTCTGCGTCTTCTCCCCACCAGCCCCTGCAGGTGCTGTCGGGGGCCACTGAGAGCAGCTCACCCACCTCCACCATGAACTTTGGGCCTCGAACCAAAGTCGTCCATGCTTCCAGTCTGGACAGAGTGATCAAACCAGCTCAGCAGCCGGGACTCATAGTGGAAACGAGCACTGCTGCCACGGTAACATCCAGCACCGTCTTCCATGTGGCTCGTCCACCCATCAAACTCCTGGTGTCTTCGTCTCTTCCTACCGACTCTGCCATGGCCGGACAAACTTCCTGCTCCAGTAATATGCAAATCACGGTGTCCCCTGCAATAATCAACCCCCGGACTGCTCTGTACACAGCCAACACCAAAGTTGCCTTTTCTGCCATGAGCAGTGTGCCCGTGGCGCCCATGCAGGGCAGCTTCTGCGCCAACAGCAACGCGGCCTCCTCCAGCAGCCACCCGTCCCCGTCCTTCGCCACCATGGCCAACCTGCCCAGCTGCCCCGCACCCAGCTCCAGCCCCACGCTCTCCTCCGTCGCCGACAACAACTTCTACAGCAGCAGCAGCAGCAGTAGCAGCAGCAGCAGCAGCAGCAGCGGATCCACGGGAAGCATCCCGGTCCCCAACCAGAACCACCACCACCACCACCACCAGCAGCCGCCGCCACAGCCGCCTGGGTGCATGGTGTGCAGCTCCTGCGGCTGCAGCGGCAACTGCGGCTCCAGCGGCATGACCGTCAGCTACGCCAACTACTTCCAGCACCCCTTTTCAGGACCTTCCATGTTTACTTTCCCCTTCCTGCCCTTCAACCCCCTGTGTAGCAACGGCTACATCAACACGCAGCAGTACAACAGCAGCACCACGTTCCCCGTGGTGCACACGGCCTACAACAGCGGCCTGGCCCCCGACTCCGTCATGGCCGGACAGTCCACCTTCGCCATGCCCCCCATGCAGAACTTTATGGCGGGGACGGCCGGGGTGTACCAGGCACAGGGAATGATGGGCAACGGCAATGGTTCGAGCCACAAAAAAAACGGGAACCTCTCCTGTTACAACTGCGGGGCCAGCGGGCACAGAGCTCAGGACTGCAAACAGCCGCCCATGGATTTCAACAGACAAGGTGAAGGCAGGGTGTGGGTCACACAGAGAGGGGGATTTGGCCATAGGAGTGGGGCACGAGGGGTTCTGATGGCATCTCGAAATTTCCGACTTGAGTAAAAAATCTTGTTATTGAAAGCTGATGATGATCTGAGCTGTACTTGCTAAAGTTGCGACTGAATTTTGGACAGACCCGTCAGGCCTTGTTACAACCCCGGGTACTGTGGTGGGGGTTCCACCCATTTTTGGGAAGGGGAGAAGCATCCAGGGAGGAGGAGGGAGGGAGCTGCTGTGGACAGGTTGCAGCAGAATTGTTGCTCCTGTCATCCAGGTCAGCTTTGGTTATAATTGCAAGTTTCCCTGGAATTTTACAAACTGAATCCTCTGTTCCTTTTCCCTTCTTCCCCAAAATAATAACTTGTCTGAACAATTACTGTTCAAATACTCCTGAAGGTCCTGTTTGCTGCTATAATTATTTTATAGTGCATGTTGGTTCCCCAGTTACCACACAGGCTTTCCCAGGAGAGAGCTGAATCCTTAATTCTGGGTGGGAAAGAACTGAAACAGAAATGCTGCTTTGCCAAGAGTGCTTTTTAGTCCCGCTTTTCTTCTTGATTTTGATTGTCATACCATGTTGAGATAATTTGCAAGTGGTGTGGGCTTAAAAAATGAAATAGGAACTTTGAGGGGAGTGAACAGCACTTAGATTCCATGTGACATCATGTCTTATCTGTAGCCTTTGCCTGGTCTCATGCATTTAAACACTAGATGGTCTCATGCATTTAAACACTATAAATTATCTGAAGTGTCAGGTGTTGGGGCAGCAATTTACAGCAGCACTAAAAGGTAAATGAGTGGAATTCCTGTGGTGAATATTTTGATAGTGGCCAAGGGGAAGCAGAGCTGCTGCCTTGTCAGTCCTGACTGGGACAACTCCAGAAATGCAGCAGACTCTGATGTCTTTTTAAGCTGGATTTAGTTTCATTAATTAAATTTCCATTTAAACTTTCCCAAACTTCTCACAAGGGCCTGGAGGGACAGGACAAAGGAGAATGGCTTCCCACGGCCAGAAGGCAGGGTTAGATGGGATATTGGGAGGAAATCATTTCCTGTGAGGGTGGTGAGGCCCTGGCACAGGTTGGGCAGAGAAGCTGTGGCTGCCCCATCCCTGGAAGTGTCCAAGGCCAGGTTGGACGGGGCTTGGAGCAGCCTGGGATAGTGGAAGGTGTCTCTGCCCATGGCAGGGGGTGGAACTGGGTAATCTTTAAGGTCCCTTCATCCCAAACCATCCTGTGATTCTGTGTTTCCATGAAACAAATTTTTGCCAGCCCTAGAACTCCATCCAAGCCGTGTTCTGCTCCAGTACCACATTCCATGTCTAATAAGCAGCAGGTTGGTTTGGGAAGTTCTGAGAGGTAACAGATGTGGAAGGTTGATGTTTAATTCCTCTGTTCCTCTCCCCAGGTACGTTCAGGCTGAAATATGCTCCTCCCTCCGAAAGTCTGGACTCCACAGACTGATGTTTTCCCACCTGGCACAAAGATGCCAAAAGCCATGGAGAACGACGGAGATTGAACTGCAAAACTGAGACGTCCAGTTGCTGTTAAGATTAATGTATTTTTTAATCCAAAGGTGCTTTACTTTATTAGACTAGGTAGAAAATCTAGCTTAGGGGTGCATCCAACCCAGTTTTTATTGCCAAATTCGAGCTTGGATCTCGTTGGAACTCCTGACTACGTGTCCTCGGACCGATGCGTTCCGGACAGAGGGACAGATGGACGGGTGGATGGATGGCGGAGCTGTCCAGCTGCATTTCTGTTGCAAGTACAACATCCAATGTACATTTTTTAGCTGGAGAATGTTGCCATATGTGGACTTTCTGAGGTGAAACTTTTCCAGGGCAGCTCCGTTTGGAGGTGGAAGCTGGAGGAGGAAGGTAGGAGTGGCCAGAAGGACTTTGGCACCCCTGGGCTAGGTAAAATGTCTACTTTTTTTCAAAAGTGATCAGGCACTAATCTCTGGGATTTTTAAGGATTGCACTACAGAAGAATGTAAAACTCTTCAAGCTTTCTGCACTTTTAGCAGACAGTGTCACTCTGAGACCAGTGCAAGAGGCAAAGAAGTTCCAACCTTTACAAATTGGCACCAGCAGGCTTATGGGACTTAATTCCACAATAAAAATCCTAAAAAATCTCTCCTTTCCCTTCCAAAAGAACACACACGACAGTTTCGGTTCCTTCTGGAAACAAACTTGTGCTTCATTGTCTCACCTGTTACCATCTAGTGCTGGGTTCCCAGCACTGGAATAAACTTAGTTTCCAAGGGTCCAAGTCCCAGAGACTCCAGAGTCATAAAGGCTTCAAGGATATTTTCCTGTAATACACAAAACCTTTACGTCCTGTTACTGTACATAGGTCTCTTTCACAGAAACCTTATTATTCTGCTTTTGTAAATGAATTTTAAACCATCCTAAAAAAAAACAAACCAAGAACTCTGGCAGCAGAGTTTATAAGCTTTTGCTTTACTTTATATAAAAATACCCTTTGACTCCTACCCCAGGATTCAGAAGAGGTGGGAGTCAAACATGTAAAAGGTAGTAAAACTTCATTATTATCAAGACTTGGAAGGATTTCTTGTCGGCCTCCTTCGTTGCAGTAGGTTGTAGATGAGTAGCTTTGGTGTTAAACTACTTAGTCCATCATTTGTGGGTGACAAATCTAAATTAGGACTCGAGAGGAAGCCAAACCCATCTCGAACTGCTAATTTGAAACACTTTGGTCCTGTCTGGTTGAAAGAAGATCCTAATCCTCATGGCTCCCGCCGGGAATTTGATGGCATTAAATGGGTGAGGCCTTCTCTTTAAAAATGCCTGACAGAGATATTTGCATCCTGTAATTTGGGAGACACCTTTAAAGTCTGAAGCCTTGTTTACACTTGGAGGTATTCCTTACACTCTTCTAAACCACAGCAGGATGAATCCATAGGATTTGTAGTGGCGCAGTGACTCTCACTCGGGAAGTCTTCTCGGAGCAGGAGGGTTTGGAGCGGTGCAGAGACGGGGCTGTGTGAGGGGGGTGAGAGTTCAGACCTCCTTGGGCCATGGTCATAGGAAAGGAACGTTCTGGGCCATCCTTGTGTCCCACTCTCTCCGAGGGCGGTCTCAGCCTCGCCGGGAAGGCAGGTGGGATCATGAGCGTCGGGAGAGGCACGGGAACGTGGGGTGGGCAGAACCCACACTTGGCCCAGAGAGGGACCTGCAGCTCACAGCTTGGGGGAACCCCAAACCTAAATTTGCAGAACAGTTGGTTTAAACAAAAAAAAAAAAAGTTAATTGTTATTGCTATGCAATGAGAACCCCCTGATTTATGTATTCCCAGCCCAGCTCACGCTCCCTGTTGGCTCTGCCTGCATTCGAGGACGTTCCCTGTGTTCCCCTGAACAACCTTCAGACCTACAACACTAAAGGGATGAAAACTGACAATGCAATTTACTTTGCCTTAATGAGCTCGAGACAATGGTAGGAACAGTCTGTCCCACTGCATCACGCCTGAGGAAATGTGCAGTTCCATGTTTACGATGTGCAGCTTTGAGGGTCTCTCCAGTGGCCTGGAACATGTGCTGAAAGCCAAACTTAACGTTGTTATTATTTTTTTCACTTTTTTTAAACAGTATTTTGAAATTGTATTTAAAGAAACTGTATTTCAACACACATGTGAGTGTTAAAAACCCTCTTGAAACAGCAAAAAAACAACAGCAAAAAAAAAAAAAAAAAGGTCATTTCTGTACCGGTTGTGTTTTGTTTTACTGCCCAAGGCCGGGCACAGTCGCGTCTGAGATTCATCACAGAGTTGAAATCATATCAAAAGGACTGTAGAACTGAACTTCTGTCCAGCAAACTGTTTCATTCCTTTCTCCAGAGCTTTTTTTAGGTTCATTTCCTTTGTGTAGAGTTAAGGCTGATGTTTCCAGCAAACTGTTTCATTCCTTCCTTTGGGATTGTTTCCTTTGTGTAAAGTTAAGGCTGATGTTTCTTCAAGTGGCTCATGGGTGTGTTTGGGTTACACTTTGGAACGGTTGGGTCTGGTTTTAGAGTAAGTTCAAATCCAGAAGTACCTGGAGGCAACACGAGTGTCAGAGGGAGAAGTCTGGTGAGCCAGCAGCAACCTCAGAGCCTTCCCTAAATCCCAGCGAGTTGTGGCTTCAGACCTGCCAGTGAACACCCTTCACTTTGTACCCAGAACAACCAAAGTTGGTAAGTCTGAACAGAGCACCTTAGTTCCATAAAATAATCCTTAAACTGTTCTTAAAAGGCACAAATCCGTCTTTTTTACCCTAAAAAGCAAGGCAGTTTGGTTTGGAATAGTAGTTCCAGCTGCCCTGCCTGAAGGAACCAGTTCTTAAACCCTATTTTTGTACATTGAAAGATGGTGATTTCAAGGAATGTTACTTAGTCCTATCTTTGTCCTACATATATAAAAAGAATTAGTTCTCCAAATGGATTTCACTGTGGAATAGGAATGATTTTTCAGTGTGAGAGGGAAAGGAATCCCCAGTCATCTCCCTGCAGGGAGGTGAGAAGTCAGCGAGCAGCCTTTCCCAGGGGAGAGAGCGGCGTGCAGTGCAGTTTCAGCTGCATTTTCCATTTGCTGATGGAAGGACTCGAAATAGGATGGAATTTTCAGCAAACTCCTCCCCACCCTGCAAATGAAGCATTGATGAATATGCCAGGCTCTGCCCCAGCAGCGGGAGAGGAAGGAGGGAACTAAGGTATCGGTCAGAGGGTTCCACCCTTCTTTTATTTAAAATTACATTTAAACTGTTACTGAAATTTCTGTGTTTATCAGAACTGGTTTTATTCAAACCAGCTCTGTCACACTCAGCTTTTTGTGAAACCTTTTCATACCACGGTCATTAAATCTTGGCAAATGAAGCGCCAGACTTCTGAAAATATCAGTCCAGCACCAGACTTTGGCTGTCCCCCCAAATTCCGATTCCTCGCTGGCCGGTTCCGTGTGGAGTTGCCCTGGGATGAACTGGGCTGTGGTACTGGCAGAGCAACGCTCCTCCCCAAAATCCAACTGCCCTCAGCTGTGCGAGCTGTGTGTGCTGGAGGGCCCAGGGTAGTCTGAACACCTGTTAAATGGGAGGACTGTGGGCAAATCTGGACAAAAATCCACGTAACGGAACTTTTGTGAGAGTAGAAATCACTTTGGCTGGTTGAGGCCCCACAGCTCTTGTAATAAACTCTTGGAATTACCCGTTTGCTCCCTTAAATTTTCCTGTTGTATGCAAGAACCGTGTTGGTACTGAAGCAGAAAGCAAATCCCTTGTGTTTTCAAGTGCAGATTAACAGCTTCTCTTGGACATAACTTTCCATTAGGAATGAAGGAAATTCCTGCTCCATTTGAGCCATTTCTTTTACTTCGATCACTTCTAGTATTACAAAATTCTGCATGTAACTTTATAAATATTTTAAATAGTTTTGTAAATATTTAATATTCAGCTAATTTGATTTTGAATTGTAAATGTCCAGTATTCTGGTATTGGGATTTTTATGTTTTATTATACTTTGTTAAAAGTTAAATTGTACATTTTTAGAATGTTTTTATCTGAGTAAATTTAATGTATGGAAAATAAAGAGTTAAACAGAATCCCTTGGCATTGGTTTTCATTTAGAGGGGATTCAGCTGTGTGGGGGCTTCTCCAGCTTGGCGATTAGGGAATTATTTTTCATTCCTTTTATTATTTTGCTGTCCCTGCTTTTCAGAAAGTTCTAGGAATAACCACGCAAGCCATAATTAAGTTGGGATGTAATCCATCCATATCAGCACTGTATTAATTTTAAAAAAGCAACATTTGTACAGGAATATCAGTCGATCACGTCGTAATTACAAGTACGGTCAGTTATGAGTTAAACAAGTTCTTACACGAACAGAACTAAACAGAGAACAAGCTGCATCGAAAAGTTTACGTCGGAGTAAAAACACAAAGGACAATAAAAAATGGGCAGTAGGCCCTGGGAAGGAGATGCATGCAAAGAGGTGGAGTAGGTACAACGTGTAGTAGGTACAACGTGTACACTTGGTGAGTGCCAGACGCAGTAGTATTGCTTCTCTCCCCCGTTAGAGTACGTGAGCTCCCAGTGACACACGAGTTAGTGCACACACACCGGATACACCGGGAATCTCATCCCGCTACGCTTCACTTGACAACGACTAGAGGAAAACACAGGTTTGTCCTACGGGATAACTCTCCTCTGCACAGCCTGCTCCCTGCTCAAGGAACACCCAGAGCTTCCCAACCCGGTGCGAGTGGCAGGAGGCTCCAGTGATGCCCAAATTCATTTGTTCAGCTCTCGACAGTGACTCCCGGGCCTGAGCTGCTTCTCCCTGACCCCCAGGCAAGGGAATGGCAAACCTCCAGGCTGGGGGGGAATGATCATATGGATCACTGGAAGCCAGCTCAGATGAACAGTGGTGGTTCACTGAACACACAGGGATTGGAAATTTGTAACAGACTGGAGTTTATTTCAAAGTTACCTGTCCAGCTGTGTATTTTACAATTAGACACTTCCTAAAACTACAATAAAGCTGTGGTGTTTGGTATGAGTATTCCAGAAACTGGCACCGCCCCAAGTGTGCGGTGCCCAAAAACCGGAGACACAAAGAGTTGTCCTCCCCCAGCTCACCCCAAGCACTTGCCTCAACTCCCTGCAGCACGAGTCTGAAGGAGCTGCAGAAGACAAAGCTCCCCTTTGGAACATTAAAATGCATTTGCTCTCATGAGAAACCTTCCCATTTGAAAAAAAAAATAAATTTAAGGAATCATAGGGAGATTTTGCAGCAAACTCCCAGGAAACACTTTAGCTCCTCCCTGGTGCCTGTTTGCTTGTTAAAAGTCAATCGAGTGTCCCTTTCTCTGCAATTGTCACATGCACAATTGGGCTCCTTTCGGCAGGTCCGGAAATGGAAATGTGCCTGTGTGGAGTATTATTAACAGCAGGTTTCAAAGCTGGAGGTGCTCGTCTGTACTGTTTAATAGTCACAAACAAGGCAAGGTGAGATGAGACACCTGCTAAAGCAAGACTATGCTAAAGGACTGAGAGCGTAGGTGACATCCGGTTCTTTCCCTGGGGGGTGTGTGGGGAAGAGTGGGGGTGATGGCCAAGGGTCAACCAAAATCCTAGGCTAGCAGCCACTCCTAGGTGTGTCCTAGGCGGAAGGTCGCGCTCCAAAGGTCTCCTGGGAGGCGTACACCATGTACAGGAACCCGTCCTCGTCCTTCTCGCTCTCGTACACTTCGGAGATGGGCGTGGAGACGCTCACCATGCTGTGTCCGTTCACCAGCAGGAAGAAGGCCTGGTTGGAGTTCAGCTGCAGGCGTCGCCTGGGAAAGGGGGATGAGGGGGAAGGAGTGGGACAGTGAGCATTTCCACTCGCCTTAACAAAGGACAGTCCTCTGACACTGACAGCGGCAAGGTCATCCCATGGAATTGTAGATTCAGGGAATGCTTTGGGTTGGAACGACCTTAAAGCTCATCCGGTTCTACCCTTCCACGCCTTTCCCTAGATGTTCCCACCCAGCCCTGCCCCTGCAGGAGGAATTTGCTGCCCACCCCAAAGCTCTACTAAATTCATCCACTAAATCCAGTCAGGCATATCCACTGACAGAGCCCTTACTCATGGGAAAAGTGATGTTCCACAAGGGCATTGAACTGGAGGGACAAGGAACAGGCACTCCTGGCCCAGGTGATCCCAGTACAACCAGCAAACATGCTGCAGGACCTCTGGCTTGCAGCTCAACAGCATCTCACTGGGATGAAACTCAGAGATGCGTGGGAAGATGGGGAGGGAGGATGGGCAGAGTTTCCTTGCAAAACCCTGGGAAACTTTTAAATTAACTCACTTTGCCACCAGCTCTGTAACAGCCTGAGTTTAACCTTGGAGCATCTTGCTCCCTCTTCTCCTCCCTCCCAGGAGAAGCATCGTGGGAAGGGCAGAGAGCAACAGGCTGCACAGACTGCCTGGCACAGTGAGCAGCTCATTTTTGGGTTTCCCTTGGATTGATCATTCCAGCTGGGGGGAAATGAGTATTTCTGCTAAACTGCCTCCTGGAGAGCAGGTTTGCAGAGAGGGGCTCTCTTACCACTTGATTAACCCAGTGAGCAAGAGGAAATAGGGCATGTGGAGCTGCAACCAGAGAAAGGAGGAAAGAACAAATCAAAAGAGCTTCCTGCTGCTTCCACTCGCTGCTGAGAGGCAGCAGCAGCTGGAAACAAGGATTTATTTAGCTTCCAGCCACAGCCCTGGACAGGGACTCTTCCAAAACCAGGCTCTAATCACTCCAGAGACAGCAGGCTGAGGAAAGGCAGCAGCTTTCCAAGGGCTGGGAAGGACAGGCTTTGCTGTGCACCACTGGAGCTGGCTGAGGCCCAAGTCTAGCTGGTACCAAGTTATCTATTAACAGTAAAGCCAAAGGAAAAAGGTGGGAAAATCCTTCAGCTTGCAGTTAACCTCTTTGCCCAGGGCCTTTCATGTTCCTGAGAAATTGTAGAAGACTCGAGCAAACTGGTTCCTGCCTCCAAAACCCCATTTCCCTTTCTTACTCATGTAGGAGCTGGGATTTGGTTGTGACAGTTTGTGTTTGGACACCCTGGACAACTCCCAGTTTTCCTAGCCTGTGGCCTCCACAAACCAGCTCCTGCTACACCATGACCAACATAAAACCCCTGATTTTCTGCTCACTTCCCAGTTACCACTGGAGAACTCCTGATCCAACAGTCCTGCTGAGCCAGCAGAAATGCACTTTACCAGAACTTCTGACCACAATTCTGACCACACAACTTCCACATCGAGACTGTTTCCCTTTGCCTTTCCTGTAAGCTGAACTCAAGCCACTCTGTGCAAACAGCCAGGGCAGAAAGACTGGCCTCAGTGGGTGTTTTCCAGGCCTCAGCGCTGTCCCTGAGGGAAGCCTCCTTTCCCAAAGGATGCCAACAGCATCCCTAAGCAGCTTTGGCTTCGAGCCCAAACTCCCCTTCCCAGTGGGTGGGAAGAGGCAGGCACTCCAGAGGGGGACTCCATGGCAGAACACTGAGAAAGCATCCCAAAATAGCCAAGCAGGAAGTGCTGGAGCCCTGGGCCAGAAGCACCCATGTTAGAGAGGGATTCACAGCCCCAGACTCCCTCCTACAGCTCTGGGAACCAGTTATTTCTCTTGGAAGCAGACTAACAGCTCAGCTCTTTTCAGAGTGGGTTTTTTCCAGCAAAGCTAAAGGAAAAGCACCTTCTCCTGGATTTGTCCTAGTGCTCAGTAGATGGATTTTCCATTTAGAGTTCCCAAATGCATACACCTGGTGGGGAATTCACAGAGCATCCCAGTGCAGTTCCCACTGAAATCCGAGCATACTACCTGATAATTTTGATTAGCTCGCTCATGTTGACATGATCCGGCACCAGGAACTTGGTCTTATCCAAAACTGGAAGCTGCTTTTCTCCCTTGTACCTTTCAATGATCACCTAAGAGGAAACACAGAAAGAAAGGAGCAGATGTGAAAGGCAGGAACAGTGTCTGGTGCCCTCATCTCCCCCCTCCAAGCTCCGTCTCCCTTCGTTTGTGAATGCGGCATCTCAAATCTGAAAAGGAACAATTAACAATTAGACTCCATGATCTTAAAGGTCTTTTCTAATGTAAACAATTTATGTTCCTATGATAATTAAATTATCTTCATGTGCTCCTCTGTTCTGTTTGCAAGAGTCATTGCATGGAGAGGTAGCACACAGGCATTTTACAGCACACTTCCCCAGCTTCAGTGCAGCTTTAGAACAGTTCCCTTCCTGGAATCATTTAATCCAGCACTGAATTACCCAGCAACAAGGAAATCCAAGGAAAGATCAAGCCCACTTCGCTCTAACACAATGCAGTGGCTGACCAGGGGAAGTCTGCCAGCTGAAGCAGTTTTCCCTAGGATTTCTCCAGTTTCAGGCCATGTCTAAGAACTGCACCTCCAGATGACTCTGCTATTCCATTCACCTTCCATGGTTACTCTAATGCATGAGAAAAAGCTACTTTTGAAGGGTATAAGCCCTCAAATCCCCAAATCAGGGAGAGAATTTCCTCAAGAGAGCATGTTTAGGAACCAGTAATTCTGTCAGGATTGTTATGCAGTAACCACTTAATTCAGAGAAACTGCAGATTTCCCAATTTAAGGAACACCCTGCCCAGCAACTGAATGTAGTTCCCGCTTTTGAGAAATGATCTCAGGATTCGTGTGCTCCTGTTTCCACAGCCACGTGGGGTTTGTTGGTTTTAAATCAACAGCAGCTACGTGACACCAGTCATTTGGACCCTTTCCATGCTCATGGGGTCTGGCTGTGTTGATATTAAAAAGTTGCACAGGTGAAGAGACACTGAGCCAATTTACTTATATCAGAGAAAGATCCTTACATCAGTTTAAATAAATGCTGGCTCATTCTGGAAAACAAAACCACACTATTTTTAAGAAGTTAGACCATAACCAATAGATATTTCCAACAGCAGAATGAAGGATGTTGACAGCACAGGAGGGATTTACTATCTAGGGTGACATTGCCATCTTATCTCATCCAGAACTGCTAATGACAATAACGAGGCAGTGACTGGCCCAGCAAGGCTCCAGGGATGCCAGCAGGCCCCTGGGATAGCTGGGAGTTTGCATCACCACATCTCCAGCAAGTTCCTCAGGTACCTTGGAATTTTTGCTTGTAATCTGTGCAACTTGTAATCTGTGCAATTTTAACTCCGTGGCTGAGCTAAAATGAGAGTCTTGCCATAAATCAACAGCTTTCAATCTGTGGTCAGAGTTGGGGACTTTGGCCAAGTGGGCTGTGAAAGGTGAGTAAAAAAGCAATTTTGGTCAGGAAACAGATTTGTTAGGAAAGTGCCTTTTGGGAAAATAAAACATTCCAAAAAAGTCAGAAAATCTCTGCTATAAAGTACTACTTGTTCCCCTGCCCAAGTGCACAGCAAAGCAGCAGCGACAGCTCCGAAGTGAAGGAGTTTGGAGCCAAAGGAAAGCTGGAAACCTTTTGGTTTCTGTTTCCACAACGGCTCCTGTCAGTGAACTTGCTCAGGGACCGTGGACAGTTTGCAGCAGTTGGTTCACAGGAGACTTTCCACACACAGGGATCACCAGCTCTCACCACAGAGCCAAAGGCTGAGGGTCCAGTTAAGTTCTCTCTGCTGAACAACTCATCAGTGACAGAATCCATGCCTTCTGCTTCATGATATGCTTTGCATTTTTAACTTTGAGGATGCCATAAAGAAAACACAAATTCAGTCATTTGGAGCTGACCAGCTAAAGAGTGACAAGGTGAGAGCTGATGTCCAATGTGAGGAGAGCTGGAGGAGTTTGACAGCCCAGCAGCATTCCTGGAGACCTCAAGCACAGCCCCATTTCCCAGAAGAAAAGCATTTCTGTCCTTCTCAACACAGACTGCTGATCAAATCCATATCTGGCTTGATATTTCTGTGTATTCTTCTTGATGAATCTGTGCAGACTCTTCTTTTGGAGAAGAAAACCACTGAGAGAGAAGAGCTGAGCACTCAGGAGGATTTCAGAGCTCAGCTGGGGTGTGGTTTTCTACAACACAAAACTGTAACACACCGGAAACCCCCTCCCCCCCTCCCCAGCGAGCACCTTGTTCCACCACACTGGCTGCTGTCTACTCCTCTGAGAACGTCCCTGAAACCCAGGCTTAACCACCCTGAACAGCCACATTTTCATTTGGTCTCCTCAGGACAGCCTTTTCCAACTGCTAAAAAGAACATGAGACTGAAAACTGAAGTGAAAAATAGAAAAGAACTGAACTTACTGGTATTTTAGTTGGATGCTGATCTCGAATCAGTCGTACATCTTCCACTCTTTGCTCTGCAAGAGATTTAAAAAAAAAAAAATCTGTTTAAGCATTCAGTTAATGCTGTTATTCCCTATTTCCTCAGCACTGAAGAGAGGGACTGCATGTCAGGAAAACCCAGAAGAGGAAATTCAGGCAAAGCAGTTTCCAAATGGGACAGTGCTGTCAGGAATACAACCTCTCCTGTGACAGCTGATCCTCTACTCTTTAACCCAAAGTGACAAGCTTTGTGTGCACCTGCCTGGCACTCCTAGAAAGTGTTAAAAGAGGTTGTTTCCTCCCCAGTCCCCTCACTTTCTGCTCACTGAGGCAGATATTTCACCTCATAAATTTATGGCCTCAAGTTACACCACCCAAGTTAACGCCTAAATACCCTGTGCTATTTCTGTGAGATCCCAGAAGAGGAAATGGTCAACAATTATCCGAGTCCCAGGACTGGCCGAAGCCTGGCTGGGTCAGCTGTCACCGTGTACTCTCGTGTTACTGAATTCCAGGTTTTATTTTGACTGTGCCACACCCATTGTTGCAGGAGCTGCTGGAGGTCCTGGGGTACCTGGACATTTTGCCCCTCTCTGTGCCAGTTATCAGGATAAAGTTCACCTCTCCTCAGATAGAAATATTAATAGAACAGATATCATGAACCAGGCTAAAGTACACGAGGCAGAGTAAACAGGCCAGCTGCTTTCAGAGGCTGCTGCATATCCCCTGCCTACTTTCAGATTCAGTGAACTCAATTTTAACCCCTTTGGTTGTTTTCAGTGGGACAGGGCTTTCCAGGCCATCTCCATGTTACAAACAGCTCTCAGAGAGATGATTTACTGTTGCATCACGGCTCTAACACACACCTGCCTAGGGAGAGGTGCCACTCAGGGCAGAGAAGCACTTAGCCCAGCTCCCTGCTGGAATGCTAATGGCAGGACACTGCCCGTCCCGTCACTCAGCAACATCATCACTCAGTCTCCATTAGTCCATGTTTGTGTCCATGGAATACATCCGTGTGCCTTCTCACGAGGAAATGCAACTCATGTGAATCATGGTTTGAAGGTGGAGGTGAATCAAGCAGAACTAAGGCAAGGAGCATGCAAAGCCTTCACCTGAAAGCCACCCTGCCCCACATCCCACATTCAGAGCCACGCTCCCACAGCCCAGCAGGAACATTTCAAGGGCAGAGATTTCTACCTCATTAAAATACTTTTTAAGATTAACCAGAAACACAAGAGATACGGGGAGTGAGTGAAACCAACCATCAACCTGGCAAGCGCAGAGAGGTCGGACTAACTTCTCAGCTGAAACAGGTTTGGTCCTGGCAATGTTATTTAGCAGAACTCCTGGGAGGAGGAGGGACATAAACCGGACAAATCACGGAGATTATTGTATGCGGCATGTTCAAAATCAGGCCTCAGTCAGCCACAGATAAACACTGTTCTCTGACGACATTAGTTGCAGTGGCAACTGCTTGGCTGCCATCCTAGCTGAACTTAATACCTGCCACAGAGGCTGCTGACAGGCGATGGGGTCAACAACAGTTTTGGAAGGCTCCAAAAAAGGGGGCAGCATAAACGCAGACTTTGTTAGATCAAAATTCTCCCCGCTTCAATGCAGCATTTACAGCACAGCAAAGGCAAGGGTGGGCACATCACAAAGCTCTCTTAAGCAGCTTGACTTTAACCCAAAGGCAGAAAGAAAGGAAAATCTGGATCAATTACTTCCACCAATTCCATCTCACGTACGGGATTTCGTAGTTGATGCAGAAATAGGTTACGCTGCCAGTTCTCGTTACCCTCGGAGCGCTCCAGCCTACCTTACTGACACACATGAGCAATACCGAGCCCTCCGACTGCTCTGGGCCCATCCCGAGCACACACACGAGCCTTGGCACCGCTCTAATCAAGGCTGTTCCTTCTCGAAAGGGACTAATCTCATTTTCCCAGCCATCATTACACAGCTCTTTTCGATGCCTTGCTGGTTTTCAGTAACCACGCAGAGACAGGAGCCCCACGCCCCAGTCCCCTCGCAGCTCCCCGGGTACAGAATTCCTCATCCCGCGCCAGCACCGACTGCGAGCGGAGCTTTAATTCCGCTGCCACTGGCGCAGAGGCCGCCGGACACTGAGCAGACACCGGAGGGAAGGGCAGGCCCAGCTCCTGGCACACACACCAGGGATGTTTCCAGGCTCCTGGGAGTTTTGCAGTCGACAGTGGATGAGGTGCTGAAGAGCTCTCCCCACGCCAAGCTCAGAGCTCACCCCGGCACGGCACCGCTGCCACCGCACACCCCGCTCAACCCCCGACAGCCCGAACCCCCCCGGCCCCAACTGCCGGGGTGCCCGCGGGGTAAACAAGCCGCGGAGGCTGGGCCGGGGTTTGATTCCGTCTCAGCCCCGAGTAGGCCGGGACACCGGGGCGGCACCGGGCCCGCTGTCAGTAGGGGCTGCCCGGGGATCTCCCCCCGCCATCGAGCCCCCTCCCCCCCCCGCCGCTCCCCCCCCCCCGCAGCCAGCGCCGCCCCCGCAGCCCGGCCGGGCCGGAGCGGGCCTTTCCCCCCGCGCTCCCCGCCGCGTCCCTCCCCCGGGGCGCTCACCGAAGGTGCGGCGCTGCTTGAAGCTCTTCTCCGAGGGCATGGCGGCGGCGGCTCGGCTCGGCGCGGCCCGGCGGTGGCTCTGCGCGGCGGCAGCGACACCTCCGAGTGCCGGCGCCCGCCCCCCGCCGCCGCCACGGCCGCCCGGCCGTCAGCTGACCCGCGCGTCACCGCGGGCCCCGCCTCGGCGCCGCCGGCATCTTGAGCGTGGCGGGGCCGGGCACGGCCGCCAGGGCTGCGGAGTGAGTGGGCATGGCCGCCCCGGTGCCCTGCGATGTTCGCCCTCAGTGACACACAGCCATGGCCGCCCCAGTGCCCTGCGATGTCACCTCTCAGTGACACGCAGCCATGGCCACCGTAGAGTGCTCTGTCAGCGTATCCCCACAGCAACACACAGCCATGGCTGCCTCACAGTGCCCTGGCAGCGTCGCACCTCAGTAACATACGCAGCCATGGCCACCGGACTGTCAGGCCATGTTCCTCCTTGGCGACACACAGCCATGGCCACTCAGAGCACCAGGAACGTGGCTACCCTCTGGCATGCCCTCTGCTCAGTGACACACAGCCATGGCCACCTCAGTGTGCCTCCTTGGCAACACCAAGCCGTGGCTGCCTCAGAGTGCCCTGTCAGTGTCCCTTCTCAGTGACACACAGCCATGGCTGTCAGTGCCCTGATGGTATCTCTCCTTAGTACATTGCCATGTCCCTTCTCAGCGACACACAGCCGTGGCCACCTCAGTGCCCTGCCGTGTTCCTCCTCAGCAACACACAGCCATGGCATCCTCACAGTGTCCCGGCACTGGTACCCCGTCAGTGATGAACAGCCGTGGGCACCTCAGAGCGCCCTGACAGTGTCCCCCCTCAGCAACCGACAGCCATGGCTGCCTCAGTGCCCTGACAGTGCACCCCTTCAGTGACACACTGCCACGGCTGCCTCAGGACGCCCTGACAGTGCCCCCACTCAGTGACAAAAAGGAATAATCTCCCCAAGAAAGTGGTGGATTCTCCAATGTTGGACACTTTTCAGATTCAGCCATCTTGTCTAGCACAGTCATTTTGTGCTTTTGCCAAGAAAGGTTGGACCTGGAGGTCCGCTCCAGCCTGGTATTCCTTTATTCCACAATTCCATGAACACGCAGCCACAACCACCTTGGAGTGGCCCACTATGTCCCCCCTCAACAACACGTGCTCTTAATGATTTGCCATCAGTTTGCCATCACACTGACATGAGTATATGGTAAAGTTCACATTTGGGGAACAACATTTTAGGAGCAGGTGTTCCAGTTCTCTTGGAAGCCACCACCCAGTCTTGTGCGGTTTGTGAGGAATTGATTAAATCACAATTTCAGTCGCAGATTCCGCATTGAGATTAAGACTGCCCAACTGTTTCCTCCTTAGCAGCTTTCTGACACAAGCTGTTGGCTAGAGCCTTTCAGCTGCATCTCTTTTTCTTTCTCTTTCTCTCACATACGTTCCTGGCACCGTGTTTTGAAATTTAAGGATGATTTTGCAGCAATAGGGCCGCACGATCTTCCTGTACAATCCAAGGGACAGGAAGCTGCAGCTGGCAGTATCCTTAGGAGTACAGGGAGAAGGACAGTTTTCTAACCATCTTGGAGATTAGCAGTGTTTTTGCATTTTTGGGGTGGAATGATGAACATTGAAGTTGGAGTGAAGCTGCGCTCCACGCAGGAATGAATGTTCATTACCTAATTTTGTGATTCAGGGTCATACAGTTCCGGTGGTGTATAATTATGAGGCCATTAAAGATGTGACTAACAAGGAAAAAGAGCCCTAAGGTGTATGAATGCTCTGTCCATCACATCACTCTCCAGGGATAACAGGTGAGACATGTGGATGATCAGCAGAAGGCTGATACATCTGCAACTTAAATTAGCAATCCCAAATTTCTGTGTTAACAGGATTCTTCTTTATTTAAATATCTGCCTTTTAAAAAAAAAACATTTTCCAGGCTGAGGAAATTCTGCCATGCTCTCAGAATCATCTCTACGGGCTAAAGGTAGGAGGATGAGCCCTGGTAAAAACCATGTAGTGTTCTTTTTGGGGTGTACAGGTGAGTCCTGGTGCCAGGGCTGACAATTCCGAGCTCTGTGTTTCGAGTGGTTTGCATCCACAAATCGCCTGTTAGCAGGGCTGCAGCTCCGGCTGAAAGCATCCATATGGTGCTTGGGGAGAGCCACAATCAGAGTATCTGCTGACAGGCTGGGCTATCACATGTTCCTCTCATAAATAATCCGCAGAGACTGTGAGAAGGAAACTTAGATCCACACTGAGACCCGCTTGACCTTTCCCTCCTCATCTCAGCCTTCACCCATGTCTGCGTGTCGACAGCACAGACAGTTGGTGAGTCTGGATTTGAGGAAGGTGTTAGGAGCAGTTGGAATGACAGCATGGACATAGCCTTTGGGATCAGCACGGTTCCCCATCCCTAGTGAGAAAATGCTGCTTCGGAAAATGCTTTTGCTTCAGACTCAGGGACTACGCTGGAACAGAGCCCTTTAAAAACTGAGCCAGAGAGCATTTTCATCCTGGCCTTAGAACAATTTACAAAGCATTTAGGCTGAAGAAGAGGAGACTTAACCGAAGGGGGACATTGCATTGTCTTCAAATATGCAAAAGGTTGCTGCAGAACAGGAGGGAATTAGCTCTTCTCTGCATGTGGTGGGACTAGGACGAGAAATAATGAGCTTACACATCTTGGAAATGGCGATAGAAATTAGGCATTGGGTTAAGGGTAAGAATAATTGAGCACCAGAACAAATTCCCTAGGAAAAAAAATGGAATAATCACCTTTGGATATTTTTATTTAACAAGAAATTAGTAAAACATCTGTTCTGAAGAGTTCAGGGAGAATCGTTCTTATCTCAGGGAGAAGGATGGGATAAATAATCTCTTGCAATCCCTGTCAGCCCTAGTTTTTCAGGAAGCAAAGGAGATGTGATTTCCCAAACTTACAAAGCAGGTTAGAGCAGGCTGGGTTTGGATTCCAGCTCAGATCCTCCTGTCTATACCAGGCTATACTAAATGTTAAGTAAAAAAACCCCAGGTTTTCCCAACTGTTCTATCTTTCACAAGGTTGGGGTGTTTTTTTGTTAAAAAGCCAGTATGAACAGTGACTGCAAACCTTAGATGATATTCACAGCATTTCCCTGGGGAAAAACTCCCACTTTTCCTATTTTTTCTCCACATCAGCTGCCTCACAATGAAGTGAGTGTATTTCACATTCAGAATTATAAACCATCCCCTCATTTCTCTGGTACAACAGGACTGAAGAGGGTTTTTCAGTGAACAGATGAAGCTGTTCCTCTGCAGTGCTGCACCTTTCTGGAAGACAGCACTCAGTGGCTGGGGCTGTGAGCTCAGCAGCTGTCAGCAGTATTAAATGCACCAGAAACATGAAGAGAAACCCCCCATAAAGTAAAAGGAAGGACACTGAGCTGACAGTAACTTGCATTTCAACCTGAATCAAAATACCTCCCCTCAAGTTATTTTCTCACAAATTGTTCTTATCGATCCAGCTCAGCTAAAGGTTAATATGAGTTTGTTTTTTTTAACAGTGTGCAGCCATTACCCAGCTGCTATTGGAGATTTGCAGGCAGAATCCAATTGTCATGAACTGTTTTCACTGTCATTGCCTTAACTCTTCTGAGAAATTTTCATCTTATATTTACCTTAAGATGGTGGCTACCCTATGAACAAATTCCCAAATTTCAAATTTCACCTCCTGAGTTAGGAGAACTCGAGGAAGAAGTGGTGAGAATGACAAAATATCTCTCTACTTTGGGAAAGAAAAGTGTAATTTGAGAAAAGTGAAGTCTCTCTCCTCTATCTGACCACATATTTCCCAAGCCTTTTGGAATATAACATGTTTTAGATTATTAGATGTACTTTTTTAGGTGATGTATCCAAACTACCATACGGATGTGTGCCCTGTCATCACAAAAACATCATTTTCGTAGAATTTTTGGCTACAAACTCATTGAACTCCCCCTGCGCAAAGTATTGCCCAAGGCATTGCCGTGTACCATAACTCTGACATCAGCTCCTGTTGTTCCTGCTATTCCAGCAAACGGTTCTTGGCTTCAGGATCAAGTTCTAAAAGGGAGACGTTGGTTTCACGAGGGAACACGGTAAATCAGCTGGTGTAAGCAACAATAAGTCATGTTTATGTACTTCTAACCTCTTGGCCAGCAGCAACGACGGCATGAGCGGGGGAGGCAGAGCAGGGAAATTGTGGAATAACACAGCATGTAACAAGGTCTTCCACTGGTTTTTAATATTCCCAGGATTTAAGCAATTCCCCACGTGTTCAAATATTAACTGAGTCCTGCGTAGCCTGTGGCTGCAGCAAACACCCTCCGTACTGACGTGGGAGGACACGTGCAGAGGTTCCGTGGGCTGCCTGGGATTGCACAACCATTGCTCAGCACCCGACCCAGTAATATCATCTCCAGCTCCTGACTGCCTGTCCTGTGATCCCCTTAGAGCAGGGGAATGCTTTTGTGAATGGAGCTGCTGAAGGTGTTGGGCTAAGTTGTTCAGGCTGGACCGTGGCCAAAGCTGGAAGGACAACAACTGCTTCTGGTAGAAGTGCTGAAAAAGTGGGTGACTCTAAGCAGTCATGACCATTAGAACCACTGATTCCTCGCTGCAAGGACAGTGTGTTGAAGAAGGATCATACCCTCTTTCGTAAATCAGGGAATCATGGATTGTTTTGGGTTGGAAGGGATCTTAAAGCTCATCTCATTCCACCCCCTGCCATGGGCAGGGACACCTTCCACTAGACCAGGTTGCTCCAAGCTCTGTCCAACCTGGCCTTGAACACTTCCAGGGATCCAGGGGCAGCCACACCTACTCTGGGCAACCTGTGCCAGGGCCTCACCACCCTCTCAGCCAAGAATTTCCTCCCAATATCCCATCTAACCCTGCCCTCTGGCAGTGGGTAGCCAAGTAAAGAGAGGGCACCAAGTTCTGCTCTAAAGCAGGAGGCTGTAAACCACTTCCTGAGTCATCAGCAGTGTTTCTGCAGTGCTCTGGATTTCCCCTGAAGAGCCCAGCCTGTCCACTGTTGTTTATCCTGCAAAATCTGCTGAAATCAATGTCCAGACAGAAAGTAGGAAGGTGGGAAATCATAGACTCAGAACAAGAAGAGCTGTTTTCCAGCTTGAAATAGCAAAGAAAGAATATCTGAGATGAAAATATGTACATTTCAAAAACCAAAGCAGAATTCTTCGGCCTCTCTATTGAAATATTCTCTCTTCAAAGTGTCCTGCCTCCAAGGATGAAGGCAGTGTTTTAGGAGGCAGGAGGAGCCTTTTGTTTTTTATTACGAAGCAGAAATTGCAGTGCAGGCCTGTGCCAAAAAAACATGCTGCAAATATACTCTGTGTGGCAAACAGGGCTTGCAGAGAGGGTTTGTTCATCTGTCTCGGCGGGCCTTGCCATGCTTTTCTGTCCCTCTTGCCAAATGGAAAATAAATAATTCTCTCCTAACTGTTCAGGTTATTATTGGCTGGATGTGCCATCAGCTGGCTCATCCCCACTCAGAGCCTGGGAAGGCGTAAACACTTCCAGGATTACAGAAAATGAGGACACTAACTTTGGGACCAATCCAAAGCCCTTTAGTGAGCGTGAGGACTAATTGACTACAGCGAGAGCTGCATCAGCTCCTTAATTGCTGGAGGGAAATGAAACAATAACATTTCCCCTTTCGGTACATCCTTTTTCAAGAGCCCTGTGGTAATGGCCACAAGCTGCCTGCCTGAGACAGCAGCACTGGAAAGCTCTGGGCTATTACTCTGGGAGTGTTTTCAAAGGAAGGTGCTCAGACAGTGCCACAGAGGATGGGAGATGATGATAGTGCACTTTTCCTGTTTTCTCTATTGTCACAAACAAAGCTGGGTGATTCAGATAATGGATTGGGTAACATAGAGGAGAAAGCACCAATTTTATAGTTTGATGACAGCATGGTAGACACTGAAGTTGAAAGTTCTATTCAGTCATAACCACCCTGTTGTGCACCAGCTCTTCGCCCTCTGGGCCCCGAGGACCTTGGCTGTGCCCAACCTCCAAAATTATTGTGTGATGCTCCACCAGAACAGCACTGGAAAGCTTTTCTGTCTGGGACATGAAACCTGGAGTCGAGACAGTGATTGTTTCTCCTCTCTGATATGATGAAAGGCTGGGATCCCCTCACTCTGCTCCATAGGAAGGGAAAATGTGGTCACCCAGAGATTTGTCACATTGCCTCAGGCTTTGCTGGGCTCTGGGTGACATCAGTGTGTGATAGAGATGGGCACTGCCAGGCAGACTTTTCCCCTTCTTTATCTGGAGGAAATAGACCTGGTACGATGGAGCTCCGTGGGAATTGGCATGGATTTGTGGTGTATTGTCCTGCCTTCTGCTGGAGTGGACTGGAAAGGGGGTCAGTGGGCCAAGGGAAAGTCTGACTGATGGGAGATGGGGCAGTGGCTCAGCACCTACGGAGCCATGACCGTGGGATAAGGTTATGGGGATCAGGTGGGTGAGGGACAGGAGAGATGGCTTTAAGGTGATTAGGCACAGCAAGAGCATTCAGAAGAAAAGGAGAAAGAATAAGGTTCAGATAAAAATAGAACCAGGATGAGGGAAAAGCCTGTGTGTGCTCTACATTGCTGAGTTTCTGCTCGGGGCAATGTCACCAAGGACATCTTTTGTTTCATTCACACTAAAATCCTTGCCATCAGTACTTTTCCCTGTCCTCTCCATGAATCCATCAGATCTTAAAAACAAACAGACATGACAAAGCCTTCTCGAGCTGTGTCAGAACCTTTGAGTACCAACGGAGTGTAATGTAACATGGGGGGAAAGCCACGTGATTCCATATAGATGGAAACCAGCTACAGATGTATTTCCAAAGAGTTGATGTTTGGTTTAGGTGACTCATGGTCCATGTGCCTTGTTTTAGATGCTTGGAACAGCTTTTTGTAACTTAATCAGAAATGTGGGCACTAAATTTGTCCATCGCTGAGGCCCCAAAGGATTAGCACACTACTAAAAATGACATCGTCATTCTGCACGTGGGCAGTGTCGGAGCGAGGAATGCAGAGGTTCGGGCTGTAAGAAGCATTTACTCATCCCGGGGTTGTAGCAATTTTGTTTGTACCACGAGCCAGGAAACCCAGACTCATCATGTGATCGCCCCATATGCACGGCTATCCAGATCCTTGGAAATCAGGGGATTCTCCCCCTGACAGCCAGAGCTGCCCACTAGACCCTTGGCAAAATCCTTGGGTTGTCCAATGCAACTCAAACGTCTCATCTTGTCTGGTGGGACTCAAAAGCAGTGTGAACAGTGGGAGGGGATTCTCCCCTTTTCTCTGCGCTCATAAAATCTAACCTGGAGCTCTGTGTCCAGCTCTGGGGCTCCCCAAAGTAAGAAGAACATGGAGCTGCTTGAACAAATCCAGAGGAGACCATGGAGATGCTTTGAGGGCTGGAGCCCCTCTGCTCTGTTTCCAGGCTGGGAGAGCTGGGGGTGTTCAGTCTGGAGAATAGATCTGAGAGCCCCTTCCAGTGCCTAAAGGGGCTCCAAGAGAGCTGGAGAGGGACTTTGGACAAGGGCCTGGAGGGACAGGACAAGGGGGAATGGCTTCCCAGATGGCAGGGTTAGATGGGATATCGGGAAGAAATCATTCCCTGTGAGGGTGGTGAGGCCCTGGCACAGGCTGCCCGGAGAAACTGTGGCTGCCCTTGGATCCCTGGAAGTGTTCAAGGCCAGGTTAGAACAACTGGTCTAGTGGAAGGTGTCCCTGCCCACGGCAGGGGGTGGAACGAGGTGGGCTTTAAGCTCCCTTCCAACCCAAACAGTTCTGTGATTCTACGATGTCCAGTGGTCTGTTCCTTCTTCATCCTCTGTCAGTTCCTCACTCTGCAGATGAACAGCCTCCCTCCCTGCAGCAATTCTCGTGGGTGAGGTTCGCAGACTTTCTGCATGAATTAAATGTCTGTTTTCCTGTCTTCTGCCAATTTAGGTATTTGTCATGGCTCCATTGTCATGGCGACTGCTGCCGTGGGACCCTCACTGGGGGTGAGGCCTCTCCATTAGGATTCAGGGCAGCATTTCTGCCGGCAATGCTGAGGACCCTCTTCTGCTGAGCACTCCCTGAGCACGGGGATCTCATTGCACCACAGAAATCCCAGTCGAACAGTGACTCTTCACAGCAGGGAGGCAAACGAGGTTGACTCTAAATTTTGTTAATTATGTGGAAGCAACTCGATTTCCTTGCGAGCATGTTGTCAGCGCAGCCGTCTCAGTCTATTCCTGGCCAGTGGAGCTGGATGAGGATGCTTAGGAACCCCAAAGGATGCTTTGCAGCTGTTTTGCAGAACAACATAGAAATAAAGGAGCCATTTCCAAAAAAAAGCCCCAACCAAACACCCAAAACCAAAACCCAAGACCTTTTTTGTGGAACAGCATGGGAAAGAGGAGGCGTTTGCACAAAATGTGAGGTCTGGCATTTGGAAAGAAAAAAAAAGGCAAAAGAAAACGTAACAAAACAACCCAAACAGGTGTCTCTTGCAGAGAAAGAACCTTTTGTAAGGAAAGGTTTTTTAGGCAGTATGCCGAGGACGACAACAGGAACACAGGGAGGAACCCGGCGGAGCAGGGAGAAGGGCGGTGCGCGGGAGGGTGTTCATCGAGGAGCCTCGTTAGCGCAGTAGGTAGCGCGTCAGTCTCATAATCTGAAGGTCGTGAGTTCGATCCTCACACGGGGCAGAGGTGGTCTCCTCCTTTTCTTATCCCTCCGGCGGAAAGGTTTTCCCAAGCGAAGGGAAGTGTTTGTATTTTTTTTTTTGTAACGGAATTGCAGCAGGAGGCGGGACCGGGGCGGTGGGGATGCACCCCCGGGCTCGGAACGGGCCCCAGCGCACCCCCGTTACCGGGCACCGGCCCCGCCGTGCGCTCAGTCCTCCCGCGCGCCAGGGGGCGGCCGCGCTGGTTGGGTCGCACCGGGGAACCGCGGCCGCGCACCGTACGCTGCCGGCGGGGGCGTGGCGCGGCCGCGTGAGGCGGCGCTGATTGGTGGCGCCGCGCCGGTGGGCGGTCCCGGCGGCGGCGAGGGGCGGTGCTGATTGGCGGAGCGGCGCGATGGGCGGGGCCGGCGGCGGACGCGGCGGCGCGCCCCGGCGGAGCGGTCACAGCGGCTGCGGCCATGGCGGTGTGCGCACGGCTGTGCGGAGTGGGGCCGGCCCGCGGCTGCCGCCGGCGCGGCGCGGCCAGGGAGCAACGCCGCGGGGCCGCCGACAGCGAGCCCGACACCGACACTGACCCCGAGGAGGCGGGCGGCGGAGGCGGCGTCACGGAGGACGAGGAGGTGGCGGAGCGCATCGAGGGCGGGCGGCCCGCACCGCCTCCCGTCGAGGCCGGCCCTGCCGGGCGGGCCCCGCTGTCCCTGCTGGAGCTGCCCCCGGAGCTCCTGGTGCAGATCTTCGGCTCCCTGCCCGGTACCGACCTGCCCAGCCTGGCCCGCGTCTGCACCACCTTCCGCCGCATCCTCCGCACCGACACGATCTGGCGGCGGCGCTGCCGCGAAGGTACCGCCCGCCCCGGGGGGATGGACGGGCCCGGGCTGCAGAGAGGGAATGGGGTCAGGAGTGCGAGGTCAGGGGCCTGGAGGATGCAGGAGGAGAGGGAGAGTGCGAGAAGGTGATAGAGTGTGGAGTGGGGTCCTTGAGGGATGCAGAACGGTCGGGGATGCGGGCTGTGGGGCCGTGACAGGGGCACTTAGGGCTCCATGTGTGGAGGGCGGAGAAGAGGGCACAACTCGGGTCCTGTGGGCACTGCCCCTTGGTGGTGGCATTTACTGCAAAAGGGTGGCATGTGGCGAAGGGCGTCGGTCTGGGGTTGTGCCCCGGGGGCAGCTGGAGGGCAGGAATGGGAAGGGAGCAGCCCTGGGAGATGATGCCTCCATATGGGGTGTCCTTGGATGAATCCTGAGGATGGGGTGTTGCAGGCAGCGAGAACAGGGAATGCTCGGTTCCTACACTAGGGAAAAAAGGGGCTCTTGGGATTACTGGAGCCGTGGGAGCACGCCGGTGGGTGCACGGAGGAGGGCAGGCCTGGGAGGGAGTATCCATTTGGGAATTGTGGAGGAATCCCAGGTTAGCGTGTGTGTTTCCCGGGGAGCGCCTGGTGCAAGGATGCTGTGCTGCAGTAACGTGAAGGCTTTGGGGGTGGTTTTTCCTCAGCCCTGCTCTGTGAGGCTGCAGATCTCACTCATTACTCCTCATCCTCACTCACGTGGCTCTCTGTCCCCTGTTTGTTAATCCAGTGCCTGTCCCACCCTCCAAGGTCTGCCTTGCTGTGCTCATCTCTCCAAACACTGTGATCCTGCCAGGTGCTTCTGCTGCCAGCACATGAAGTCATGTATATTTTCTCGTTGTTTGTTTTCTGTTTTTAATACCAGTGAGGGCATCGAGATACAGGATTTGGGTATGTCAGTGGCTACCTGCAGTGGGATCCCTTGGAATCCATGAAGCCTTGCAGGAATGAATTCATGCCTTATCAGCAGTATTCAAGAACCTTTGGACAATACAAAGGCTGTACCTAGAAAATGTAAACTGAAGCATTTTTATTTCTTAGTTCAGCATTGCCCCATAAATTAATATTGTTTTTAGGAGACAGGCTAATAAAATGGGGTTAATTCTTTCCTTGTACTCCTCTAGTGACATAGAGTCCTCACGGATGTTTGTGTATTTGGTGAATGGTTTGCAAAACTTCACTGATTAATTATTTTAATAGGTTATGGTCCTGGCAAAATGGTCATACAGAAATGTATATAGCTTTTAAATATAAGCTAGGTTGGCTTGTAAAGTAACCACTAAATTAGGCCTGATGGGGAAATGCATTTATTTATCACGTCTGCTCCTTGGATTTTCTTACCAGCATGTAAAGCAATGTTCAACAGCTCAGCTGAAATGTAGGGAAGTAGTGGGCTTTGTGTGGCTAAAACTAAACTGGGTAGGAAATGAAGGTATTGAGACTACACTTTTGTCTGAAGGCCCTTAGCTAACAACCAGGTGAGAGGTGCATAAACCGATTTTTGATTCTTTTTGCACACTATTTCTTGTGTTTCCCGACGTACCCCTTCCAAGCAGTGTCAGGGAGCACGCTGGGGGGCTGCTGGTGGGACTGAGGAAGATCACATGCCACAGGTGCCCAAGCTCTGCTGAGTAGATGAGGGGCAGGTTCCTGGGCAGAAAACTTCCTACACGCGTGAAAACTGATGCTGGAATCTTTCAACCAGTCCTGGTTTTCCAAGCAGGTCCTCATCTGGACTTCTCAGGCTGTTTGTAGTTCTTTGAATTGCTCTGCACAGCAGTGAAAGTAATTACTGTTGTGTTAGGACTGTCACGTTGAGTAGATGTACGTGAGTATCAAAGTGGGCATTATTTTATAGGTATATATCAAGTGTTAGTATGTAAATACACATACAATATTTAGAAAACCCTGTGCTGTGTTCCTGTGCAGCCATACACTGGTGCTGTGTGATAGTCAAACATAAAATGTAATCACTTTTTGTAATCTTTCTCAAAAACAAGCCCCCTCCCGGCTGAGGTCAGTACTTAAAGGGTGTGTTTGTATCTGCCTGAGTCTTGTTGGGAGGCTGCATGTTCTGAAAACAGGGTGAGAGCACTTGTGCCCCTCCAAGAATACCCCTTGTATTGGTGCCTTATTCACTCTGCTGATGATCATGAAATCCTAGAATATCCTGAGTTGGAAGGGATCCACGAGGATCATCAAAGTCCACCGTGATGTTCCAGAAGTAACTGGAACTTGGTGTCAATTGTATGTGCAAAACTACATGTGTTTTCAGAAATGCACAACAGTGAAGAGGCAGGAAGGACAATCCTAAAATTAAAGAGAACAGAGAGTAGCTTCTCTGAGAGAACGTGGTTGTTGCAGTGCTTTGTTTGGCCATTTTTTACCTTCATCTTGGACAGGAGCAGCGCTGGATGTAAGGAACAGCCTGGCTGTGTCCCAAGTTGGACAGGGCCCTCGATCCATGGAGTGTTGGTGTGTTGTTCTTGCCCTGCTGTGGGCCAACTCAGCTGTAGATTAGTGTTGAAAACACGTTGTGATTATTCCAAGTGTCTGCCTGAAAACACAGTGGCTTTTGCTGCTGGTTGTGAACTGGGAGAGCACTGGGAGTAACCAGGAGTTGTGTAACACTGACACGGCTGTTTGGGCCGTTGTCCTTTTATCATTGCAACTGTTTGGGGTAAACAATGTCTCTGAATTGCTTCCTTGGCAAGAAGAGGGTTGCAGTCACTTCCATGTTTTCTATAAATAGGAAATTGCTGATCTCTGCAGCGGGAGCAGAATTAAAGCCCGTTTCACCCTGGCTGGTGGCCTGACCTACCTTGGTTAACACCTGATAGTCCATTTTACATGGTAACTGCCTTCATCTTAAACCAAAACAGGGCAAGTGCAGCAGAACATCTGGGAGCAGACCAGTAATGCAGAACAAACAGCTCTAGAGCCTGAATGAAAAGGCTTTTGTTTGTGAAAACAACTTCCAATGGCTTTTGGACCTGCTGGAAAATGTCAGCAAAGGGGTTAGAGTTTCTGACCTTCAGGTTGTATGGAAAGAGGTGCCTGTGGACAAGAATGGTATGTGATTTTTACACCCTGAGGGAACTGTTGGATGGAGTTCAGCTCTCACAAGACTCCGAGGCATCCACACAGGAGTGGTAAATACAAGTCTTCCACTGGGAGAAATGTCTGGGAGGGGACTTGGTCTGTCTTAATCTGAAGGTTCAACTTCGGAAACAAGAAGGTGATTTCCAAACTCATCTACCTGATATTTCAGAGGTGCTAACCTGAGAACCTTCCATTTCAGTGGTCACTGGAATAATCCAGTGAGTTTCTGTGCTCTCTGTTTCATGTCCAGCCTTGTGAACATGCATTTATCTCGGAATAACTGGAGGACTTGATTAGAGAGGACACAGTGGAAGTTCAGCAGTGGTAAAGGCTGTCAAGCTCTGCCAGACATCCCAATTTCCTCTGAATTGCGGATGTCCACACACAGATGGCAGCTGCTCCCTGGCATTGCCATGCTGAGAAAGGTGGGAAAAAAAGCAGGAATTTGGTCTCTGATATTAGCACAGGGGTTCTTCCCAGCCTGGGATGGAAGAGCCCTGTTTGTTTTTTAAACTTCAGCATAACACAGCTTCTCGTATGGAGGAGGAGGGAATGTGAGGCTTGGAAGTGTTTGGAGCAGGGCAGGGTATGTGACACTTCCAGAGTATTAGTGCAGATCATAATAAATGGAGGCTGCTTTTCCAAGTCCTTTAAATTCCAGTGCATGTGACCATGGAAACAGCACCGTGTCCCTATGTTTGGTAAATCAGTCAAGCACTCCTCACAATCCCACTCCAATAGGCTTTCCAGCTGGTCAACTGGGAACTTGAAAACCAATTTCCATCCTTGCTTTTGAAGCAGAATTAAGTAGCCATTTTCTAACGTGTGAGTTTTGGTGACTGTTAACTCCTTAAAATACTTTACTCAGTGAGCTGCTGCACTGAGATACATTTCCTTAAAAATAGATTTAATTGTACTGAAGTGGAATTTTCCAGGAAGCTCGAGCCCTTCAGAGCTTTCTTGGAAAAGGATTTCTATTCTCTGTAAAGAAAATCTCACCAGTTTTATTTTTCTGTAGCTATTTGGAAGCTGTCCTTACTGTTAATTTATGTCCCTCTTCTGGGTTAAAAAGAGACAGCCAGCTTTCTTGCTTATGATATTTGGAGGGTTTTTTTAGGCACTGTGAGTCAAAAGACTGATTTTTCCTCATCAAATGGTCTGAACAGCTCCTGGGTCAGAAGAGCTGGAGTGATGCACTTATGGAGCTCAGCCATCACTGTGGCATTTTCACTCTCTGTAGTTGTTTGCTGACCAAAACAAGATAAGAACTAGTTATAAAATGAGTCTTAAAGCACACTAAGATTAGATTGTTTTTTTTCAGGATAATACTTCCTTATAAGCCTTGGATATGTAATGTCAAGTAGTGTGTAGCGATATAGAAATCCTAAATTTTTGTATTATTTTTTTAAAGGAGTTTGGTATTACTTGAAAGAAATCTGAATCTTTCCAGGAAAGATTTGAATTACAACCACTTTAATCCTGGTTTGGCTTTCATAAAATTGTGCTGCAGGTTATCAGAGGCACTTGGGTGTAACTGGGATAGAGCTTTGATAACAAATTACTTCCCACCCCACCCTGTTGTTTGGAAATACCTGCTGGTAGTGGATCTGCCATGGCACTGCACTGAGCCTGTGCTTGGAGTGCTTTATAGGTCTGGGGAAAATATTCTGAGCACATCAGTGTGCTCATGGTGCTGTTAGAGATGCAGTTTGGGCAGGATGCTCCGTGTGTCTCCTCCCTTTCCAGTGCAGTACAAACACCTTCAGTGACTGACTTCAATCTGCCTGCAGTGCAAAAAGGGCACATTTTACCTGTCCTGGGGCCAGGGCAGTGTTTGTTTACATGGAAAGAGTTGCCTGTTTCCAGGCTCTGACCACAGTGTTCCCATCCTCTTCCAAACAGCTCTCACTTTCCGATCAGCTGAGGACACGTTCTGTTCCCTCCGTCCCTTGGATGTTGTACCCACGTGTGTGCACGTGCAGAGCAGCTGTGGAAAACCTGGATAGCTCTGGCAGGAGGGATGGGCACACAGGGAGGGTATGGATTCCCAGGCTGCCTTGGAGCTCTGGTTTCCCAGGAGTCTCTGTTGACTCAGCTGGCGGAGGCCCAGCACTGACTGTTGTTTGTGCTGGGCTGTTCTTTCCTTCGAGCTCTCTGGGCTCTCAGGCTAACTGTGCTTCCTCATCCCACCTTGTGTCTGATAACACTTAGAGCTCCTCTGGCTTTGGCCATGGAAGTCAGCAGGAATTCTGCCACTGACCTTTGCATCTTTTGATGAAGGGCAACATGTTTGCTGTGCCTTCTGCCCACTCTCACCTTTCTTGACCTTGCTGCTTACCCAGAGTGATGTTGTGCAGGACGTGTATTCCCCACAGGCAGGCTGGCAGGAAGCCTTGTGCGTGCTTTATCATCATGGAAGTGTATTTATAGGCAGGAGGAGGTTGAATTAATTCAGGAAAACTTCTGCTTTTCTTGTATTTGGAAGCTGAATTCTCACTTGCAGCAGGTTTCCAGCATTAGGTGGTGTTTGACAGCCACAGTCGATTGTTAATTCAAGGATGCTCGACCCAGGATAAGTTTCATATTTAATGGTTTGATGAGGGTCTCCACAGACACACATGTCAAATATCTGGCAGATGTTTGTGCTGCTGAGGAAAGGTGCTTTTGATCTGTGCTATAGATGTCTTTGATGTCAATGAGGGCAGTTTTCCATTCTGAGATCTATCAGGGTCACTGCAGTAGGGTAGTTTTTGTTGCTGCTGATTTTTTGGGATCTCCCTCCTCTCATCTCCTCCCTCTGGGTTTCTGAGGATTTCTGGCACCGAGATGTTAGTACTTGCCTTTATTTTATTTGAAGTTTCTTAGAAGTTCGACGTTGACTTCCTGAAAATGAAAGGAGAGAATCTCATTTTCTGCTTCAAAGCTGCTCTGAGGTCTCCGACTCGCTTTGTTTTCGGGGTGTTCTGTAACAATCAAAGGCATTTCACTGTACAACAGCCCCTTCTCAATCTGATCTGCTTTCAAGTGTAACCATATTTGTACATGCTGATGCCTGTTTTATGTCTCCATTTCATTCTTTTTCAAGTCTGTGACCTTTTCTTTAGGATCCTAATAAGCAGTTTTCCCTGTTGGGTACCTCAGTGGGAGTAGATAATTACTACGCACAGTTGTGATTTGATCTAAACAGGCATTCAATCCCAGCTGGAATGAGGCCGTCTCCCACATTTCACACTCTTTCTGGTTGAGGTGTAAGCAGCTGTGACTTTGCTGTGTTTGTTTGTGCCTTATGGTGTGTTTGTTGCAAGCATTGCTTGTAAAATGTGTTGGATTCCACAGTGGAATTACGTTTAGTTTCTGTTTTTAAAGCAGAAATAAGATTTTGGTCTACTTTGGCAGCTTCAAGAAAGCACCTAATCAGATCCCAGTTATGCTCAAGCTGTGGATATCAAGACCCTGGGTACAAATCCCTTTGTGCCGGAGTTGACACTTTTATCTATGTTGTTGCAGAATATGGAGTCTGTGAAAACTTGAGGAAATTGGAGATCACAGGAGTGTCCTGTCGAGATGTTTACGCCAAACGTAAGTGATAGAGCTGATATAAATCTGCATGTCCTTGCTTAGTACCAGTTTTGAGAGCATATAAATGCTGAATATTTATTAAGCTTTGATGGCTTAAGTTGCCAGACTTGCTACTGGCAGGGGTTTCGTCTGGGAAGTTGACATATTTGGAGGCTCATTTAATAGTAAGCAGGTGCCAAGAGCTGGGATTTCTGTGCCTCCCAGTCCTTTGGTGGGAAAAGAGCATGTAATTTGATTTTATAATAAAGTGTATTGAGGGTTTTTCATCCTGTTTTGCCATTTTTGGGTCTTGCTAAGGAATTAATGGGTATTTTTTCTAAGCCTTGATCTCAGTAAAAGGACACAATTATAGGAGAGTGGGAGAGTGCTGTAAGGAAAGGGATGAGCATTCCTCTGGGCTGCTCCTGAAGGAGAAGAGCCTGGCAGGAGCTGTCACTGTGTTTTGGAAATGTCTGTGGGAGTGGGACCCCAACTCCTTAGCCCCACTGTGCCTTCTTGAGGTAGATGCACATCTTCTGTCTTGCAGGAAGGAGGGATGGGGCCATCACTGGATGAGGGAAACCAGAGTGGGCTAAGGACTGGATGGAGGCCTGGATCCATGGAGAGGCTGCCTCCCTGTCCCTTTGCAGGCAGAAGCTGAGCTGTGAGAGTCACCTAGGGAATGAGAAGAGGGCAAAGTCTATGTAACACTTTCCTAAATGCTCTCACTGTTTACAGATTGAGGGATTTCCAGAGTCTAATCTGTTTGTTGATTTAATAACCTTCAGCAGATCTGTCTCACACATGTTTTCAGTCTCCCTTTGCACCAAAGTAGTTTCGGAATCCGTTAGCAGAGTGACACTTGATGTGTGAGCACCACTTCTGTGATGGTCTGTATAAGGTCGATGTCCACATCCATCCAGCAATCCCAGCTAGTGATGGTTATTCCCAAGTTGGAATGATTGGCAGTTGTTTCTGGCTTTCGGGAAAGATAGCCAGCCACTATCTCGGCGTTCCTGCTCAGATCCATCAGCTTGCCCTGTCCCAGACACTCGGTGGAACAGTTTCCTGGTAGTGTCACCCCATTTTCTCTTCTGTCCCATAAACCTTTTTAGTTGCAGAGGAAGTAATTTGGGACTACTGGCAGGACTCACTGACTTTTGCACCCACTGACTGTGCTTCTGTAAATGGGAAATAGGGAACTGAGTGTAAGTGCTAGAAAGCAGAACTAATCCAAGGCGTGGGCTACTGTCCATGGAGTTACTTGATTTTCTTGAGGCAGCAATGCAGACTTTGAGGACCTTGATTCCACTTGGAATTCACTAGATGCCATTTGTAAATTATGTGTGGGAATCTGGAACATGGAAGTTGTGTGTGAGAAATCCTGCTACCGGCTGTGCCTGAGACTGGGGCTGATGGAAACAGCTGGAAGTGAAGAGCGAGTTGGACTTTCCTGCATGGTTGGTCCAGATCCATGAAATGGTTGGTGCTGGTTCCAGTGGAGCAGAGTTTGCTGGCACTCACCCTGCTCTGTCTGTTCAGGTATAAACCCACGGGTGAAGTCGGGGCGTTTTATGAAAATCCTTCCCGACTACGAGCACATGGAGTACAGAGATGTTTACACCTGCCGTACGTACCCCCTGCTGCCTGATGCTTCCTGCACTGAGCACGCACGACATGCTGCATGGAGTGTGGCGTGGCTTGGAGCAAGTGGCTTTGGGATGGACCTTGGGACAGCAGGGAGCTCCCATCAGTCACTTCTGTCTGTTGTGCATTAGAGCGTTCTGACCCTTTGGGGTGACTGGGAGCAGGGCAGGCAGTGAGGTGTGTTGGTCTCCCTTTGAGGTGCTTTCAGTTAAATATTGTCCTGGCTGGGTCCTGGGTTAGAATATTGTCCTGAGTTAGAATATTGCCCTGACCAGGTGCCAAAAGGAGGGTCTCTGTTCCCAGAACAGGAGCACTCACTCTGCTGTGTGTGAATTACTCCTTTCTTAGAGGAAATTATTCAGATACCCTGGTGAGGCCTCCCAAAAGCAATTCTAAATAAGCTTTGAACTGGTAAAGAGCTTTGTCTTGATCCAGGTGAGCTGCAGACAGATCCACAGCCCTTCCTCGGGAAAAATGCTGAGCGTTCCCATAGTAATTCCCTCCCTGCACAGTGAATCCTTTTAAGCACCATCTCTGTCTCTAGGAAACATCCTCCTGCTGTTTCAGAGATCGTGATTTGCCTTTCTAAGTCAAGAAGCTGCTCTGGATTAACTGTTCTTTCCTTCCTAATATTGTGCTGGGGGAAGAATAGTTAAACCCTTGGAGTTTAAGGCTCAGTGTTCAGCTGGAATTGAGGGGGAAGTACTGATCAGTTTACATCAATTAAGGAAGCCAGTACTGTTTGGTATTTATTTGGAGGGGATGTTGAGCTGTCTCTGATGCTCCTTTGGGTCTGCAGAGTTTTGCAGACTCCAGTTACTAATTCAGTGGTGCTTGGAATGTAGGTTTTCACACATATTAATGTGTGGAGTGGATGCTGCAGAGTTTCCTGTGCTGAAGAAAGCAGCTGAGCATGGGCTGTGCAGGGGAATGGAGACTTTAATGTGAGTCAGGACAGACAAACAGCAGCACTAGAGCAGGAATTGGTACAGAGTTTTACGTTTGGCAGTCCTGCCTGTCAACACCAGCTGTGTTCCAGAGCTCGATGGGAAGGAGAGACACGTCCAAGCTGCAAGATGGATTCCTTTGGAGATTGGATATTTGCTCCAAATGTGCTGTTTATGATGTCTCAAATGACATTTAGTGCTGTTCCCTCAGTTGTAAATTCTTGAGCTACCCCAAACTTCTGATATCTCATGCCCCTTTTCTCTAGGGATGTTTTGTGTTACTTGGGGAAAGCTTGGATGGTTGGACTTGCTGATCATAGAGGTCTTTTCCAAAGTAAATGATTCTATTGGTTCTGAGTCCGTCTGGTTTAAGATGGGATTGCCCATTTCCCCCTTTTTCCCCTCCTGCCAGGATTTACCATGGAAGCATTCCCTAATTCCTATTCGTACCAGCAGGTGAGCTCAGATCGCTTTCCCCAGGGATTTAAAGCCACCTGGCTGACACTGAGCTCTTTCCATGAGCAGGTCAGTTATCACCAACCTGGGCACAGCAACTGCTTACATTGTTCCAGCTCATTTTACTTATAGATACCTTGCTGCATCCTGGGAGTCTGGGAGAGTTGCAGTAGATCAGGTTTTTCCTGTTCAGGACCCTCCCCATTCCCTGCTTTTCCAGGCCCATTCCCAGCTGGATTCAAGCCACTTTCCCGTCTGAAGAGCATGCAGGGCTGCTTGTAGAACGTGGATAATATCCAGGCTGGATGAAGGCTGTACTGAAACATCCAGTGGATGTGGGTTTGCTCAATTTGGCGGGATGTGGACTCAGAAATTTGGATAGGCAAGAAACTTCTTCAGGATTTAGCACAGGCAGCGTGCACAGCAGAGGAAAACCTTGGAGAAAGACCCAAGTGCTATTTTCTTTCAAGGAGCAGGAAGGGAAACAACTGTCAATCCATCCTGTCTCCTGCTAGGAAGAGCCAGAGCTGGAATTCATCAGCTTTTCCCTGCAAAGGATACAGCTGCTGGCTCATTGGGGTCCGGAGACACCCCAGGCTTGAAAATGGGACCATGCTTTTTGCTTTGAGACTGGTTTGGGCCCTTGGCCAAATACCAGCATTTTCCTCCGTAACTTCTGAAAGTGAATGGGGTTTTTTTGGCCTCCTCCCTCCTTTGCAGCTCCAGGTTTCAGGGTGGTCGGGGCGGATGCTGAAGGAGGCTGTGTCTGGGACTCAGCCGTGTTTCCTGAAATTGCTTCCAACAGGAGCTGAGGTGGGAGGGACATCCTCATCCCTCTTGGGCAGCTTAGTTTTCTGTCCTAAAAATAAGAATAAATTAAGAAAGCTGTTTTTTATCAGCTCAGTGCCAGACAGGGTAGAAGGCAGACTGTGGTGGGTGGAGCAGCTCATGCACAAACCATTTATTAATGTGTAATTCCTGAGCCGGGAATGTGGTTTGCCTGCTTGCCTTGGTGCTGTTTGTGCTGCACTTGGTTCCCTGGGTGAAACCAGGCCATCAGTCTGAAATTGTTTACTGCACAGGAAAAAGGCTCCTCCAGGCCAGTTGGCAGCATCTCTGGATATCACTCCCTGCTGTCCTAAACTTCCGTGGAAGTTCTCTGCTTTGGTGGAATAAAAATACTCCTTAGTTCTTGCTGTCTGAACTAGTTAATGAAACAAAGCTGGTGGGACAGCTGCACTGACACACAATTCTTCCTTTAAATGGATGCAAAGCAAACACCATTTTTCAAGGCAGTCCTGGAGGCCAGAATGGGTTATTGTGGCCTTCTGAGTTGGCCATGAACATCACTGTAAGGCAAATGCAGTATCTTCTTGCCGTCTTTAGAGAAATAATCTGCATCCTGCTGTTCCTGCCCAAAATGCCAGACTGTGTGGTGTCTTCACGTGAAGGTTACTGGTCATGTCAGGGAATTATATGGGCAAAAGGAATGGCTGACCGGGTAAGGACTGGAGGCAGGTTAAGGTTTCTTCACGAGAGGAGGTTTAAGATCCTTCTGTAACAGCCATTTTCTCCTGCTTGCTGAAAACATTCCTACTTGTCCTTCATTTAGGTGGGATTGAAGGGACACTTGGCTCTGGAATGAGAAACAGAGGAGCCTCCCCTGCTGCTGTAGGCTTTGAGGGGGGTTGGAAGCAGCTTTTGGGCATTGCTGAGATGTAGCTGCTTATGTAGAATTTCTCAGGCCGTGGCTGACCTGGTCACACCACAGGATCTCAGGCCGTGGCTGACCTGGTCACACCACAGGATCTCCTGAGCTGCTGTGATCCCTGCGCTTTGCCCGTGCTCTCAGTGGCTGTTTTAAGGATGCTTAAACTCTGGAGACAAGTTTGTCTACACAAGGCAGGGAAATGCTTTCAAAACATTCAAATTTCCCTGTTCCTTCCTGCCTTTCTGCCTTTCCTTATTTTCTGTTGCTTTGCAGTCTGAAGCATCGAGTGCATTTTTGGTAACTGGAGACGGCAGATATTTTGATTTGGTTTTAGCTCTGGGTATATCGTGTGATTTGCATTAATGGGACCATGTTGCATAAGTTTTCTGGGAATTCCTGGCGAGGTAGGTGGTTCTGCCCCTCCACAGGCCCAGGAGCAGAGAATAACATAAATGTGTGTGAGCTTGTGGGAGGCCTCAGTTCCAGAACTGCCTGGCTGGGGTTGGACACAACCAGTTTTCCTTAGTAAAGGCAGTTGTGAGCGGTATTGGTCAGTGCTATGTGCAGTCTGATTTTCATTCCCAAAATCCCAATTCCTTAGCTTGATGTGCTCCCTTGGGTGTCTCCCTGTTCCCTAGTGCTGCACCGGTACCGGCACATCCTGGGACTGTGGCAGCCGGACATTGGGCCCTACGGGGGACTGCTGAACGTGGTGGTGAGTGAGTACCTTATCCAGGGGCTGTGGTTTTGAGGATTGAGGAGCCTTTTTTTATGCTTTCCAGGCCTGGTGGCCCTTTTCATACCACTGAAAGTCTGAACAATCAGCCCTCAAGCAAGTGATTGGGACCCAGAGGTTCTGGGTTCACTCTTGATTTCTTTTACATTGGACATCAGGAGGAATTTCTTCTCAGAAAGGGTTGTTAAACATTGGAAGGGGCTGCCCAGGGAGGTGCTGGAGTCCCCATCCTTGCAGGTGTTCAAGGAATTGCTGGACGTGGCACTCAGTGCTCTGGGCTGGGTGACAAGGTGGGGATTGGTCACAGAACCCAATGATCTCTGAGGTATTTTCCAACCTAAATGATTCTGGGATTCTTTTCATCATCACCACCTTTCTCCAGAAAGTCCTTTTATTTTTCAGCTCTACCTCAAACAGCCCCAGGAGCACATAGAAAACATGATCAATATTTAAAGGAAAGACTTGTTTTAGAGTTTAATGCTGATATTCCAGTGGCTGGCACAGGTTCAGCAGAGGTTTTAGCAGTGGCCCATCACTTAGGGCATTATCTTTGCTTGCAGCTGAACATTTTGCAAAGGGTTTTGCAGTTGTGTTCTTACACCTTCCTGCAGTTCCCACATTTCACCAGCCATGTCTAAGACTTGTGCATCACATGTAGAGTGATACTGGTGCAAGACCTGTGGAGTCTGGCAGCTCTGGTGGTGCTGGGGAGAGCAGTTAATGAACAACATTTGACTGGGGAGAGCTGAGCCAGGAGTTTGCCTGAAGCCCTTGTTCTTTGCACCAGGGTTCAATAACTGCCAGGTTGAAGTGGAACAAATCACGAGGCCTTTGGGTTTTGCAAGATTCTGTTCCATGAACTGGTATAAAAGTGCATCCAAGTGCATCAATACTTACATGATACTGTGACCTTATAAAGACAAGTGCCTCTGTGGCGCTTCTCTGGTCTCAGATTTCTCTGTTTAGAAAATATCCTGCCTCTGGAATTGCAGGGCCTGAGGGGCAGGGTTCTGTTAGTGCAGGAAAGGGGCTGGCACTTGTGCCTCTCAGCAGAGGAGAGTGTTGCTTCCTGTGCTGCCTGTGAGGAATAGGGCCAAATAATTCCTTGTCCAGAAGGGATAATCATGGGAAGCAGAGTTCATCTGTTGGAATATCTGCCAGCATGAGCTCTCAAACCAATTAGAGCTTGACTTGCTGTGTGGTCTCTCCCTCTGGATCCTGCGCTCCAGGCATCCCTCACAAAGTCGTTTGCAGCAATAAAGTCCTGATCATTTTCCAGTGGTGCAGGAAGCCTTGTAAAGAAACCCACACCCAGGGTGTGCTGTGAGTGCATATGGTCTGGTTTAATTGCTGGAAAGCCATTTGGAAATGCAGCAGCTGTTTTGCAGCTCCTGACCTGGGCCAGAACAGCCTCCAGAGTTTGCTGCAAACTCCTGAGAAACCGCGCAAGGCTGATCTCGTGGGCTTTGTGTCCTTTACCTCTACAGGTAGATGGTTTGTTCATTATTGGATGGATGTACTTGCCACCTCATGACCCTCATGTTGATGATCCCATGAGATTCAAACCTCTCTTCAGGATTCACCTCATGGAGAGGAAATGTGCAACAGTGGAGTGTATGTATGGTCACAAGGGACCTCATAACGGCCACATCCAGGTGAGCTCCTCTGGCACTGCCAGCATCACCTGTCCTTTGGCTCTGGATATGGATTCATCAAAAAAATGGTAGAATTTGATTTCAGAGATGTGGATTTTACCACCTTGTTGTGTGTGTGTATGCCAGTTTTACACTCATTATGTGTCTGACAAGTTGTGTGGGCTGTTCCCTGCTCTGAATTTGTTCCCTGGCAGTAGTACAGTGAGGCTGTTGTACTGTCTTCTCTTGGGCTGGGACACTGTGGGAACACCAGGATGTGCACAGGCTGGGGGAAGGGATATGTAAAATGGCCTTGGGCAGCTGGTGAATGTGTCCAGGCAGACACACAGACCTGTTTTACAGCTCGCTCCAAGGTGAGACCTTGAGAAGATGATGCAGCATCCAGTCAGCATGTGGGATGCTTTGAAGAGCTTCCTGAGAGGTTGCTTGTTTTATTTTAAAAAAGGAAGTTGAAATAGAGAAGCAGCTTAAAACTATTATCTTTTATTAGAATGCTTTGAGGGTTTATTTCTTTTTAATTTCTCTATTCTGCAGCTCCTGCTCTCGGTGCCACTTAATGATTTCTTTGTTGTATCAGATTCAGTAACATTTGTTGTGTAAAGCATTTACTGTAAACAGTCTTAGTTACCTCATCTGAGGTATCTCTGGACAGGTCTGTAACCTGTTAAATTCTCCTCCATGGTAACTACAGATTGTAAAGAAGGACGAGTTCTCCACGAAATGCAACCAGACGGATCACCATCGGATGTCAGGGGGAAGGCAGGAGGTAAGAGTGCTCTGCCAGGAGTCTGCACTGAGGCTGTTTGTGTGTCCCCTTTCTCAACATAAGCTCTTAGCTGATGTTGGGGTGGGAGGTGGTCTCCTGCCTTCTGACTTCTGTGTGTTTGGACATACATGAAAACCCAGGCTGGGGGCTTTTGGCTGAATTAGTTTCAGGCAGTTCTCTGTGCCAAGGTACTCTTTGAGCCCCAGCACCCTCCTCCTTCCCCTGCTGTGACACCATTCCTGTTTGGTAGCAGACCTGTCCAAAGAGAGACAGCAGCACATATTGTACATCACACAACACTCCAGGCACTGATCTCTGTGGTGTTGCTGTCTGAGTAATTAAGATCTTTCAAAGGCCTAGGAGTGAATACCAGCTGCATTTGAATACCTGCTGGTCAGAGAGGCACCTTCCCACTGCTTGTCTTGCTCGAGGGATTAAAGGCTTCATTTGGTTGTTTATCCTGTGTCTGTCAGCTCTACCCAGCAAAGCAGATTCCTGACTCAAGTGCCTGTGTTAAGGTGCAGGTATCAATGTCAGGATAAATACCTGCTCCAGGTACTGGTGTTTGCTGCCAGCTGGCTGCACGTGACAGATCTGATACTTCAGGAATGCTGTAAAATGCCTGTCTGCTAATGGGAAACAGCTGGGTGAAAGGGTTAGCGAAGTGTTTTCTGGTGCTGTAGCAGATGAGAAATGCTTTAATACTTCCAAAGCGCTGCGTTAAGCGTGCGTGGCATTATGGTAATTGGAGGGTCTGGCTTTGGGAGATAAAGCAGGAAGGTTTGGAATATCACTTGGTAGGCTGCTATCTCAGTGTAAGCTGTTATCACACCAACTCATTGCGGGGTATTAACTTGTCAGAGCTGGAGCCGAGGTACTTCAGGAGATGGTTTCAAAGCACCCTTTGGATTTAGATGCATCAGTATTAAATCAGCAGGATTTAACCTCCTAAACCTTCAGTGCCTTTCAAAAGCTTCCTGTTTTATGTTTCACATCAGGACAGGGCACAGGAGTCAGATGATGGGCACACAAATGAGTTAGTGCAAGATACGTCAGGACGTAAAGAAGTAGTAGATGAGCTACTTTGCAGTAACAGGTGATGTTTGTGGTTTTATTCTGAGGAGGTGTATTGGTTCTACCTGTGATTTATTTGAAGGGGGGATGTTTGTTGTGTGGTGACTGATAGTTACCATTATCACTATTTGTTAAGCCTATTTCCAGGCCGGCTCTGTAGCAACACGTGCTTGTTCCCAAATCCAGCCTGATCCTCTGTCTTTGGCAGAGCATATGCCCTGTCTGTGGCTCTGCCAGTGAAACATGCTGACAGGGTGAAGTCATGTTGGGGGACATCACTGAAAGGTCCTTATCTTGCTCCTTTCCTCCTTGTGCTGCAGGAATTCCGGACGTGGCTAAGGGAAGAGTGGGGTCGGACTCTGGAAGACATCTTCCATGAACACATGCAAGAGCTCATCTTGATGAAGTTCATCTACACCAGCCAATATGAGTAAGAGCTCCAGCTCTTGGTATTGAGGCTGCTGCAATTTCACAAGCACATTGGAGCATTTGTCCTGAAGATAAGGGTTTTCCTTGGGCTCTCACAGCCAAAGGAATGCTCTCTCTCTGCAGGCTCCATGCAGGGATACACAGTGCTTTCCAGAGGTGTAATTACAGCAGTAAGAACAAGTTCTGTACAACAAATATGCACAGTAAGGTGCTTTTGAGTCATTTAACTGTGTTTAATTGGAAGACAGGGCAAATGCCTGTGGTCCCAAGGAGTGTCTGCTTATTACCATATTAGTCAGCAATATCCTTTGTAGTGCAGAAATTATACAGTCCCTGAGAAATTGGGGGGTTTTAACCATCACTCCAAGCTTCTAATACCTCAGAATAGTTCAGAGTACAGCCACCTCACTGTAACATATGTTTAAATATGCTTCACTCTTAGGTTTTCTGGAAATTCCAGGGAGTGAGGAAGTTTACTGTGACCTTGCTGTAGGAATTTCCTGGTGTGCTAAGTAGGACTGGGAGAAAAGTGAAGGGAGGGAGAGAGGAAGTGCTTGCAGAGGTGTAAAGCAAAATCCACTAAGCTTGTTGGTATTGCTGAAAAGACAGATCCCACCTCTCTTGGCGACATCCTAAAGCTGCTGGAGGAGCAGAATGCCAACACATTCCTCATGGTAAGGGATTCTCCCTTAACCTCTCTCTAATGTTTTTGTTTTGCACAGCAACTGCTTGACCTACCGCCGCATCTACCTCCCCCCCAGCAGCCCTGACGACCTCATCAGGCCAGGGCTCTTCAAAGGCACCTACGGGAGCCACGGGCTGGAGATCGTCATGCTGAGCTTTCATGGGAAGAAAGCCAAGGGGACTAAAATCACTGTGAGTGCATTTCCCTTTCTCTCAAGTGCTTGTTAAAGTATTCTCAATGCCATGGATGAATAGGAGGGATCTCTGTGTCAGAGATAGTCAGTTGTTGCCACCCCAAACCCTGTTCCCTGGGGGGGTTGGTGGCATTGGGTGAATCTCAGCGCATGCAGAGTAACTAGAACCTGATCTGCAAGGTTTCTTCTGATTCCACCTGGCTTCCCCTTCCCTTCCTCTCCCTTCCAGCTGCTTTCTGTGAGCAGCTGGTAGCAGGTCACCGGAGATCCCTTGCGTGTGTCTGAGGAGCAGGTACCAAATGTTGGCAGCTCTCCACTGAAGTCAGGCAAGTGAGCTCCTTCCTCTCTGCAAGGAGGATTCTGGCAAAATGCAGCCACAGCTTTGACTTTCTTTCACCCTTGCAAGTACAACCTGGCTTGTAGCTTTTGATTTAAAACTGTTTCTGGGAGAGGGGGAAGCAGAGATGACAATTGACAGCTCAGGGAACAACAAGGTCCAAGTGGCCCTTTTTTGTTGCCAACTCGTTGACTGTAGAATCGGGTGAACTCTGTCGAAGTCAGGTGATGACGTGGGGAGGACACAGCTCTGAACTCTGTAGCTCCCTGCCTCTGCAGCTGCACTGTTGCTTCCTGTCTCTAGGGAGATCCCAACATCCCAGCTGGACAGCAGACTGTGGAGATCGACCTGGCACACCCTCTGCAGCTGCCCGACATCGAGAACCTGCGTGACTTCAGCGAGCTGTCCCGCATCGTCCTGGAGGTGCAGGAGCAGGTGCGGCGGGAGGAGCAGGAGCAGGAGCAGCGGCAGGAGGAAGAGGAGCGTTCCCAGCAGGCTGCCTCCCAGCCTGCTGCCAGTCCCCTGGGAGGAGAAGGTGCCGAGGGGGAAGAGACTGCAGCTGGCGCAGAGGGAATGACCCCGGACAAGGCACCAGCTTCCCAGCCCTTCGTGCTGCCCATGGGAGTCATCTCGAGGAATGAGGACTATCCCCGGACCTGCCGAATTTGGTAATGGGGACTGCTGGTGCCAGTTGTGCCAATCACTTTTTGAAAGGGAAGGGGGAGTCTTTGAGGTGTGTCCTGTATTTGTGTGCCATTTACCTGCCTGCAGATTCCCAGTCCCTTGGGATCAGATTTCACAGAATCCCAGAATGGTTTAGGTGGGAAGGGACCTCAAAGCGCATCTTGCTTTACCCCCTGCCATGGGCAGAGACATTTTCCACTAGACCAGGTTGCTCCAAGCCCCGTCCAGCCTGGCCTTGAACACTTCCAGGGATGGGGAGTTCACCACCTCTCTGGGTTCTGCCTCTGCCACCCAATCTCCCACACTCTTGTTTGCTCCCTCTTTCACCACACTGCCATCTGCCATCCCACTTCCTTGCTAGATCTTATCCTGCTTACTTCTGAAGCCAGCACCTCTCCTGTGTTCCACACACCTCCTTGTTTTTTTGGTGTTTTGTTTCCCAGAGCTGCCCAGCTCATATATTTAGAACTCTGTTCAAGCTGCTTCCCGTTCCTGTGTGTGTCATTTGTGTTCCTTGGCTCTGGGAACACAGTGCTCTCTCCCACCCTTCCCTGGCCTCTGGTGCCTTGGGGCCAGACCTGGAAGGTGTTGGACACTCCAAACAGTAGGTCCAGGCATGCAGAGAGCCTTGTTGAATGGGAGCTGGAATCAGTGAAGCATCACACTAAATGAAGTGTGGAAAAAGAGCCCAAAAGCTGAGGCTTAGGCAGGTGACATTCAGCCACACATCTGTGCTCATGGAAAAACCTACCAATAGCTGGTTAATCCCAGAAGGCTCCTGCTGTCACAACTGAGTTGTGCTTGGATAAAACCCTGCTCCACCTGCTGCTTGCTCGGAGGTGGGACTGACCTTTATTCCTCCTCAGATCATGGTAGATTTTTCTGCTTTTTAGATTTTTCTGTCCCTTCCCTTCAGTTTTGCACAAGGTTTGTCTCTCAGGTCACCCTCTCAACATGCCTTTCATTTCCTGTGAGGATTGTCTGGGGCCTCTGTTGATCCTTGAGTTGCAGAAGTAAATCTCAGATGGGCTTCTGGGCTGAACTACAGAATAATTAGGATGTGCAGGTGCTAATTAGAATAACCCAAAGCAGCAACCTGCAAGTAGCCGTGGAGAGTTTCTTGTCTTAAAATGGCATCAACAGGTGTTTAAGAAAAGACTGGATGTGGCACTTAGTGCCATGTCTAATTAGGTCATAGGTTGGACTCAGTGATCTCAGAGGTCTTTTCCAACCCCGTTGTTTCTGTGTGTGGGCAGCGTTTTATGTGAGGAAAAACTGAGTGTAAAACTCGCTGTTCTGTGGCGCCCACCAGCGTGTTTGACAGCGACTTCATCTGTCACTGATGTTGTTCCACGTTGTTCGTTTTTTTACTAAACACTGGGTGATCCTGGCTGTTTCTCACCCCTCTTTTGCTCTCCTCTCCTGGCAGTTTTTACGGGACGGGGCTCATCGCCGGCCACGGCTTCACCAGCCCCGAGCGGACGCCGGGGGTGTTCGTGCTCTTCGACGACGACCGCTTTGGGTTCATCTGGCTGGAGCTGAAATCCTTCAGCCTCTACAGCAGGATCAAGGTCTCCTTCCAGAACGCAGAAGCGCCTTCCCGTGAGGCCTTTGATGAAATGCTCAAGAACATTCAGTCCCTGGCGACTTGACGGGTGGTTTGTGACGGACAGGGCTTGGGGTTGCAAAGGCTGCTGCGCTCCCCCAGCCAGAGCTGGGGGGGGGATTCCTTGCTCTCGGTACCTCTGGATAAAAGCATGCACTTTTAATAAAAAGCCTTTTTACCCCAAATGTACACACCCCAGTTAAAATATCCATGACTGCTCTTTCCTCCCTGCCACTCCACGCTGCTTCCCAGCAGTCCTTGTTACCCAGTCTGTGGCATAGCTTTGTAGAGCTGAAGGGATCCTGCAGAGGAGGAAAAAGATCTTTCTTACTGCAAAAAAAAGAATGTATTGGGACAAAAATAATGCCAGATGAGAGGGACAGGCAGTGACAAAGCATGTCCTCCTCTCCAGAGAAACGTTTCTCTGGGTGTAGCATTGCCAGGAGAGGGTGGTGTGATACCTTCATCCTTGGCTTAGGAATTGGAGTGTGTGGTTTCCTTTGGAGAAGTACCCTGAGCTTGGCAGCGAGGGGAAGATCCCCACTGCAAATGAGTGTGTGTAGCATTATCCTGGCTTCTGGAGCTTGATGGATGTGCTGTCCCTGGGGCTCCAGGTCTGTGTGTCTCCCTGAGCATAGAGGAGATGGTTCTTTTTTCTTACAGGAGCTGGGTGTGGAACTGGAAATGGGTGTAAACTGCAAAAGCTGATGTGTTCCAACTGCTTTGTATCTGAAAGATTCACCTCAGGTCTTGTAAAAGTGGGTCTGAAAATGTAAAGGAAGGAGCAAAAAGAAAACCAACTGTGAGATAAGGGCAGCTGGAGCCTGCTGGCTCTGATCTGTGATGGGCAGCAGAAGGTGCCACGTGTCACTGTCACTGGTGTGACCCCAGCTGGGTGTCATTCCTGTATCAGGTTGCCCTTTGCAGTCCAAAGGAGCGACGAGGGATTCTCCTCGTGTTGCTGTGGCTCCTTCTGGCGCCTTTTGCAGTGGGTGCTGACAGGTGGGTGCTGCTGCTCCACTCACAGCACCCTTCTGTTCCCTTTTAGTTGTCCTTGTCTCATCCCAGGTGATTGTTTCTTCCACAGAAAGCTTTTGAGCTTGATTTCTTTCCATGATACCTGCATTCTGTGGCAGATCTGAGCTCCACTGGGAATTGTGGGCTGCAGGCAAGGAAGTAGATTCCCTATAGACTGTTCTGTACAGGAAATCCTGGCCAGTGCTCATCTACAGACTGAGTTGTGCTATAAACCATCAGCATTAACATGATCCTTTGTTGCAGTTTCCCTCTGGCTGTGATGACAAACTCCAGGTTCCTTCTCTTCTACCCAGATCAGTGTCTAAAAAAAAACCTCTGCCTTTACATCTTCTGCAGGTTTAGGTTTGTAAATGTGTCTGTACATGTGCTGGGAGCTCAGTCCCTGCCTGGTTCCACTGCCTGTGAGCAGCTTTTATTCTCACTCTCACAAGGGCTTTTTGCCATTTCTGGCTGTCGTGTGTTCCCTCAAGCTGTGTGAGAACCCAGGCTCCAGCAGAGACGTTGAGCAGCAGGTCATGTCACTCACAGGATTAATTCCTGTCTCTTTGGATAGAGTTTTACAAACGTCTGGGAATTTGAAGGTGATTTAGGGCACTTTTTTCTTTGTTTCCTACAGCTTTGTCAGGAGTGGAAAAGCTGCCTCAGTGTTAGAGGTGAGGAGCTGAAGTGTTGTTACTGTCCTGGTGAATAAGCTGTGAAAAGGAGGTTGGTTGTGAGCAGCCTGTCAGAGGTGTTCCTGTGGGCATCGGCAGAAGGAAGAGTCAGTTCAGATCACACAGGGCTGGGAGAGAGGGAGGTGGCAGTTCCTGTGCCTTGGTGAGTGGGCAGAGAACTGACCTGGAGCTAAAATCAGGCTTCTCAGCCTTTTGCTGTAGCTGCTGAGCTCTGTGCAGAACATGTGCCTCATGTTGCAGACAGAGGTTTCCAGGTTTGATGCAGGTTTCTGGGACACCTAAAGATGTTCAGTGCTGGGTTAATGGTTGGACTTGACGATCTCAGAGGTCTTTTCCAACCTGAGTGATTCCATGACTAGGACTCTGGTAACTGGGTGGCCAGTTTATCTTGGAGTTTGCTGTTAGGCTGGTGCAGTCAGCGTGTTGGCTGCCTTGTGTTCTCTTTAACAGCCTAAAGGGATGAGAGATGTCCCCTTTGGAAGTTGTTTCCTTTGCTTGTCCCAAAAAACAGCTTTTCTTCAGCTGGATCCATAGCTCTGATTGCAGATTCCTCCCCACTTCAGTGTCCCCACAAAAAGTAAAAATCATAGAGTTTTACACAACTGACTTGATAGTTTTTGCATTCGGTTTTTAAATTAAGATTAAAAATTTTAAAATTGAGATTAAAATTTTATAAATTGAGATTTTAAAGTCCAGACTGCATTGAATGCCCTGCAAGCACTTGCCTGGGGCCTGAATCACTCTCCTGAGTACTGACCTGACTCTGTATCTTCCCTCCTCCTTGCAGCCTGTTACGATGGCTTGGCTGAGTGTGTAAAGTGCGTTCCACCGCTGTCATGAAAGTTGTTACCTGCAGCTTCCCAGGGGGCTGCTGGGGAGTGCAAACCCATGGATACCAGTTGTCAGGAGGGTTTTGCTCCGTGCTGAGTCTGGGTCTGCTTTGTCACCTGGGCAAGGACTTGTTGGTTGGCTGTTGGCACAGGTTGTAGCTTGTCGCTTCTGAACCTTTCCAGTGCCAGTATCAAGGGTCTCCTGAAGGCGAGACCTGTTTGGCTGGCTGGAGAGAAGGGCTTTGTGGAGTCTTGATGCCTTGTGGGAATTTTTCACAGCTCAGCTTTGCCCCTGTAGTGGCATCTTTTTATTTATAACTCACCTGGTTGGCCTCAAAATGTCAGGATGTGCCTGATTAAAGGCAAAACCGCCGGGACCCCCGGCTTTGTTCTGTCTAGAGCAAAGGAAATAGCAAGTTTGGTATTAATATTCCTCCTCTGATACCTTTTCTCACCTTCTGCTGCTCCAAGCCTGGCAGGTTTTCCAGTTTTTTGTGGCATTTCAGAACAAAATTCCCCCTGATTTGGCTGGGGGTGAGTAAAGCTGTGAAGATGGTGAATTTGGAGACTGGCAGAAGTGCTGGGGGTGCTCCTGTGCCTGTTCCTCTGTGCATGGCTGCATCAGTGCTTTCAGAGCAAAGCAGGATAACATGGTGGGGAGTTAAAACTCACAACTCTGAAATCTTTGGGAAAGGGCAACGAGCAAGGGGAGCGGGGACAGATTTAGGAGCAGGCAATTTGGATCTGAGGATCACCCATGGCTGAGGGGGATGTGACCAGTGTCCTGATCCTGCCTTTCCTACAGGGAAGCTAGTGCTGACAGGACAGGCTTTTGCTGTGCTGGTTCATCTTCAGTACAGGCTGTACCACCCCCTGCACAGCATGTCTTCACTGCATACCCTGCTTCTTTCCCAAACCCTAGTTTTCCAGCTTGTTGGGATCTTTCTGTGAGCTGTTGACAGGGATAATGTGTGGTGGGGCCTTGCAGATGGCGATAAATTCCTGGTGCTGACGTCTCCTCGTCCTGTTGGCTCTGTGGAAAATCTTGGGGACAATTGGCTTGATTTCTTGATCCCAGATGGGTGGAAAGTGCTGGCGAAGATGGAAAACAACTTGTCAGGGGTAGGAATACTCTTGGCAGAAGCCTTTTGCATTAAACAAAAGCATTTGCAATGAGGCTGCAGAGCCCCAATGGCCACAGCAAGACCTGGGGCTGAATTCTGGCTCAGGAACAAGTGAGTGGTTTATGTGCTCAGACTGTTTTGTGCTCCTCAGTCCTGCTCTCTGTGTTGTCAAAACACATGGATTTGGCCAGCTGGAAAGCAGGAGCATCAAAGCTCCTCATGCAGCCAGTTTGTTTGCCTTGGGCCTGATTTCAGAGCTGTGAATGTGCTGTGCTCGGGCGTTGTGGTTGTAGGAGACTCTGCAGTGCATGGGGATTTGTCAGGCTGGTTTTTACTGAGGAGGAGGAAAAAGGGTGGAATTACTTGTAAGTTTGGGTGTGAGCTTCATTCTGGAGTGAACAGCAATGCTGCCATAGGAGTCTGGAATGGGACAGCAGTAGTCAGAGGGCAGTTTGTTGGGAAACAAGTACTGGGGAGAAAGGGAATTCCTGTGCAAATGTGCTTGGAGGTGTCAGCTACCAGGAAAAACCCAAACTGCAGCTGGCTCAGTGTTTACTTTTAAACAAATGACTTTTTATTGCTTTTTATTAATTTAAAACTAGTGGAACTTAATGGGAGTGTTGAGTGTTGTGTGGAAATGGATTGTCTAATCTCAGTTTGCTAGTTTAGGGAATGATAATGGATTAACTCTCTCTTGTAGCTGGTTGCTCACGTGGCCAATAACCCTCCGTTTGTTCAGCTGCCAAAGGATTGTGCTGCCCTCAGACAGCATCACTTACCAGTGGGACAGTGAAATATTTGAGATGTGAAGTGGAGGATAAGGTACCAAACTGTGAGTGCCACTGACCTTTGGGGTTTTTGTGTGCTGAATTAAAATGTATGATTCTGGTTTTTGTTTGGATTGCAGTCTTTTTAATTTTTGAGGCAAAGAGCACTCAGATCAACTGTGTTTATTAGCTTAATTAAAGCATTCTGCACTTTTTTTTCATTGATTGATACTCCCCCTTCCCTGTTTCTGTGTGTATTTTGCACTCACCACTTTAACATGACACTGATGGATTAATCTGGGCATCTCCTGTAGGCCTTGACTGTAAATAAGTCTCTATAAAGTACCCCGTGGTACTTATTAAAAATGAAGGTGAAACACCAGATCCCTGCTTTGTACAGAGGGCAGTGGGAGCAAAAAGGTGAGATTTTCATTCCAAAATACCATTTGACATCCAGCACCTTGGTTTCATGCCACAAATATCCTTGTGGAACATAGTAACTTGTAGTTTAAACACCTCACCTGCCCAGTCTGCTCCCCTGTTCAAGGGAGGGGGTTTTGCCTGTCCTTTTCTTTGTGGGTTTGAGAGGAATGGGATGTATAAACCCAACACTTGGCCTACTCCATCCTGGGTTTTGGAAAACTGAGCGAAACGTGTGTGTTACTTTTACACCTGATCATTGTTACCCGAGAAGCCTTTTCCAATTTCAAATAATAAAAAGCAATGTTTTGTGAACTTACTTCTGGTTGCTTCCTTTTTTTTTTTGTTTTGTTTTGTCCCAAAGGAAGGTGTTGGGTGGGTTCCACCCTTCTGACATGCAGCTGCCTGTCTTCCAGTGCGTGATAGGAATTAATTTTCCCTCCTTTTGGGAAGGGAGCAGTTAGGATTTTCTCAAAATGTCAGGCACGTCCCACACACACCTCATGCTGAGAAATCCTGCTTCTTCCTTTGTCCCTGTTTCCCGTTCTTTCCTCCTGCATCTTCCCTGGGGTGCCTGTGGTGCCCGACCCCCTCCTGCAGCAGAGACTGGGGTGGCAGAACTAACGACCTGAACCCTCACTGCCCTCCCAGCCACAGTTTTCCCTTGCTGAAAGGCAGCATGAGGTAATCCTGAACTACTTTTTTCCATTCTTCCTTCCACTTGATCTGAAAGGGATCAGCTGGCACAAAACCAGCACAAGGGATGAGGAGGGGGATGGTGTCAGCCCCCTTCTTCGTGGCATCAGACTTAAGAGTCGTCTGTATTTCTTACACTTCAAATTCACACCCACTTCAGCTCTGAACTACTTTTCCAAGTGAGGGATTATGTTGAAATGGGAGAACTTGTGGCATGAGCTCAGCTGCCACCATGGAGCCGTTCATGCTCCTGTGCCAGGACGTGAGTTGGAGCCCCCAGTTCCCCGTGTCCTGCCTTTCCTGGAGTGGATGTTGTGCTTTGAGTTTTGCAGCCCCATTCTGCGGGTAAGTTACTTGGCAGATGATTATTTCTGAGAGCAAACCTTGGCTGTGGAGGACTAAACTACCCAAGTTTGGCATGAACTCCTAGTCTGGAAATGGCTCTGCCTTAGTGCTGGTGGTTAATCCAGGCTGGAGTGCACTGTTAGAACTCCCCAGTGCCTCTGTGAATGTCTGGCCTCTTCCGTTTCCCCTTTTTTATGTATTTTTATACCACCAATGCCTTCCCCTAATCCCATGCCTTAATTTTCTTGTGCTACAGGCTCATCTGACCCCACTCCTTTAAGCTGTGTTATATGTATGATCACACAATCATTCCAGCCTTAGCAAGGGAAGAGTAAAACACATCCACAAAGTGTGCAGTAACTCCTACCATATGTTTGGCCTTGGAGGAGCACAAATGGAGTTTCTCAAGTGGCAGCATTGCTGAATACCAACCACATGCACCTCCCAAATGCTGGCTTGGAACCTTCCCTCTCCTTCCAAAGGAGCTGGGAGGTGTGAGGGATCAATGCTGGGCACTTCTGCTTGGGAGGGTTGGAATTTTTCACTGTTCTCTGCTCCTCAGCCATGTGTTTTACTCTGAGCTCCTTCCCTGCTTGGGAGGGGAGCATCACCTGCCTTTCCTCCTAGTGCAGGAGGGGTTGGAGTGGGACAGAGCGTGGAAGTTCCTGTGTGGAATCTGGGGACCAGGGGAAGAGGGAGGAACCTTACCCATCTTGCTCAGTGAACCGAGGGCTGGCATTTCCCAGTTTCCAAGCCTTTGGAAGGCACCTAAATGGGGGAATGTTGGTCTGTTCACACTGGGTTCTGCCCTCCCCTCTCTGCATCATCCCAGCGAATCGCCTGGAGGAGAATGAGCAAGTTGGTGCGTGTTCTTCCCAGCAGGGCTTTGTTTCCTCCTCTTCACAGTGCAAAAGGTTAATTAACGGCTAATTAAAGACTCCTGAGATCCTTCTGCGGTTCCTTAGAGCCGTCTCCCCTCGCTTTGCCCGCTGCCACATTCCTGCCGTCATTAACCTCTGTGGGTGATAGGCTCCACTCCTGGCTCCCCACGCGTGTGGCTCTGCCCGTGGGACTGGGGTTTAATGTCACATGGTCCTTTCAGAGCCCCCCGTGGGTGTCACCCCCATTGGAGTCACACCGACGGTCCCGGGGCCGCGGCGGGCGCTGCGGGGCCGCGGCGTGTCCGCCAGGGGGCGCCGGGAGACCGGACACGGACACTCGTGGGAGCGGGATCCACATGGACACGGACAGGGACACGTGTGGGATCGGGATCCATATGGACATGGACACGGACACTCGTGGGATCGGGATCCACATAGACACGGACAGGGACACGTGTGGGATCGGGATCCACATGGACACGGACAGGGACACGTGTGGGATCGGGATCCATATGGACATGGACACGGACACTCGTGGGATCGGGATCCACATAGACACGGACAGGGACACGTGTGGGATCGGGATCCACATGGACACGGACAGGGACACGTGTGGGATCAGAATCCACATGGACACGGACAGGGACACGTGTGGGATCGGGATCCACATGGACATGGACAGGGACATGAGTGGGGCCAGGATCCACATGGACACAGACAGGGACACGCGTGGGACCAGTATCCTCATGGACATGGACACTCATGGGACTGGGATCCACACAGACATGGACATGGGACCAGGATCCACATGGGATTGGGTTCCACACAGACATGCATGGGACCACACTCATCCACACGGAGACATTGTGCCCTGGCACCTTTAGGTTCTTGGGATTGGGCACCCACAGGACTTGAGATCCCTAAGGCATCCCCTGGATGGGACATATGAGGGCACTCATGGGACTTGGGACCCTGTTTCCCTGCTCCTGTCACCCTGTGCTGGCTCTCACTGTCAGCCCAGGTCACTCTCTCGCTTGGTCTGTCAGTTCAGGCTGTTGGTGTGTCCAGTGTCCCCCCAGCGTGGGCAGGGTGCTGGAGGGAGCTGGGGTGGCAAAATCATTCCCGATGGGGCTCCCAGTGGGGAATGTGGGCTGCTCCGGGGTCAGGCTGGGAGAAGCACGAGCTGGAGCATCTTTCCTGCTCACCCCCTGGGCTGTCACACCACCCACCCCTTCCCGCCCGGTCCCAGGCAAACCAGTTCCCATCATCTTGTCTCGGTCTGTCGCTCCGGTACCTGAGGCACAACGCAAAATTCCCTCCCCTCCCTCTCTCCCTTTCAGCCTTTGTGCCTCACCTCTCTTGGAAGCGTTTTCCCCAGTGGCTGGCTTCTCCCTGGGGCTTTCTCATACCTTGCCTCACCCGCAGGAACGCAAATTAGTCACGACCTGGGACACATCTCCCCACCCACCCCGCGCCCATAGTCTCAGCTCTTCCCACACTCTCGTTTGACCCCGTGTCCCTCAATCCTCATTTCCTTAACACCTGAGCTCCCGGAGCAAGTGTCCTTTTGGCAGTGACCTTGTTACCAGCTCCAGTGTGTTTATTCCATCCCTGCTCCCAGCCTATTAGTGGGGTGATTTGCAACCAGCTGCCTGACGTTCCGTGATCCCGGCTGGAGCAGCCGAGCTCCGTTACCTGCCTGGCTCAGCCCCTGCGTGTTGCTGCTAATTAAAAACAAACGAGGAGGGAATGGCTGCTGAGTGATGAGCTGGGTGGCTGTGACGGATCTGCTCCATTTAGGAGTTCTGTGAGTTGCCTGGATAAATAATGCGGAAATTTAATTTTCTGCCGCTGTGGAAAAGAGGGGTCTTGGATATTCCTTGGGAACCTTTCAAAGCATCTTGCCTGCTGTAAAAGGGAAACCTGCCCTTGCTTGGGACCCTTCCCAAAGGCTCCCGCATGGATAACGTGCTTGTTTCATCCATGACCACATCTTGGCCGGTGCTCGTTCGTTAGGGAGAAGGTGCCAAATTGGCCCTGTACCACACAGTGTCTGACATGGGGGCAGCTCAGGGGGAGCCTTTTCCTCTCCAAAACAAGTGGATACGGCAGCGCTGGGGAAAAACACGGCTTGGAGCCAGGAAGCAGGAGCTGTACCCCGGCCCCTGCCGGGTTGGACGTACAATTCCCCTCTCCCTCTTTGTTTTCTCTAATTGCACAGCGAGGCCTCCCGGGCACAGCCTGTTTCTTACCCCGTGCTGGTACAAAGCTCTGTGGATTGGGGCTGGGACGTGCTGACCCGGGAACAGGGAATACGACCTTGGGAGAGGGATCTAACCGGTTTGGGCTTCCCCGGGGAGCGATGCTCAGCCGCTCAGTGAGCCGTGATGGTAACTCTCCTCTCCCGTGCTTTTCCCTGGGGGATTTAAGTGCTGCTCCCAGGGGAGCTGCCCACGGAGCAGAGCCAGATGGATCCCCCCACTCCGGCTACCCCAGCTGGGGCATCCCCAGGTCCCCTGGGATGGATGGAGGCGCTGGGGCAGCACCACAAATAGCCAGAGCAGAGTCCCTGCTGGGGTCTCAGCAGATTTAACATTTTCCTTTAAGCCTCTAGGGCGGGATATCAGCTTCTCCTGCTGGGCACGAGTCCCCTGCAATCTCCTTTCCCAGCCACTTCCTTGCCTGCGGCTGGGTTGTTTCCCACTGGAGAGGGCTCAGGGAGGCAAGGTGGAATTACAGCATTACAGACAAAGCCTTAATATAATCTTCCCTGCATGAACAGTGTTGCAGGGGGAAGACACGGGGAATGTTCTGCGGAGCGGGCTCCAAATGAGGCACACAGGATGTAGGCGGAATTGCTCCATCACCGCTCCTAATGGCTTAACCACCAAAATCCATATTCATAAATCAAGCCAGGAGCGGGAGCGACCTCTGTTCAGCTCTGCTGCCGAGCCGTGGTGCAGCCAGAAATAAAGGCAGATTATATATTGCAGGCAGCAGCTCTGCAGAGATCTGCTGCAGCTGCCACGACTTGGCCTTGGCGTTAAGTGAGCCCAAGGAGAGACGATACAATCAAATCTGTCTGTCGGCGGCTGAAGGATTAGCTGAGTCAACCAGGAAAAAGCTGAGCTAATTTATTGTGCTATTTTCAGTGCTGAAATGCACCCTGGATGGAATTTTACCCTCAATTAGAGATCTCGCAGTTCTACAGAACGTAATCATCAAAACTGTGCTTTTTCAGTGTGTTGACGGTTTGGATTTGGGCACTGCAGTGGTTGGTGGAAGCTCTGTGGCTGAGGTGAGCTGATGAGATCTGGGAAGTAGAGCCATTGGAGAGATGAATTGGATGGATCTCTTCCCTCTGGCCAAGAGAACTGTGCAGGGAGGAGACTGTCAGAGACGTGTTGGCAGAAGGACTTGGCGATGTCTTACCCATCATGCAGGGCTGTCACCAGCACTGGCTCTGATCAGCTGAGTCTTTTTCCTTCCCCCCAAGGACACAGAATCCACCATTTTCCACCTTGAACCCCCTGAAGTGTCACTGGAAAGTCCAGCACAAAGTCTGGCTCTGCCCTTTTGCAGCTGCCCTTCAGGTATCATACAATCCCAGAACAGTTTGGGTTGGAAGGGACCCTAAAAACCATCCAGTTCCACCCCCTGCCACGGGCAGGGACACCTTCCACTAGACCAAGTTGCTCCAAGCCCCGTCCAACCTGGCCTTGGACACTTCCAGGGATGGGGCAGCCACAGCTTCTCTGGGAAACCTGTGCCAGGGCCTCCCCTCCCCACCCTCCCAGGGAAGAATTTCTTCCCAATATTCCATCTAACCCTTCCCTAAAGTGTGAAGCCATTCCCCTTTGTCCTGTCCCTCCAGGTCCTTGCCTAAAGTCCCTCTACAGCCTTCTTGGAACCCCTTTAGGCACTGGAAGGGGCTCTAAGGTCTCCCCAGAGCCTTCTCCAAGCTGGATCACACCTCCGAGCCAGGCAAGCATCCCCCGGGATGCCAGTGAGATCTCCCAGAAGAGATGCCATTTCAAGGGCCAAAAGACAAACAAAAAAAATCAAATCGAGGTGAACTGAAGTTTTAACCAAAACTGGTTTTATTTTACCCAAAATTGAGCTGTTTACTGGTGAGTTTGGCAGGGGGGAGGAAGGGGCTCTGCAGGGATCCCGGGGGATGCAGGGCTGGCTGCTCTCCCAGCCCAGAGCGGGTCCAGGCAGCAGCTCCCTGTGACGGAGGGGCCAAAAATAGAAACTTTCCCGCGAGCGGGGAGGAATAATACTTTTCCTGACACTGTTCAATAGCCTTGAGGCTGCAAACCTGGTGATAAGCAGCTGTTTGCCTGTGCTCTGGAACAAGCGTGGTTTATCTCTTCCTTGTTCCAGCCCTGGAGGAAAAAACCCAGCGATTTTGCTGCCGTGGGACCCCCAGGTCTGTATTTTATTATTTCTGTATTCCAGCAGCACCTGGAGATTTGACTTGAATTACCAACCCTGACATGGCCCTGCCGTGCTCTTGGATTAAAAGCCAGAAGCAGGAGGTGCAGGGGAGCTCTGCAGGTTTTGGGGGGGGGTGATCTGGGCCAATCTGATTCCTGAATTAGTGGTGTTTTGGGGATTTGGGAAGTCGGGGATGTGGGTGCCCATCCGGGCTGCTCCCCCCCGGAGCTTTTCGTGGCGCCGGGAGGAGGAAACATTTCCAGCCGCCTGTGCAAACAAGAGGCCCCGAGGAGGAAACACAGCAAGTCATGCTGGGGAAAATCCTGACTTCCTTGTGCAAAGCTCAGGGCTCCAGTAGAGGATTAAATCCCAGGTAAAACTGAGGTTTCCCCCCTCCCTCTCTTGCCCTGCTCCAAAACTTGTGCTTTCAGGTGAGGCAACGCCGATGTCTTGTCCAGGACATGGCAACGTTGGGTTTAGTGGTGCAGAGTTTGGTGGTCAGGAGAAAACCTTCCTGATACCCTTCATAAAAAAATTATATTCAATATTAAGCTCATTTTAGGAATTTTATTAGCCAGCAGCTCTGGGTGATGATGCCTGTAACACTTTAGTGGCCACAGCCTCTTGCAGCACCAGCACGGTGCAGGTTTAGCTGAGTTTTCCCCTCTATAAAACTCAAATCCCCTCTGCTTTCCATCTTCTCTGATGCATGGCTGATACAACCAGAGGCTTTTCCCAGCTTCAGCCCATCTCTGGGAAGTGGGATGACATTAAATTCAAAACAAATTACTTTGTGCATTCGAGTGAGGCTGCTCGAATGCATTTTCTTTCCCTAATGACGGAGGCAGTGGGAATTGCAGCACCATTAATTCCTGCTTTTGCCTCCTGTGAGTTGTCAGGGACTCTCCCCTTCGCCTGGTAAATACCTCATTCGTTGTGTCAGATGCTCTGCTGTGTCCCTGGAATCTTTTGTACAACCTCAGTGCTGAAAAATACCCCCAGCAGCCTGGGAATGCTGTGGGGTGAATCCCAGAGCTGCGGGATGCAGCAGGGATGAAGGGTTTACAGTGAGCTCCGGAAGAGACAGCCCAATCCCAGCATCCCACAGCGTTTCCTTCTGGTTTGTGCCTTTTGAACCCTTTGGGGTTCCTGGCTGTCGGTGCAGGGTGAGGAGATGGGGCAGCTGCCAGGCTCCAAAGAGTTTCCAGCCTGGAGGAAGATCAGCCGTGCTGCTGGCTCTTGGAATGGGAAACTGCCGCTCAGAGGACAATAAAGGTTATTAAATGTCAGGGAGAAATAAAGCTGCCTTTTTTCCCCCCTTTTTTTTCTGTTTTTTCCTCCTGGCTGCTCTGGTTTGCAGGCACTTCATGCTGCAGTCGGAGCAGGGGAGATGGGGACTGGAAGCAGCTGCCTCAGGGCATCCCATCCACTCTGGATTTGGGATGGGGGGTTACTCCTCAAGCATTTGGGGGTTCCAGCCACAGGCCAGGGGCCTCCAGACAGATTAAATGGTTGTATTCCCTTAGTGGGCACAGCCTCACAGGGGGTTAAATAGGTTTGTACTCACTTTCTGGGATGTGGGATGCATCCAGCCGGCTGCTAAAGTGTCTCCAACCCTTTGCCAAGCACAGGGTGTTTGTGACGGCACAAGGGGTGGTGACACCAGCTTTGCTGGCCTCTGCCACACCTCCTGTCCCAGCCCTGTGTCCTCGTGGCTCTGGCAGCAGGAGCACCAACAGGTCTTTCCAGTCCTGCCTGTGGCTGTGTTTTAGCACACGGTCCCTCCGGGAGGTCCCATCGGCACGTCGGGGCGGCACCCGGGGAGAGGGAAAAGCAGCAGGTGCATCACGGCCTCACCTTGTTTGGCCTTTACTTTGTCAGCTGTAGCTTTAATTAATCATTGGACACCGGTAAATGGTGGCGGAACTGCCTCTGTCACGCCAGGCTGTGTCCGCCCGGGACTGGGCACGCAGGGCATCGCCTCCGCCAGACACTTTGGGAAGGAGCAGCTCCAGGAGGCACCGTCCAGGGGCTGAAGGTAAAGGGCATTTTGGGGCTGGGGGGCAACCTGGGGAGTGGGCTGGGGCTGAAAGTAAAGGGCATTTTGGGGCTGAGGGGCAACCTGGGGAGTGGGCTGGGGCTGGAGAGACCCCTTGGGGTGCCTGGAGGGTGAGTGTCACCCTGCGTCATGGCTGATCCCACCTGCCAAAGCTGGTGGAGTCTGCTGGGAGGAAATACTGAGTGCTGACCTGCATCTCCCATGGCAAGGAGGAGGTGTGGAATGGTAACAGTTGGCATATCTGGTGTAGTTTGGAAATTGGGCATTTTTTCGGGTGGTGAGAAGGGTGATCCCAGGGGTCAGTGATCAAAGTGCAGCTCCCACGAGACCCCACATTGTGGTATCTCCCTTGCTCCCCCTCAGAGGCTCATCCACAGCATCGCTGTGACATATCCATTCCCTGGATTTGTCCCTCCACTGCTGCCTGGTCCCAGTTTAACAGATGGCTGGAGTGACAATTACTGCCTCCAAAGACGATATTTATAAATTCCTTGTTGGGCTGTTATCCGGCATGTGATGGAGCTTTACACAAACAGAGAGCTGGGAGTCACTGCTGGCTGCTGGAGCTGGGAAGGAAATAACAGTGCACAAGGCACTTCCAGAGAGCGTGGGGGGTTGTGCTGGGGAAGCAGCTTTGGAGGGTGCAAGTAAAATCATAGAATCATGGAATGGTTTGGGTTGGAAGGGACCTTAAAGATTAACTTGCTCCAACCCCAACTTGAAACGATCACTTAGGGGTGACTGGCACTGGCTGGCTGGCATTTCATCCCATTCCATCTCAGCCTGACCTATTCCATCTGATCCCATTGGGAGGAACGTGCTGCATCACAGAGAGCTGCAGGACTGTGAGGTGAAGTTGCCTCTCATGGCTCCTGGAGTTAATTTAGTTGCTTTTATCCTTTTCTTGGTTATGTTGCTCATGAATTTGGAAGCTCTTAATGCAGAACAATTAGGGATGGAGTTCCCTGGGGGTAGACTGATTCCCTTTCTGGAAATGCAATGATTCTTTTGTCCTCTGTGTTCCTGCCCCTTGCTGCTGACCAGGGCAGTTGATGGCAATGCCGATGCTCCAGGCTGCAAGGTGGGGATTGCAGAGGTGCTGGTGATGTTGGGAAGGAGAACACAGAGAGCAGGGAGGTCTGCAGGGAGGTCACACCTGAACAGAATGCTCAGTAGAGGATGGGTAAGGTGGCCTTCTCAGGAATCCTAGTCTTTGCCAGAATTTGGAAATAAAAGCAGGAAAATAGCAAACAGTCCTTTGCCAGCATGTCATGCCCTTAACACCTGCATTCCTGGGCTCGAGTCATCTGTCCCCTTGAGCTGGTGACATTCCCTTTGGTGCTGTGGCCTCTCTATCTCCTAAGCATCCCCTACACTCATCCTGTGCTCATGTCCAAATGCTCTGGGGATCCTGGGGCTCCTACCACCTCCTCTCCTGTGCGTGGGGCAGTGGTGAGGGACCACGCTCTGCCTGGGGAACACGGTGCGGTTGGAGGTGATGCTTATCCATGGCTTCTGGTAACTGAGCTGGGAAAGGGAGAGGGGACATGGGACACAAGTGCTGTGCTGGGCAAGCGCTGAAGTGTCACAAGCACTGCAGGTGCCACCAACAGCTTGTTTTGGGGAGGCTGGGGGAGGCACAGTGGGGTTTTGCCCAGTGCAGAGCTGCAGTTCCAGGCTGCCTTTCCCCATGAATCCCATTGGTTTGCACAAACCAAGGGATACCCTGCCATGCCAAGGCTCCTTTCACGATGCTCTGGGAGCCACCACATGATGCTGGTGAGTTCCCCAGCCCTGTGACACTGGAACAGCAGAACACTGAGCTGCAACCTTTGCCCTCCCAGCAGCCCCATGCCTGCTCCTCACCCATCCCACTGCCTGGCACGGGTGGGAGGGATCAAAACCAACCTCCTTCCTCCCAGCTCTGCCACTGCTGGTGCACCACGTGTGGTTTTCCGTGCTCCCAAGGACTGTTTTACCGGGAAATGAATTCCCCTGGAGCTCTTTCCCAGGGCCATGTCGACTTGCAGGAAGCGAAGGTAGTCACGAACGCCCGCGCAGGCCCGGGATATTCCTGTTCTGAGAGTTTGGTGGAGCCAAACATGATCCGGGTGTGTCTGGAGGGGAAGCAGAGGGAGAGGAGCCCCCCAGTCCTGCTGCTCAAGCCTGTGTGAGCTCAGCCATCTGTGTTTCCCATTATAAACAGGCTCAGCTTTCCTTTTATGAAAATAAAAATAGGTTTCCTTTTCTGTGGCATAACTTTTTGGTGCTCTGCAGATTCCAGGGAGGCTGAGGGTAATTATAACACTTTCATCCTCACTCGCCTGCCTTGCTGAGCTCCTCTAGCACACGTGCTGTGACAGATGTTTGCTCACTGAGAGGACCCCGGGGAGACACAGGAAGGGTTTTTCCTCCCTGAAGGAATTAGCATCATGGAGGTGTGTGGCTTTGACAGCCTGTGCCAAGCTCTGCTTTGCTCGGCAGAGGGGTAAGCTGTGTCCCCCTGACACGGGATCCAGCTGTGGGATGGCCTCAGGGAGGGCAGAGCATCCCCAACACCTATCCATGTGCTCTGGCATCTTCTGTGTGAACAACACGCCAAATTGCCATGGTCTGGGGCTTGGTTTGTAACCTGGATCCCAGCTGAGATTTAGAGAGAAGCTAGAGGTCAGCACGGGGCTTGTCTCCTCCAGGTCTTCCCCTGTGTCTGAATAAGGTGGAGAAAACTCTTTAAAAACACATAAATCTCAGCAAAGGAGAACTCCTGGCTGTGTCTGGCTCTTTACACCAGGACAGAGGGAGGTTTTCCATGCCCAGACCAGTGGTGTGACACGCAGGTGATGTGCCAGCAGGATGTGAAGCTGGGAGTGCAGGTGTATCCCTGTCCTTAGCCACTTCCATACATGAGAGAAGGAAGCTCTGGTGACTTCTGCACTGGCGAGTCAACCAGGAATAAGGAAACAGAAGGATTTTCCCAACTGCTGTGCAAACAGGGGCGTTCAGTACGGGAGGGTCCAACTTAATGCCATAAACCAGATTGGATTAGGAGGGATTTGCAGAGGGCCAGTCTGGAAGAGCAGCTTATTTAGGTTTTTAGCAGCCGTGTCACAACCATACATGGTGTGGCAACACTCTGTTGCATTGTGCTGGTGTTGGGGTGTTGGGTTTGAGGGCTCAGGGAGTGGCCTGGAGCTCTTGGGCTGGGGAGTCTGGGCTGGGAGAGGGCTCTGGAGTCCAGATCAGCACCAGGAACCTGACATCTTCCTTCTCTTGGGAGTCTGAACCAAATCTTTTAGCCCATGAGGTCAAGGAGGGTGAGTATCCCTTGGGGCTTGGGTGGTTTCCTGTTGTGAGTCTTTTTAATGCAAATTGATTTATCCTTGTGCAAGAGACTTGGTGATGTTGAAGTATCTTTTTGCCCCTGTCCCTCTCTGTGTGCTTTGGCTCTGCTGTGCTGGTGGCACAGCTCTACCCAGAGCAGTTGCCCCTCTTTTGGGGGACTCAGCCCCCACCGTGGGGCCAGCCTGGCCACTGGTGTTACAAGACCTTGGCTTTGGGGCTTTTATCAGAGCTTTCATTTTGTTTCTCCCTGCTCTTGCTCTGCCCCCATTCCTTACAGTGGGATTTTGCATCATGAGGGGCAGTGGAGGGGCAGCACAAACCTCTTCTCTGTGACAGGACCTGAGAGAATGACATGAAGCTGTGTTAGGGGAGGTTTAGGTTGGATATTAGGAGAAGGTTCCTCATCCAGAGGGTGGTTGGGCACTGACCGGGATCCCCAGGGCAGTGGTCACAGCCACAAGACTGACAGAGCTCAAGAAGTATTTGGACAACGCTATGAGGGACAGGGTGGGATTGTTGAGCCTGTGCAGGGCCAGGATTTGGACTGGATGGTCCTTGTGGGTCCCTTCCAACTCAGGATACTCTATTATTCTGTGGTCCCTCTGCTGTCCAAACCCTGGCTCCTTCCCGGAGCTGCTGCTCTTCCCTTGGCCCTTGTGCCTGACCCCGCTGCGCAAGGGAGTGAAGCAAAAAATTGCCCAATACCTTAGTAACTTCCACAAAAGAGCTGCTTCCTGTTGTAGCTGCCGAGTAGGTGGGGGTGTCACCCTCTGCTCAGCACCCACCCTCCTCTCTGCCTCCCTCCTGGTGCTGGAGATCCATCCCTGGCAGATGTGAGCTCGGCTGTGTCACTGCTGCTGCTGGAGTCTTGCCGTGTTGTGATGGGGAAGGGAAAATAGGGCACTTATCGTGTGTGACAGACACAGCCACCCCCAGAGCCTTTGTCTGCAGAAAGGGAAGGGAGTGATGAACACCCACGTCAGAGGCAGCTCTCCCTGTGCCAACGCTGCAGCTGCAACCCTGGCGCTGGTGGGGCTGTGGGTGCCCATGGGCTCCGAGTGCACTGAGGAGGGAGGAGGGTGCTGGAGGAGAGGAGAGATGTGGCTGCCAAACAGGGAGGCTGTGGGGGATAATTTCAGGCTGAGGATAGAGCTTGGAGAGGGGTCGCCCTCCCAGGAGCGAGAGTGTTTTTAGGGGAACCACCATGGAGAGGTTTCCACAAGCTGCTCGAAAAATCGTGGACATCTCATATGGGTGCAGGAGGGTTGATAACCCAACATGACCCTTGGTGGAAATGGGCTGTCCTGGTCCTTGGCTGCTTCCAGCCGTGGCAGAGTAACGGGGTAGATGATCTCCCAGCACCTTGTTAAGGGGAATAATTCCTGGGGAGGGCTGTGAGCTGAGGTGGAGGAGGTGGAGGTGAAACAGGGAGAAGAGGCACAAAACTTACTAGAACCATAGAATGGTTTGAGTTGAAAGGGATCTTGAAGATCACCCCATTCCAATCCCCTGCCACAGGCAGGGACACCCACTAGACCACGCTGCTCCAAGCCCTGTCCAACCTGGCCTTGAATGCTTCCAGGTGCCAGGAGGATGTGTGCTGGTGCACTGCTGGGGTTTCCATCTCCTGTGCTTCAAATCCTGGGTCAACAGCAGAATCAACACATAAAAATAACTAAATAAAGATCAGCCATCCACGTGAAAATCCAACCAGCAAGAGCTGGCAAGGGGGAGGCACTAAAACCCTCCCCATTGTGTTATATAAAAATTGGGGATCTGGGAGGTGTTTTTACACGTCACTTGCAATTTCTGAAGTCTGGTTTAATTATAATAATCACCCCTGGCAGACAGTCGATTAGTGATGCTCTCGGATTTCTGCTGAGCTAAAACGTTGTGTCACAAGCGCCTTGTTTCCTCCGTGGGCTGATGTGATGATGAAGGGGGGGTTGGCAGCATCCCCTCCGTGTGGGGTTGAAGAGGGCAATGAGCAGTTTCACACTAATTGGCACCATCTGAGATCTCCTGACGAGGATGATCCATGGCAGGAATGACTCACTCGTCTCCCTCACTCCTGCCTGGCTCCAGAGGACTGAAAAGCCCACGGAGGACTTTGACTCTCTTCCAAGGGTGCCCTTATGTGGCAGCACCTGGGTTTGGCCAGGCTTTGCCAGGGATGCTGCAATCCTCATCCCAGCAATATTTCCCTGGGTTCATACAGTTTGCTGCCCATGGGCCATCCCTCCATGGCATCTCCAGAGGGGGAGGATGCTGTTCTTACAGTCAAGCCTGGTTTTTGCTCCCCAAGGGGATCAGAACAGGACTGGCTACTGCTGCCAGTCTTTCAGGGTGTGCTGAGTCAGCAGTCAATGTTTCCCTGTACATGGGGGATGCTCTGATGCATGGAAAAGCACTCTGCTCAGAGTTGGGGTGATGCTGGAGCAGGGAGGAAAAGCAGGACTAAGGATACTGGGCTGACACAAAGGGGGGGTGTTCCAGCCTCCCCTCGCTGTCAGGGAGTGCCTTCCACTGCCTGAGGGGGGCTGCTGCTCCCCCAACCCTCAGAGAGACCTACTGGGCTAATGCAGGCATTGCCTGGGTCCTTTTGGGAGGGCTGAGATGCCCTGGCACAGATACTGGCAAGGGTAGAAGTGGAGGGGTTGGTGGCCTCCTCTACACGGTCATTTAATTCTCTTTGTATTAGAGACTCCTTGTCATTGAGAGCACCCCAGAATTGCCACTCAGGCTTGTAACACCCTCCCTGGGACAGCCCTCCCAGGGTTCTCACCCTTTCTCCATCTTTTGCCACAAAAACCTTGGAGCTTTTTCTCTGGGGGGGCCAGGAAAGAAGCTGGACCTCAGTGGTGCTGCCTCCGATCAGGCAGCAGTTCCCCTGAGCATTGCCCTTGTCCCGTTGCTGCACCATCCAGTTCCTCCTCCCCACTGCAACTTTCCCGTCTCTGATCTCATTTGGCATTTTTTTCCCCATAGTGTCTCACCTGGGAGGAGCAGAGCAGGTAACTCACAACCCTCAGGGGTCTGAGTGATGGGGAGGCTTAAAAACCATCTAAAGGTGATGGAAAGGGCTGGAGAACCCCCCTTTGATGGGGATTCCACCTAATTTTGGTTAATATTTCAGGTGTCATTATGCACAGGGGCTTGCACAGGCTGCTTTGAGTGGTAGAATTCCCTTTTGATGGGGACCCACCTCATTTTGGTTAATATTTTGGATATCTGCATGTGCAGGGGCTTGCACAGGATGTTTTGGTCTGGAGAACTCTTTGAGGGGGACCCCACCTAATTCTGGTTACTATGTCGGATATGTGAGTGCACAGGCTGTTTTGGACTGGGGAATTCCTCTATGAGGGGGATACCACCTGATTTTGGTTAACATTTCGGATGTCTGAGCGCACAGGGCGTTGCACAGGCTGTTTTTGGGGGGTGACGGTCTCGGTGCGGGGATCCTCCCGGGGGGCCCTGCTCTCTCGGGGGCTGCGCTGGCCCGCTGCCGCAGGAAAAGGGGCCGGCGCGGCTCTCGGGAGAGACATCGGCGCTCGGCCGGCCGTGAAAGCCGTGGCCAAATTACACAATGAGGTTTTCCCTTGCCTTTCCCGGGAGCCGCCAGCCGGGCTGTGCGCGCAGCCGTGCGTGCTGCGTGGGCACCCGCGATGCGCCGGGGCTCCGGAGGGAGGGATCGCATCGTCCCTGCCCCGCATCCACCGCCGGCGCCCACGCCGGACACAGCCCTGCCGGATGCTGCTGACCCACCGGCGAGCCGGGGTGCTCCGAGGCTCCTGGGTGCAGGTAAAAGCGAAGGGAAGGAGGGAGGGAGGACGGGGACAGGGGACACCAGCTCCGCTGTGACCCCGCGCGAGGACAGGCCTCGGCACGGCTGGGGTTTAATCCGTCCTCTTTCCCCATCTCCCGCCGGGTGGTGGTAACCTGCTTTTCCGTCAGCACCCACCTCCCTTTAAACTCAGCACATCGGTTGGATGCATCCATCCGTCCTGCCTGGGAAGGATGGAGGGTCTCCATGTGCTCCGAGGGTCCCCAGGCTCCACCAGCAAAAGGCTTCAGCTGTGCTGCCGTGGCGGCTGCATCCTTAACCCATCCGCAGGGGCTGGAGGCAGCTTCTCCCGTGGGAGTGGGGGACCGAGTGTGTTCAGGGCAGGGAAAACCACCCGTGCCTTTTGGGGAGCTCATTTCCAAAATACAGCCTGGCCCCCCCGGGATGGAATTTTGCTGGTGAAAATGGGAATTGTGCAATAAGCAGCTGCGTTTTGGGGCTCCTGGGGATGTGCGTGTGTGTCGTGGGGGGTGTAAGGGCTGTGCTGCTGCAAGTGTGAAAGGAGAAGCCGCTGCTCCGCACAAAAGCCCGGCTTACGTAGCACAGGTCTATTCAAGAGACATTTAATTCCCCTCTGAAGTCCAGGCGAATGGGGAGCTGCCATCTGGTGTCTGATGGCAGCGGGGGGAAAGGGCTCTCTGGGAAGCGGAGCAAGCTGGGAACTGCTGGGCTTCAGATTCCCTGGAAATGGCTCCGTTATTAGGGCCGAGCGAGATGGTTCAATACAGTGCCCCGTGTGGGTTTAAGTTGGTTTGGGGAAGGGGAAAGATCCTGCCTGTGCTGCCCACCCGGCAGCAGTGCCCTGACACTGGGGTCAGGAGAGGAGATGCCGTTGGGGAAAAGACCCAGTCGGCCAACACACATCACGTGCCAAAAATCCTCCTGCATCAGGGACAGGGACCCCAGTGCAGGCTCAGGGCAGAGCTGGGTGCTGACCCTGACATGCACCGAGTGTGTGTGGTCTCTGCTCCACCTGTGCCAGTGCAGCTGAGTGCCGGTCACAGCTCAGAGACCCCCTGGCATTCGGGGAATTATTTTTACGAAGTTACAGAGCAGTAATTCCTGTGCAGTGCTGCAGCATGGCTGCGCCTCAGCGAGGGCACAGCTCGAGCCCTGACAAACAGGGAGCGTGTCCCTGCTGCCAGTGCCGGGAGCAGAGCGGATCCACAGCGGGGACAGGCAGATCCAGCGTGGGGGAGTTCCAGCTTTCCAAAGTCCCGGTGTTTGAGCAAGGAGGTTTGTGTGTTTGAACGTCTGTGGGGTGCTTTGGGATGGGGTAGCTGCGGTACCTCTGGATTTAGGGTGGTTTGATGGGTCTGGCACTCAACGGGTCTGTGTCCCTCAGCCATGACCCTGCTGCCAGGCTGTTCTCCCTGTGGGAGAGACACAGGGGAACAAGACTGACCAGTTCCCTGGGAGGAAACAGGCCGTTCCCTTACGGCACAGGGAGTTTTCCTTGGCAGGCACACAGCTTTGCCCACGGTGCCTTTGCAGAGCCCTGACAGGCTGGCTCAGTGCCCGCTGTGGCACGTGCTTGGCTGGGACAGACCCGTGGGTGCAGTGAGGGGGATGGTTGTGTGGTGTCCCCAGCGGGAGCAAGTGGCATTCCCGTGTCAGACTCCACATACCAGCTCGAGTGGGCAACACAAGCCCCCGGGACCTGGGTGTGCTGTGCACAGGGTGATGGGACAAGTGTGGATCTCCACGGTGGGCTGCAGTGTGGAAAAGTGCCAGCACTGGGAAATGGCACTTTTCCCTGTCCCTCCAGCAGTGGTGACTCCCTGTGTGTTCCTCTGCATCAGGGCTGCATCCTCTCCAGGGCAGCAGGATGTGGGATGGGAGGAGGCAGCAATGCTCTGACCCCCTTCCTGCAGGTCAGGAAGGACTTGTCCCATGACACAGCTGAGAAACAGAAACATGGGATGTGTTTAAACAACCTCTGCTGCAGAGCAGCCTGAGCCCTGCCCTGGTCAGGGCAAGATGCTGCCCACATGCTGCAGGAGCATCTCTCGCCCCCGCACAGCAGCGGGATGAACACAGCCCTTGGCATCCACATCCCTTGGCAGGGCATGGATGCACTGCCGGAGATCTCTGCGGAGCTCATGGCTGTGTCCATGCACAATGTCCTAGGGAGCAGAGCCATCCCCTCTGGACTGCCAAGCTAAGTCCTGCAAGAATATTAATTGTGTCTTTCCCCCTTTCCTGGAGCTGAATGTCCCCAGGGGCTCTCAGAGCCCTTGAGCTACGTGTGCAGGTGCCATCCAGCACCCAGGGAGCGGAGAGACAGGAGAGATGGACTCCTGCAGCTACAAGAAGACAGCCAGAGGTTTCTTCACTTTAATTACGGTTTTTAATCATCCTGACAGCTCCAGGCTGGAGCACTGTCTCCATGTAGGATGCAGATGCGAGTGAGGGTTCGAGCATTGTCATTATGTGGGATGTCACCCACAGCCTGAGCTGATAACAGGGATTATCTGAGTCTGTCATCCAGCTCTGGGGACAGGGTGGGAAGGAGCTCATGGGGATCCAAGCCTTGTGGCTGGGAAGTAAGGAGAGCTGGGCCTCAGACTAGCCAAATTCTGCTCCCCTCTGGGATTTCCATCGCAGCAAACTGGGATTGGACCCCACTTCTCAGGTGTGAATTGCTGAGGTCCCTCATCAAACCTGACCTCAGCATCCAGCACACCTGGAAAAAGCCCCAGGGGGAAACCATGCAGGATTTAGGGGTGCTGGGAGATCCTTAAAGCTCATCTCATTCCAGCCCTCTGCCATGGGCAGGGACACCTTCCACTAGACAAGGTTGCTCCAAGCCCCATCCAACCTGGTCTTGGACACTTGCAGGGATGGGGCAGCCACAGCTTCTCTGGGAAACCTGTGCCAGGGACTCACCACCCTCACAGGGAAGAATTTCTTCCCAATATCCCATCTAACCCTGCCCTGTCAGTGGGAAGCCATTCTCCCTTGTCCTGTCACTCCAGGCTGTTGTCCTAAGTCCGTCTCTTTTTTTTCTGGAGCCCCTTTAGGCGCTGGAAGGGGCTCTCAGGTCTCCCCGGAGCCTTCTCTCCATCGGTGCCAAAAGGGACTTTGCAGCTGCCTTGGGAGTGGGAAGGGCAGGGGGCAGAGGGATGGATGCATGGATGGATGCATGGATGGGTGGGTACATGGATGGATGGATCACAGCGAGGTCCCTGCAGCTTGCGGGGTGGTTGGAGGTGTCAGGTTGCCGGGAATGCCGAGCTGGGCTGCAGCTGGCTGGCTCCCTACGGGCACCCTGCCAGTCCCTGCTGTGCCGCAGCCTCTGGGCTGCTCCTCTCCCGACAGAGAGAGAGGCCTCGGCAGCTCCTGAGTGCAGCAGTGTCCATGTGGCTCTCCCGGGACGCAGGTTCAGGTGTGTGTGAGGACAGAGTGTCTTCGGTGTGAGGGAAGGGGGGACAACAGGGTGCCAGTGGAGGGGGAGGTGATCGCTTGTGGTGGGTGCGTGCTGGTGTCCAGATTTCTGCCACCTGGGATGACTTGTCTTTCTGCCCCTGCCGTTTCTCAGCCCTGGGGACTGTGGGACAAGGGATTTTCCCAGCTATCTGATGCTCAGGGAGGCTGCAGTGTTTTATTCCCCTGCTATCCTGTGGGTCTCAGCACTCCACTGCCCCAAAGGGTCCCTGGGGATGGGAAGGAGGAGGAGGAAGGTGCTCCTCCTGCACTCCAGGGGTTATTTTCCCAGAGACACTGTGCTCTGCTCAGTGAAACACGTCAGATTTGGTCTTATTTTGAACTCTTTTTTTGTCTGATGAACTGGACATTTGTCCTTTGGGGTATGCTAATAAATCTGGGTACTTTTGCTCTGGGGCTGGTTGCCTGTGTCCTGGGTTCAGTTCCCTGGAAGGCAGTGGGGCTGTGTCAATGTTGCTGTTGTGCTAGGTTTGTCACTGTTACCTGTCACCTGTGCTGCTGTCTCTGCTCCTGTGCCACCTTGTGCTGGCCCCGTGCCCGGGTGCTGCAGTGGGGCTGCTTGTACCAGGGTCCCCTCTCAGACGTCTTCATTTGCCACCTCCTGGGGCAGAAACGTTCTCACAGAGGACACGAGTGACTCTGTGATGAAGAAGCAATTTCAGGGCAGCCCTTTCTTTGCCCTTTTTGCTGCACAGCAGCTGCTGAGGTGCTGTCTGGGATGGGCATGTGCTGGAGCATCGTGGTCCATTGCCAGCAGGTGCTCCTGGAGCAGAGCTGCCTGTGGCCTCTGTACCTCCTCTGTAGGACCTTTGCAATCTGGGTTGGATGCCAAAAGTAATTATTTGCAGTTCAGAACCCTTGTCCTCATCCCATTACAGTTTCTGTTGTGTCCAGCATCCCCTTTCCATTCCCCATTTAAGTCAATGTGTGTTTAGCGCTGGGACGCTCCACCTCAGAGATGATCCCCTTTCCAAATGGGTCAGACAGACCCATGAGCAGAGAGGAGGGCAGGAGAGAGGAGGGTGTTTCTCCAGGGCTGCCCTGGAGAATCCCCAGTGTGTTGCCAGCTGCTGGCTCACGCCAGCCCAGTTTTGCCCGTCAGGCCACGACATGTCACATCCCAAATATGACATATGGAGCTCGGACTCAAACTGTCTCTTTTCTGGGCTAAAGGATAGAAAACCCTCTTGAACTGTGCTGAAAGCACATGAGCACTGCATGGGTTTGCTGATTCACGTGGCTGACGGAGAGCAGCCAGCCCTGTCTGCCTGGTGTGTCCCTGTCCTGTCCCTCCGCTGCTGATGGGCATCCTGGGGACATCGTAGGTGGTGGCCTTGCCCAAGGTCCATGGTGGTGGTTCTCTGGGGACCTGTCCTCACTCTCATCCTCCCTCTGTCTTTCAGATGTCCTGTGCTAACCTGTCCCCTCTCAGAAGGTCCTGCCTGCCTTAGCCAGCATCCTGCCTGCGATGGCCTCCACACCTCAGTGAGGGGCAGAAGGACAAGTAGCAAGTCCCTCCAACACCACCACATCCCCCAGGAGAGCCATGGAGGCCCCTGTGGATGTGCCCGTGGGGAACCTCATTGACTTTGATGCCGAAACACCCACCTGCGACCCCTCAGAGCCCGCTCCTCCCACTGCCCCCAGTGACAACGGGCACCTGGGGGATGCAGGGGACGGGCACCTGGGGGACACAGGGGACGTGGCCAGGGAGGAGAGCGATGCCACCGAGTCGGCGGACAGCGAGAATGACATGGGTGACTCTCCCCGGCACTGGAGTGGCTACCACCGCTCCTCCTCCAACGAGTCCTTCTCCTCCAGCCAGAGCACGGAGTCGGCGCGAGACGAGGTGATGGCCGAGCGCCGGGAGTTCATGAGGCACTACGTGGAGAAGATCTTCACCGGGGGGTAAGCAAGCAGGGCCAGCGAGTGCTGCTGAGCCTGCTGCCAGGGAACATCCCATGGGATGAGATCTGGCTGCTTTCCCACTCCGAGAGCATTGGTTTGTGTCCTTTCCTGGGCTTGGCTGATGCAGCTTGTTGCTCCACAGCGTCAGAGCTAAGAGGGCATGCAGGCTTTGGCTTGCACTCCTCTCCTGAGCACATCCCAGCTCATCTTCCACCCCCATCTTCCCTCCCCTCTTCTTTGTCCCCTTTCCCCTGCCAGGGGCTCGCTGTGCCAGGGGGCTCACCGTGCCGGGGGTCTCCATCTCCTCTCCCACTGTGCATCTCTGCTGATGCCCGTGCAAATGCCGGTGGCTCACACGTGCCCCGGGACCCCCAGGCAGCCCTGGGCTCTGTCCCCATCCCTGTGGTCTCTGTATCGCGGTGTCTCAGCGCGTCAAGCAGGATCGAGCAGACGGAGCGTGATGAGCAGCAACAGGGCTTGTTTTCGCTCTGGGGCACCGCGCCTGTCTCTGGAGCTCAGTTTCTGCTCGCGCCGTCCTTGGCTCTTCCCTTCTCCCTCTGCCTTTGGTTTCCCCCCTGCCAGGAAGGAATAAAAGAGCAGCGTAAGCTGAGGGATGACAAAATGGATGCTTCCATTCCCTTCTTCCTCTGCCTTCCTCCCGGCATTGCAGCACCGGGATGTTGCTGCTGAGGGATCATGTGGGGGAGCGCAGCTGTGCTGGCTGCATGGGGGACCCCGGTCACATCCTCAGCTTTAATGGGTGTTTTTTAAATTTTTCCTCATTTCAGAGAGGATTTGGACCAAGAGGAGAAGGCCAGGTTTGGTGAGCTCTGCAGCAGCGAGAATGGGAAGGGCAGGGAGTGGTTCGCGAGATATGTGAGCGCCCAGGTAAGGGGAGTGATGGGGAGGGAGCAGAGATCCTTCACTAGACTTTTGAACAGCCTGGGCAGGAGGGTCAGAGTCACAGAATCACACACAGAATCACAGAATATTCTGAGTTGGAAGGGACCCACAAGGATCATCGAGTCCAACTCTTAAGTGAATGGCCCATACAGGGATCAAACCAGGCCAGGGGAATTTAACTGTGCCCCAAAGCAGTATTTTTGGAGGGCAGAAACTTGAGGAAAGGGAGGAACCTCAGTACAGGGAGTACAGAGGTGAATAAATGCATCTCAAGGCAGTTGAATACATACTTAATGCAATGTGGGAAAGCACTCATTTGTTTTATTTAAAATTAAATCTCACCAGCACCTGGAAATGACCTATTCCCTAAAAGAACCATCCAGAGAGGCAAACCGCTGTTTCTGAGGGGGAGCCAAGCTGTGTGTACTCTTTGCCCATGTCCCATAGTGGAGGTCCCAGGGTGGGCTGAGGCTGTTCTTGCTGCTGTGCTGAACCCTGGGCTCTGTCTCTGCAGCGCTGCAACTCCAAATGTGTCTCAGAGCAGACCTTCTACCGCCTGATGCAGTCATTCGCCCTCGTGCTGTTTGAGTAAGTCCTGGGGGGAGTCTGAGGCTTTGTTGCAACCACCAGAAGCCCCTGAGATCAGAGCCATGAGGCTGTTTGAGTTTCCATTACTGGGTGTCTTCACTGAATCCTCCCTCCATGTCAGGTGTCACCAGATGGATGATTTCAGCCCCGCCAAGAACCTCATGACCATGTGTTTCACCTACTACTACATAGGTAAGAGGCATCTGCACCCTTGTGCAGGCTTTGCTGGTGCTGGGGACCTGTGTGATGTGAACCCTGTGCATGGGAAGCGTGGTGGAGGGGCACCCCAGCTCGCCTTGTTCTGGGTGACACTGATACCGAGTGGAAAAGAGCCTCCATGTCTGAGAATCTATGGATACCTGGCAGAGCCCCTTGCTGGGGTGGTAGCTCATGGGGATGCTGGTTTGGCATTGGCATTGGCATTCTAGCCGGGGATGTTCGCATGTGACAACCCCCAGATGTTCCCCGACCCTGGGTGTAGGATGTGAACACCCCAGCCCAGAAGCACCTTGGCTTGTTACGTGGTGTGTGGTGGTCGCTCCTCCACAGGGGGGCTGGATTTTCTACCCAAAATGTGGATGAAGATAAAGACCTACAGGAATTGGGGTGGGATAGGATCTTAGGTGTTTCCATCTGGCTCCTGGTCTTCGTGGTGCATTTTGTAGATGGAGCAAGTCCCCCAGGAGCTGTCAGCACTCAGGACCATGAAATTCACTGAGCTCCTGATGTGTTTCCCCCAGGCAAGCCCCATGCTCTGCCCTTGGAGGCCAAGGAGAAGCCCACGGGCAGCATCGACTCGTACCTGAAGTCGGCGAACACGTGGCTGGCAGAGAAGAAGGACATCGCAGAGCGGCTGCTGAAAAACACATCAGCCAAGACAGAGAATGTCAAGGGCTTCTTTGGGGGCCTGGAGACCAAACTGAAGGGTCCTGCCACCAAAAAGAGCGAGTGGGTACCACTCCATTGGGTGGGCAGGGTGGGCTGGGGCTGTGACCGAGACAGAAACCTCCTGGGTTACCATGGCCATGGGAAGGTGGTCTCTAGCCTGGTCCCATGCTTTGTGCACTAGTCATTGTCACCTCATGGTCTGGGAGTCCTGTGTCCCTTGGGTGTGGAGTTATGTGTTTCCAGGATCGTGGTCTTCTGTGTCATCTCTGTGCTGGGTCTGACTGGGATGGACACCACCATCTCCTAGTCACCTTTCTGACCCCAGGGAAAATGGCACAGGAGTAGGGAGTCTTTCAAATGAGGGTGCTTCCTTCACCAGGGGCATCATGGGCTGTCAGGGGGGACAGGATTTTTGGGAGCTGACACTGTTTTCTGTGCCACAGCGAAGGTGAGGACAAACCGAAGGAGAAGCTGAAGAAGACGGGTGAGTGGAGCCAGGATTGCTGCAGTGGGCATGGTCAAGGCATCATGGGGGAAGGAGAGAGGGCTGGAAATGCTGGAGTTCCTTGTTTTAGAACAATCACAACTCTTGTCCTTCAAGGAGCTTGTCCTCAGTGTCACAGGCTGCAGAGGTTTGGGCATCCACTGCCCTGCACTTTTGTGGTGCATCAGTCTCCCCCAGTCACTGTGTGTGCTGCCAAACCAGTGGTCCAGTCCCTTGAGTATTAGTGGGCTAATAGCTGCCCACAAAAAGCAGCCAAAGCTCCTCTTCATGTTGCTCTGGATGTATTGAAGATGAGTGTTTGGTTTTCAAACCATCACCGCTTCTCGGATGCCAAGCTGGGAGGGGAGGCATAAAATCTTTGCTTGGATGGGAAGCTGGGAGTCGTCCAGACCTTGGCATGTGACTGTGTCCCCCCCCCAGTTTCTGTGCAGAGCCCAGAGGAGGAGGAGAAGAAAGGAGAGAAGATCTACCTGTACATGCACCTCAAGCAGCAGCCAATCTGGTAAAGCCCCCAGGGCGAGCTGGTTCCTGCCTGGCATTGGCCTCCATGGGGAGGGGGTTTGTCCTCTTGTCCCACATGTTCTCCAGATGTTCATGAGTGCCTTTAAGCTGCTGCCTCTAACAGAGGTGACCTTGGGCTTTGGCACATCCCTTGTGCTAATGAGAGCATGTTTGCAGCCACAAAAGAGCTGGTCCAAAAATGGATCAAATCTGCCAGACTTGTTTGGGCCATCCTCGAGTCACCTCCTGACCCCTGGGTAGTGGGTGAGCTTGGCTCTGAGAGGATTTGGGGACAGGCTTGGGGAGATTATAGAATCATAGACTGGTTTGGCTTGGAAGGAACCTCAAAGCTTATCTCATTCCACCTCCCTGCCATGGACAGGGATGCCTTCCACTAGACCAGTTTGCTCCAAGCCCCATCCAACCTGGCTTTGGGCACTTCCAGGGATGGGGCAGCCACAGCTTCTCTGGGCAACCTGTGCCAGGGCCTCACCACCCTAACTGTAAAAAACCCTTCCTTTTATCTAATCTAAATCAGATATCAGGGACCTTCCCCAACATCTCCCTCCCTCCTGCAGGCACAACCTGCGGTTTTGGAACGCCGCCTTCTTTGATGCCGTGCACTGCGAGCGCAGGAAGCGATCCCCCACCACCAGGTAGGACATTCCTGGTGGGAAAAGGAGACTCTGTGTCCCCTCCAGGCCCCTCAGGGTCTAAGGCCTAAGCATGAACAACCATGGGAAAACGCTCTGCTTTCCACCTCTGATTGCAAAGCTGCTGGGACCACTGGGTGGTGGGGTGGGCAGTGAGATCCACATCCTCGTAGGGATTTGAAGGTTTTCTTGCTTGTTTTGCATTGGTTTTGGAAGAACACAGCCCTAGAGGTGTGCCCAGAAATCCCAGCCAGGATTCGGGCTGTTGGTGCTGTTTGCCAGCAGATCTGGGAGATGCTTGGTGCAGCCCTCAGGGAGGTGCAGTGGATGGGAGGGGATGTCCCTGCTGTCCCCAGGAGGGCTGTGGTGACCAACCCTGGGTAACCCACCAGAACGAGAGCTGGGGATGGCAGCAGGGCCAGCCCTGAGAGCTGGGAGGACTGGGACAAACCCTGCAAGGGGAAGGGGCTGCTCTTGTCACAGGGTGGCTGTGCCTGGGCATGGGGACCCCTCGGGGTGCAGGGGTGGGTGAGACACTCTCCAGGCTCATGCCCATCTCTTGCTCCCCCACGGGGCTGCTGTGGGGGCTCAAACAATTCCGTCCTCTCGACTGCAGTCTCCCTGCTCCGAAGCCAGACCCTCCCGCTGTCTGTGAGTGCCCTGAGGCTTTGAGCTCTCGGGGTGAGAGTCCTCGAGCTCAGAGCATTCGAGCGGCCCCTTTTCTGAGCACTGACAGCACCTCTTGAAGCAGCCAGTCTGCCTGTGTCCTCCCCAAATCCTGAGCTAAGCCATAGCAGCTCTGGCTCTCACCCTGGGATGCTCTGCCAGGCTCAGCACACCGATCAATCCCTTTTTTCCTCTTTAATGCTCTTCCTTTTTTTCCCTAGCAAGCACTGAAAGAGGCTATTGAACAGTAATGGAACCATAACTGCATTTGCTTTGATTAAGCCCCAAATTAGCAGCAGCAAATGTCTCACAAGGACATACGCCACCGGCAGCTGCTCTCTGCTCCGGGTGCCTTTCCCAATTAATCTGATGGCTGAGTCTGCCTCTGCTGCAGAAACAAGCCTGACTAACAAATGAGCTTTGGGAGCTGCAGCCTGGAGTACCCTGAGTATCTCAGAGGGGGTTGGAAGGTGGTGACCCCCCCCGTAGTCCTCTGCAGAGGATAACAGGAGCCACTGGGTGAACCGGGGTGCTGCTTGATGGACTGAGGATTGAAATCCCTGGCAGGAGAAGGTGGTTGGTGAGGGCTGGGTTTGAAATTCCAGGTTGATGCTTGGCCATGGCAGGTGTCCAGAGGGTCCCTGGGGATGGGGTACCCCATCTCTGTGGGGTGCCCAGGGCATCTCTGGGGTGGCTGGGTCATGTCCTCCTGGGGCTGCAGCGAGACCTGGGGAGGATTTTTCTCCTCTGTATGGGGAGGGCGGGGAGGGGGGAAAGGAATCAGAACTAAACTCCTCTTTTTCTCTCTCTTTCCTTTCTCTCTGCCTTCTAACAACCTTCTTCCATCTCTTCTTCTCTCCGTTCCCCTCCATCCCTCTGTCTTGCATGATCTTTTCACGCACCACTTTTGTCGGCCCCGTTTCTGCTGCCGCTCCAGAGGGAACACTGGGGAGGAAGAGGAGAAGAGGTGTGTCTGTCCCTGTACTTCATTAGTGTCCAGAGGTTGATGCTCACTTCAGGTCCAAATCCTACCCTGGGGAGGGGAGTAAAGTGTTTTGGGGCACTCTGGAAGGTCCTTTCTCCACTGGGGAGGAATGGCTGCCAAAGGTTTGACCATGAGCATCACCCTCACCGAAGGGCCAGAGAGGTTTAAAATGGTTCCTCTTTAATGTGGTTTTTGAAAAGGAACATGAATAGTTTTAAGCTGTGAGATTTTGCTGGGAACATCCCTCTGGGCAGGTTTTGGACATGAACTGAGTCTCTTTGTGGAGAAAGCATCCCCCTCTCCTGTCCTTCCCACTTGCTCCTGGCTTCTGCTGCCACATAGAGGTGCTGAGGATCCTTTGCCAGCTGGAAAAGCTGGTCCTTTTTGTTTTTTTTTAAATGTGCTCTTTTGCTGCCATCCCTTTGTAAAATTAAAAATGCAAATGGGGGCTGCATGTCACAATTGGGAGCATGTCCTTGGAGCCACATCCATCCGTGCCTCGAACTGGCATCAGGGCAGAGGACAGTCATTGCTCCTTGCTGGAGCATGGGATCTTGGAGCAAATCACTCCAAGTGGTGGCATTAGCAAGAGGATGAGGGTTTTTTGAAGTTTGGCAGTAAATCTTCCATGTGGCTGAGGAATGTATTGGCAAATGGATAACCTAAATATTGCTTGGAGCGAGCACTGCTCAGGTTTGCTGCGAGGGGGGAATGCTGCTGCTGGAAGAGGGGTGGTGCTGAGCAGTTGATGAACAGTTCTCACCAGTTCCAGTCACTGCAAAGCTTTCCTGGATACCCCAAAATACAACTCCACAGCCCACGGGGTTGCTCACCCCTGAGCCTGCCCTGCTGGGCCAGTATGAAGATCAAAGGCTTTGAGTGGAGCCACATGTGGGTTTTCCCCCTTCCCAGGCATGTTACTCCCCGAGTAATAAGCCAGAAACACAGCCAGATTTTTGAGGGGGCCACTTTGATAATGTTTTTTCTCCCTCCTTCCTCCCTCAAAAACATAAAAAGGCAGGAAAAAAAATGTTACAAACATGCTTCTTCTGTAAGCGAGCCAGTGGGTTCTGTGAAGTTTTGCTTCCAGATTTCAAAGCCCCTTAATTTTTCTTCTCTCTTTTCAGCCTCCACATTTGGCTGTGGGTTTTATTTGTTATCGTAAGCTTTATCTGGGAGAAATTACACCTTTTTTTTTTTTAATCCTTTTAAACATATTGTGTGTGTTTCCAGAGCCCTATAAATATGAGCTGGTAAATGAAGGCTCAGCTTAAAAGCTTCGCACACCCAGGCTGGGCTGGGTTAACAAGGATGGGCTCCCTTCATGAGGTCAGCCTGGCTGAACACTCATCCTCTTCCAGTTTCAGCCAAATGTGCACTGGGCTGAGCCAACCTCACTGAATTTAGGGTGAGACCCCCTTGTCCCAGCAGTACTTTCCACCCAACACAGACCCCCCCTCCTGCTTGGCATTCCCGCAAGCTGCAAATGTGTGTTCTGCTCCTGGTGTTCTCCTCTTCCTTCTCCTCCATAGAGCTATTTTTCTTCTTCCTATCCCTGTTTTTCCTTGCTTTTCCTTGTCTCATCCTTGGCTGTAACCTCACCTGACTTCTTGGGAAGGGCCTGGCTTCACTGTGGGGCTGTAGTTTCCCCGGCATGCATGCACTGAGCCCCCTGCCACCACCCCAGGGACATCCCTGAGGCACAGGCTTTATTCCTGGGATGGGGACTCCTGCCACTGCCTAGAGCTGGTTGCAAACATCTAGAGCTTAAAACCCTCCATCCTTTAAGGCAATGCTGCAGTTGCAGGGAGCTGGAGTGGAGCCGGGCCATCCTCAGGGCACCACTGGGATTTTGGCACATCAGCCCTGGAGAGGGGCCGTGGGGAGGGGTATGGGAACCCCCTGCGCTGTCGGAGGGGGAGGTATGTTTGGGGAGCAGCTTGCTTGGGGTTCAGGGAGTTGGAGCCCTGCTGCAGATGGGGGAAGAGGTGCCTGGTACCCCCTCTGGCACCCCTTCCAGTTTGGGGGGCTTCAGCAGAGCCCTACTGGGATGGCCATCCCCCTGCTTCCTCCTCATCCCCCTCGCTGAAGCAATGGCACCGAAGGTGAGCTCTGTGCTGGAGCAGTCAGTGCTAGTTTTAGCTCTTAATCAAGGCTTTTCAGAGCAAAGCCAAGGCTGAATAAGACCTTTTCCTGGGGCATCTCTTGCTTTGCCTCAGGGCAGGAGATCTGTGCATGGATGCAGCCTGCGAGCTCATCCAGCACAAGAGAAACCCTGGATGCCCTCCTGTCCTCCAGCAACATGGCCCAGGGTGGGAGAAGGCAGGCAGGGGGTCCTGGGGTGATGGTGGTGCCAGATGGACTTGTGCCTTTCAGAGAGAAATGGTGCCACATGACACAGGAGGAGCGTGACGACAGCCTGCGCTTCAACGAGAACATCACCTTTGGGCAGCTGGGGTGAGCAGGGCATGGGGACTGGCCCTCCTGGGGACCAGCTGTGGAGGGGGGACACCTGACAGATGTTCCCCCACTGGGGACATCCCTTATGGTGTGGAGGGTGCTTGAAGCTTCCCCCTGGGAGCTGCTCCTGCCCCGTATATTGAATATCCAGGTGCCAAAGGGCGTGGAAGAGCTCTACAACAGCTGAGCACCATCCCAGTGGTGCATCCCCCACAGGGGCTGTGGAGAGGGAGAGGAATGTGGGGGGAAGAAAGACCAACTTGGCCCTTCCCTCACCAAGAGCATCTCTGTTCTCCCTCAGCACCTTCATTCACAACATGCTGGCGTTCGGCCTCAACAAGAAGCTCTGCAGCGACTTCCTGAAGAAGCAGGCGACAATCGGCAATTTGGATGAAGGTAGGGGAGATCCCAAGGGATGTGCACCCCCATCATGGGGTCCTGGAGGGATGAAGCATAGGTGGGGTGGTTCAGCACCCTCCCAGAGCTCTTTTCTTTCTCCTCTGCAGAGCAATACAAGCTGCTCAGTGACCACATCGAGCAGATGGCCACCGAGTAGCCTCCTGGCTCGCACGTGGTGATGGAGAGACGGCAGCCGGACAGGTGGGGAGGGGAGAGAAACCCACCTCCGGGGCTACCTGAGGCTGAAGCTGGGATACTTACAACAAAAATCACACACACAAGCTGCAATAAAACCTGCATGATCATCCACCAAACTTTAGAGCTGCACCAGGGCAGCCTGTAGACGTAGGAGCTGAAGAGCCCCCTGCCCTCGCCAGACCCTCCTGCCTCTATTTTCAGAGTAGACAGTCCCAAAAGTGAACTTTGTCAGTTAAAAAGCAAAACAAATCACAAGGCAAAAGCAGAAAGAGAGTGACTGTGCAGCCCCCCAGGTGCTCAGTCTTCAGCCCCCCATGAAAGGCTGCTGTGGTCTCCAGTGTTTGCAGCTTGTTGCTTTTCCAAGGCTGCCGTGGATGGTGGTAAATCCAGAGGTATCCAAGGCTGCTTTTCCCTGCCGCCATCCCCTTGATGAGCACAGCAGATGCTGGAACTATACTAGGGATGCAGGAGGAGAGGGCAGGGATCACATCCAGGCGCTGGGGCTGCATCCAGCCACCGAGGAAGCCAGTGCCAGGGGGAGCAGCCGGCTCTGCCCCCAGTTTGATCCATCTCCGTATGTCCGTAGTGAGGCACCGGGTGCTGGGAACACGTGGGTTTGTCCCGGCTGCTGAGGAGGATGATGGGATGCAGCAGCCAACGGGAGGCTCTGGGTCACTCGGGTTGTGTTGTGTATCCAGGGATGTCACCACTGGCTGGGGACACGGGCAGTGCGAGGGGTTGGTGGGAGCAGAGATGGGGCTGGCAAAGTGCTGCTACTGTGCTCAGGATACAGCTCCTTGGGAGCTGGAAGGAAATCCTTCCCTTGGGAAACCTTCTCTGCACTGCCTGTGTGGTTTTGTACCTCTGGGCAAAGAGGAAACACAGTTTGCTTCATATCATTAGCCTGGATCAGTAGGAAAAAAGCCATGGCCTTGGGCAGGATTGTGGGAAGAGGAGGCAGAGGAGAACCTCGTGGCTTGGGAGGAGGCAGCAAAGCACATCATCCTACTCCCTGCTGCCCTGTCAGTGTTGGGATGTCGCTGGATTGTGACATTTCCCAAAGCCTCCTGGTTTCCCACAGCGACCGTGGTAGCAGATTAATCGCTCTCCTTCCCCCGGCTGCTCCTCGCTGTCCCCTCCTTCCCCAGCCCCTTTGCTCCAGCTGATCATCCATCAAACCTGAAATAGCCCTGTCTTAAGGACATCTCCCGTTCTGCTCAAGGGACGGCAGCTCCCACTGTGCAGCATATCTGATTTTTCCCCATGGATCTTGGCATGGTGGTTGCAGAGAGGCTGGGGACATGAGGACATCGCTGGGGACACGGGGACATCACTGCTCCCCTCTGCAAGGAGCATCCCATAGGGTCAGAAACCCCCAGCCCTGCTCAGCCAAAGGTCCAACACTCAGTCTCACCCCAAAAACATCATCTTGAAACACAAGTCTAGGTTTCAAGAGACCGTCAGTCCATTTTTCCCCATGCTGCCAGCTGTATCCTGTAGGATAAATAGCATAAAATGGTATTTTTTCCATGTAGCTCTTAGTTTCTGGTATATTTCTGAGCATCAAAGTGATGCTTTTAGCTAAGCTGGGCTTCCCTTGCTGCCGGGGATGGGACTTGGCTCCATGTTGGGTCTTGTAGGAAGGATGGATCCAGCACAAATTTTCCCTTGGCCATTCCCAAACCTGGAGAGAGTTACTGGAGAAGGGTTTTTGCCGGGGTGAGGGGCAGACATTGGTCCCTCCAGCAGCCCCTCAGCTCCATGAACACCTTCCTGATGGGCAGGATGTGCTGGACCACAGGCAGCTCAGCATCCTGGAGCATCCTATCCCCATGACATCCCTGTATCTGTCTCCACTCAGGTCTTCCCCAAATCCTCCTTTATTTCTTTATTATTTTTTTTTCCCAACATGAAAAAAGAAGTTCAGTGCTGAAGTGTATATTATTTGCATGTGTATTTTTCTATTAAAAATAATTAAAATCAAATAAAAAATATCCATAAACCCTTCTCGGCCGGGACTGTGTAAAGGATGGGGTGAGAGAGAGAGAGAGAGAGATTGGAATAAATTACCTTAAATATTAAATTTTTTTGCTCCACTGTTGTCGTGTGTTTTAACCAATGGATCTTCTCCATGCTTCCTGCTTGGCCTCGATGTCCCTGGTGCCTTCCCAGTTCTGCCCTCATCATCATCTGTCTTTTGCTGACCTATTTTTTAATAGAGAAAAATTGATGCACCTTTTACAGAGACTTTAGCATTTGCCCCGGAGCCAGAGAGGCACATGAAGGAGATTTAATTTTTATTTTCTTTTCCCCTGTGCTCTCAATCTCTGCCAGTCACCACTGAGTTGATGACAGAGCTGAGATCCTGCTCTGGCCTCGGGACATTTGATTTCAGTGTATTTAAAAATCAATTACTCACTATTATCCTATTAAAAAAAGATGTTCCCTTAGGTTAACAGGCTGGGAGTGTCATCCTCCACCCAGGCTTCAGAGTCCACGTCCCCTTGGGTCTCCATATAGCCAAGCTGAGCCTGTTCCTTGCCCTGCAGGGCTGGTTTCTCTCTTGGTAGCCCAAGGGGAGGGTTTTGTGGCCAAGTTTCTCTTAGGAAGGAACTTGCCCCACTCCTTTTTATTTTAATTACCCTCCACAGAAACCACCATCCCCAAAGCTCATGCTCAGAGGTTTTACCTGGTGTTTTACCTGGATGTGGACTGCCCAGCTATGGAAAACCAGGAGCCATCCACGTGCCCTGGGATCACTTTTGCTCCTTCCATCTGCTGAATTCCTTATCACCTTGCTGTGCCTGATAAGTTTGTGTGTATAAGAAAGGAGGGGCTTATTCCTGAGGTATTTGCTCAGCGCCAGGTGCCCTTTGCAGTGGCTGCACCCCAGCACCTCTCTGTTCCTGGTTTTGCAGGCTGGGTGCTTCCAGAAGGGTGTTGGGAGGTTATAGGGGCAGCAGGCACAGCAAGAGGGAAGGAGATCTCTGGCCACTTAATCCCAAACTGTGAGGGAGTGAGATCCATGGTGAGTTAACCTGGAGGTGGGGGGGTCTCCTGGGAGCAGTGTCCCTGTCTTGCTCGTTGTGTGGTGGTCATTAAGCCCATTTAATCATTAATGAATTAAAAAGCGCTGCATTAAAAGCAGTGAGAGGCAGCTGAGGGGTGTCAGCCCACCCAGGAGGGTCGTTGGTTGAGCTGAAATGACCCTCATTCTAAAATCCCTGAGGGTGGGTTAGACCAGATGTGATGTGGGGAACTGCTGGAGGAGACCCTGGGAAAGGTAAGAACAGGAAGGTGCTGGGCATTACAGCCACAGCCCATCTCCCCATTCTTCCCTGTGGGGTATTAACTACACCGTGCAGCAGCTTTAGGAAAACTGATCCAGCTCTGGGATGATGCCACCCATCCATTAAACCCAGGATCTGCAGTGCCCCAGTGGCTGCTCCAGCTCTGGTCCTTCAAGCCTGAGCACAGTGAGCAGCTCTCAGCCCCTCTCCCTCCCTTGGGAGGGATCAAAGGCCATCTGCTTGCCGGGCTCTGGGGGTTTTATTGCGTCTCTATTAAAGCTGTTAAAAATCTTTCCATTGTAGTAGTGTCTGGGAGTGATAAGTATTCATAACAGAGGGGGATTCAAGATGGGTTTGGTTGTAAAAACACCTCTAAGCTGGCTGGATTTATGGCTGTTAAATCATCCCTTCTCTCATCTGTCACAGCCTTTTCAGATGTTCATCACTGAACAACAGTGAAGTTGGGCCATAATTTGTGCCACAGTGTGTGGAGCAGGAGGAGGGGAGTCCTCTCCATCAGTAAAGTAGCTCAAGATTTATGGAGACTTCTCTTATTCTTTTTTTTTTTTTTTTTTCCCCAAGTAGGAGAGAGGCTTTGACTCACTTTCTCTGCTCCAGCTTGCTCAGCCAGCTGGAGCCAGGTAAGTCCTGGCGGATTTAGGGCCGTGCCGGAAGGTTTGACAGCAGTGTTCAGGGAATTTGTGGCTGGCCCTTGTCTGCAGTGGGATCTGCAGTGTAGAGCTGTGCCTCTTGCTGTGCTCGAGCTCTGCTTTGGGGCTGGATCTCCTCATCCTCTCCTGGCTTTGGGGTGAAACATGGGAAAATCGCACCAATGCAGCTGGCAAAGAATCCTAGAATGGTTTGAGTTGGAAGGACCTTAAAGATCCTCTTGTTACACCCCCCTGCCATGGGCAGGGACACCTTCCACTAGACCAGATTGCTCCAAGCCCCATCCAACCTGGCCTTGAACACTTCCAGGGATGAGACAGCTACAACTTCTCTGAGGCCAGTGCCTCAGCACCCTCACAGTGAAGAATTTCTCTCTAATATCCAAATCTAATCCTACACTTTGTCAGTGTGAAGGCATTCCCTCTTGTCCTGTCACTCCAGGCTGTTGTCCAAAGTCCCTCAAAGAGTTGTGGTTTTAGGCAGGTGGGAGGTAGGAAGGTCACCTCATCTTGCAACTGCAGCATAAAACTTAATCAGCATTTTGCAAGGCAGCGCAGCTGGGGATTCCAGCAGCAACTCCCACTCTCCCTTCCCCTCACCACGCTCAGAACACGGAAAAGCTTTTGGAGGTGAAGCCTCCAGCTTAGTCCAGTTGCTGACAACCCTCGTTCAGCTGCAGTATTCAGGATGCAAGTGAAGCACTGGGATGGTACTGGGACCAGCATCCCATGTGGGTGCTGTCAGCTGTCGCACTGCCAGCCTGGTACCCACAAAGCAGGACCCCAAAACATCTGGCAGAGGCTGTTTTGCCCCCCGTTTTTCCAGATGTGCCGGTATCTGGTTTCGTAGCCCCATCAAGTGTCTGCCAAGCGAACTGCACCGCTGGCTCTTGGGTCCGGCACCACTCGGCCCAGGATCGCTCATGGATGTTTGGCTCCTGCTGCCTGGAAAAACCTCCCGGCAGATGTGGCCCCATCTGCTCTCCCGTTGGAAAAACCACAGGTGGGAAGGGGGGGTTCTGGGCAGTGCCATCGCCCCGTGGTGTCACTGGGTACCTGGTGGCACACAGAGTGTGTGACAGCAGTGGATAAACAGTGAAGGTGAGTGTGGAAAAGGCTGTTTGGGTGGGGGTGATATGGGAAGAGAACCCCTTCCCAAAGTGGGGGAGCTGGGGGCTGTGTCTGGGTTCCACAGGAGACCCCCAGAACCTATGCACTGTGCTCAGTCCCCTCTTTAGATTTTCAGATGTCTAATATATGGTGATTCAGCCTTGCCTTGGCGCTTTGGGGCTCTCTCCACCAAAAGCTGAATTTCCCACCAATTGTGGGAAGGAAATCTGTTGAAATACCCTTATTCTCCCCTCCAGACATGGAACATCTCCAGGAGATGTTTCTTCTTACCCTGTGGTAAATGTCCAAGAAAACCCAGAGGACTCATCACTGTCCTTCCACCGGGGTTGGGATGTTTAGGTTTTAAGTCTCTAAATGTAGAGAGATGGGCCCTACCACTGAAGCATTAGATTTTATCCTTCTCTGAATAAATTAAAATCGAAATTGGAAGATTCCCATGGAAAAATGTAACTTTGATTTGTTTTAATTTATTTTTTTTCCCCTTGCAGGAGCCTGAACTTCCCAAATGTGTTTTATGGCAGCAGAAAGACACTGCTGGGAAGAGATGTGCCGTGGCTCCTTTCGGAAGAGCCTGAAGGCAAGGCTGAGTCACTGAGACAGAGCTGCAGAGAGGGCCTGGACAGTAATAAAACACATCTGTCCTCTGTGGCCACATCCCAGATGTGAGTCACATCCCCTCCCTCTGCACTTCCAACTCCAGGCCGTGTTTGGACAAGGTCACTGCAGCTCCTTGTCCAGCCGGGAGGCACATGGTGGTGTCTTGGCTGAGTTGTTTTTTTCCCTGCTGGTTTCCCTAAGGACTTTGAGCTCAGCTGTGAGCAGGCCTTGCCATGGGCTCAGCCAAATTTGCCTGTCTGCAAGCAAAGTGGGATGTGCAGCCCCGTAAAAGCTGGATAAGCTGGAAAATTCCAGAAAATCAGCATGCTTTCTCTCCTAACAGATCCCTCTGGAGCTGGCTGAGTATGAAGCTCCTGGTGGTGAGGATGCAGGACTGACAGAGCTGAACCTACAAGGCAGTTCCCTTCTCTCCTGGTGCTGTTTCTGACAGTGCTACAGAAGTTGTTTGCAGGTTTATTCCAGCCCTGGGGCTTTCCCATGTGTTGTGTCTTCCCACAAGCCCCAAGGAGGATGAATGCACAGCCTGGCTGAGCCGGCTGGTTTAGCGGGGAGAAGGCTCTGGAGCTCCCATCAGCAAAAATCCCAGCCCTGATCCTAGGAAGCTTTTGCACAAGGTGAAAGCCTTGTGTGTGTCCTAGCTGGGAATGCAAGTGGAGACTGAAGGGTGATTTTCCTTTTACAACTAGGATGGAGGCAGGTGTGTTCTCCCTGCAGCACACTGTCTGTATCCGGCAGTCAATGTGCTCAGCTGCATCTCCAAGCTTGTGTTTTATGAGCCATTTCTGCAGTTTCTCCACAGAACAGGACATTTTTGGCTGCAACCATGAGAGAGAAATCCTGTGGGGCCAGGTGGGATGCGGGGCCTCTTGTGCAGCCTCTGCCCAAGGTCACCTTCTCCAGCCTTTAGCTATTAATCAGAGAAAAAACACCTTTCCTTCTCCCTGGAGACTGGGCATTCAGGGTGTGAGCAGCCCTATAAATAAGAAATCCAGGGATGTGGCACAAAAAAGAAGATTGAGGTCCCCAGGGGATTACTGTGGGGCTGGCAGCCAGCAAAGCTGCTTCTTTGCCGAAGGGAGGCAAAATTGAGCAGTTTTCCTTGGCTGGCCTCTCCTGCCACTGTGTGTGCCGCTTCCAGGCAGGATGCTTGGGGGCAGGAGGGACAGGCAGGGCCACTGCTTGCTTTCCACAGGCTCTCAGCTTTGCTGTCACTCAGGCAGTACTGGAAATGGGTCTGAAATGACCCTTCCTCATTGCAACCCTGTGGCTTTTGCCTGTGGGTTTTGGCATCCAGCCTCTCCTGGCCCCTGTGGAGGGGATGGATGCTTGAAGAGGAGTCAGACCCTGGAGCAGGTGAGGAAAAGGATGCTGGAACATGCTCAGCTGGGAGGTCAAGTTTCCCAAGATGGCACTGTGGTGGCTTTTTAGAAGCTGTCACTGTCAGCATAATGGGGAAAAAAACCCTCCTGAATAACGTGTGTCTGGTGCAACTGCACAGGGCAAATATTTGATGTGCTGAATAAATGAGCAGGAGGAAGACGTCAGGGAGACTGGGGAGCTCTGACTCATGTTCCCACAGCCAGCAGTGCTCCAGACACCTTCCCTGCAGGCAGCTGCCAAATGTCCCTGTCCCTGGAGTGTGACACACAGAGGCAAGCAAGCCCACACCTCTGCATGCAGCTGGCAATCCTTGCAGCACTCCAGGGGTGCAATGGATGCCCGTGGGTGGGCTGGGACAGTCCCAGGGGCAATGGAGAGACAGCAGCAAGGGGGGAGGGAGGGGTGTGTCTGGAAAGAGGGTCCTGGGTTGTACATGCTAGTTTGACCCCTTCCTCCCCTCCAATTTTTGGGGGTGCTGAGTGCAATCCAGTTATCTCCCAGCCTTATTCCCACTTAGAATGCTCCTATTGAACAAACAGCCCGGAGATGCTGCAGCCATCTCACTGTCGACATGATGGGCTTCACCTCCTGGATCTGACACGGGTTTTGGGTGAAAATACCGGGCAATTTCCTGCCTCCCAACCTGCATATTAAACGTGTGGTAAAGCAACAACGTTTTTTTTCTGGCCGTTTGCTCGCCTGGAAAGCTGGTCGGTGCGAGCGTTTGAGCAGAGCTCTGTGGTTTTCCTGCCTGTCCGATTGCAGCTGCAGGGGAAAGGCGGAAGATCTCGGCTGAACTCTCATTTCCCATCAGGGCAGCGCTTGTGCGCGGCGGGGGAGGGATAACCTGCAATTCAGTCTCCGGCTCAGGGTACAATACAGCCTGTGTCCTGCTGCCATCGCGGCCGGCCGTGCAGGGACAGCCTGTCCCAGCCTCCTGCTCACGCTGGTGGCACTGCAGCCTGGAGGGACAGTCTGTGCCGCTGAGGACACGGAGTATTTTGTGATGTGCGTTGGCTTTGCTGCGTGTCTGTGTGTGACTGGGAAACGTTCTCCCCCGCCCACTGCGTCCTGAGGTTTGTGGATATGAAAGTCCACATGTCTCTTTCTTCTTTTTAATTGCTGTAATTCGTCTAGCTCTTACCCAGGGTCAGGTCTTACTCGTGGCTTTGAGTTCCCTCCGTGGATTTATTTTGGTTTCGATGCTGTTCAAGAAACAAACCACCCCAGCCCCTTCGCTGTGCCCTGTGTGTGCATCCCGAGCGAGGGTAATTTTCCTCGCTGGAGTAATTTCCTTGCCCCCAGTGGGACTCCTCTTGTGAATAAAGCTATGTGGGATCAGCGTCTGAAAACCACAGCCTGGGAAATTTATGCAGAGGAGGGAAGGAGGGAGATTGTTCCTAGCAGGCGAGTGGTGGGGCTGATTGCTGTTCTCATGGCAGGCGGACGGGGCTGGTGCTCATTAGCAGGCAACGGGATGGAGGGCAGGGTTCGAGAGCTCACAAATTGCCTCAGAGCAGAGGTTGGTGCCTCCTGCCCTGGATGCCGTGGTGATGAGTGCCCAGGGGGGTGGGGTTGGGCTGGCAGTGCTTCCCTGTGCTGGTGTCAGGAGTGGGATGCTCGGTTCTGCCCCTGTTTTCCATCATCCTGGAGTTTGTAATCCGTTTTCCTCTCTTGGGAAGGAAGAGAGCCTGGATGTGCTGCTGTCACAAGGCTCACTGGCAGCAAGTTGGTGCCTCTACATTTGCACTGTGTCCAGGGTGGGGTGAAGACAAGGTTTGAAAAATCAGGAAAGAGAATGGTTAAGAAAAACAGTGTCTTTCAATCAAAGAGAGGTGAAATTTGAAAGTATCAGGGGCAGGGAAAGGTAAAGGCTGATGGTTTTGCACTGTGAGAGCACCAGGCACAGCCTGGGCTGAGCAGGGGGCTCTGAGCAGCATGGAGCAGGGGAAGGGGACACGTGTCATGGGACGCATCCCTTGGTCCTTTCCCTGCAGACACAAGCAAAGCCCCCATCCCTGTGGGACTTCCCAGGAGCTGCTCCCACAGCCAGGCTCATCCTGCACCCTCCGTGGCAGCTCCATCCCTGCGGACCAGGCACCCCCAGCCCCTTGGCACAGGGGAGCAGCACGATTCCACCCAGAACCCGCTGGGAGTGGGAGCCCCAGCAGAGCCGGCGAGCTGCGTGTCCCCACGCCAGCACTGCCACCCCAGGTGGCCTTGTTTTCCTCGGCAAAGGCGGATGGGAGCCACCATCTTCTGAGCAAAGAGCATTTTTAATCTCCTGCTCCCGCTCCGTGCAATTAACTTGATTCCCTCCCCTCGTTTCCTGCAGAGGTTTAATTAAAATGCATTGTTCGCCTCGCCAATTATTTGCTCTGTCCCCCGGATAACCTCTGTGCAGGGGCTTTTTTTTTCCTTTCTTTCTTTCTTTCTTTCTCTTTTTTTTCCCCCTTGTTGTTATTGAGGTTCCTCTCTGCTCCCCCCTCGGCATCTCCAGCAGCGTTTACCTGCCTGGGAGAGCGGGATGGGGGAATTATGGAAGCACTGCAGCCCTGCACGCACAGGGGCGAGCGGGGGGCCGCAGCATCCCCGTGGAGCCGGTGGGGGGAGGCACATGGAGCTCCGTGCCCCCGAGCAGCTGAAACAACAAGACCTTGTTGACTTGCCTTTGAGTTCCCGGCACTCGGCAGCTGCTGCTCCAGCAGGTGATAATTGAAACCGGGAACGAACCTGGATGGCGTCAGGGGTTGAGATGTAGTTCAGCCTTCATCCCCCTCCCTCCTCTCCCTCCTGCCACGGCGGAACGGTGCTGCTGGCACGGGGGCTTTGCACAGGGCTGGGGACTCCGGGGAAGGTGGGTGGGTGACACTTGTGTCCCCAAGGAGACGGGTGGTTGGACAGGGAGCCGAGCGGCCGCAGCTCCGCAAGGTCATTTCTCGAGGAGCGGTTTTGGAGAAGGGGTGTTCAGCGCTTTCTAAAAATAACCCCGTTGCAGGACCAAAATAACAAGCTGCTCTCTCACAGCAGCGCTGTGCTTGAACCCGGGCCAAGGCAGCTGCTGCCGGGCCGGCGGCGGCCCCTCGGTGTGCGGTGCAGCTGGTCCTGCCGGGGGGGCCGCCGGTAGTCCCCCCCACCGGCAAGGGGTCGGCCATTGGATGCAGGGTGCCTTGGAGAGATGCTGATGCTCAGCCCTAAGATGCAAAAAGAGGAGGAAGGGCAGGTTCTACTCCTGGGAAGTTCCCTTGGGAAGTAGGGGTTGATCCCTTTTGAGGAGCTGGGTGTTGGGAGGGGACACAGCCATGTGGTTCGCCCCTTTTCCAACAGTTTGGAGAGCAGGACTCATGTCTGGGTCTGCTGGAAGATGCTGGGTGTCTGCAGAGCATTGGTGTCATCTCCTGCAAGGTCTCCCTAGTGTGTCCCCAAAGTTTACTCTGCTCTTGCCTTTTGCAGATCCTGCTCTGGTTCTTGGCTTTCCTTGCAGGGGCTCTGGCAAATGTCATCTTCCTGGTGGCCCCACAAACTGGAATTTACTGGTTCACTGATTTCAAGGTGCAGGTCTGGGCTCAGGGTGTGTTTCATCAGGGTCTGTGCGGCTCCAGGCTGCAAATCAGGGGCTCCCTGCTCTGCCAGCCAGGGGGGAAAATTATGGAGACCTGGAGGGGTGTTTATAGAGACCTTATGGCTTTCTACAACTACCTGAAAGGAGTTGGGAGCTGGGTGGGTGCTGGTCTCTCCTCCCATGGAACAAGTGACAGGACAAGAGGAAATGGCCACAAGTTGCTCCGTGGGAGGTTTAGGTTGGATATTAGGGAAAAATTCTTCACCAGAAGGGTTGTCTGGCAGCTGCTCGGGGCAGTGGTGGAGTCCCTATCCCTGGAGGGATTTAAAAGCTGTATAGATGTGGCACTTGGGGCCGTGATTTTGTGGTGGCCTTGGCAGTGCTGGGTTACTGGTTGGATTTGATGGTCCTAAAAATCTTTCCCAGCCTAAACAATTCCATGATTCTGTGACTCTTGTTAAAGTTGTTTCACATGTGAAATCCCAGGGGATGACATGTGCTGTGTCCTGATCTGTGTTGAGGTGCTGGGAGGTCCATCCATAACTGTGGGGTGGCATCCTCTTTGGTGAGGATGTGTGCTTCCCCCATGATTCTACCCCAGAATGCCTTGTCAGTCACCATGCTGTATCCTCAGCTTCGAGACCACAGGTGCCAAACATTCCTGAATGATGTGGGTGGATGATCCCATCGGCTCCTGGGTGCTTTGGGAGATGCCCCAGCACAATAATGCCAAGCTCCTTTAAAGTATGGGTTTGGAGAAAGGGGGAAACAGGATCACACCTTCGCTCAAGGTCGTGTCAGGGCTGCCGGAGCTAATTACTGCTCAGGGATGAGTCTCGACCCCGGGATATTTCTGGGAAATCAGCGCTGCTTCGGTGCTTCATCCTGAGACGGGAGATTAACTCCAGCTCCGTGCTCTGCTGACGGCCGGTGAGGTGCCTGGGGATGGAGCAAATTGAGCACAGCATGGCGTGTCCCCTTCCTCCTGAGTGCCAGTGAGAGGGGCCAAATCCGGGCTTGCTAGAGAGACTGGACCAGCTGTTGTGGTGGCTCGTGGTCCTGCTGGTCCTGGGGGTGATGGGGAGCTGTGGCTGTCACAGTTATTCAGTAACGACCTCCATGGCAGGGGGTGGAACTGGATGAACTTTATGGTCCCTTCCAACCCAAACCGCTCTGTGATTCTGTGATTCTCTGATTCCTGTAGGCTTTTCCTTGCACTTGCAATCCCCTCCTCCCGAGCATTGTGCTCCCACACCGTGTGGTGTTGTGCACTGGTGTGAAAGCTGGGTGGGAATTTGATGCAGGTTAATCCTGGCCCAGAGGGTGAGGATGCATAGTGAGGAGAATGGAAGGGAGAAACTGGGAATAAACCTGCCACAGAGCCAGGCTGGTGGGGAGAGCAGTCTCAGTGAGGATGCTGAGCAGTGAGATGCTGGAGCTGGGGAGGCCAGGCTATGTTTTCATGCTCCCTGGAGTGGTTTTGGGGCCTGATGCTGAAATGATGGGATTTATTGACATCTACAAGGGGTTAGTGGGGGATGGGATTCAGCCATTCATGGACCTTTGCTCCTTAGGATTCAACCCAGAAACCTGGCTGGATCTGGAAGAGCCATCCCTGAGAAATGTAAGTTGAATTTACTCTTATGTGAGGATGAGCTGCTTTTTAGGCTCTAGAGTGAGCAGACATCCCTCCTGGGGTATTGTCTGGGTGCTGCACTCGAGCCCAGCAGTGCTGAGCTCCCTTCTTCTCCCACCCACCTTTCCAAATCTGCTGATGAAACTTGGAGCAGTTTCCAGTCTAATTGCAGCTTCAGAGTGGGAATCCCCAGCCCTGTAGGGAGGATAAATCCTCTTTTAACCCTCTGGAAGACGGTACAGTGATAGTCTGGGGAATGCACTCCCACTCTGTGCATCCTTCGAGGGAAGGGTCCAAACCTGTCCCACGTTCCAGCTTAAAGCCTGGCCTCGGGTACAGCTTTGGTGCCTTCACAGCCAGATCTGCAGGGCTGATTTTTTGGGAGAGAAGGGCTAAACTCCATGTCACAAGCTGTTCACACTGAAGTCGAACCAAGCCCGTTCATGGTCTGACAGGGACCTGGTGGTCCCTCTCCACCCAGCCAAGTGGCAGCTGATCTCTCCCAGGACAGCGTGTGCTGTCTCTCATTTTGGTTTTATTTATTTTTTTTTTTAGGCTTAAAATCCATACTCCTGGCTGTTCCTGCCTTTATATGCATGTGCTCTATAATTGAAAACTCTCAGTTGTGCGCTTCTCCCATGCAAAGCCAAGGCTTCAAAGCAGCGGGTGGAAATTGAACCGATATCTTGGCTGCTGAAGTGAAAATTTGAATGAAAATTTAATTTTTTGCACCTCAAAGCAGGGAACCAGGTTCCTGGGGTCCTGACCAAAAGCTGGCCATGACCTTGCCTTTTGGGGACGGTGAGGGGAGCAAACCCCAGCTCTGCCCCAGAGATGTGGGTGATGTGGTGAAGGAGAAGGCCTTTCTGGAGTATGTCTTGGCCAGATGGAGTTTCAGCTGCTGTGTAACAACATCGTCTCCTGATGGTTTTATGGGGTTTATGGGCTGAGGAGAGGAAACTGAGCATCTTCTGGGCTTTGAGTATCACCAGTGAGGCTCAGACCTCTCCTGCAAGGATGCTCAGCAGCCTGAGCCCCTTGGTGATATTGAGTGGTACTCCATGCTCAGCCAGGTCGTGGTGCTTTCAGACTCCAGGTGTACTTAATCCAGGTGCTTTTCTGCAGCATCAAGCTGCCCTTGATCCTATTTGGCACCCTGCTTTTCATCACCACCAACCAGATGGCCCAAGACCTTGTGCTGGCCTCTATTGTCACCTGCAGAAGGCAGTGATGACGTTGGCATTGTGCCAGAGATAAAACATTGCCCTGAGCATCTGCTCCTGGGCTGGGGGCATCCAAAGGCTCCTGGGGGGGTGCAAAGGGCTGGATGCACCGTGGAGGGTGTGTGGAGCAGGAGCTTCCCATCTCCATGCTCACACTCTGGGATGGCAGGCAAGGCGGGAAGTGAGGAGAAGGAACCTGGCTGGAGAGGCACTGTGTGAGCTGGAGCTGTGCCACTGCCAGCTCTGTGAGGGAGGAGTGTTCCCCCGGAGGGGCTGGGGGCTTCTGGGGGGCATGTGGCCCCATGGGAGCATTTTCTCTCATCCCACGTGGATTTGATTTCTTGGCCCACGGATTCCTTTCCGCTGAGGAAAGCCCGCGGAGCCGCCTGCTCGAAGGAGCTGCAGCAGGAGGGTTCCTCTCGGATCTTGTTTTGTGTTTGTTTTTAATTGAAAGACAAAAGGCCGCGTGCTGGAGGCAGCCTGCCTTTCCCTTTGTCCTGCCTCCTCACGGGATGAGGAGAAGGATGTGAAGGGAGCACACGGCAATCCCTGGGCTGATCATCACCCATCCCTGGGGCCGCTGTCCCCTGTTCCCATGGGACCACCAGACCCCACCGAACACCAGCTGCCCCTTTCCTGGGGGGAACGGGAAGCAGCTGCAGGGTGAAGCCGCAGGCAGGTGTGCCATCACGCCTGCTCTCCTGAGCTTTAGTTCTTTTTTTCTTTTTTTTTTTTTTCCTCCTTTTAATCCCTGTAAACAAAGCAAAAGGGCAGCTGCACCCGGCAGCACATCCCACCGCAGCCGCCCCGGCAGGGCTGGGGCTTCACCCTCGCGGTGGATCTCGGCTTCGCAGGTGATTCCTGCTCCATGCCTTTGCCAAGGCAAACCCCTCTCTCTGGCCATGGGGTTTCCAGGCAGGTCAGGGTGTTGGCCGGAGCAGGGATACTTTTGGGAGCAGCCCACTCTGTTGTGCCCGGGGCCGCCCAGCAAAGGGGTGGCTATTTATGGGCTGAAAAAGGAAAATTGTCCAACTGCCGAAATTGGCAGTGAATCCCATGACTATAATAAACAACTTCCCGGCCAAGGTCCCTGGCTATTTTCTCTCTGTTTTGGCTCGGAGAGGAAGATTTATTTTGTTTACCACTTGGAATTTTTTTCCCTTCTCTTTTTTTCCCCTCTTCCTTTGGGGTATTTAAAGCCAACAACCCCCCTGAGCCCAGGCTGGGGTCACTGCTCTCCTGAATGTCTCTAGATCCATGGAGGTGTCAGTGCCACCAGCTCCCACTGTTGCACTGGAAGTAGAATCTCTTGGAATGAATTTAAAGCCCATCCCTTACAGACATGCAGGACATTTGTATCCTCCAGATGAGCCTTGATATTAAAAAAATTAAATCATAAAACTCAAAAAAACCCAAGCAGAAAAAACTCCACAGGCATCCAGAAAGGGTTTTCCTGGCTGTGAGACTGACCAGTGAAGCAGGAAGGTGGATTCTCTGTGCACCCTTTTCCTTCCCCATTTTCCCTGGGGAGGTGTGGGCTGCCAAATCCTGGTTTGGGAGCCCCTGCATTGCTGTGCTGTCCATGGCTGACCCTTTCCCCATCCTGCAGAGATACCCTATCGCATTCCTGTGGGATGCAAAGGGCATCAAGCTGGATAAATCAGGCAAAAGTGGTGGGAGAATGTGCAGCATCTCGGTGTGGTGACAACTCCAGCGGTGCAAAGGACCTGCAGCATCCCAATCCCTGTGCCTGCAGCAGGCTGGAGCACGGGGGCTGAGATATTAGGAGTTGAGATCCATGTTTCAGGACAGCCTTCACTCTGTACACATGATGGAGCAGTTAAAGAGAGACCACCAGCACACAAATCCACCAGGAGCTGGGGCAGACCCTGGAGCAGGGCTCTCCTTGCAGCCAAAGCAGGACAGAGTTCACAGCTTGTCACAGAGGGGGTTTGGCAGAAGCTGCTCCCCTCTGTTTATTGATGTAAAATCCAGGTTTACTCTCTTGAAAGGACTTTTTTCCCCCCAGCTGATGGTTCCCATCAGATTTCCTGTGGCACAACTTGTTTTGCTCTCCAGCTGGGGAGCAGGGTAAGGTCCGGATGTGTTTTACCTGATATCAAATCCTTGAGGTGCTGCCAAGGACATGAGGTTTTGAGCAGGGGACCCCCAGGAAGGATCCCTTAGGATTTTGCATGGAATTTTTTTCTTTTCCCAGACACAAGCCAGCTAGTTGTTGTCAAGCTGAATGTGGACATCTCTGAGGTCTCTTCTTCTGTCTGAGCTGGTGCATCCTTGGAATTACGGGGGGTCATTCCCCACTGGAGGTGGAGGGGCAGGATGGGTCAGCTGGGGTTGGCAGCATTCCCACAGGGGTAGCACCTCCCTGCAGAGAGTCCCAAGAGACACAGGGGGATGTGTCGGCATGACCCACATCTGTCCAGCATTTCTGTGAGGCTGAGAGCCAGCTGGGAGACATGGAGAGCTCCCAGACCCTGTGAGCAGCTGTGCTCCCTGTGCTGGGAATGGGGCCGGGATGAAGCTGTGCAGAGCACGTGCAATGAGGAGGCCAGGTCTCAGCTGAGCGGTGGGAAAGGCTGCCTGGGGCTGGGGTTTTGCTGAGCTGGATGTGCTCGGAGCCCTGTTTTCAACTCTGCTGCAAGTGGATTTGGTGTGTTTATATGGGCAGCTCATTCCTTGGTGCCCCAAAAGTGTACCCCTATAGCTGTTGGTGCTGGGAAATGAATGGGATATTGGAGGGGTTTCCATTTCCCTCCATGGGCACCCCACATGGAGGCAGAATGATGAGATCTGGGGGCTCTGCCCTTGCTCCATCTCCCAATGAAAACGGGGTGCTGCCCTATCCTAAACCCACGACCCCTGGATCCCTCTGGCACAGGGAGGCTTTGCAGCACCTCTCCATGAGCCGCAGCCCCCGGGGAGCCGGTGCTGACACGAGCCAGATTTCGGAGCAGGGCGCAGGAGGCTGGCGAGGGCTCTCCTTGGCAGAGCAGCCAGGGAACAGCTTGCGGCAGCCTCTCTCCCTCTCCGAGCGCCTGCTGGGGTGCGTTCCCTAACCTTTCCTGCCTCCGTTCCACTCCTGTGTTTCTCTCTCTCTCCTCTTTTTTTTTTTTTCTCCTTTCCCCTAACTGTAAATGCGCCATAAAAATGGATCAAATTGCTTAAATCACTGTCATTAAATCAGTGTGAGTCCCCCCTCCGCCCCTGTGCTCGAAGCCTGGCAGAGAACATTTGTTCCAAAGGCTGAACAGCCGTCTTATTGCTCTGAAAGCATATTTGCTGCTTGATGGAAGGAGGAGAGGGGGAGAAAAACAGCCTGCAAGGGAAGGAGGGGGGTGAAAGCACCGGGGGCTGTTTCTCCTTGGACACAGAGGGGGGAGCGGGGGATGGATCCTGCGGGCTGGGTCCTACCTGCTCAGCTCTCTGTCACTAGTAGGTGATGGATGGCAGGGATGGGGAGATCAGGGACACTCCCAGGGTTGGTTTTGGTGGTGAAGCACGGGGGTTGTGGCATAGGGGGTGGTAAAGTGGTGTGGTGGGGATCACCGTGCCAGCACAGCCCCCATAGCCCCATCCTGCAATCCTGCAAGCCTCGGTGGAGCCACTCTCCATTCTGACCGGATTGAAACCCAGCAGTGATGCCGTCATATGGCTCAGTCTGGTGCATGCACAGGAGAGCAATGTATTCCCAGTAAACAAGGCAGGTCGAGCTGGTGAACCTTTCTGAGCCCCTGGGTTGATTAAGCCCTGCCAGTCCCAGCTTAAAGAGCGGCTTTAGACCTGCTGGTGTTTGCACATCCGAATAAAAAGCTTTTGCAAACCCTCACTATGGGCCCCGCTGGAGCCGGCGGCTTGGAAGAGCTGGGGAAAAGCAATTGCTCTGGAAATTCAGCGTATTTTAGGAGCCTGGTTTGGCAAGTTAACGATGGAGGCAGAGACAAGGCTGACTTCAGGAACTGCCGCGTGTTCCCACGCCGGCACCGGGCCACACGGGGGGGAATGCAGAAACGCTTCTACCCAGGTGGTCTGGAAAATCCCTATAGAGAAGAACACAAATGCCAAGGAGAGCCAGGAGCTGGAGGCGGATCAAAGGCAGGGGTTGGGGAAGGGGCTGCCACAGGTGGCAGGTGCTGGCAGGGCGAGCACAGCTCAGAGGCACCACTGAGCACATCCCAAAGGCACCGCTGTGCCGAGCTCTCCTGTTTTTACAGAGCTCCAGACCAGGCTCTTGCAAAGCTGTTGCACTTACCAGTGACTTTCTGGACCAGTGCTTTGTCCCTAGGAAGGTTTCTCAGAGGATGCTTATTCCCTCTCCATCCATCATCCTCCACCCCACTGAGCTGGGATGTCGCCTCCTGCCCTGGAGCTGCCTCCAGGGCTTTGCCTGAGCACTAAGGATGGGCCTGGGGTTTGCTTCCAAGACCAAAATATGACCCTGGGGATGCTGTGTGGTGGGGGCTGCCCATGGACCATGGCAGGGCTGATTGTAGTCTTCTGCTGCACCAACCCATGCTCCAAAGCCCGCGGGAAAGCAGGAAGATGAGATGCACTGGCACAGAGGCCCCCGCGTGGGGCAGAGCTGGGGGGCACAGGCAGCCAGGCTCCTGCCTCTGCCCTGGATACAGTAGCTAAAAGCCAACCGAGCCTAAATGCAGAACAGCTCCGAGGGCTGGAGAGCTGCCCAAATTTCTACAGTGCCAGATTAAAGACGCACCATCTTGCAAAGGCTGCCCGGAGGCTGGGGGAGCTCAGCCTTCCCGAGGCACTGCAGGCTCGGGCTGCCCGCCGGCACGGGCTCGGCTTGCCTCCAGGTATTGCTCTGGGGAGCCAAGGTGGTCTTCCCCATGTCTTTGAAGATGCTGTGCCACATGAACAGGGACCCCCATGCCCTTGAAGACCCTGTACGTAGCAAGCAGAGACCCCCTCGCCATGAGATGGGATCTGGCTTTCGAGGGTCCCCCTTGGAAATGGGAGCGTGGAGGGGGAAACGCAGCCGTTCCCTCCTCCAGGGCTTTGCAGATTAATTATTCCCAGGGCAAGGAGCTGCTTAATGGCTCTCCCACTCCTCCCCCCTTCCCATGGGAAACTGCAGGGACAGCTTCTCCTTGTCCCTCTGGGCCAATGCATGTCAGGCTTAATCCCTGAGCATCCTGCTGTGTGCTAGGGACACTCAGAGCTGATCCTTGGCCCTGGTCTAAATCAGGAATAACTCCCTTAAAGGCAATGGGGGTGAGTTAACATCTCCGAATGCTGTGACACATGAATGCTCCGTGTGGGAAAGCAGGACTGAGGAATAATCAGGTTTTGTTTAACCGTATTGTACTTTGGGGAGAGGAGCAACACTTCTCCTCCATTCCCAGCTTTTGGTCTTTACTTCGGCTTCTGAATGCCTGAGGGCAGGTCTGTCTTGACAAAAGTGATAATGGAGAAAAAAATGGATATTAATTCAGGGGAAGTGTTTTCAGACAGGAATTCATCTCTGTAACCACCACTGAGGTACAGGAGCTGTTCAGTGTGAGCAGTGATTTTCCTTCCGACTGCATCCACAAGGATGCTGAGGGACAAGGCTCGTTTTGGGCCTGTCTCCTCTATCCTGGTCTCATCTATGCTTTTCCCAGACCAGCTTTCCACCCCATAGAGCTGTATCCTGGCCAGAGCTGGGCAGAGCAGCCTTGCTGGGCTTGCTGGGTCTGCTTCAAATGTGCTGTAGAGCTCCAGGGACTCAGTGACCTTCTCTCCAGTCTCTCCATCCACAAGGAAAGGGGATGTTGGTCTGCCAGGTAGAAACGGAGAGCAAGCAGGAGCAAGAACTAGCATGGTTGGACCAGATACAGACCTGGGGGTCTCCCAGGCGGTGATGCCAATCAGAGCATTTAAAAGACCCTCTTACCTCCAGGTTCCCTGTACCACAAGGCAGTACAGGGAAGAGGGTGTGATTTCCCCATTTTCCACCCCAAAACACTCTGAGAAGCAGAGAGGGGTCATAATCTCAGGCATGGTCAAACCCTTGGCTTGATCTCTCCGCAATGGGGTAAAGGACCCAGTCAGACTTCATGGGAATGGGTATTTCTGCCCTGGGATGGTGCAGGCAGGAGGGAACACATCCCTCCCAGCAAAGGCAGTGGCTACAGCACTGCAGAGCCCTCACAGCTCCCTTAATTGCAGGTGTGTGTTTATTGCTTCCTGACGGAAAGGGCCACATCTGGGACCTATTTGCTTAGGACCTTGTTAGGGGGTTGTGGTCTCGACCACTCTTTGCCTTGGCCTGACCATAATCCTGCACTTTGGGTAATGCCCTGGCAATGCCTGGCACAGCATGTGGCTCTCAGTGTTGGCATATCCTGTAAGCTGCTTCAGCAGGAGGACCTCATTGCCAAGACCGACCACCTTCTGCATGTAGGAAGCCATCATGGTGCTGAACTGGCCAAGGACCTCTCTGTGTTAACCATCAAACTCTCCATGAACTTCATCCAGCTGTGCCTGAGGCTACACACACGGAGAGATGGCTGGAATTGCCAGCAACACTGGGCTTGGGTGGGAATTTAAGCCCTGATGTCCTTCAACAAGACAAGAAAGTGTCTTTCCCAGCTCCTCAATGACTGAGCTAACATTCTCCTTGACCATTTGCTCCCTAGGAGCAGTCTGCCCACCAGATGGTTCCTCATCCAAGAATCCAGCAGACCCACACCTGGCCAAGGCTGGCAGGAGCTGTGCTCGCTCCTCCAGCCTCCCCATTGCTCCTGTGTTTCCCAGTGCATGGTGCTGGTGGTGCTGCTGGGCTCTGGGCTGATGACTGTCAGGATTGGATGCTGGTGGGATACACGGCTTGAAGCCACCACAGCCACACCCAGCACGTTCCCACCACAGCTACCTGCCCGGCAGGAGAATGGGGAGGATGAAAAGAACTTCTCTGCTGGGAAGAACACCTGGAGGAGGAAAGAGGATGCAGTCTGGCTGTAGCTGCCTGGGAACCTCTTGGGCTCTGGAGCTTTTTCCCGATGAGGCCCCGCAAATCCCACAGTGGGATCTTGGCTCCGATTGCAGGGCGTAACGTATGGATCCAATATAGCACAACCCATGTTTGTCAGAGCAGCCCTTGAGCTCCAGCAGATGCAAAGTTTCGAGGAAATTGTGGTTTCTGCATGTGTTTCTAAATGCTGGATCCAAACAGGGTTTTTCTCCTCCACCTCCAGCTCTTGCTGGGAGGTAGCAGGACAGCAGGCTGCTTCTCTCCCTGCTTTCCTCCCTTGAAAGAGATGCACGAGGGGCTGTAATTCCCAACACATGGTTTTCCTGGGGAGGCTGTGCTGCCACTTATGCTGGTGGGAGAATAAAATCTCATGTATTTGGGGAGTGAAGCTGTTGGACAGCCCTGTGGCAGCCAGTTCCAGCATCCCCACGCAGGTAGTCATGGCCAGGCGTCATCTCTGTGCTCGTTTTCAATTAAAAGCTGATTTGCTACAGCCCTTTCCTGACCTTCAGCCTGGCAGGCTGCTGTTCTGCAGGGAAAATAGCCCCGCTCGCCACCTCCCTCCCTCCCTCCAAGCTCTTGTTTCCTTCTACTGTGCCCGAGATAACACCCTGTCTTGCTCTGTCATCATGTCTTTATCTTACCCCTACAGATTTTTTCCTTTCCCAGTGAGCTGGATGATTTCTTAATGCTTATTGACAGGGTTTTGTGAGCACAATATAGGACCTGGGTGTAGGACACACAGGATCCTGGGGGTGGTCTGTGCTCCAGTCTCAGGGAAGGGAAGGCTGTTTGGGGCATCTCCCTATAGGGTTGACCCTGCGGGGGTTCTCAGGGCTCAAAACAGACCCGGGGGACTGATGGCAGGAGGTGCCACACACACACACAAGACCCTTGGCTTGCCTGACTGAGACCCCCAGCTGTGCCTACCCCCAGCACCTGTAGCTGATGTTGCTGCCAGCATTGCTGCTGCATAACCAGGGTCTCAAGGGATTCTCCTTTCCCAAGAGTCCTGAGGCGTCTCCCATTCCCAATGCCTGATGCTGCTGCCAGAGTTGCTGCTGCATAACCAGAGTCCCATGAGATTCCCCTTCCCTGCGGTTCCAGAGGCATCTTCCCTTCCCACTGTTCACAAAGCATCCCTCCTCCCCGTGTGCTTTGGAGATTTCAAGGCCATGGAGTGGGCAGGAATTGCTGGGCAGGCTCTGGCTCAGCATCCCTGGTGCCAAGCCTGGGGACCCGCAGGCAGGGCAGCTTTGGCCAGGCCCTCTGCCAGCTCTGGGACTGCAACGACAGCTTTGAATTTAGCAAGCTGCAGACTTTGCCTTCCGGATGCCAGCCTTCCAGTACCTCCTATGGATTTGCTTATGAGAGGGAAAAATGTTGAGCTTTGGATCAAAGGAAGGAGGAGGGAGTTACCTGTTGGGATGGAGACCTTTCGCCTGGGGATGGAGATGGGAGTGGGAGGCAGGGTGGCTCCAGGGGAGGTTGCAATCCCCTGGGGATGGAGATTTGATTTGTATCCTGGGGATTTGTTTTATTTACTGGAGATTTTATTTATTTCCCATATGGAACATGTCGCCCAGCTCGGCTGAGTGTCTCCGCAGGCTCAGCCCGTAGCAGGGGCCATAAGGAAAAGCCTTAAGTGAGAGGTTACAGTGACCTGGATCCAGAAGGGCTCTTTGCCAACCAGGGGGATAGAACAGCCACACACGAGTTTGCCGAGGCGGTGGGAGACAGGCTGAGCACGGGCACACTCAGCACACAAGTGGCAGGAAGGGGCAGAAGGGTCTCCACCAGCCGAGATGGAGCCTGCAGGGTGAGAGCCGGGCTGTCCCCGCTCTCCCTGTCCCTGGACCAGCAGAGGGCAACAGTGACCTTTGCAACCGGTTTGTCCCCAAAAAATCACCCTCCCTGCACCAGTGAGGCTTGGCCGGTGCGTCCCGGCTGCAGGGGACAGGGAGGTCCCAGGGGGTCTCCTGGTCCTTCCGGGGAACATGGACTTTTCTCAGCATCTGCTGTGCAAAGTGGTAGGTTCGTGCTTGACCTCGTGTGGTGATCCCATCGATGGAGTGACAATTCCCATCTTGGAGTCCATCAATGGGAGGGAATAGTCGCCCCTGGATGTGCTTCAAAGTGGGAACTGTTCTTTCAGTGAGGGGCTCCAAGGTGGGAATCATTACCATATCAATGGACTCCAAGGTGGGAATCATCACCATATGAATGGACGCCAACGTGGGAATTCTTACCCCATCAGTGAGCTTCAAGGTGGGAATCCTTATCCCATTGATGAGCTCCAAGGTGGGCTATAAAGCAGGGAGAGCTGCTCTGGGCCTGAATTTTGGGGTGTGCAGAGCTAGCTCTGCTCCTGGCACTGCCTCTGAGGGTGATGGTGTTGCGGTCAGCAGAGCTGCTGTTTCCTAGACCATGCATCCTCTCCAGGAACATGGTTTCAGGAAAGGACCAGTAGTACTGATGAAAGATGCTTGGCTGCTCCCCTGAAGCGCAAGTAGCAACCCTAATGCTTTGGGAGGGAATGACATATGGATGTCCACATATGCTGGAATGGGCAGTGGGATATAGCTGTGGTAGGTGGTGGAACAGCCCTTGCAGAGGTGCTGGAGGAGGGCTGGGATGTGGGAGATGGGTACAGCTGGACCCGGCTCAGCTGTATTTCGGAGGCTGAAGCAGGATGAGTGCTGAGGAACCTGAAACTCAGAGTAGAGATGAATCCTCACCCCCAATCCTCAGTTGCCAGCCCCTCTGCAATTAGCCTCCTGAACCAGCCGGCAGGCTGAAGCCACAATTTTCCTTATGGAATAGCTTAGTCCCTCGCCCTGCACGAAGGTCAGACCCAGAGCGGCCGTTAACGTCGGATCGACCTCCCCTTAATGTCCTGGAGCTGCTGGGAGGGGGAGTCTGGCAGCCACAGCCCTGCCACCCTGGCCAGCCAGAGGGGTGGGCGAGGGGGGGTGGGCCTTCGATCTTCCCGCAGATGTGGGAGTCAATCCATTTGCTGAAATGAATGGGAAATGCTTGAAAGGCTAAACCTCAAATGAGGTATTGACTATCTGCCGAGCCGGGCAGCACTACCTGCTGCAAGCTGAGTCGTGCTTCCCATCGCTGTGCACACGTGTGTGTGTGGAGTGGTTGGACCCCCTGGCTGTGCCAAGGGGTGGCTGGCATCCCATGTTGTGGCTCCAGGGATGCTGGAGCAGGCACCACCTTTGGATGAGGTTTTCCACTGCCCACTGTACCCACTCGCCGGGGAGCTGGAGCCTTCGGTGAGTGTGCGCGCTCCAAGGCGAGACAGTTGGGCTGAAATCCTGCTGTCACGCTTCGGTTAATATTAAACCATTAAATGTGCTCAGCTCTTAATAGAGGGGCTGGTTGGAGCCTTAACCCTGTGTTTGCTGGCAGCTGGTGAGCGTCTGCCTCTCCTCTCCCAGGGATGGCAATCCTGGCCCTGCTTTGCACATCCTCGCCACCGAGGTTTTTGCTCTGTAGGCTATTTTATTTTACTTTAATTTTCCCCCTCCAGATATTCTGCCTCCTTCCCTGGTCACAAACCCAAGGCCACCCCACCAAATATGTTTTTAAAAGTCTATTCATTCAAAATCCCGTGATACTCTGCAAAAATGGTGTTTGAACAAACTCGAAATCATACTTTAAAGAAAACACAGCTGTTTAATTACAGCCTGCATGCAAAGCAGCCTCCATCATGTGAGGGTAGGAGCTGGGTGCTGACTGTGTGTTTGGCCTCTGATCCCCTTTAATCTCTGCAGTCAAAGGATTTTGGTTTGATTTCCTTTTATTTCCCCACCCGGCTTGGAATCTGCAACCAATTTGTTGTTGTTGTTTGGGAAATAAACCCCAGGGAAAAGGTCTGGATCCGGCGCAGCCGGGCTTGCACTGGCTCTTGCCGTGCCGCCTCCTGGTTACCCCAGCGCCAAGAAAAAAATCTGTTTTCCCTTTGCCCATCCTACTCTGCTTTTTTTGGCCCATCTCTCTCCCGCCTCGAAGGAGCCGATGACTTTCGCATCTGCTGCTGCATCTGTTTTCCCCATCGGGTCCAAATGTGCCGATAACTTCAGCTGGGAATGGGAGCCCACCGGTGAGCCGGGGCTGGGAGGAAAAAAACCTCGCTCCAGGAGGAATTAAGTGTGAAAAAGGTGGGGGCATGTGAGTGGCTGGGTGTCCCACCATTGCTTGGACCCCTTCAGAGGTGATAAATCCAACCTGGGATTTTAGGCAAGTGAGATGGGGATGCTGGTTGCAGTCTCCTTCCACAACATCATTTTCTTTTGGGATGGGGAGCCCTTAGTGAGGACACCAGGCTGCTTGGCTGGTGAGGACACAGTGATGTTACTGCAGGCTGCAGCCTCAGGTTCATCCTGGTACAAATCCGTTGCTTCCAGGCTCTGCCTCTGCTGAGGCTCTTGCCTGAGGGGGATTCAACAGCAGCAAGCAACAAGGCAAATAACCCTTGGCCCTGGATTAAAGCACAAAGCTCCAGGCAAGCCCTGGTTTGCATCACTGGGGGGTGGCCGGGGGCTGTCCCTGAGCTCCAGTGGTGGACTGGTGTCCCAGGGAATTGCTGGCTGTGCACTGGGACCTCCAAGGCAGCAGGATGAGCTCCCTCGGTTACAGCAGCTGGTTGTTCATCTGAACAAGATGTGGTCAAGGTGGGAGACTGAGTGTCCTCATGATGTCACCAGCTGTTGGGGACAGCGGGTTATGTCCCCTTGAGCTACGTTGTCTCCCTGGGGTGACCCTGGGATAGCTTTGACCAGGTTCTCCTGTGATGCTTCATGCAATTCAGACCATTCCCTGTGCCTCTCCTTGTCCTGTTGAGATTTATCCCACACATCCACCCTGGTCAGCCCTGCCTGGACCCTGCACCCTGCATGGTCTTCAAACTGTTCTCAGCTTCAGTCTCCAGTTTTGATTACCCCTTGGAGGCTTGCACCAGCCTTTCATTCCACTCTCCTCTGCCGTGGCCGGTGCCTGTGCCATGAGCCTTTCCAGGCGAACATTAAAGCCTTTGTCTGGTTGGGAGTGCGGAGCAGACCATTTAGGAGGAATTAGTGGTTACATTGAAAGGGGAAAATAAGGGCTCCTGGGTTAAATGCACTTTAAATGTCTTAATAATTGCAATTGGCCAACTCGTTCCTCCCCGGAGCCAAAAGCCTGTAATATGGGAAGCTTTTCTCTAATCAAGAGCAGCACTGATACCTTATGTAGGAAGCCACATAGGATGGAGGGAATTATTTCTCAGAGCTGCCTGTCTGTCATCCCCCAGCTGCCGGGCGGCCCCTCTGAACCCGCCGGTCACCAGCACAGCCGGGATGGGGTTTGGGATGGCTGTGTGCCCTCCCATCCCCGGTGATGGGTCTCTGGGACATCAGTCGTACTCTCTGCCCCGAGCGAGGGTGGCCTTGCTCTCCCCAGTGCCAACCCCCCCGGGTTGTCCCCCTGCCCGGGAAGCACCGCGGAGCCCCGGCAGCCGCCGCGTTGCTGGCGGGCAGCCTGTTAGTGCCATCCAGGTGGCTGGCTGAGCCCCCGAGCAGACACATCCCGGCTCCCTGGCTCCAGCCGCCGCACAACCACGTCATCCATCAGCGATGACAAGCTCCTTTTGCAAGGAGCCTTTGTTGGCACCCGGTGCTGAGCCAAGGAAGGGGGGAAAAGCGGGCTCGCTGGCTTGCGGCAGACCTCCAAGGCGAGAGCATCGGCCCCGGCAAGGACCAGCCCCCTCCCTGCCAGCAGCCGGGGGAGGGAGGTTAAAAGGTGCAGCTTGGAGGAGGTTAAAAGCAAAGCGGCTTTTAATTTATAATGTGGCCGAAAGAGAAATGGTAGCCAAAAAAGATAAAGATGCTGGAATAGCTGGAATTCTCCAGCCGCCACGACTCCGAAGGGTAAAGCCGCTGGAATGTGTGTGTGTGTCGGGTGGGGTTTCTGCTCTGTCCCCCTCGGGATGTCCCCCACATCCCCTCTGCGAAAGCAGGGCAGCAGCAAGAGGCAGGAAGGAGGGAGGTGGTGATGCCCCAGGGTGCGTGTGCACCCACGCAGCTGCGTCGGGAGTGGGACTGCTGGGGTGCAAGTCTGCCCCTGCCCTCGTCCCCCCACAGCTGCTTTTGGTGCTGAACTGGGACCTGCCACCACCCTGCCTGGGGGAGGGCAGGCTCGGAGGTGCTCCCGGGGCAGGGACAGGGGCCAAAGTGCCTCCGTATTTGGGCTCAGCGCTTGGCTCGGGGTTTGCGAGGAGCACAGCCAAAATTGAACAAATGCCCAAGGAGGAGGATGGTCTGGGCTGCTTCTGCCGTGGAAAGCAGAGAGAGCAGGGGCAGCCCCCCAGCCTGCACCCCTGGGTGCACCCCCCAGCAATGTGGGTGGCAAGGAAGAGGTGCAAGCTGACTGGGAGGTCTGCTCTTCCAGAGGAGCCATAAGGATGGGTCTGCCCTTTCACAAGGTCTTTTGCATCTCGGGTTTCTCGGATCTGGGTAACCTTCAAGCAAGGCTGGCCTTTAGCACCTGGCTGCATCGCTCAGGGCTTGGGCCACCGGCCCGCGACGGGAGGAGCCCTCTCCCCATCTGCTCCCTTCCCTCTCCCCGATCCGCTTACAATAGCCCATTCACAAATCCATCCCTGGTCCTGGAAGAGGGGAGGAGGGAAAGAACCATCAAACCCCGCCTAGATGGGGAAACCCCCTCAGAAAGGGAGGGGGAGCGCTCCATCCCCTTGCTGCCATGCCTGCAGTGATGGGGCAAAGCGCATCCCTGCTCCGGGGATGAAATGCCTCTGCTGGGGAGACTTGAGATGGAGCTGGTAATGCTTGTGCTGCCTTCCCACCCTGTGCCATCTGCTCCGTGCTGGGAAAGCCAGCTGGAACCATTGCAGGGCTTTGGGGACCAGGAGAGGACAGATGCCCCCAGCACACCCATGTGCACCCCGGTGTGCCATGGCAGTGCTGCCCCAAGGATGCTCAGTGGGAGCTGTGCGTGTCTTGGCTCTGTGCTGGAGTATCCATGGGTCTCCTTGGACCTGGCAGCAGCAGCAGACATGGGTCAGGGGGAGAAGGGCCTGTTGGAGTGGTACCAAGTGTAGGGCCTGGGTGTGAATTCGTCTCCCAGTCCCTGGCAGAACAAGGAGTCCCTGTGTGGCTCTGGCAGCGAGCGCCGGGCGGGCGGCTCAGCCGCAGACACAGCTTGTGTGTCTGTGAGCGGCTCCATCCGCTCTCCCGGTGTGAGCTGGGATGGATGTCCATGCCCAGGCTGGTGGGCTGGGGCAGGTCTGAGCCTCCTGCCCCAGCCTTGCCAGCTCTGTCTGCACGGATGGATGCCCTGACCCAGTTATTAGCTCTTTGCTATTGCAAACTCCAGTCAGGCATGAAAACCAGGGCTGGGGCTGCCTTGACAGAGATGAGGGAGTTTTGGGGTTTGTTTTCCATACCAGGCTGGAGTGAGATCAGCCTTGTGGCTGGAGGCAGAGCCTTTCCAGCCCCAACCCTTCCCCATGCAGTGTGAAACCACTTAGGGCATCTTGGGTGGTGCCGACTTGCCCAGGGCCAGCCTGGGTTGCTGACACTTATTTCAACTCCCTGTTTTCTCCTTTTCATGGTTCATTTTCCTTCCCTTCAACTGGGACACAGGACAAGTGGCTTTCTTGATTTTTTTTTTTTCCATGGTGTTTGTAACAGCAAATCTTGTTCCTGTAGCCACTTAACAGGGATGGTGTTAAAGCAACAGAGTTTATTTGTTGCTGCAGCTCCAGGCTGCCTGGCATCCCCTTTCCAGTGGGATCGGAGGCAAAATCTGGCATCAGCAGCCAAATTATCCATGTTTTGTTTGTATGGCAAGGGGAAGCAGCCCCTGGGATGGCACAACCCTGCTGTTGGGGCAGAGAGGCCTGGGATGCTTCCCTCAGTGATATGGAATCCCCCCCAAAATAGCAAATATTTTCTGCTCTATTCTCCAGTGTTTTTGCTCCCAGTCTGAATATGGGGAGTTGTACTAGTAAAATAAAGCATCCCCTTGTTCCTGTGGGTGCTCAGGGAGCAGACCTGATGCTCAGAGCTTTAGGGGGTGGGTGGAAGCCCCCAAAAGGCACTTTTCTCCCCAAACTTCTCTGACAGCTTGGAGTGATCAAGTTTGGCTTTGGGTATTGAGGTCAGGCCCAAGTGCAGTTTTGCACCATGCATCAGAGCTTCAGAGGTGGAGGAGACCCCACTACTGCATTCAGGGGGGAAGGAAGGAGATTATGTCCCCCTACAGGCTGAAAAAAACCCCATTTTCCAGTGCCTACAGGGGAATGTGGAAGGAGTATGTATTTCTGCCCTTTCCTGCCATATTTGCACAGAGGCAACTTCCAGCATCCTTCTGGCCAGAGAGGATCACCATCCCATCTCCCCTCCAGATCCCAGCCAAGGTCTGTCTGGCTGTGTTCATCCCAGGCTTTAATACAAACAATATCCTTACCAGGAGCTAACGGGGCAAATTATCCTGACTTTCCTGCTCCATTGCTGCACCTTCCTTATTTACTTTGAGTTATTTAGGTGGAAAAAGAAGTAATACCAGGACTGAGCCCTCCCCCATCGCCACTGCTCTGTAATTAGTGTTACAGCAAACCCATTAATGCCATCGCTGGAACAGGAATTCCTCCAGCCGCTAGCCTGGGAAACAAAAGGGACTTTTTTTCTCCCCCCATGGCTTTATTGTTGTGGGAATACCCAGTGCCCCGGCTCAAAGCCATCTCAGGCAGATGTTGTCAGCCTGAAAATCCTGCTCCTGAAATCCCATTCATCTTGTTCCCACTCTTCCTTAGTCTTCCTTCCTCTCACCACGATGGAGGTTTAGCCCTGGTTCGTGGGATGAGGATGGAGCTTCTTCTCCCTGTGCTCCTGAATTGGAGCAGACACTGGAGAGAGTCTGCATGGAAAAGCCAGGAGGCAGAGGGTCGTTTTCCCTGCTAGAAGCTGTTTTGCTGCTGAAAAAGCTGCATTATTTTACCCAGGGTAAGTCACACCTGAGAGCTTTCCTGCAGCAAAATCTCTGGCTGTTCCAAACCCAGCAGGTCCACCCAGGAGGGTGCCCGTGGCCCAGCACGGGGAGTTATTTCATCATAAAATTAAAGCAACTCCTCTCTCTGCTCTGTTTTCACCCCGAGACTCAGCAGACACTGCTGAGCTTTTCTCAGCTTGTTAAGCTCAAGTCTAAGCTTTGAAATGGCAGCGCTGTCCCTGCGCTGGGACACTGGGTAAAAATAATGCTGGGGGGATGAAAGAGGATTTGCCATTTTTAGTTGAACTGCTGGAAGTTCTGCTTTTTGGCTTGTCATCAGGGCATTGCAAGGGGGGCTGTTCCCCTGGTTCCCCCAGGCGTGGGCTCTTGGCTTCGGAGCAGAGGCACCACGTGTGGAGCTGCCTGAGCTAAAGGGAGCAAGTTTTCCAGATGGGAAACATGTTGTTTTGTGGCCTATGTTAAATAATTTTAAATCTATAATCCATTAACAAATAAAAGCTCTGTGGTATAGGGTGAGGCGATGCTCTGGGTGCTGCTTTCCCACTGCAGCATGCCCTTGGGCTGTGAAAACCAGCTCTGAGGCTCCTCTCTCCTTATCAAACTGAGCAAAACCACTGGTTTTCCAGTGGTTGGGTATTAGAATGGCATCTGGGAAAATCTACCTTCAGAACTGACTGGATTGTGGTTCTACAGCCTGAGATTCTCCCTTATGCCCATGGTTTTTATCCCCATCAATGTACCCACAGATGCTCCTGCTATTCATATAGTGGCCTAATAGATATTTAGTTGTGGGTAAAGGAATAAATCCATGACTTTAATCCTGTTGAGCTTCTAGCTTTGCCACCATGGAGTGATGAGGAGTTCCCCAGGCTAGCACTGAGCCCTGGTTTGGAGACAAAAGGGAAGTAATTGTTTTTCTGCAGGCTGGTTCCCCCTGCTTAATGTTTCCTCTGCAGCTCTCCTGGTCCCTCTCCATCCCGTCGCCAAAGGATTTCTCCTCCTGTTCCTCCCTGCTCCTGCATTTCTGTGATTGGCTTCCCTGCAGCAAGGCAGTGTTGGGCAGCAGGGTTGCCTGCCCTGTCTGCTTCAGCCCCTCCTCCTCCTCTTCTTCCTCTTCCATCACCTTCTCTTCCTCTCTGGTTGTGCCTCTCTGTCCTGGCGTGCTACGAGCTGAGCGGTTTGCATTGATCCGTCTGCTGCCACGCTTAGATCTCCTTCCCAAGGGATTTCGAGCCTGGCAGCATACAGGAATCACTCACTCCATCTTTCACGTGCCTTCCTTGCTGCTGAAACTCATGTGCTGCTGGCACGACCCAGGCCGTTCCCCCAAACCCCTGATGTGCTCCAGCCCAGCCCCACAAGCCCCTTCGATGTCCTCAGGCTGAATCAGGCCTCAATTCCTTCCCTCTGGAGCTGTTTGCAGCCTCCCCAACGTCGCTGACCTCCATGGAGGCTGTGGCAGCCCTTGGCAGTGCTCTGCATCCTTCACCTCCCACCCCCTGTGCCCCCCACCATGCATCGGCTGCCGTGTCTCCCTCTATGCACAAATCCTGTGCAGCCCCTGGCAAACTCCCGTGCCAGGAGCCGTTAGTTGGAATATCTTGGCTTGGCCAAGCTCCCTAATTTGAAGGTTTGCATCCAACATGCTCGTGCTGGCGCCCAGTGCTGCGTCTGTGCTGCTGTGTGGGTGGTGGGGAGCAGGTTCAGATAGTTTCCCCTTATGAGGAGAGGGAAGGCTTTCCTGGGGATTTTTCAGCCTTAAAGCTGCTGTTTTTTCCATGGGCTCTCTAGCACGAAAGGAGCCTGGGACATCCTGCTCTGGTACAGCAGCAGTGAGTGATCAGGGAGACTGGGGAAGAGCCATCGCTCTCTCTGCTGGTGACAGTGGCCTGAGGTCCCTAAATTGGGGAGGGGAAGCCTGGACCACATTTATCCAGGAGTTTCCAAAATGTTGAGGGTTTGGCTATGCATCCCAGATCCCCTCCTGGCCGTAGGATGAAATGATGGTGGTTCCTCAAACTGTCTTGAAACCTGGGGCTCCCTCTGTCCTGACTGGGGTGAGGGGCCTGGGCTGATATTTATAGGACCTGGCTATCTCAGCACTGTTGCAAAAAACCCCACAGAGTGCCGGGCTGGATCCGAGTTCTCCGGGACTTTCCCTCCTGCATTTGTCAGTGTCAGCAGGAGTAATTTCATAAATATGCTGGGAGCAGGGGTGGGGACTTCACCCAGACTTTACGTCAATGTAAACAGCCCTAATTGGTGCTGGAGCCTCATAATTCCAGGATTTCCCCCCCTCCTTGCCCGCGTGTATCGAGGAAACTTGCAGTGCCAAGGCAAAGTGTGTTTTCATTCATAAATCCTGGGAGGGGGGAGCAGGGGCTCGCTGGCATTTCACCCTCCCAAATCTGACTTGTCACTGTCTTAAAGCAGTGGCAGAAACATGACGTGTTTAATGGGGAGTGCTGGGAAAAGAATAAATCCATTTACTGCTCAAAGGCTGCTCCAGGGGCTGCCTGATGGCCCCTGGGAGCCTTCCTCCCTCTCACAGTCCCTGTCTGATGGCCTATGTGTGACTGGAACCATATGGGCTTTTTGGGGGGCACACCCACCTGTCTGCACCTACCCTGGGGGTTACAGGGCTGGGACACCCCACCTGGGGGCTGTGGGGCTGGGGTTGTGCAGGTCAGTCCCCTGGAGCAAGGAGTGATCCCTCTTTTCTTGCTGGCATGCATCACCATGGCTGTTTGTATTTGCAGCAAGGGTTTATTTAATCCATCCAGTGCTGGGAAACAGCTGGGATGGAAGAGGTATGGGTGGGTGTGTCTAGTAAGGGGTCACAGAGCCCCTCGACTCCTCCTTGGCAGCCCCCAGCCCAAGATTCCCAGCTGCCAATCACCCACTTGCACTAAAGATCTTTCCTTCCTATGAAATTTAGCTCATGAAAGTAGAAAAATCCAATTTAGCAGCCCCCAGGGCAGTGTCATGCTCAGCTGCAATCACACCCTGTGGCTGACCCACAGCGAGGGTTGTGGCTCTTGTGCGATGCTGTCTGGTTTCTCTGCTGGGAGGAGGGGTGTGGATATGCAGAGTTTGGGGTCCCAGGAAGGGCAGCATCACCCCTTCTTCTCTTTTTGAGCCTGGGAGACTGACTCACTGTGGGTGCAGTGTGGTGTGCAGGAGGGATTGTGGTCTCTTTTCTATGCTGGGAAAAGGGAAACTACTCACAGTGTCCAGAAATAGACTTAAATCCTCCCCCCTACCGCCCCCCCAAAGAACTGGAGTAAAATCCAGGGGAAATCAGGTATCGTGGCCATATTTGCTTCCCACATCCCAGTCTGTGGGGACCGTGACAGATGGCAAAGCCATACAACCAAGGTGGGGGACCCCAGCTGGTACCTGGGGGGCTGCGTGTGGCTCAGACCCCTCTGCTGGCATTGCCTGCCTGGGGACAGCAGCAGGAGGGTGTGGGTGCAGCCTTCAACATCTGCGATGCTGCTTGTGGGCGTTGGAGCCAGGGGCTGCTGGGTACACTCCCACCACACTGGGCTTGCCGGGGTAAATCCAGCCTTAAACAGAGCTGGGCTCCATCCTCCCCAGCCAACTCTGGTGCAAAAGTCAGCCTGTTTATTTAAACCATATTTTAGCACCTCTGCTCTGCTGCTGGAGGGAAAACCCTGGGAAGGGCAGTGAGCAGGATCCGGGTGTCCTCGAGTGGGACTGGCTGCTCTGCTGCCCCGGCGCCGGGCGCGGGGACGTGCCGGGACTCGTGTCGCCCTGCCCTCCAGCACACACACTTATTTACGCCTTCATCCCCCTCCCTGACTTTGACATATTGCAGATGTTTTCTTTTCAGGCTGGTCAGTGGAAGAGGAATGGCTCCGTGTACATCGGAAGCGCTGTAAATCACTGCGATGGGTTTCTCAGAAGGGCTTCCAGCCAGGGCCATAAACATATTGCCTTGGGCCAATATGACATCCGTGGAGCTCCCTGGCCATCCACCCGGCCGGCGTGAGGCTCAGCGGCTCTATCCCATCCAGCTAGCACTCAACAGCTGATAACTTTTTCCCCTTGCCTTTTCTTCCAAGAGTTGAGCTGTTCTTCAAACTCAAAAGCTCAGAAGGGCCTCCAGCCAAGAGCTTAAAGCCCAGGATGTAGGTTTTGTGAGCTGGGTGGTTTAGCGGTTACAAAACCCGTGCCTTGGTGTTCAGGCTGCTCCGGGACCTCCATCACAGGCCAAGTTCCCCCCCCAAGCAGAAGTTCAGTCCCCCTCTTGTGAGCAAAGGGTCTGGTAACTCTGGAAAAGATGATTTATTTCTACTGGCCACAGCATCTCCCACTTCTTTGGGGAAGAAGTTAAAAAAAATCTTTGAGCACAATTAAATTTTTTAAACCATAGTCATCCCCTCTGTTCTCCAGTGATTTCCCACCGGCAGGGTTAGGAAATCATGTTTTACATCACTTTGGCTGCCGACCCTTGTGAGAGATGTTGGATTTCAGACAGGAGCTGGAAGGGATCTTCTGAACTCACCTCAGCCCAGGCAGGAGGAGTCATTTCATAAAGAGGTATAGGAAGAAGTTTGGGCTAAAGAAAATAGCATTGAAAAAAATCCTGAGTGATGGATACCCTGGTTGCACTGTGGAATATCAAGTCTTCTGCTGGGAAGAAGGTGCTTCCCTGCTCAGTGTTTCTAAGTCCTTTGGGACCTTCAGGGAAGGGTTGCCCTCCCAAAAAGTTTGTAGCAGATGTGATTCTTTGTGAAAAAGAGCAAATTGGGGATTTTAATTTAAACTTGTCAATATTTAATTACTGCACAGTCAGTGTTTCATCCACAGGTCTCATCATCCTCAGGAAGATGGCCGTGGCACAGAGGAAACAATGAGACTGGGACCGTCATGGGAGAGGGAGGGTTTTCCAGCCCCCTTTTCTGGGTGTCTCTGAGCCCCACTGGTGCTCACACCAAGGTCAGGCTGGGATTTTATCCTGGCTCCCACTGGGTCTTTCCCTGTGGGTGGCTGCTTGGCATAAGCCTCTGCACAACAGAGCTGCCTGCCCTCAGGATGCTCCCAAGAGACGTAACTCGGCTCGTAGACAGGTATCTGCTGCCTTTTAAAGGCAGGATACTGGCTCTGATGCTCTGACCCCCTCACCTCCAGCATTCCTGTTGACCCTGTGGGATTTGGGGACTCCTCCATGGTGGGGTGTTGCACGCAGTATCCTTGCTGTGGCATCCTGGACCACCGCGGTGCAGGTGAGCTGCTGGCGACAGAACAAGCCGGGAGCTGCTCCCCCACCTCCTGCTCTCCCTCCCTCCCTTCCCTGCAGAGCGTTTGGACAAATAAAGTTCGGAAAAAATCCGAGCTGGAGCTGCTGACTCCTTGTGCAAGCGGTTTAAAATAGGCCACGCTGTTCCAGGCTGGCGGCAGCCAGCTGGCCCTGTGGCCTCCCCACTGGAAAACAACCGGGAACAATAACACGGGAGCCCCGTGCCGAGCCTGTCACTGCAGGGCTGGGACGTGACCTGCTGCCACCCCGCCTCCCTGCCCCAAACACAGGGCTGAGGGACCCCGGGGGTATCACAGGGCTGGAAGGAGCAGAAGGGCAGCTTGGGGACATTAATGAGACATTTCCCTTTGTCGTGCAGGTGGGATGTCACCAGGACAGAGAACAGAGGGATCAGCACCGGGGCCAGGACGTGCCAAGGAGCATCCCCAGTGATAGCATCTCCCCGTCTTGCCCCAGCTGTGTCCTTGTCTCTGCTCTGGTGGGTTCCTGGGCAATCCACCCGCTGCTCCCATTGTGTTTGTGAATTTTGCAGACAAAGCAGCGGTGCTGGCCGGGATCCCGGGGGGAAGCAGGCCCCAGGTGGGCTGGACAGCAAGGTGCCGGGGGGTAGGACCGTGTCCCCCCAGGGCCAGCCGGTGCCGTCAGCCCACAGTGCCTTTTCCGTGCTCGGCGGTCCTTCGGGGACAGGAAGGGCTGCATTGTAAGATGGCCTTCCAGGATTTCCTCCGGCAGCCCTTGGAGCAGGATGTGTCCGTCCACCAGCTTCCAGGGGAACCTGCAGCCTGCAGGGATGCTGGGGTGTCCTGGGGATTCTCCAGTGCTCCTTTCCAAGCCAGCCCCAGGGCAAGCCCAGGTGCTGTGGTCCTGGTAATCTCGGGGCCAGTTCCCATGACATGAGGGAGGGCTGAGAGCCATCAAGGAGGCTGGAGCCCCATCTGCCCTGGTCTGGTCCAGCTCAGCCAACAGGCTTGTTCACACCCTGTCCCCAAAAAAGTACCACGTAAAGGAGGCAGCGGGATCCCCAGGGCAAGTGGTTTAGCTCGTATCTGCTCCTAAAGATGATCCTAGAGCATCCTTGGCAGTCTCAGGGAATGTTGTGCCAGTGAGAGCTCAGCCGGACACAGAGTAGGAGGAGCACAGTCCCCTGAGGAAGATCCCGAACCACAGGCGTGGTGATGCAAGTTGTGAGGATGTGAGCAATGTGCTGGGGCTCCCAGGGGACCAGGGATGTCACCCCATTCCAAGCCTGTCTGCACACACTGGGAGCGCTGTCGCTGCCTTGTTCCCTTGTCCCTGACCACCACTTCTGGCCCTGCTCTGCTTCCCCTCATCACAGTGCTTGGATTATTTTGAATCTTCCTTCTAATGTGGGCTGGGAAAAACAGGAGAGCTAAAGCATCCATCCTTGGGGACAGAATGGCCAGAGCTGCCTGCTGTGGCAGCACATCAGCCCAGAGTTGGGGCATCAACCAAAACCTCTCTCAGGGGTGCAGCATCCTCCCTGTCACTGGCAGGACATTGGCACTGCCACTCCTCCTCTGTGCCCGCTCCCTCAGCTCCGAGAAGGGCTATTCCTTGTTGTGAGGATTAATGGTTGTGTGCAACTTGCCTTGAAGGGCTCTGCACCTTGGCTGGGGGGAGGAGGAGGAGGATTTGGCAACCGGGAGCAGGGGGATTAGCAGAGATTTGTTGGATCTCAAGGAGAGAGGTGCCAAGTTTTATTTGTCAGAGGAGAAGTCCTGCAGGCAGGGGACCCCCAAGGGTGCTGTGTGTCCCTATCAGTTGACTGCAGTGCCTGGGGCCAGCCAAGGGGGACCAGGGTTTTCTGTATGGGTGACCCTGTGGGCCAGTGCTGGGGGCAGATGTCATGGAGGAAGCTTTTGTTTTGGAATAGGGCCCACAGGCTCCTGGCTGTTGGGGTTATGGGGGCATCCATGTGCTGGCAGTCCTGGAGGATGGAACTCTGTGGGGCAGCTCAAGATGGAGCAAACATGATGCTCCTTGAGATGTGCGGGTTAAAACCAGCTTGGGTTTAAGCTCAGCCCACACAGCGCTGGTCTCAAAATGCCCTTGGGAGTGCAGATCCCTGCTGTTGAGGAGCAGGGAAGAGGGTGAGCTTGTACCCTGGGCACGGGGAGCCTGCAACATCTTGTGTAACAAGGAGCAAGCATCAAAGGGAAATGCCTGAGCGAAGCAATAACCCACGCTAACAACAGAAAAAAAAAACCCTCTCCCCTTTCATTTCCCTCCCTCCCCTCTTGACCTTGAAGAATGCTGGAAGGTGTCATGTCATCAGCATTTCCCAGCCGCTGGGAGCTTGGGGGGGGGAATTTTTTTCTTCCTTCGGGGCACCCTGCCAAGAATAACAGCCGACTCCAGCAGGTCGGCACAGGAAGGGAACGGCTGGAACCTGATTTGCAGTCAGACGCTCGGAGAGCCAGAATGCGTTTTATTGAAGAGGTCTCCAAGGAGGCATAAACCTTTCCCCAAAAAAAAAGGAAAAAAAAAGCCTTTCCGATGAAGCTGTACTTTTTTTATATACATTTTTAAAAGTCTTTAAGATAAACTTGCTTTTGGTTGCTGGTGTTGATTTAGGGAAAGGGCAGGAGGGGGGAGGAATGGGGGGATGCTGGGTTTGGGGTGCACCCTGATTTGAGGTTGCGTGTGTGTGGAATCCCCGTGGATGAAGGCATATTTTCCCAGTGGGATCAGGCTTCATCTCTGCTGCCTCCAGCGGGTCGAGTGCATCCCTCGGGATGGATGTGTTTAGCAGAGGTCAAAGGAGATATGCAGGCGAAATTCCTTGTGGGAAGGGGATGTTGCTTGCCCGGGAAACAACCTCGGCACAGGTCAAGAGATCCAGTGTCTCCATCATGACTGGTACTCCTGAGTCCCGCAGTGTGGCTGGAGGTGTGGGGAGGTCCCCAGGGCAGGGACTGCTGGACTCTGAGAGCATCTGCATGGCTGGAGGGGGCAAATCCCTGCTGGAAACCCATATTTGGTCTGGGAAGCAATTAGCAGGACACATTGCTCTTCAATCAGACAGGAACTGGCAAAGGAGATGATGCCTGGCCCACATGGAAGCTGCAGGAGGAGGGAAGGCTTTGTGGCCACAGAGGTACCTTCCAAGGTTGGTAAGGGGCTCTGGGGGCTGGTGGTGCCTTTTGACAGGAAGAGGGGAGCAGGGATTGGTACAGGGAAGTGATGAGCTGGTGTTATGGGAATTTGGGAGGTCTGGGCTCGCACTTCCACAGATTTCCAGATTAGCCCCTTTGCCTCAGTTTTTCCAGGTGTGACAGCTCCAGCCTGCATCCGAAGGGATGTGTCCATCACAGCTGATGGGATCCAGTGCCATCTAGGGAAGGTGAGCCCACAGCAACAGGTGTGAGTGCCTGTGTCACCTGCACCGTGGCACCTTTCCCTGGCATCTGTGCTTGCCATGAAGGGGCTGCATGGGCTCCACTTGCTGCTGCGTGACCACAGACTTCTGCCCCTGTATTGCCAACAAAAATCTTTCCAACACAGGAGTTTCTCTTCTCACCCCTTGGCTGCAGAAGGGAAGATTGATTACTGGTGTACTCCAGCCTGCATTTACCAACCTGCCTTCACAAAAGAATGAAAACAAACCCCATCTATCCATTGCTTGGCCACCCGAGGGCACGGGAGAACCTCCCAAACAAGCACTTCCACCAATTCTTAGAGTGAAGACACCGGCGGCAGCCCTTGATCTCCAGCCCTGGTGATGAACCTGCTGAGCTCCAGCTGTGGTCTGTTAATCTCCTCCCTCAGATCACTAAATCCAGGAAGATGTTCCCAATCAGGAGGGTGGGCCAGGCTGGGTTTGTTTGCAGAGCTTCATCCTTGGGAACATCTAGTACCCTTGGCTCTCCTGAGCTCCAGTAGGCTTTGGGGGAGCAGGAACTGTGGGTGGTCACACCCTGATGAACTATCACGGGGTGCCACGGGGTTGGGGTGATGATGGGGTGACAACTGCTGGTGCTGGGATCTCAGGGTGCTGCTGGCTGGGTGCTCTGCTGACAGCTTGGCTCTTCCTGGCTTATCCATATCCCACAAACGGGAATCACTGGAGAGGAGCGGGGTCTGTGCTGCCGGCTTGCCGCCGGGGCTGTGGGATGTGGTGGAGCCATGCAGCTCTCCAGCTCCCTTCTAATTCCTTTCCCAGCTGCTTTGCCTCATCGCCATGACCAGGCTGTAACCGGAGCAGGTCAGTGTTTTGCTGATGGAATGTTTTTCCATCGGGAAATACCAATTTCTGTGGGAACATCTCAATTCTGACCAAAGTTGGTTTTTTTTTTTTTTAGGGGGAGGGAAAACACTTAAAAATTTGGCCTTTCCAGGGGTTTTCCTTCTTCCTACCGTTGCACAGAGGCTGGGTTGTGGCATGTGAAAGGTATGTGCTGATATGGGAATAAAATCATGGCTAAGGGCAGACCATGGTCTGCTTCAAAAAGCAAGAATATTTTTGAAAAAGTCAAAATGGAGTAAACTGGTGGATTATCCTCAAAAATACTTTCAAGTTGGATTTTGGAGTAAGATTCTATCTTTGTTTCTCTCTCTCTCTCTCTCTGCTTGATTTGTCTTTTCCTATACGGTGCTACTTGGGCATCCCAGGTATTGCCACAGCCTGGGTTTGACATCCCAGGTACCAGATACTGGCAGGGGGGAGAGGCAATGCCAAAGGGGATTTTTGGCTGAGCAGAAGTTACTACCTCTCCCTGCTTCCCTGGGAGATGAGGGTGCCCAACTCCCTTGGGCTCTTTTGGAGCTCCACCAGCCGTGGATGCAGCCCCAGCTCCCCGTGGCTGCCCAGCGGGGCAGATGCATCTTCGGTTGGTGAATAATGGGCTGGGAATAGAAAGATGAAACCAGAGACCACGTCTTCCTGTTGCATCTTCGGCGTCATGTGAGAGGCTCCTTCCCTCCCATCCCACTTGGCAGCAGCCAGGGCTTACCTAGAAATAGCTCCTGGCACTCATGGGGCAGGACCTCGACCTGCCCCGCCGCGTGCCGGGGAGCCGATGCCATGCACAGCCCTGCCACGGCTCCCTGCATCAGGGCCTGAAGGCCAAGCAGGAGCACAGCGGGCTTGGAAAATACTTGGAGCTTGGAAAACGCTTCGTGCTGCCCACAGGGGATGCCAAATTGCTGGGATGGGTTTGTGTTCTGGAAAGTGCAGAGTCCCTGCTCAGCACAAGCACCCAAGGGCACTGCAGGGGGGCAGCTGCTGCTCCTGGTTTTTTTACTGCTCTGCAAACTGTTATTATTTGCATTGACAAACCTTTTCTTCCTTTTTCCCCCCCTGCCCTCCCTCTCTTCTCCACCCTTTTTTAATAGCAGCCTCTAACAGCCACACTCATTCTTCTTTGTTGACATGGCCCTTTGGCACCAGCACTTGGCATTTGTGGAGCTGCTTGCTCTGGAAGGAAAGGAAAAAAAAACTCTTAAAAACAAAAATCTTATAAAGAAAAAAACCACAACCAGCAACTGGGCCCTTGTGCCTCACAGGGGACATGGCTCCCTCCTGTCTCACAAGGCTTGGGGACGCTGGGGGAATTGGGGCTTGGTCCCAGTGTGAGGGAGAAAGAGATGGGGCACAAGGTCAACTCCATCCTTCCTGGTGGGGACTATCCCAGCAGCATTCCCCCCAGGCATGGACCACCCTGGATCCTCCCTTGGTCCATAGCTGTGATTCCAGCATGGGATGGCCATGTCCCCTTCCTCTTGGCTCACCCCACAGCTCCCTGTCACCTGTGCACAGCTTTTCTTGGGTCATTATTTTTTTATTTCAGGCTCCCCACCGTGCAGAGGCAGATGTTCCTGCTCACACCAGCTGTGATCTTGGCTGAGAACATCCTTGACTCACCTGCACGGCCACATGAAGGACCGGGGGAAATAGTTTACAAGGAGGAGAAAAGCTGAGCTTTTCCAGCAAATGGAACAGCAAAAAAAAAAATCAATTAAGCAAGTCCAGAAGTTCAAAGAAAAGTTAAAGCAGAAGATAAGGGATATATCCCGACTGTTTCCATGATGCAGCCCTATATTTTCCATCTAAAATATCAGCACCGAGTGTGGAGATCAGCCTTTTGAAAATAAAGTAAAAAAAAAAGCTTGCAGAGAAAAATACAGATGCTGAGTGCAGAGTTCAAGGTCGCTGAACCTCAGGCCAGTGCCCCAGCGTCCCACAGAGGCCACCTTCGCCCTGGGCAGGTGACACTGTGGTGCTCAGCTTGGCCGCCCCGTGCCTCAGTTTCCGCAGGTGGCATAGCAGGGATCATCTCAGGGCATTTAGATGTCCCTGCTGGACTTCGAGCAGGGATGATGGCAGGGCTGGGCTGCCCTTCCCAGTGCCCTTCCCTGCCTGGGTTTGCTCTCTGGCAGGGCGCCTGGAGCCCATGGGTGGAGGTGGGAGCCTGGACAGGCGCTGTGACAAGGCAGCGGCTGTTCTGCCTCCCCGGCTGGGAATTGCCTCTTTGAGAAATATTCCCTTTTCAAACAGCAGACCCTGCCGAGGATTATCCGGAGGGGGTGGCTGGGGGAACAGTCACGCTGTCTCAAAGGCACTGTGTTGTTTGAAATGCTCTTTAAGGCACTTGATGACTCACAGCAACAGCTGGAAGGAATAAGCAGTTGGTAATTTCCATATTAACCTCCTGGTCCCAGAGATGCAGGATCTGCAGCACGTGGCTGCTCCTAAGGGTTCCACAGAGTGGGTGCTGCAGTGCCCCAAGGGCCAGAGGGATGGGGATAGGGACAGGGATAGGGATAGGGATGGAGATTGGGGTAAGTATAAGGATAGGGATAAGGATAGGGATAGGGATAGGGATAGGGACAGAGATGGGGTTTGGGATGGGGATGGAGACAGGAATGAAAATGGGGATGACCATGGGGTGAGAATGGGGATGGAGTTAAGGATGATGATGGGGATAGGGATTGGGATAGAAATGGGGATGAGGATACAGATGGAGATGGGAATGAGGGTCAGAATAAGGATGAAAATGGGGACAGGAATGGAGAAAGGAAGGGGGATGAGGATGAGGATAAGGATAAAGGATAAGGATGGCAGTGGGGATGGGCATGGAAACAGGAAGAGAAACAGGAACGGGGATGATAAGGATAAGCATGTGGATGGAGATGGGGATGGAGACAGAAATGGGGATGAGGATAAAGGTAAGAATGGGGGTGGCAATGGGAATGGGCAGAGGAATGGAGGCAGGAATGGGGATGGAGATAAGGATGGGAACAGGAATGAGACTGAGGATGGGGATGCAAATAAAGATGAGTATGGGGATGGCCCCAGCACTGGGCAGGTTACTCTTGCATCCATGCTGAATCCCTGCCCGATCCAAGCTGGGGGAGCCGCGCCACGCGGCCACTCAAGGCTGTTTGTACAGCACATTGAACAATTTGTGCTGAGTTCTGACACAATCTGTCCCTAACCCTGTAAGGGACATCTGTCCCTGGGGCTTGTCTTCGTGCAAGGGGACATCTCTTCATCACAAGGAGGTCTAAGGTGGGTGCAGTAGGATATTTGCCTCCTGACACTGGACTGCACCCGTCCAATGTGAGCGAGGAGCCACCCTGCACTGCATCCCGCTCCAGCTGCATTGCATCCCGCTATCCCCACAGTACCGGGCTCGGGGGAGTGGACCTGGCTGTCACCAACCCCAGCCCTCGGGTCGCTTTAAAATGCCGGCTCTGGCAGGAGGGCTGCGTGCCGGCGGGAGCCGCGGTGGAAAATCCTGCGCTAGGCTCGCCTTGATCCCCGCACGCCCCGGGGGACGCGTTTGCCGCCAGGGCATATGTTTTCAGTTCTTGCCGGGGCCGACTTGAGAAATTTTCTCTCCCTCCCAGCTTCTCTGCTGCAAACAGCAACCGCAGGGCCGGGGCAGCACAGGATGATAAATGAGCTGCTCTGTCCGGGCGCAGCCAAGGCCCGGGAAGCTGCTCAGAGGCTGTGTCCCGGTGGGGCGCGGGGGGAGCCAAGGGCTTGTGGCGCCTCTGGAGAGAGGCACGGAAGGTTGGTGTTTTGGGGCAGGGTGGGGAGGGGGGTCTGGCCCTGCTGAGCCCTGGACCTTGAATGCAGCGCGTTGTTTTCTCGCCCATCTGCGGAGCAGGCGGGAGAGCATCTGTTGGCTGCGCTCGAAGGGTGAGCTGAGCCGGTGGCTGAGGCTCCCCTGGGAGCTCTGGCTGGGCAACCAGGGTGAAGCATTTCCAGATCCGGTGCTGCCGCCTGGGGTCAGGGACCCCATTCTGCCCAGTGGCCCCTTGCCATCAGGGGTAAAGGGTGACACTGAGAGGCCATGTGAACCTTTAAAGAACATCTGAGTCATGTCCATCCTGATGCCGTGGCGTTCCCAGTGCCCTCAGTGCATAGAGCAGCCACCACATCAGCCCTATAAATAAATAAAATATAACGAGGCCTTGCTGTCTTCTGGAAACCCCTGAAAAAGCCCCATAGAGCCAGTTCTCCCAAGGTATCGTGTTCCCGCTTTGTGTGTCACCTCCCACCCCCTGCTTCTTTACTGCTGGAGCCATCTGCGTGGAAACTGGATCCGGGTCCCTGAAGAGCCCTCCTGCCCCTGCCCCGCTCCAGCTGATGTCACACAATCTGTTTGATCTCACAGCCAGTTGCTGGGGAGCGCCGGATGCCGTCACCCGCAATCCAGGTGGGAGGTGACATGGAGAGTTGGTCAATCCAAGGAGGATGCAGACGGGGTGCCCTGAGGATTGTGCCCACACCAAGAGCATGAGGAGCGGGGACAATGTGGCTTTTCCACATCATCTGGGTGTGTTGGCGTTTGGTTCAAGGCGTTCATCCCGCTGTCCCTCCTATCCCTCTATCCCTGTGTCCTGTCCAACCACTGACCTTGCCTCTTTGGGTTTGTTCCTGCACCCTGCAAGCTCAGGGATTTGCAAGGACAGCACCAGGGATTGTGCAGTGACTTGCCATGAACTCAAACTCAACAGTACTGCTGGGAGCAGGCTTCCTCCTAAAATGACTGCTTGAAAAATATTCCTACAGCTCCTAATATATTTATTTAATCGGGAGAGCTGTGCCGAGCTGGTGGGCATGCTGACTAGCTGCTCGGGTGGTTAATAAGTCAGGTTTAATTGTGGCTGGCCCTGGGTACAGTTTGCGCTTCCGCGGTGCCTATTGTCCAAGGACAGCAAAGTGCTTTACAAGCATTAAATCTTATCGCAGGCTGCGAGGCAGGTAAGGATATACCGGGATTATTGCATGCGCCGCTGAAACGCCGCCAGCTCCGGCTGGGAACACATCAGCTATTTACCAGTGAGTGGCAAAGCGATGCAGCATTTTAGGACCGAGCGGGAAATAGAATCTGGTATTGAACTGGAACAGTGGCAGGAGTTTTAAAATGGGAAATAAATTACTGGGGTGGTCGGGACACTGAGTTAATGGCTGGAAAGGGCAGGAAAGGGCTGGTGCTTTCAGTGGGATCCGTCCTGCCCGCGTGAAGCTGGATATAGTGCCTTTCCACGCTGCTTTGGGCAGTAGGAGCTGCACAAAACGCCATGGCGTGGGGAGGGGGTCGCGGGTGGAACATCGGTGATGGACGCAGAGGGGACAATGCGTGCGGGCCGCCCCGCGTGGGGCCGGTTATAAACCCCCTCGGTGGGGTGGGTTTGTAAATCCCCACGTCCCTCCCCCGTGGGGTCCCCTCGCTCCGCGCCGGGCTGGCGGCTGGCGGGCGGGGGGGCGGCAGCGGCTCGTTCCTCCCCCCGAGCTCCCCCGGGCGGGCAGGGGGGGCGGCAGCGGCTCGTTCCTCCCCCCGGGCCCCCCCGGGCGGGCAGGTCGCGGCGGGGGGGCCGGGGAGGAGCCGGGCCGGGGGCGCCGGGGCCGGGAGGCGGCCGGCAGCCGCCCTTCCTCCGCGCCGCCGGCGGGACCCAAACTTTCGCACCGAACTTTTATCCCGGGTTTATTTTTGTTGCCGTGCGGGGATATTTTGTTGCTGTTGGGAATTTTTTTTGTGTGTGTGTGTTGTTTTATTTTTATTTTTTTTTTTCCTTTCTCGCTGCCTTCCCCCGGCGGGAGGAGGCGGGCGGAGGGTGTGTGGTGGGGGGGGGAGCGCTCCGCAAACCCGCCCCCCGAGCCTGCGTGTCCGGCGGAGCCGCGGGATGAGCCGGGGGCGGCGATGAGCGCGGCGGGGCCGGGGGCGGCGGCGGGGCCGGGGGCAGCGGCGGCGCCGCTCTCCCGCAAGCAGCGGCTGATGGCCGCGCTGGCGGCCGGCGAGGCGGCGGCGGCGGCGGGTGGGGGCGGCCCCGGGGCTCCGCAACCCCCGGCGCCCCCGCTCTGCTGCTTCATCTGCGGCGGCGGCATCAGCCGCGGCAAAGAGCTCAAGCTTCAAGTGCGACCCCCCCGCGACCACCGGCCCTTCTTCCCCTTCCTGCAGCACCAGGAGCCGGCGCCCGGCGCCCGCGCCGTCTCGGCGGAGGGCTGCGCCCTGGTCTGCGCTGTCTGCCGCTGCTTCCTGGGCGAGCAGTGGGACTCCTTCGAGCGCAGCCGCACGCCGGTGGAGAAGCGCATGTACTGGCTCAAGCGGCCCCATCAGTGCGAGGCGGCGGCGGCGGCGGGGGGAGCCGGGCTGCGGCGGGGGGCCACGGGCTGGGACCCCGCCGCGCCGCCGCGCCGCGCCGCCGGCCACCAGGAGGAGGAGGAGGAGGAAGAGGAGGAGGAGGAGGAAGGGCCGGCAGCCGGCTCCGAGCTCTCCGAGCTCTCCGACGCCGAGCCCCTCTCGGAGCCCGAGGGGGCGGGCGGCGCGGCGCGGGCCCCCCCGGCGGCGGCGGGGGGCGAGCGGGGGCCCCCGTGCTGCTCCTCGGACAGCGAGATCAACATCACCAGCGAGGAGGAGGAGGAGGAGGAAGGCAGCGAGAGGCCCACTTGGGCACCGGGCACCGCCTGCTACATCTGCGGCAGCCCCTTGGCACCCAGCGCCCAGCACCGCGTCCACGTGCAGAAGCAGGAGAAGACCTCGCCGGGACCCTTCTTCCCCTTCCTCTGGCTGCACAACCCCCCACCGGGTGCCCAGCCCCTCTCTCCCACCGGCAGCACCCTGGTGTGTCCCTGCTGCTTTGCCTCCCTCATGCAGCAGTGGCAAAGCTTCGAGCTGGCCAACGTGCCCGTGCTGCAGCGGCTCTACGTGGTGCCCCTGAGCGCCGGGGCCATGCCTGCCAAGGGCCAGCGAGGGATGAAGGAGGACGGGACGGGCATCCCACCGGTGCCTGAGGCTTGCTACCTGTGCGGGGAGGAGTGCGGCAAGGAGGCGAGGCCGGTGGCTGCCAAAATCACCAATGGCAATGCCAAGAGCACCATGCATTTCCCCTTCCTCAGCCTCCTGCCCTGCCCGCCCGGTGCCAAGGGGCTGAACAAGCACTGGGAGGTCAGCAGCTGCCGCAAGTGTTTCGGGGTGCTGCAGGACCTGTGGGCCATGTACAGGGCCTGTCACAATGAGGAGCTCATCTCCTCGGTGCAGAGCTTCCTGGGGAGGTACCACCAGGTCTTCTCTGCTGGTGACCTGACTGGCCACCCTGCTGTCATCAAGCCTGGTCCCACCTCCATCTGCTACATCTGTGGGGCTGAGCTGGGAGCTGGCAAAGAGTTCCAGCTCAATGTCAACCCTCCGGGACGATTTGGGGAGAAGGAACCCTTTTTCCCCTTCTTGACAGTCTACCCACCCGCCCCACGGGCCAGACCGGCCGACTCGACGGGACTGGTGGCCACTTGCGTCCTGTGCTACCACGACCTGCTGGGACAGTGGCTGCAGCACGAGGGCAGGAACTCCCACCACCCCAGCAGCGCCTGGTCCCGGCAGTACAAAGTGGAGACCTTCGTCTGCTTCTTCTGCCGGCAGGAGAAGAAGAGATGCCTTGGATTAAAAGCGGTTCAAGTGGCCAGACTTCCCGTCTTCCTCTACACCCTCCGCGTGGCCAACAGCCTGCTGGTGGATGATGGGAAGCAGCTGACCATCGGCGCTTGTGCCGAGTGCGGTGCTGTGGTCCTGGCTGGCAGGAGCATGACCCCGCCAGAGCTGCTGGCAGTGGCACCCCCAGCTCTCCTCCCCAAGGTAAGGCAGTTGGCCCAGACCCCATCCCTGTTTTCCCAGCACTTCCCACCTCTGGAACCAAGGAGGAGTTGGAGCGGTGACATAGATGGATGCTCTTCTTTTGGGTCTGGTCCCTGAGGGTGAACACTAATGGATGGGGTGCCTTTAGCAATGAACTTTTGGAGCTGTCAAGCTGTGAAGGAACAGGTAAAAATCCTTCCAGGAGGTGGGAAGAGCCAAGACCTGTCTTGTTCAAGAAGTGTGTATGCGTGTTATTGGCACCCACTCACTCACAGCCCTGCCACGAGGGAGGTGGGAGCCAGAAAAGAGGAAATCCCAGTCCTGTCCTGCTTGCCATCAAGGGTGCTTAGAGGTGCCAGAGGGGCAGGAGGGCTGCCTGACCTGCCCTCTGCAGAACCATCCTTGGGAAGCTTGAAGGAGCTCATGGCCTCTGTAGGAAACTTCCCAAGACATGTCCAGTTTTACAAGGTGCCTTAATCAAAGGGTTTCCCTTGGAGAAACCCCAGCCATTCCCACAGCTGGGGGGCTGATGTGTGGGCACAGGGCTGTGTGCCCTCCCACATGTGCTGCTCTGGTTATCCTGTAGCAAGGGAACCCCAGGCAGTGTTTCCCTGTGCCCCCCAAAATCCCTGCAGCCCTCAAGGGTGTCACAGGTGTCATCACTGGAAACTGGTGCTGCCAGTTTCTGCAGTTGCTCTTTTTTGTGCCTTGCGTCGGGGTTACACAGGGTGCTTTGGGGGCATCACCTAGAAAGGACTTGGCAGAGCAAAAGTTTATTACTCCCAAGCTTGTCTTTCCCATGGGATGGGGAAATAACAGCTTTTACCGCCGAATTTCCAGCTTGCAGGAGCTCTCCAGAGCCACTGTTCTGTATCTGCAAATCAGGCCCTAGACTGGGCTCCCCGAAATGCCAGCATCCTAAATCCCTGAGGCCATTTTCAAAGCCTCCCTGCTCCATCCGTAGCCAGAACCCTGCGGCTCTCCAAGGCGCTGGCATTTTCTTTAGAAATGTAAACCAGCCCTTCCGAGACAGCGCTCCTTTTCTCTCGGGTCGCTCTCCCTTGGCTGCTTACAAATATAATTTTCCATTCAGCTGTGCTGGCTCCTAAGCTTGGGGGGACACTGCTTGGAAAGCCACCAGGCAGGAGCTGCACGCACCTGGAGAGTGCCAGGATGGCACGGGAGGTTGGGTTGGCACCGATGATGGGAATCCTCTGGAAGCTGTTGCTTTTGGGTGGTTTCCCCCAGGCTCCATCGGCCTGAGCCGGATGGTCCCTGCATAATTTCTGGACATTTGTGGATGCAGATGGTTTATTTTCACAGTTGCTGGGTGGGTTGCAATGCCCATGTAGTCACGGTGCCCGTGTGCCTGTCTGTCAGTCCCCTGGTCTGGTGCTGGAGGCCTTGGCCAGTGGAGGTGGCTGATGGCTGTGGAGGGTGTCGGGAGTCAGGTGAGGATCCCGTGGTGCTGTCCTGGGGGTGATGTTGGGGTGCTGCCCCAACACAGCCCGTGTGGGTGCAGCTGGTGAGGGGGGCTGTCCCCACATCATACACATGTCCCCAGCTGGTGTTCCATGTCTCTGCCCCATAATGTCCCCAGGCTGCTCATGAGGGCATTATGGACAGCAGTTCTGTCCCAGCGTGGATACTGGTGGTGGGTGCTCTAGATGCTTCCCGTGGGGTTCCTTAGTGACCTGCCCAGAACCTGGCATTTCTCAGACATGCTAGTCCTTGTCCCTGCTGGCCCCAATCCCAAACTCCCATGAGGACACAGAGTGTGTCCAGGGAAAGGGACACTATTCAGTTCCTTTCTCTTGTTCCTGTGAATTTGCTAATGAGCAAATTAAGGGGCTGCTGCAAGGGGCAGAGTGGCAGGAGGCACAGCAGAGCTGCCTGGGGATGACACAGCCAGGCTCTGCTGTGTCCTGGTGGGGACTCTGGCTGGCCAGAAGGCCCTGTCACCTTTTCCCTCCCTGCCTCCACATGCTTCCCAACAGGCTGAGACCTCACAGATGTCAATGTTATTTAAAACATGGCTTAATGCTTGGGTAGGGCACTTGGCTAATTTAGCTGTACCCTTGTTCAGCCACACTTGCTGCTGAAAGTCACCCCAGACGAGCCTTTCACTCTTGCGTGACGCCCAGATCCCCATTCCATTGGGACCAGGCAGGAGGGAATGAGCCTGAGTAGTTAAAACTGTCTCCCCATTCCTCTTTGCAGCTCTGAAATTTCAGTTTTTGACTGCATGTGCTTTTTCACACAGCCCTGCATGCAGAGCTGTGGTTTGCTGCTGTCCTGCCTGCATCTGGTCAACATAGATGGCTCGAAGTTTGAGGTAAATACTCCAAAAGCTACCAGACATCTACACATCCCTCTCTCTTAGCAGGGCAGAAAGAACAGGATGAGGCTTAGGTCATCTCTGTAACAGCGTGGAGGTGATGATGATGGACCTCCACATCTGAGGCTCGTCAGGAGGGTGGAGACACTGATATTTTGGGTGGGTAGTGTCTCTGTTCTGGTTTGGTGGTGGGGAGCAGTGGGACAGATGGTGCTGTGTGAAGGTGCGATGGTGCCTGTGGTCCTACCTGCTGCACGAGGGTCTCCTGGAGCTCTTCCTGCAGAGGGGCTGCTGCAGAACCCTGCTGTTGCTGGCATGTGTAGGGTGGGTTTGGGTTCTCCTCCCAAGAAAAAATGGCAATGCTGAGTGGGGAAGGGGTACTCGGGATGGGCATCCCTTGGTTTGTTACCCTTGGTCCCCTCTGAGGTGTCCAGATGTGTGCTGTGAGAATGCGTCTTCTTTCCAGCTATGCCCCTTGCAAGAGGACAGTGTGTAGATCTGGCTGGCTGTGCCTGCTGAAGCCACCTCTGAAGCCACCCTCCAGCCTCCCTGCCCTCTCTGGAGGGGCAAAGCTCAAGGGCTGCTTCTCCTCTACCAGTCTAACATTTTTGGTGTCCTGTGTTCCCCCGGAAAAGCTTCCCCTGCCTTTCTGACTCTTCCCATCTTCACCTGCCACCACTCTCCCTGCAGTTACGTACCTGTAAAAGTGAGTCCCCTTGGTTTGGTGATTTGTTCCCCCCTGAAGACAACTTTCTGGAAATAGTTTCAGGTTTTCTGGAAAGCTCTCAAATCCCACCATAATTAGAGCAAAGCTGCTCAGGACAACCAAGTGATCAGGCCCAGCCAACATGGGTTCATGAATGGCACATCCTGCTTGACCAGCCTGGTCTCCCATGACAAGGTGACACATGTAGTGGATGAGGGGAAGGCTGGGGATGTTTTCTTTATGGACTTTAGCAAAGACTTTGGCAGCATTTTACAGAGCATTCTTCTGGAGAAACTAGCTGTTTGTGGCTTGGATGGGTTTGTGTTCACTGGGTAAAAATCTGCCTGGGCCCAGAGAGTGGTGGTGAATGGAGACATATCCAGTCGGTGTCTGGTTACCAGTGGTGTCCCCAGGGCTCAGTACTGGGGCAACAGAGCTAGGAAAGGGTCTGGAGCACAAGTGTAGTAAGGAGCTGCTGGGGGGGCTCAGCCTGGAGAAAAGGAGGCTCAGGGGGGACTTTATTGCTCTCTGCAACTCCCTGACAGCAGAGTGGAGCCAGGTGGGGATTGGGCTCTGCTCCCAGGGAACAAGTGACCTGACAAGGGGAAACAGCCTCGAGCTGTGCAGGGGCAGATTAAGATTAGGTATTAGCGAAAATTCCTTCACCAAAAGGGTTGACCAGCCCTGGCACAGCTGCCCGGGGCAGTGGTGGGGTCACCATCCCTGGAGGGATTTAAAAGCTGTGTAGATGTGGCACTTGGGAACATGGTTTAGTGGTGGCCTTGGCAGTGCTGGGGGAATGGTTGGGCTTGATCATGGAGAGCTTTTCCAGCCTAAATGATTCTGTGATTCTGTATTCAAGTTTGCTTTGGTGCTCCATGATGTCATACAGGTGCTGCCATCCTGCTCCTTGGGAGCACCTGGAGCTCGCTGCCTCTCCCCAGCCTTGTCCCCAGGCTGGTTTCTGAGAATCACCTAGTGTTTTCCATGTCCTGTTCTCACTTTGCAGAGGACATCTTGGTCTGGTTGTGTGGTGCTGTGCCTGACAGGGCACAGTCAGATCCTGAGGCCGAGTTCACTGTATTTACTAATCAGCAGTGGTGCTGTTGGCTCAGCTGGGCATTTCACCCCTCTTGCAGGTTCTAACCTCCAAAGGTCACGCTGCATTTCCAAATCATTACTTTGAGCTGACAGCTGTTGGTGGGCATTTTCCTTTTGGCTTTTGAAAAAGGTTTTGGGCAAACATCAAAGAGTTTTTGTGTTCTCAACTAAACCTTGTCCTACTGATGCTGAGCAGCAGCTAAAGCTCCTGGATGCCAGAAAAGTAAACCCAGGAGGTGGAGGGTGATGCCTTACCCTCCTCCTGCATTCCAGTGGGCCAAATTCCCAGATATTTGGGTGTACCTCAGTGTGAAAAATGAGACCTGTGAAGGAAGGGTCCCAGGTCATGGCCAGGCAGGCACCACCTCTGCTTTCTTTGCATCTTTTATGAATTTTGAAGGAAACCAAAATCATTCTGGCTACTGGCAGTGTTTCGGGTGGTTGCACTTTTTTGGCCAAGCTGGTGGTACCTCTGTGTGTCCCCATCCCAGGCTTCGTGTGTGGGCTCCAAAGGGGTGGCACAGGCTTCTGCTCATCCTTAAATGTAAAGAAGGAGCAGAGTTCGTCTCACTCATCTCTGCCCTTTGGCTTCCAGCTAGGGTTGGCTTTGGTGGTTATACCTGTGTTTGTGCCAATTTTTGCCATCGCTAGATACAGAGCAAAATCAGGCCAAGGTGTTTTAAGCCAACTTTATTGGGATAAACCTTTTTGTTTGCAGCATGTGTCCATGTAAAGATGTTTTCAGTGAGGCCCACGTTGCCTTTCAGCAAAGCAGCTTCCTCTGCTCTGCTGCTGTGGCCAACACCGATCCAGTCTGGCATTTTGGGATGAGATCTCAATCCCGGTACGGAGGTGGCAATATAATCGTGATATGACTTCATGTCTCGGGGCACGGCCTCCTGCGGGATCGTGTTCTCAGATGGCAAACAAAGAAACAACACGGGGAAAATGTGCCGCGTGCTTTTTCCTGCCGATGAGGTCAGGGCTGGTTTGGTATGTACCCAGCCGGGCTGGGAACTCGCACCCGTCTGTCCCTCCTCATCCTCACCCGCCACTTAGCTTGTTTCAGAGTCACCCCAAGGGGTGGTGGCTCTCCCCCTGGGATTTCCAGCCAGGAGTGTGTGTCCTTCAGCCACAGCAGGAAGAACAGCACAGGGGTCTTTGCTTTGGCCGGGCTGACCTTGCTGTACCAGCTGTCCAAAATACCAGGGCTCCCATGCTGCTGCCAGCGCCGTGTCCTCCAGACCTTGTGCTGACTCCACAGCTCACCAGCTGGCTGCTATATATTTTTTTTTCACCCTCCCCTCCCTGCTCCTTGCCTTCTCCCTACCTTTCCCAAAAGCAGCAGCACAGGACTGGCAGCTCGAGCACTGCCTTGCTTCTGCCAAAAATACTGGCCTGAAACTGTGCTGCACCCCTTGAAATATCCCCCGTGGTCCCCTCGGGAGAGGGACCAGCTCCACTCTCATCCCATGCAGTGAAAATGCTTTTACAACTGCTGAAGCATCTGCAGCAGCCTCTGGAGTTGTGGCCAAATTGGGAGATGGGGTAGAGGGACAGACAGACGGCTCTGGCTGTTGCGGCCTGACAGATGTTTTGTCCAGACACTTGGCCTTTCTCAGCCATCCGGGAAGCACGGTCGCAGAGGGCAGCCTGGGATGCTCTTTGGCTGCTTCCCAGTGAGAAGGGACTTCCCTGCGCAGCAGCGTGGGTGCCTGGTTTTCCAGCTACATCAGTGATGGCAGGAGTTGGCTTTTTGCCCTCCTGTGCCCCCCCAACATGCCAGTTGGGTCCTGTGCTGACACTCCCTGTCATTGTCCTCAGGGGCTAAGTTGGTGCCAGGGAGCCATCTCCATCTCCTGAGCACATTTTTGGGACTCGTGATGTTTTGGGAACCTCCTGGGCACAGGGCACAGCTGGTTAGCCAGGAGCCTGTTTGTACCTTGCTGGCTGTGGTGGGTGCCTGCTGTGCCCTCAGTCTGTTCCTGTGCTGATTTTTGGGGTGGGGAGTGCTCTGTTTGCTCCCTGCCAGCACCTTTGACATGTGCTGCTTGGAGCAGGGTGCTCCTTGAGCATCCCCGGCTTCCCAAGGTGGGCCATCGGCCAGACAGCTCCCACTGTGCTGCTGGGCAGCATCTGGCCAGATGTTGCCCTTCCTCCCTGCAGCAAAAGGCCTGTGCCACATGCTGGCACACTGGGCTTGAAGAGATGGCTTGGAAATGTCCCTCTGTTGAGGGGATGCTGCCCTTCTTGGAGACTGCCAGGATGGGAACTTGGGGAAAATCCAGGAAGGTGGTGGGGCAGGAGCATGCATGGGAGCTGGGGAGGGAGCCCCTGGAACCTGGTGGCAAGCTCCCAGCCACTCCGGGCTCTCTTCCGCTGTGAGCAGCTGGAGATGGGAGACCTTCCAGCGGCGTGATCCTCCCGGGCCCCGTCCCAGGGCTGTGACGGCCCTGGGTCCCCCATGGCCAAGGCGGGTGGCAGCAGTGCCTCGAGCGTGCCTTGGCTCCTCGCAGAGCCGGTGCTGCGGAGCAGCGCGTGCCAGCCGGGCTTTTGGGGATGCGGTGCTGCTCCTTTGCCAAAGGCATTGCTCCCGGCCGTCGGAGCCTGGTTCCCCTCTCTGAGCCATGTGGAGGGTGCTGGAGCCCTGGTGCCAGCCTGGGCTGCTGTGGGCAGGTCGTGGTTTGCTCCCACTGCCGGGCGAGCAGCTGCTCCAAGGTGGCTGTGCCAGCCTCTCTCCGCTCCCCATCTACCCCAGCGCATGCGAGCTGAGCTGTTCCATGGGTGGATAAACAGCCTTATGCAGCTGGTCTGGCTGCTGTGTGACTTGTTTTCCCCCCTGGATCTTCAGTAGCAGAGCAGGGATGAAGGGGATGGCTCTGGAAGGGAGTTTTGGCTGGACTGGGAGGAGTTACCTGGGTGTGCTTTGCAGCCTGGCATGAGTGTGATGCTGTTTCTCCCTCTTTATTTTCTGTATTTTCCTCCCCCCTTCCACATTAGTACAAGTGCTGCCGGGCTTTAGTAGCTCTCAGGAGACTGAAGTCATCTGTTTACCCATGGAGCTGGCGTGCTTGGAGCAGCAGCTGCCCTGGCTTTCCCTCTCCAACCTGCCGGCCTGTGGTGAGGTGCCGGTGCTGAGCGTGCCTTGACCTGTGCCGGGGCAGGGCAAGCACTGTGGCTGTCTGAGGCTGCCTTACATCCCATCACATCCCATTGAATCCCATCCCATCCCATTGGCACATGCAAAATGGGGCTGGGGTGTCCACGCTGTTGTGCCGCAGGTGTAGGAGAACTTCCAAGGCACTGTGTTTTGGTGGCTGCATACAAGCACTGGTGCTGGATGGGCCATTCCCGGTGGCAGAGAGACCCTCTGCAGGATTTACCAAGGGTTATTCAAGCCCTTGCACACAAACTCAGGAAATCTCTGTCTGCCCTGGTGCTGCCTCTTCCTGCTGGCTTCCGGCAGACCTGGCCATGGCATTGCCTGCCTCGGTACCCTGGGAGAGCCAGGTGTTGGCAGGGGTGAGCAGCTGGGTTTTGGGGCTGGCTTTGACCAGGAATGCACAGGGAGGGTCCTGGCAGCCCCCTGTGAGGGATGTGGGGAGAGCAGGAGGGCTCTCTGGAACCGGTTTGCTCTCCCAACTCCTTCTGGTGAATTTTTGGCTTCTAGTTTAGAGCTGAAACAAGGCTGAGACCCAGCTGGAATGAGGAGGAGAGGGATGGGGGTCACCCTGCTGCCAGGAGCATCCCCCCCTCTGCTGTGGGATGGGCAGCTGTCTGCCTTAGCTGAAGAGCAAGAGCCTGGACTGCTCCCAGGGCCTCCAGCCCCTCTGGGACCCCCTCAAGGCTGTGTCCTGTCATGCTGTCACCTGCTGTGTCCTCAGCACCTGCTGCTTTTTGGACTGGGATTTACTGTCATGGGCACAGCCCAGGCTGTGCCACAACCCTGTGCAGGGGGAGTTCTCCCAGTTGACCCTCCAAAATGGTTTTAATGTTCCCCCCAGCTTTGCCCTCTTGGAAACAGGGAGTGCATCATCTGGCACCTCTGAGGGGCCACCAGCAGCCACGGGAGCTGGACACTGCAGTTGCTGGCAGGTTCCTTGTAGCTGGGAACATTTTGGTGAGAGCCAAGGCCTCAGGCTCTCACTCGGTGGTTTGCAGGCATGGTGGGACAGACCAACCCGGGAGGAAGGGATGGACACACAGACAGCTGAGCACCTGTGTGTGGGGTGTGGGGCAAACAGCAAGTTGCCACCTTCACCTTCCATCTGCTTGCAGCATGTTTCTGGGAACGGGCTGACTTCAGTTGGCTCTGAAGCTTTTCATCGAGTGATGATCAAGTGCTGGTGACTCCAGTTATTACCCTGGCCAGGAATAAGTGTATATATCTATATGTATGTCTCCCAGCCTCCCTCCTTGTCCTCACTGCTAAAACAGCTGCATTTTCTTCTCCCCGTCGCTCCCCCTGGCTCCTCGGGGCAGGCAGCCTGAGTTATCCCGAAGTGAAAACACGGCGAAGACAAGGCCCTTCAGTTTTCCCGGGAGGCACCGGTGCCAAGGTCAACCTGGTGTGGGGACAGGGCCAGGTTGTTGCTGAAGTCTCAGCTCTTGGGTGCGGGTGGGCACCCCGGGGGGCTCGGCATGTCCCGGCCATTCCCGGCGCAGGGGCTCCCTGGGAAGCAGGGGGAAGCCGGCTCTCCTGCCTGCAGACAGAGTCCAGATGCCCTGGCGGAGGCGTCTCTGGAGGGGGAGATGAATTCGCTCCTGCCGTCTTCTGTTTTCAGTCCAGAACATCTGCACAGTAACTGGGAAATCTGGGCTTTCTCCTGCTTCTCAGCCAGGTCCTGTCAGCCCTTTCCTCTTCCAAAAAGGGGTTTGGTGGTTTTTTTTTATCCCTTCCTGCTGTTGCTTGTGCTGTGTAACCTGCTCCCTGCTGTGCATCCTGTCAGGGCTGTGCTTGGATTTTACTCCATGAGCAGCTTTTGGGGGGCACCCCCCCAGCTCAGCCACCCCCTGAGCAGCTGCTCGAGGATGTGGATCCCCAGGAGCAGTTTTTCCACTAGGACTGTTCCCACGGTGGGTGCCTGGTGGCACAGGGATTTGCTGGGATCACACATGTTGCTATATCATTTATTCCAGGGTTTTTTCCCTTGCTGATCATGACGATCCTGCATCCTGGAGCCCGGGTGCTGTGTGTAGTGTGCTTGGGACTGTACAACCCCTCCACTGCCTGCACTCCCTCCCAAAAGCTGGCACTGGGAAGCATTCGAGGCGGCAGAAGGGTGGGGGCCACCCTGCTCCCAAATCCGCCCTGGCTCCCCGTTATTTCCAGCAGTGAGTGGCTTGGCCAGCCTGGCCCCGGGCTGGCCGGGACGGCTCTTGGTTTGGCAGCATCCCGTGTGGGTGAGGTTTGTTCCACAGCCCCTGGCTCAGGCTCCTGGCAGGGCTGTGGTGGGTGCTGGGCGCCCTGGGCACCTCCTCTTCCTTGCTGCTGCTTCCACCATGCCATGGGGACTCTCGGCAAAGTGTCACCCCAATATTTGTAGCCCTTGAGCAGGAGTAAATCCTGCTGTGTCATGTCCTCCCTCCCCTCTGTGCATGAACAGCCTGTGCTCTCACCCTGGTCTTCCCCACTGGGGCTGCTGGGGTCCAGCAAGCCTGAACCCCGCTCCATCCTTTACCTATCCCCGCTCCTTCTCCTTTATTCATGACGATTTCCTCCCTCTTCCTCCCTCTTTGCTCATCTTTTAGTCTTTTTGCTGTGTTTCCCCACCCCTTGCTGCCCTAGTTCTGGCTGTGCTGGCCCTGTGCCCGGTGTCCTCTGCTTGGAGCGGAAGGAAGGGTTCTGGGGGAAGGAGGGCAAAGTCTGGGTGATGCCAGCAGAGGTTTGTCCCTGGCTTGGAGAAGGGGCTGACCCATCAGAGGGTGTTTGGGGCCATGGATGTCATGGGTGGTACTCTCCCCACAGGTCCTCATGTGCGGAGCTGGTGTCAAGGTATCAGCCCAGGGTGAACAGGGCTCTTGCAGGATGCAAAGAGGCAGTAAAGAAGGGAGATGCCACTCCTCTTTTGGCACTTTGGGGACCTTGGGACAAGTAGCTCTGCCTCCCCTTGGGTTCCCTGCTACCCTCAGGATTTTGGGTGGGCTCAAGGGCCAGCAGGCTGCCTGGGGGAGGTGGCTGGGCAGGGTGGCTGTGAGCTGGGCATCCCCAGCCACCTGGAGGTGACACATGTCTGATGTCCCTGTCCTGGGGACAGCCACGCAGCACTGGCTTCACAGCTGCTATTTCTGTCCAATCTGTGGTCTCTCCTCCACGGTCACCAGTGCTGGGCCAGCAGCTGCTGCCCTTTCCCTTCCCATTCCCTCAGACTCGTGGGATGGATGGAGACAGGATGAGGAATCCCCCCAGCGTGGGCAGCAACGGAACAGCTCAGTACCTCTTGGGATCTTCCCTCCAGCCCTGTTTTCCTCCTGTTTAAACCCGGGATACGTCTCTGTTTGGTGGGCGGCTGTAAAAATAGCACTTGGTTTGAGTTAGGAGGGTGGCGGGGAAGGGCTGGGAGGGGGCCGGGGTGCAGGGGGGAGGTCCGGTTTCTCCCTTTCCTGGAGGAATTAGGGAGGCCACATGCTGCCAGGAGTGTTTGGCTGGTAGAGGCAAGCGGAGGCTCCGAGGAGGCGAGCAGGCGTCCGCACAGATGGAAATTTGATCACCCACGGCTCAACAGATTGTTTGATTTATTTTAAAATCAAGCAGATGGCTGCAACAGGAGTTTGTTTAAGTTCAGCTCCGAGCTGGGCCAACGGCCAGGATACTCGGGGGTAGGCGTGCCAAAAAATGTTCAATGACTTTGGTCATCACCCACCTCTCCTCCTCCTCCTCCCCTTCCCTCGCTCCAGCGCACACACCCCGCTCCCCCTCTTATCGCATCCTCGCCTTCATCTCTTGGCTCTTGCATCTTGCTTTGTCTCTCCCCGGCGGTGCAGCCTTGCCCTCCACTTTTCCTCCCCTTCCACGCGCTCCAGAGGGTTTAACTCTTCCCCATCCATCTCCTTGACCTGCTTCCCTTGTACTATAGGGGTGCAGCAGGTAGTCCCCCCAGTGGAGGGAGGGAACATTCCCATTCCTGGCTCCCTCCTCATGTCTGTCTTCTTTGGGAGCAGTTTGGGGTGCAGTGCTGGGGGGAATGGAGGGGTGCAGGTCCCAGCTGGGTGCCCAGAGGGATACTCTGACTCATGCCCTGACCCCCATGGCCGTCTCTTCTTGGTGAGGAGGGGATGGATGGGTCCTGGTGTTCCCCCGCCCTGCCCTGAACTGGTGGTAGCCTGAGTGGAGTTGGGGTCCCAGCAGTGTGTGATGCTGCTGGATGGGGGACGTTGCTGCCTGGGACCCACATCTTGGGATGCAAAGGGTGACCTGTGGATGGAGAAGAGCCATTGATATGCAGCACGTGGTGGCTCTGGACGTGATTCTGGTCTTGCTGCCATATGGCTGGCAGGGAAGGGGCAGGAGGAGCCAGTGGGAAGCAGCCTGGGATGTGCTAAACTGCTGTAAAGGGTATGGGGCAGGCTGTGCTTGGGACTTTAAATCGCTCCTTGCCACCAGGCTGGTACTGCCTGAGGGGTCTGACCACCCTGGGGTGGCAGAGGGTCCCCAACACATGTATTCATGTCCCCTCACCCTGCCAAGGGGCATCTTGGATGCTCTCTGTGACATTGACAACGACCTCTCTGCTTTTCCTGGAGTGAGTGAGTGGGATGCTCCAGGACCACTGGACATTCATGGTGGCCTTGGGATGTCCCTCTGCCCCATTCCAATCCAGTGCACTTCCCAGCAGGTTTGGTGCACCCTCTCCCTGCAGGTTTTCATGCTGGGCAATTGCCTGTTATCCCGTTTTTAGGAGTGGGACAGCTGGGTGGTGGGACGAGGCTTCTCCCCAGCACCCATCCCCTCTCCACAGTGGGGCTGGGGGCTGCAGGTCCTGCTGGGAAAAGTGTCCAGGGCTGGAAGGGGTTAAGACAGGCAAAGGAAAACAAGAGTGCTGCAGGGCCTGGGTGGCTGACAAGCCAAACAACTGTTTTTGACTCACTGTTGCTGCCTTGCCAAGTGCAATTGCTTCCACATTCCCATCCCCTGGCTGGAGGGGCGAGGGGAGATGTTGGCTTTTTGCGGTCAGGAGGGGAAGGGGGATGCCGGGGGGAGCAGCAGCGGGAAGGGCTGGCTCTGCACTGCTTTTTCTCAGCTCTTCTCTCTTCTATTCCCCTCCCTGGTGAGGGGCAGGGGTGATGCTGGCAGGGATGGTGCTGGCAGGGGTGTGAGGCTGTCAGGGTCACTTGGGCCAGCTCCTGGTGGAGCATCCCTTTTGCCAGTCCTAAAGGCGGGAAAGGGAATGGGAGGCTGAATTGCACCCCCAGGTTGTCTGCCCTGCCTTCTCTTGCTGTTTGTCTGCAGGGAGGACCCTGAAAGGCAGCTCCTTCCCTGCCAGGGGGTGCTGGTGGGTGTTGGGGAGGCAGCAGCATCCAGTTCCCCCCTCCTCCAACTCCTTCCCCTGCTCTCTATCCCCCAAAGGATAGAGTTCTGCATTCTGAATATCACTATTCCAACCCTCCATAGGGACACAGAGTGACCCCACTGCAACCCTGCTCAGAGACGTGGGGTCTCCTGTGGGGCTGGGCCCCCCACCATGCCTGGCTGGGGGCAGTGAGCCAAGTGTGCTGGGGGGCAAATCTGTCAGCAGGGTTGGGGGGATCCCCCCCTTCCCCCCAATTAAAATCCCCAGGCTTCTGAGTGCTGGTGCCATTGTGTTGCAGACAGCAAGAAATAAGCCCTTGGAGAGGAGGCAGGGAAGTTACAGCGAAGATTTGAGCTACTCAGGGTCGCTGCTTTGTGGAGTTAATTATCTTCTGAGTCTGGGTTTTTGGTGTTTTTTGGTTTTTTGGTTTTTTGTCTTTTTTTTTTTCTTCTTGGGATTATTTCTTGGCAAATGAGGTGTCATTCTGAAGTACTGAGCTCTGCACCCTCGGAACTCCTGGCTGCTAAGTGGTATGTAGGGGATCCTGGTCTTAAAAAAATAACACACCAAAAACCACCCTCAAAAAAAGCCCTGCTGCCTCTGCAGTGCAAATATGGGGTCTAGGGCAGCTCGGGAAGATTTCGTGTGTGTTCTTGGAGCTGTTTCCTTGGGGGAACCAGAGCAGGAACCTCCTGTGGGGGTTTCTAACATGGTGCATCCCACCCAAGCACTACTGGGATGGGCAGGGGAGGATGTGGAGATCCCCTGTGAGCAGCATCCTGGTGGGGTGCTTGGTCCCTGCAGGATTGTGGACTGCTTGGTCCCTCCCTAAAAGTCCATCCTGGATTGGGTGCCTGGCGGGAACCCCCAGCCTTTGGGAAGCTGTGAGGCTGTGCTGCGAGGCTGTGCTGCAAGGCAGCTCTCGGGTGAGGAGGGGATTTACAGGGCATCTCATCTGGCAGCTGTTTCCCCTCTTGGGATGCTGCAGGGTTGGAACATTGCTCCGGCATCACATTCCCTTCACCATCCAGCTCCTGGGGCTCTGCAGCCGCCTCTCCCTACTTTGCAGAGGTCATGTCCCCCTTCCTGACTGTGGAAAGGGTCTGTGTGTGCTGAGGGAGCTGGGATTGTGGTGCAGGGGAGCTGGCCTGGATGCTGTCAGCTGAATGGGATGCACACCTGGAGCTGCTCCTGGGGGATGTGACACTTCAGAGCAACTCCTCTCTCTCCTCCTGCTGGTACCTGTTTAATCTCAGCCTTGTGTACGGAATCCCAGGGGAAGAATGCAGCAGCAGAGCGGGAGCTGGCAGCGCTGGAGGTCGGGATGGAAATCCCTTCCTCTGTCAATGCTGCAGGAAGGACCCACAGAGCTTTGCCCAAAATATCCCATGTACACCAGGGATGCGGGAGAGTCAGCTCATGCTCTGGTCCGGCAGCTGTGATATTACACCACTGGGATAGACACATTATCCATCATCCTGTCTCCAGGACAGCTGCCTGTCTAACCTCTGCCTGTATCCCACAAGCATCTACGCTGCCCTGCAGGGCCCATAACCCTGATGATGTTTTCCATCACCCTGGCATCACATCACCCGAGGCAAATCCCCCAGACTCTTTGCATGGGAAGCTGAAGGGCCCTCCTGGTGCTCCCCGACCACAAGTGGCAGGGGATGCCCGTGTCCCTGTTGTCGGACACCTTGTCAGCTCCTAATCCGGACATGAGAAGGCAATTAGGGGCCGGGATCCCCTTCCCGAGGCGGCAGATGGGGTGCGGTGCCGCTGTGGGGCTGGGGCACAGAGCGGAGGGGCCGGCTCTGCCTCCTAATGTGTTTGCAAATCCTCCCCAGCTGAGGGGATTAAAGCCGGCATCTGGCTCGCTTTATAATATTAAAACAAAGGGAGTTGTAGGCGCCATGATCGGGGGCAGGCGAGGGAGGGAGCGGGGGCGGGGGGGGGCTGCTGCTCTGCTCGCTGTGCTGGGAAAGTCTGCAGGAATCCCCCCCCCGCCCCAAGCCCTTCCACAAGGTTTTCCCTAAGGAATAAACCCAGTGGAGGGGTCTTCACGCCACCGACAGGGTGCAGGAGCCAGTGCCCAGTGACGAAGGGCAGTGCTGGGGATGCTGGAGGCGGGTGGGCCGTGGGAGTGTTTTTTGGGGGGGCGAGGGAGGTTTATATCTGCTTTTTCCACCCCGTTGCGCTGTTCTGGAAGCGGCAAGAATTCAGGAAGCCGGCGTGCGGCGAGTGCCAAGTCAGGCTGTACCGCAGCCAAGCCCCTGCTTGTTTTCTCGTCTTGCTGGAGCCAGTAAGTGACCTTATTAGCTTAGGGGGCAGCTGCCTTATTAACACACATCTGGCGGCGAGGGGGCCGCATAGTCCCGATATTGTCTCCCTGCCTGCTCCCAGCCCGGTGGTAAATGGCTGGGGGGGCTCACCCCGTGGCTTCTCCCACCCCCTCCAGTAGCAGGGTTGGCACCCAGGCAGCCCCGCTCCCCCCATCCAGGGTATAAACCCCAGCAGGGGATTTATGCTGGGGGACAGGATTAGGCAGATGGGGGTTTGGATTTGTTAGAGATTATAATTTAAGATTATAATCTGTGTGAGGTTATAATCTGCAGGGGAGGGAGGGATATGGGGTCCCCCCCCAACATGGGAGCTGTGTTGCCAGGATTCCCATGGATGCTGTCCCATCTCTCACAGACCTTCTTTCCTATGGGGCAGGCACCACTTTTTGGGATGTGGCATCATGCCTTGGGATGGGATCACTCAGAGGGGCTGGACCACCCATGCAGCATCCTCACATCCATGCCAGCAGCTGGGGTGGGCACTGGGATGTCATTTTGCATCAGTGTTGGAGTATCCTGCAGCAAGGAGAGCCTCCAATGTGCTTCGGGGTTTTTCCAGCACATTTGGCCCTTGAACTGGGTAGCTTCCCAAGAGACTGTGAGCTGGGAGGCTCCTGCTGAGCCAGGACAGGGAGCCAGGGACTTTGCCACGTGCTGAATCACCCCGGGCTCTGCTCCAGGCTGTCCCAGGGGGTGCACATCCCACCCACAGCCACCCGTCGTCCCCGTGTGGGACCAACTCTGTGCCCAATGTCCACCCTCCCCTGACACTGCCGCGTTTGCTCTCCATGGATATAATTAGAGCTGAGCCAGGGGGCCCCCTGTGCCACATCCCCCTGACACTGCGCATCCTGGGGGAGCTGTGGCAGCCGGGGCGCCGGGCGCCTGCCCACCCCTCCACCGCGCAGGGATGCCCTTTGTCCTTCTTGGCGTGTGGGGGAACTCGGCAGCTCTTGGCTTCTCCCTTCTGTTTTGGAAATTCAAAACATTTGCAGGGCGGCCCACTCGCGCCCTGCCGCCACGGAGAGAGGCACTTGGCTGACTCCTCTGCTTTCCTTGGCTGCTTCTCCCTCGCGCTCACGCTCGGGGGGAGCCTTTTCTCTACCCCCTCGCCCTCCCTTTTTTCCCCCCCCTCTTTTTTTTTTCCTATTTTTTCCTATGCTCTAAGCTTGGAAAAACACCATCAGCCTGCAGGAAAGGCCACCAAGGGGGGCTGGGCAGCAGAGCCCAAGGTGAGCACAGTGGTGGCAGTGCTGGTGCCCGCTGGCCCCTGGCACTGACCTTGCTCTCCACTGGGAAGGGCGGCTGTGCTGGGCAGCCGGAGCAGCCCTGAGCTGCACCAGCACTAATGAGCTCTGCCTGAGCAGAAGGATTAATTAGCTGCTGGGAGGAGGGGGGCATCCTTCTGTGGTGGCTCTGGTGCCAGTGGGCGCAGTGGCGGAGCCTGGCACGGCACAGTGCCCAGCGCTGCAGCATCAGCGCTGTTTTCACTCAGGATGCTCCAAAGGGAGATGTGGTGCTTCCCAGAGCAAATACCATGAGCCAGGCAGGGAGAGGAAATCCCAGTGTCATGCTGGGAAGCTATGAGAGCTGCTGATCAATCACCCAGGGCTCCTGATCTCTATTTTCCATTTCCTCCCCAGAAAAAGGCTTGTGCGTTTGGTTTTTTTGGTTCAGGGGGGTTTTTTTTGGTGTTTTTTTTAGCTACATGGTTGTTCCTGTGCTGTTGTCCTTGTAGGAATGGGAACTGAGGATGGGATCTGGATGTGTTAAATATGTCCTGTGGGTCTAAAATGACCCTAAAGGGGGTGAGGTGACAGCTGGCCAGGAGCTGTGCATGGACAGGGGCTGGCTGTATGCTGGGGCTCAGCCCTCACCCCAAAATCCAAAGGGCTCGGGGATGCTCAGGAGCTGGGAAGTGTCACCTTCCTGGAGGGGTACCCCAGACCTAACTTTGGGCTTTTTGGCATCTCCTTTAGCTAGGGTGATTCCTGGGGGGTTGTGGGGCTGCTCTGTGCCTTATCCTCCCACCAGCTCCTCCATGCCCCCTTCCCCTCTGGAGAGCCAGGCTCAAGGTGGGGGGGAGGTCAGGGGGTCCCCCGGTGAGACGAGCAGGGACATCGTGTCGAGGCCGGGAAGGTCGTGAGGACGTGGTGCTTGAACTTGAATTAGATGGTAATTGCGACGTGCCTAATTACAGGGAAAGAGCAAATCACTCCGGTGCTTCATAAAGTGTCTGACACGGAATAACGAGGATAATTAGCAATCAGACGGGAAGCTGCAGCCTCCCCGTCCCCTGAAAGCCCCGGGGAGCCCTGCTCCCCCTCCCTTTCTGCAGAGCATCTGCCCCTGTGTGGGGTGGTTTGTCCCCCCCCGAATATGACATCTGCCCCCCACTCCCCCCAGTACGGGACATCAGCCCAGAAAACCACTCGAGCTGGGGTGAGGTGCAGCTGGTGGCTGTGTCCCCCTGCCCAAGGGGGTCTGGTGGCCGTGCCAGCGTCTCTCCCCGTGCATATGCATGTCCAGGTGTCCGTCCCCACGCGTGTGCGTGTCCAGCCGTGCCGCTCGTGCCGGGTGCCAGCAATGCATTAATGCTGGCTGACGCTAGAGCGCACCAGAAGCATGTCGTGACATCCTCCCGGGGACACGGCTCCCAGCAGGGCCACCTGCCCCGGCCACCTGCCCACGGCCACCCCGGGGTGACCCCAGAGGCACCCACGGCCACCCCGCTGGGGACCCCGGCTGCCCTCAGCGGCCGCAGGGGACGTTGTTAATGGTGTCAGGGCTGATTGATGATGCCTAATTGCACTCAGAGGGATTGGGAGGGGTGGAGGGATGTGGTCCCCAAAAAACCTCCCTGCCATCCCAGCCTGGCTACTATCAACCCTGGGGGACTGGGAGGAGCACGAGGAGCGTCTGGCTCCCAGTTAGCTGCACCTTTTACTGTAGTTGGTGTAGGGCATGTGCCCCCCCTTGGGGAGGCTGTGTTGTGCTGTGCTAGGGGACTTACCCCAAACCTCATGTCCCCCCATCCCAGAGGAGTGGGATGGAGGAGCATCCACTGGACAGCGCTGCCACAGGCAGGGGCTGATCCCACAGCCTCCAGCCCCCTCCTCAACATCCCCTGCCTGTACCCCCCCATGTGAGATCTGTCTACTCTTGTCACCCAGGGGGGACTCACTACCCTTGGGCAGGTAACAGACACCCTAAGGCTAAGAAACATCCTCCCTCTGGGCATGAAGGGACCTCCCAGCCCCAAAATGCCCCTGGTTGGGGGATGCCAGGCTGCTTTGGTGGCTTCACTCCAACTCCTGCTTTCCCTGGAGGCCCTGCAGCCACCTCACTCCTGTCACAAACCACAGTCTGAAACCCACAAGGACCATCCCTCTACCCCCTTCCCAGCACCTCCAGGGAAGCCTACAGCAGATCCCAACATGGTTTTTGGACTGGTCCCACTGCTGGCATTGCAGAGAGGGCTGGGTATGCTGATGTCACTGCAGGGATGGGTGTCCCTGGGTGCCAGGGCAGGGTGGAGGTCATGGTTCCTTGTCCTCCTACGTGCCTGTCTCCTTGCTGCCTCTCCTCCTGGTTTCTCCTTTTTTGTTTCCCCCTCTTGGAGCAGCTGTTCTCTAATAAGCTGTTAATGATGATACAGTAAGTAGAAGCGGAGAGTCCTGCGGGAGCTGCCACGATTTGTGTAATTGGCCTCAGAGGAGACAGAAGTATCTAATATTTACATGCCGGTATTAGTCCCCTGGGAGCCTGTCTGGGCTGGCACAGGAGGCAGCTCCCAGCCTCAACCTGTCTGCTCTCAGCTGATGGATCCTCAGATCTCTAATGGATGGCAATAACCGGCTGGGAATGGGGGGGATCTCCTCCAAGAGCCTGGGGATGGCCAACCGTCCCCACAGCTCAGCACCCATCCGGTTTGTGGGAGCACTGGGGTTTGGCTGACCCTTCAGAGGGAAGATGTTGAGGCTTGGGGAGCCCTGTGCTGGTATAGGATGGAGGCTGGAGCTGCCCAGGGTGGATTTACAAGGACTTTGACCTGGCTCTCAAGGCACAAACATGCTCCTGAGCTGGCTGATGCCCGGAGCAAGGAGTGAGAGTTAGAGATGGATGCTTGCCATCTGACCACCAAGGCCCCTCTCCCCTGTACCAAAGAGTGGGGTGGATTCCTGTGAGCTGTGCCAGAGCTCCTGGATGGGCAGGTTTGGAAGCAGTTGTGTTCGTAGCTGTTCAGGTGAGCTTTGGGGCTGGGTGGCTACCAGTGAAACTGCCTGTAGGGTTCCTGCCTGCAGCCGTAAGGCCATAATGGAACAGGAAACTGAGGCATGGCAAGGCTGAGAAGCAGCCTGCCCGCCCTCCTGCTGGCCCTCACCCTGTGGGGGTCTTGCTGTAGCGTGGACACGGTGCCTACCAGGGCTTTCTTGTGTTATTCTGTACCCCTTGGCATCCCCAAGTCTCTGGAGCTGTCCTCCTCTTGCCAGGGGTCAGACACTGGCCAGGTTTGTCTCAGTGTCACTGCCACTGATCTCTATTGGGATGCCAGGGCTGTGCTCACTCTGGTGTCCACATTCCTGCACCCCTAAAGCTGCCAGCACCCCTAAGGGAGTGATGTCAGTGGGTAGGGGCTGGCATGGAGGCACCCAGCCATGAGCAGTGGGGCCAAGGAGTGGGTACATCACTGTTCCCTGCCTGGGGCAGAAGATGGGGGGTCCCATGGCACCCCAACCCATCTCCCACTGCGTATTGGTGTGCTGGAGGGGACCCCCAGCATCGTGCTGGATTGCATCAACCCCCAGCCCCGCAGGATTGTGGGACCTTTTCCACCCAGATTCCTGCTGTCCCATTGCCTTGGCAACCTCCAGTATGGCAGCTCGTCACCTTGTGCAAGGGGACGTCTCACCATGTGCCCTCTCGCCATCCTTGGGGTGCCTTCGGGGGGGATGAGAGGGATGTGGGGAGCTGTTGTGGGTGGCCAGGAGGGTTATTTTGCAGGGTGCCAGGCTGGGCACCGCTGTTCACCCTGCGGAATCAAAGGCACAGTGTTTTCTAACAGTTTTCTGAAAGACAAGTGGGCAGCTTTGCTTTGGAGGTGTCTGGCCTCATCCTGCCCGCTGGGGCTGGGCTGGGTGCCACCAGGACCTGGCATCCAGGGTTATCTGGGTGCTCCAGGGGGAGAATTGGCTGTAGGGTGGAGGTCACTGAGTCCTGGTGAGCTTGTGGCAGGGATGGAGGCGCTCGGGTGGAGCCTTACGGGTACATGTTTGTGTTGCAGGGGTGAGGAGCTGTTGGCTCCTGTCCATCCTTCCCTCCCTCCTTTCTTCAGCCCTCCCTCCCTCCCTTTTCCCGTTGTCCTCTCCACACTGGATGTTCCAGTCTCTCTGTCCCTGGCTTCCTGCCAGCCCTTTCCCATACTCCCTAATCCTGGGCTCCAGCCCCGGCTGCTGATGCTCTGGGAGCAGCTGCTTAAATATCCCCAAGCCAGGGAAGCGGGACCTGGCTCTTGACCTCCTGGAGAACCCAGGGAGTGGCAGGTTTGGCGTGGGGACAGCAGAGGTGTCCCCAAGTCCCCTGCTGTGTCTGCCACCCCTTGTCCAGGGCAGGGTGGATGGATACATATTGCCAAGGGGTGCAATGAGTGGTGCAAGGGACAGCACGCCTGGGTGCTCACAGGCTCTTGTGGGGTGCTGGGGGGTGTTCACTGCCCCCCATGCCCCCTGTTTTATGTGTGTTTGGGGGGCAGGATCCCCCCACCTCCTTCCCTCCCTCCTGCCTGATCTGTTCAATCTGCTAAACAGGGGAATAGTGCAGCCGCCATCTGTGAGCCTGCCAATAATGGGATTAAGTCCTTCCCCTGGCCGGGGCCGAGCCTGACGGCGTTTCTGGCACCCCTTTCCATGGGGTACCCCCTCCTCCCACCTGCCGGGGGCAGCCAACCCGCGGGGACATGCCGGTGGTGGTGTCCCAGGGCAGTGATGTCCCAGGGCTCCTGGGGACAGCCCCAATCTGTCCCCACACAGATCTGAGCCTCCAGCACGGACTCACCCCCTCCTGCCTCAGCTCCCCCCTCCTGCCTCCGTGTACCCCCGCCTCAGTTTCCTTCCCACCTCAGTTTCCCCCTCTCCTGCCTCAGCGTCCCCCCTCCTGCCTCAGTTTCCCCTTCTGCCTGGCAGGGTGGATTTTGGGAATTCCAAAGGACTCTGCGCTCCAGGCAGGGCAGGAGCCACTTTCCCTGCGTGGGAGTGGGGACACGTGCAGGGGGGACGCGCTGAGCCGTGCCTGAATCCGTGCCTGAATCCGTGCCTGAATCCGTGCCTGAATCCGTGCGTGGCCGTGGGTCTTGGTCCTCGAGGCGGAGGAATGTAGGATGTGAGCCCAACCCCCCGGGATGCTGCCGGCGAGGGATGCGAGCCCTCCCTCCCTCCCGCCCTTACTCCGGGGCTCCTGCCCAGGGAGGGATGCAGGATAAGAGCACACCCCCCGGGATGCTTCCCGTGGAGGGATGCGGGGATGCAGGATGCAACCCCAACCCCCGGCTATGCTGCCCGGGGCTGGGGCAGAGGCGACACTCCACCTGGGGGGGAGTGGGGGGGTTCACGAGACCCCCCTATACCCCTGCAGCTTCCAACCCTTTTTCCGGGGGCGGAATGCCCCCGCTAATCCTCTTAGGCTGCGCCCCGGAGCAGCTGGCGAGGCTGGCCCGGCCGCTGCCCATCCTCCCTCCCAACAGGTGCCCCCCGGCCCCCTCCCCGCCGGGGCTGGGCGGGGGGCTCGGGGCTCCCCGCAGCAGGCAAGGCCCCCCTCCCCTTCCCCCGGGGCCGGCCCGGGAGCGCTCATTAATTATCTAATCTTCCCTTTATGTTTAATTTACAGCCCCGCGCGGCTCTGGCCATATGCTGCTTTTGTTGTGTCTGGCTCTTTGTTGTGGCAGGCAGCGGGGGCTGGCGAGACCCCCCCCCAGCCTTTGATCCCCCCCCCCTCCCCAGCGCCACCCTCCAGCCACCCCCGCGGCACGGTGGCGAGCCCCGCCGAGGGGGTAAGTGCCTTTTTCTCGGTTATTAATTTCCCTGACCCCCCCCACCCCATCACACAGCTTTCCCCCCCCAACACTGTGTGTCCCCCCCCTCCCGCCTCTCGCCGGCGGCTCGGGATGTGATCGCGCGTGTGCGTGTGCGCGGCGCTGCCTCCTCCCGCTGCTGCCGCCGGGGTCACCGCGCCGCCCGCGCCCCGCACCGCCCGCGCCCCGCACCGCGCCGCGCAGGTACGTGCAGGGCAGGCAGCTGCCCGTACCCTCCCCTCGGACTGTGCCCCCCGCCCTTACCTGTACCCCCCACCCCCTGGCTGTACCCGCCCCATCTTCTCCCTGTGCACCCCCTGCCTGTACTCCATCATCCCCTGCCTGTATCTCCTGCCCCTGCCTGTACCCCCCCACCCCCTGGCTGTACCCCTCATCTCCTCCCTGTACACCCCCGGCTGTAGCCCCCGACTCCCTGCCTATACGTCCCTACCCCCTCCTGTACCCTCCCACCCCCCCTGCACCCCCCACCCACTGCCTGTACCCCCGTGCCCCCCATCTGTACCTCCCCCACCCCTGTCTGTATCCCCCCTGCTTGTACCCCAACCCTTGCCTGTACTCCCACCCCAAAACCCCCCTCCTGCCCCCCTTCATCTTTGGGTGGGCTCCCCCCCAGCCTTGAGGGGGTCCTCTTTGGTGGGGTGTGTGCAACCCCAGGGATATAGCCCTGCAACACACTCCCCACCCTGACTTGCTTCGTGTGCCCCCCCAGCTGTGCTGGGTGGGGGGGTGGTCAGGGGGTGCCCCTGCTGTAAGTGGGTGTGAGGACATGGAGGGGGGCACAGTGGGGGGCCTCCTGTGGCACCTGGACCTGCGGCAGGTACTTGGGGTGCTCTGTGGAACTTGCTGCAAACTTTTGTGAGGTGCTGCCAGGTTTCTTCTGTGCTCCCAGTTTGTTATATGTTTTTTTTTAAAAAAGTAGTGAAATGATTTCTCTGCATCCTGCCAGGCCCATATGTTGCTCTAGTGGAGTGCACAGGGTGGGCATCCCAAGCCAGGGGCTACAGCACATGCAACCCACCCTTGGGGGATCAGGTCTGGCTCCCATGGGGCAGCAGTACTTGGGAGGGGGCAAAGGATTTGGGACACTTGGCCACTGCCAGCACAAGGCTCCATCTGTGGGTGATGGGGGGCACCCCTGGGTGCTCTGCTGGGGGTACTGAGTTGGGATTCATCCCCTGTGAAGGATGCTGGTGGCTGGAGGACCCTGGGAGTCCCTGTGGAGTTGCCCACCTGAGGTTTGTCAGTCCTGCTGTGGGCAGGGAATGCCAAAACTTCCACCCCGGGACTTGGGCAGTGTGCAGGGATCTGTGCTTGTGCTGTCTGTCCATCTGTCTGCACCTCCTGCAGCTGCTGCCCAGTCCCTGCCAGCCTGGGGCGAGGAGGGCAGCCACCCTCCCACATGGTGGGAGTCGTGGGCAGGGTGGGTGCCAAGTCGCCAGCCTGCTTTGGCCGCAGGATCCGTGTTCTGGGCCAAGCGTTGGGCTTGGAGAGCCCTGGCAGCAACATGTAAGGTCACCATGACCGCTGGTGAGGTGGCCCTGCCAGGGCGTGCTGGCTCCTTTGTGCCAGGAGCCGTGAGGTGGTGGCAGGAGCTGGACCTGAGGCCACTGAGCCGCTCGCCAGGTGGACAAACCTCCTTTCATGGGCAGGAGGCAGCTGGCTTCTCATGCGTCCTGCTGTGCCACACATCCTGGGGTCTCTGGCAGTCAGGTGACACCCCTGCTGCAGAGAGGGAGACAAGGTGGACACCACTCCAGCAGCACCCCATGACTTTGCATGTGACTGTCCCTGTGCAGCCCTCGGTGCCATCAGGGTGACCGGGCTGGCCCTTTTTGGGGTTGTTTTCTTCCTGCCAGGTGTGGGGAGCTGAGGAGGGGTCGTGCCACCATGGTCGTTTGTGGCAGGTGGCCACTGCTGCTGTCTCTCTGTGCCTGTCCCTGTACAAAGCCCTGCTGCTCCCTCCCTCCCGGCCCCACGCTGCGGGGCCACTTGCCAGGCGCGTAACCACGGCTCTGTGTCACAGCGGGTTTGTGCTGTGTTTCAAAAGGAGCCAAAATATGATGCTGGGGCCCCCCTATGGCTACCCACCCTGTGCCCATGCCCCACCATCCCTGCCAGCTGGGGAAACTGAGGCAGCAGGGCAGGAGGCGGCTTGCCTGAGAGATCCAGTGCCAGGACTGGGGAGAGCAAACAGGATTCTTGGCACAGGCCGGCAGTGCCGTGCTCTGCCTACAGGCGAGGGTTGCTCTTTGCCGGGTGTGCAGTTTTGCTGCTGTGCTGCTCCCCAGCTCTGGCACCCTGGGGACCGTGGCTCTGTCCCCACAGGTGACACCCCCCCACCTCAGTGCTGGTGAACAGGGCAATTGTTCCCCCCAGGGGTGGCCAGTCCCCGGCGCTGTGTGTGGCGGGGCTGGCACGGAGAACGGGTTGGCCTTGGCCTCCTGCCTGCTGCCGTGCCCTTTTCCAGAGGCAGCTGCCTGTGGGCATGGCTTGGCAGCCGTCCTGCCTGCAGGCTCGGCCAGGGCAGGACCCCTGGGCCACTGGAACACCTCGGCACAGCGTTGCAACACCCGGGGTCACAGCTGTCATGAGTTTGCAGTTCTCAGCTCAGCAGTGGCTTTTTCTCCCAGGTCTCTGCATCAGCTCCATCCCTAAAGCAGAGCCTTTCCAGGGCAGGCTCGGAGGGGGCAAACAGGGAGCCGGTTCTCCCTGCCCTGCCAAAAAGTCCCTCTGGAAACGTACCTAGCAGCGTCACCCCTGTAGAAGTGATACGTCAGCTCTGAAAGCACCTGGATTTCCATCTCAGAGCTGTGTGCAGGAGGGGGCTGTTCTGCCCCCACTTCCTGGACTAACTGGAGCTCTTGGGGGGCCCAGAGCATCTCCGGGGTGGTGACATCGCGTGGTCCATGCTCGGTTCTGTGCATCCCTCCCCTCCCAGCTCGCTTGCCAGCTAATGGCGCGGCTTATTCCTATGGCTTTTTAAGTGCTTAATGGCGCGCGGGGCTAATGATGCAGCTCCCTCTGTTCATGCCGCCTGGATAGACGGATGGTGTTGGGGCTTGGTGCTGCCTGAACCTCCAGGAACGGGACAGGGATGAGAAGGGGCCCAGCCGGTGCCCTGTGATGCTGGGGGCTGTCAGCGGGCGTCTGCCTGCCCGCCTCTCCTCCCTCCTCTCCCCTGCACGGCTGCTCGGAGCAGTAATGTCACCATAAACGATATTTATCACGAGGTGATAAAAATCTATTTCCAGCGACCTCTTGGAAATGGCCCTCATAAAACCAGGCAGCAGACGGAGGCAGGAGGCAGACAGCGGGGAGGGGGCATGGGCAGGGAAATGGCTGTAATCAGCTGCGGAGCAGGGGCTGGATCTGCTGGGGAGCCAGCCCTGCTATTCCTGACCCCGGTAAATTGATGGCAGCCGTGAAGGCCAGAGGGCTGCCCGGGCACAGCTGGGTGGATGCTCGGGCATCTCAGGGCTTGAGCATCGTGGGTTGCAGCATCCAGGCTGTGAAGGGAGGACCAGAGCAATGTTTATCTTTAGGCAAGTGGGATGTGAGGCTTCTACCAGCCATCCAGGGATGTTCCTAAAGTGATATCTCCACTTGGAAGTGCTGGATCTGGTCCTGAAGCAGCAGATTGGGACGGGATGCTGAGCTAGCCATCTTTCCCTGAGTGCTCAAAACCATAGGGAAGAACCCCCACTGGCAGACATTGCTGAGTCACCCATTGCCCCCCTATCCATCCTGGGGGACCACTATCAGTCCTACAGCCTCCTCCAGCTCCATCCCTTCGGTTCTGATGGCTGGGTGCTGATTCAGCATCCTGACACTAATTACTCAGCCTCTCCTGGATGCTGGCTGTAAATTCTCCAGCAGGAGCAGGCTGGGCAGCAGAAAGCCTCCCTGGCTCCTTTCCTCGCTGCCCTGAGCAGAGACCTGTGATCCTATGTAATTCATCAGGGTGCTGAGTCAGCAGGAGGGTGCCTTGGCCTTCTCCATCCACCTTTGGGGTCCACTGCCGCCCTCCCCCCCCCCCAAACCCTCCTCCTTGCTGAGTGTCCCTCCTGGCTGTGTGACACTCAGCCTGGCTCTGTCCCCACCATCGTTAGGGACATCCTCCTAACTGCACCCTGGATGATGCTGCTGCTCTGGGCACCACTGGGGACTTCACCGAGTTGGGGGAGCACAGGGCACCTGGGCCGCCTTTGTGGGGCTGGAGAGGTGGGATTTGTTCCTAAAAATGGAGACAGGGCAGGACCCCCTGTGTTGTCCCCTGGGGGAGTAGGGATGTGGGGGAAGACAGCCCCCAGCTGCAGGGTCTAATCTGCTGCCCTGATGAAGAGACTTTAATCACTTCAAGTAATTAACCAGGTGGGGCAATGGCTGGACCCAGGGTGTCCCCTGCCTGGAGATGGCTGCTTTAGTGGGGGACACAGGCTGGCAGGCAGGGGGCTGGCTGGCGTGCAGCTCCCAGATGTGAGTCCTTGCAGGGCTGTGCCAGGAGGGGACAGCGGGGAGAGGATGAGGACATCCAGAAGGATGGGAACATCATTGCTTGCATGTTCAGAGCCCTCAAAATCCCCTTGGAGAGATGTGGTGCCGCTCAGGGACCTGATGCCACCGCGGAGCTCTGTGCCCACCTGCCCGGCGTGCCCGGGGCGCGCGGTGACACGGCGCAGTGTGTGCGGCAGGTATTATCCTGCATTAAAGTTTCCCCTTGCAGATGGTTCACGCTTAATCTGCGGCTTAACACAGCGCCGGACCTGGCGGTAAGTCCGTCTTTAGATGGCAGGCGGGAGCCGGGAACGGGCGCTAAGCTGCCCGTGGGATGGAGAAGGGGGACACGGTGGATTGCGGGACACGGATTGAGGCTTTAATGCCGCTGCGTCGCAAGCCGATTGCCAAACCGGCGTGTGGCCCTCGCTGGGACCTCGGGGATTGCTGTGATGTGCCACCCCCCCGAGCTGGATGGGGACCCCCTGCCATGTCCCCTCGCCCAGCATAGCAAGCTTGGCAGAGCCTTGCACCCACCTGGGTGCTTCTCCCTGCCTCAGTTTACTCCCGAGCGTGCCGCGGGGATTGTCACGTATGGGAACATCCCGAAAACATGAGCCGCTGTGGGATGGGTGGGATTTTCCAGAGGAAAAAGCCCCTTGGGGCAGCCGCCTCTCCCCAGGGCAGGTATTTAGGGTGGCGAGGAGGGGACATTTGCTGCAGACTGCCCGGCAGCTCTGGAGCTGGAGGTGGGTGAGCTGGGTGCTGTGCCGGACTGTGGTGTCCCTGAGATGGGGATGGGGAGTGTGGGGCCTGGAGTAGGGGCTGGGCTGAGCACAACATGTCCCGTGGGATCTCGGCAGGATTTGGGTGGCAGGCAGCAAGCTGCATCCCTCCCCTCCTGGTATGGGGCTCTGTGGTCATGGAGGGACCTGGAGCCAGGGCTGTGGAGTGGTGGCAGACAGAGGTGGGAGCTGCAGAGACTTCCAAGGCCGGGGAGTCACTGCTCCAGTCAGGGTAGTTTGTCTCAGTGTGGAATGGCCCTATTTCAGCTGTTAACTCTGGAGTCTAATGATGATGGCAAAGGCTCTGTGCTGCACAGCCTTGAGGAAATCTGTGCATATTTGAAAAGGCTGATTGTTCCCTGCAGGGCCAGGACCAGGAGTGGCAGTGCTGCTGCCAGCCCTGCTGTCCATGCATGGGGAGAGATGCTCACATCCTCCCTGCCTCAGTTTCCCTGCCTTGAAAGCAGGATGGAGGGAACATTCCCCAGCCTGGCAGACATAAACTAGAGCTGTGTGTCCCCATGGTGGGACAGGGATTGCTCCGGCACTGAGCAGGGAGCGTGTCCCATCATGCCCAGCCAGCCTGGCCCTGGGGTGATGGGGGGTGAGCATGAAGGGCTCTCGTTGTGGAAGTGGGCTGATGTGGGGCTCAGCATCAGGTCTTGGCATCCCTGATGCCTTGTGCATTGCCACCAGCCACGGTTCATCCCACAACCTGGGGAAACTGAGGCACGGGAGGTGACACGGCATGGCCGGGGCTGTTGAAGCAGCGAGCAGCCTCTGATCCCTTTGCCCAGAGCCCCAGAGGAGCTCGAGGAAAAGCCGTGAGCGAGCGGCTGTGTGCCCCCCGCCTCCCCCTCCATCACCTCCCTGTTCGCTGGCGAACAAATGTCTGTTCTTGCAAAAAAAAGAAGTGACAGGGGTCGGCGCAGCGCTTTCCACATGACCTGCCCGGGAACAGAGGACGTCTTTGTTAATCCAGCGAGCTGTCAGTTCAGCCTCTTCACAAAAGGCATAAACCACTTATTGCTGCTCTCACCCCTGACCCCGGATCCGCCTGCGCGCCCTCCATTGTACCGTCTCGAGGAAGCTGGCAAACAATTTCGGCTCCGGCTCCCCTCCCCGCCGGCGGCTGCACGCGGGGGCTGCCGCTCGCCCCGCCGGCGTGGGGAGCCGCTGCGGGGGACCCCCCTACACACACCACCCCCCCGGCCTCATCTGCGCGCCCGCCGCCTCGCCTGGCAGCTGCTGCGAGGGGATGGGGGCTGCCACAAAGGGACCACCTCCCTCCCTCCCTCCATCCCTCCTTCCTAGGGCTGCCGGAGCAGCTGGCTGGAGCCCACAGGCTGCGGAGAGGGGATGCTGGGTGCTGCACCCTGTGGCCCCCCAGCCGAAACCTCTTAATGAGAGGGGACAAAAGCTCCTTAGGCAGGGTCCCTGGCTGGGACGGGCTGGGACGGCGGCTTTAGCCAAAGCCGCTTATGGCCCGGCACAAAGCCGCTGGGAACAGCCCAGCTCCCTGGGGCCGGCATGGATGGGGTGATGCTCACGCCCCACCGGCCTCAGGGTGCCCGGGGGGTCACACGGGGTGACAGCCGAGGGAGGGGGCTGAGTGTGTGCCGCCCACCCCGTTCCCCTGTGCCCAGCACCCGGACCCCGTGGCGGGGCCGGTGGGTGCTGGAGCAATTAGATGCAGTCACTTTGGGGCTATATATAACCCAAATTGCTGCCTGCAGCTCGTTAGCTGCTGTCAGAGCCGCTGCGGCCGCAGCGCTGAGGTGGTGTCGTGAGGGGGGGGGGCTGGAGGGTGACACAGGGATCCGCTGCTCCCCAGAGATGGGGGAGGGGGGGAGTGGCTGTGGTTGTGCTGGGGTGGGCACAGGGTCAAACCCTTGCTGGGAGTGGGGTCCCCAAGGGGGATGTGCTTCACTCCAGGTGCTCCCAGTGTGGTGCTTCACTAGTTGGTGCAGGGTGGGCTGTGGTCACACACAGGGGTCACGGTCAGGCCTTTCCCTGCCTGGTGGCACAGCCTGGCCCCTGGGTCAGGGTGCTTAGGCGTGGGGGGGCCACTGGTACATCCCTTGCTCATGCCTGTGCTGTTTCCAGCATCATCTCCCCATGTGGCATCCAGCCTGACCACAGTCTCCAGCCCCTTCCATCCCTGCCGGTTCCCGCCTGGGCTCGCCGGCACGTCGCGGCTCTGCCAGCACACACCGGCCCCCGCGCCGGGGAGGAGCGCGGCACCTCGGGCTGTCTGGGGGCAGCTGCAAGATGAGTGCGAACATATTGTGTGGGCTCCTGGAGCAGGCGTCACGGTGTCGCTGCTGGAGAGCGAGCGGGAACCGCAGCCCTGCCGTGACAAACGGCTCCGGCACAGCCGCAGCCATGCCCACGCGGGCGCCGCGGCACAGCCAGCATTGCCGTTGCACCGTGACACAGAGCGGGGATCCAGGTGGGCAGTGATGCTCATGGGCTGGCCCCCAGCACACGGTGTCACCTGCCACCACTGCGACCCATCTCTCCGGCTCCATTAATTTCCCGGGGGGTCCACATCCCAGTCTTGGGAAGGGTTAATGGCACCGTGTCTCGCTCTGGAGCCTTTTGTTTCTTTCCCATTTTTTCTCCCCCCTCCCCATTTTAATGAGGGGTTAGCACTGCTGTAATTGCAGGTTCCAACTTTCCGCCAGCAAACACGGCTGAGAAACTTTAAACACAGCGGGGATGCACGGATCCAGCCACCACCCCTCCTGTGGATGCCCACTGGGGCCAAGTCATGCCACCAGCAGGGACCCCAGCTCTCCAGGGAGACCCCAGCCTGCTTTTGTGGGAAAACCCTCTGTTTTCAGGCAGCTGGGATGAGGATGAGGAGGGCAAAGGCTTCCTGGAGGGAAGAGCAGCTGGAACCGTCTGGGGGAACACACGGCAGGGGCTGTGCCTGCCGTGACTGTGATAAAGCCCCAGCGGGAGCTGTGGTCTCCAGGGCCTCACTGACAAAGGGAGCCAGGGGAAGCCCACTCCCATAGCCCTCAACACTCCAAAAACACCTTTTATCCTGAGCGCCGCCTCACAAGGCCTGGGGGTAGATGGGAGATGGCAGGGGTTTGTCCCCACCAAGCCTTACAGCCGGGTGCTGGCACTCTCTGCATCCCAGGAAGTGCAGGATACAGCCCCTCTGTGCCGAGCATCCTCCTCACCTCATCCCTTGCTCATTCGCTGGAGCTGGCACGCAGGTTGTGCCAAACCCCATTGCCGGTGCAGCTGTGCCGGTGCTCGCCGGGCACCGTGCCCGCCGCCCTGCCGGGGTGATGCCAGCCAAGAGCCGAAGTGCCAGGATTGCATCCACCCCCAGTGCTCTGGCTGCTGGAAGCATGGGGGTTTTCCGAGGTGCTGCCACCTGGGAGGGTGGAGGTTGGGGCAATGCAGCGGGGGCTTTGCTGTGCCCGCGGCATATTCCCGTGGGTGGTGTTCCCGTGGGCGGCATTTCCCATGGGCGGCGTTGCTGCTGCGCACGCTGCAGCCCGTCCTGGTGGCAGGCGAGGCACAGGGGAGGTGGAATGGGGAAGCTGCATTTTTGGGTGTCCTGAAGGCACAGGAAATGTATTGGTCTGACCTTCTGTGTGCCAGATCTCTCACCTTTTGCTTTCCTGTTCCATTACTGCCATCCTGAAGCTGGGGGGAGAGCTGAGTGCCCCAGCAGGTATTTAGTCCACTGGGAGCAGAAGGAATGTGCCCTTGTCAGGGAGGGATAGGTGTGAGGACACCAGACACAGGGACACCTTTCCCTGCCCTTAGTGCCATCGTGTCTCCTGGCTGCCTGCCCGAGGCACCAAGCTGAGGGCCTGGGAGACACCATGCTGATGGTGGGGGTCACAGGTGACATAGGTGACACGGGGTCTGTCAGTGGCTCTGTGCCTGTCCCTTGAGGTCACCAGCTGTGTTTTGACCCCTCTTGAGCTTTCCGTGACCTTCATACTGAGGACCCGCTGGAGTAGATGGGGACAGATGCCACACAGGGGTGGGTTGAGGAGTGTCATGCCATGGGGTTGTCCCTGCCACCTCTGGTTGGTGCCTTTTCTCCATGGTTCTATCACTTTTGGAGCTGCCCTGCTATTCCTGCCCATCTCCCCTGGCTTACAGCCCTGCACGCCAGCTCAATTTTTCCTGTGTTAATAACATCACATAACGATGTCACATTGATGTCACTTCACTGCACACCTACCTCTGACCTGGATGCTGCCTGTGGCTGTGCCCTGTGTCCCTGACCCCCGCCATGGATGTCCTGTGAGCTGTTGCAGAGTCGTTCTTCAGTCCTTCTGTCCATTTGCAAGCTCCCTTGATGCATGTCATGAGCAGGCCGACCTCAGCTCTGCACTATTTGGGAGGTGCAGATGCTGGTTCCCTGTCTCCATCCCTGGGAAGATGCAGGATAAGCATCTCCCAGAGCCAGGACAAGCTGAGCATCACCACAGTGGGACATGTCAGGGGGGCTACCAGCCCTCCCCTCAAATTTCAACATGTGGTGGCAGAGCACCCTTCCCTCCCAGCCTCTTCCCGAGCACCTCAGGGTGCTTAGCAAATTAACACCCCAATCAACCCGCTCACCTCTAATTGGGGGTGAGTCTTTGAGGACGTGGCCGGGGAGGAAGGCCCCCCCTCCAAGGGGCTGCTGCCATGCTTTATCTGGGTGGACAGATCCCTCCTAATTGAGCAGATATTCCGTGTTCGCAAACAGATGGCTCCTTTGCATCAATTATTCCTTATCTGTGTAACCAGGGATGATTTGCTGACAGATAGCGCTGGGTGAAGTTAAAGCAAGGAGGCGGCCGGTGCTCCATGCTGGAGCCTGGGGGGTCCCAGGGGACATGGGCGGTGAGGGGGGGATGGATCCTGGCTGCCCCTTGGGCAGGTGGGACCCATCTCCTGTGCTTTTGCATCTCAGCATCTCTCGGCAGGAAAATAGAGGGGGTGGGGGCTGCCACTGCTGTGGGGCTGGTGGGTGGGTTGGGGTGTAGGTTGGGGCCTGGGGGGCTGCTGAAGCTCCCCAGGGAGCAAAAGGAGGGTGCCAGTCTTGGCCCAGCCGCTAAAATCCGCCTTCCCCACCACAACCCCGGCTCGGTGCTTCCCAGCTGTGTCTTGCCCAATGCTGCTGTGACGCATGACAGGGAGTGATTAATGCTAATTAATGATTAGTTGCTCCAGGTATCAAAGTGCACCCCAGCCCTTTCCCATGCCCACAGGTTGGGGATTGCTGCCTGCTGCTGCCTGTGGCGTTGCCCCAGGAGGAGGAGAGGTGGCATGGCATCCCCCCCGAGACATCCCTGCCACCTCCACGGAGCCCACACCAAGCGTTCAGGGATGGGAACTGATCCCTGGGCTTGTCCCCTGCCCGCTGTGAAAGTCACCTTCTGTTAATCATTGGGAAAGAGAAGAGCATCCCGCCATCACCAGGGCAGCCGGTGGCACCCCGCCAGTTGGAGCTGGTACGTGGTGGCACTCGAGGACTCACGGGATGTGCCAAGCACTCGCGGTTGTGCAGCGCTGCCATATGGATTCCATAAATTAAACCTTTCCAGGAAGCAAACGGTAAATTTGTATGTCCGCTCATGTGCGTGGCTCGTCGAGTCTGAGGGCTTCCCAGCAAAACAACCATCGTGCTTCAGCTCTCCACGTTTGTGGGAGTAATCCCAGGAAAAATGGGATCAACATCAAATCCTCATCATGCTGCAGCCGTGGCCCTAATGTCCCAAAATTAGGAGCACGGTGTCCCCTATGGATGCCACCTGTGGCAGGAGGGAGGTCACCCTCATCCCGCCATGCCTGGGGTGAGCACAGCATCCCGGGGCCCCATTCAGGCCTTGGTCTGAGTGGTCCATGTGTCTATCCCAGAGCGGCATGGCGGTGCTGGGATGTCTGTAGTGTTGCTGGATTTTGCTTTATTAAAGCTAAAGAGGAGTGGTGACAGCCCAAGCTGTGAGCCTGGACACGCCTGACATGGGAGGGTGACAGCTACAGCAAACCTGGGGCCACAGCAGCACCGGGGGACACCGGGGGTCAAGGAGGGGGACCGAGGGGGGCAGCGGGAATATTTTCCCCATCCCAGCAGCACATTTTCCTCACCCGCCTGGCAGGGAAGGCGATGAGGGGTTGTTGATCTCGAGTAAACACTGCCCGGTTGAGTAATCGGGAGCTGCCTAACCGGCCAGCTGCCGCCGGCGGGCGAGGGGACGCCGCTTTGATTCATGTCCTCACCCCCCCTCCAGCCTTTCTTGTCTGGCTGCGCTGAGAGCCATCGGCCGGATCCAGCTGTAGCCCCGCGGTGCGGGCTGGCGTGCGGCTCCCGCGCCGGCCACGTGCACCGGCCGGCAGGAAAACAAAAGCATCTTCTGTCTGTGCGCCCCAAACCCCCCCACCCTGTGGCCCCCACCCCGCACGGCGGTGCTCCAACCGGGAAAGGGAAAGGCGCTGAATCTCTGTCCTCCTTCTCTTCCAGGCGTCCTCTTTGTCCCTGGAGACGGTCACCACCAAGCCTCTGGCCGGCGAGCCCCGGGCGGCCGGGGAGAGCCCAGGGACGGGCAGTGCTGCCCCGGACGTCGGCCAGCGGACGGCTTTGGATGTGGAAGGCGCGGACGCTGGAGCCACAAGTAGGTGATGTTGGGTGATACCAGGGGGATACAAGGCTGCCGTGGCCAAGGGCTGTCCCCTGCCCCACCGTGGGGTGCACCGTCAGTCCAATGTGCCGCTTGGGTCTCCTGGTGAAGGCTCACACCCACAGGCCTGGGACTGGGATCTGAAACCCGCAGCCCCACCAGGAAGGTGACCCTGTGGCACCGCAGTCCCTGCCTGCTGTCCTTGGGGCCGTGAGTCAGGCCGTGGGTGCCAGGGAGAGCCATGGCGTTGGGCTGGATGTGCTGGGGAGTCGGGGGAGCCCCCAGGGCTGGGACAGGCCACGGCTCCTGGGACTTGGCCGCCCTGTCCGTCAGGAGCAGCAGCATTTTTAGGAGAGGTATCATGCGTGCTTCCCGCCTGCCGCCTCCCTGGACCAGCTTGTTTGCCAGCCCTTCCCGGCGGGCGCGCCGTGCCGTGTTGTGCTGTGCCACGCCAGGCTCCTTTGATCCGGTAACAACCGCCGATGCCGGTTCCTGGTGTTGGGCTGGGAAGAGTTGGGAACCGCAAGGTGCAGCGGGCAGGAAGCCGGGGTGGACATGGAGTTGTGGGAGTGGCAGCCTGGGGGCCAGGGGGCTGCTTGGTGGGGGGTTCGTGACCCGCTCCCCCATGTCCCCAAGGAATGACACTTCCCAGGAAGGCGGTGGCCCATGTCACCCATCAATCAGCCCCACAGGGATTCAGCCCCAGTCTGGGACCCTGCAAGGCGCTATGTCCCCCGGGGGGGTTGGAATGCATTTACAAGCTGCTCACAGCCCAGCCGGCAGTGGCGTGGACACAAGCTGGGAGCCGTGGCCTGGAACGGGCCCGCTGGAGTCAGCCCGGGATTTATTACCCTGCCAGTGGCTGCCGGGCAAAGGTGACAGTGACTAATGGCTTGTTACACGCCTGCCACATCTCATCTGTGCACCGCAGCCGGCTGCTGTGCTCCCACCCCGGCGTGCGGGCAGCCTGCATCCCTTCCGGGGGGGAACACAGGGGCAAACCCCCCCTATGTCCCCACAGGGACCTTGGCCAGAGCGGGTGATAGTGACAGTTGGATGGCTTGGCATGGAATGCGTCCCTGTGCCTAGGATGGAGACCTACTCTGTCAGCATTCCCTGTGGCCAAGTGTAGTTGGGCTGGCATGTCGGAGAGTACCACCACGTCTTAGGGATGGTGACACATCCCAGGGTGTCCTGGTGAGCCTCGTGTGACACACAGGACTTCCCAGTGCACAAAACCCCTTGGTGGTTTCCAAACCATGAGCCACTGCTCTGCCAGCACGGTGGCAATTCTGTGTTGGGGTGGCTGGGCTGGGATGCGGAGGGTATCCTGCGTGCGTGTCCGGATGGATGCTGACGGAGCCACAAATGCATTCACTAGGAAAATTAAAAAATTAACAGGCATTGGCTCGCTCTAGATTAGTAAAGGCAGGAGATAAAAGCGGCTCTTTATACCTTGTGAGAATTGCTGATAAGGGCATTTGTTCCTCTGTATTCTTTAAAAAGAATGCAATAAAAATTTAAAATAGAACGGGAAAAGGGAGACAGAGAGGGGGGGAAAAGCACAAGGAGGGCTGGGGAGGGTGTCGGGCAGCACTGGCGCTGCGGCAGCACCAGCATGGGGCCTGTTGGAGGAAGAGGAGGATGATGGAGGGGGCGAAGAGGTGAGGGTGAGCTGGGAAGGGATTTGGGTGGGTGTGCTGGTAGCGTGGCAGTTTGTTTGGGGATGACCGGGTGTCCCTGTCGTGGTTTGCATCTCCTCCCGTGGAGATGCCAGTTCATAGCTGGCAGTGCCAGGATGAGGTTCCTTGCTGAAGCCTCTCTCCTGCCCAGGGAAGGTGGGGGTCCGGCCTGTCTGAGCCAGCTGAGCCTGACAGGCTCGTGGAGCCGACCTGTGGCTGGTGAATGATGGGCAACTTCCTCCACATGTGAGTGGGCTGAGCCCCACCCTACTTGTGTCACTGGTGCCCCAAAGCCCAGGTGCAGGCAGAGCCCTCAGGGTGACAGTGGGATGGCACAGGGGTGACCACCACCTTCCCCACCTCAGAGGGACAGTGCTGTCCCCACTCCTGCACCCGGGGCAGGGGATGAACAGGGCATTGGGGCACACTGAGGGGGCTGTTGTGGGAACACCCCTTATCTCCACAGGGTCTGGACTCAGGACCACCCTGAGTGCTCACTGTGATGGGCTGGGCTGGCACCCCTGAGATCCGGGGCATCCCAGAGCCTGTTTGGGGTTCCAAGTAGTTTTGGAGTTGGGGGTCAGAGGGCAGGATGCCACCCCAGACTTCTTGCCCCCCTTGATCTCTGCATTCTGGGAGGGGGACACCTGTGTTCTGGGGTCAGGGCTGTTACTCCCCATCACCCTAATTCTTGGGATGCTGAGGAGGGAGGGGAACCCCCACGAGCCCCCCACCCCAATCTCCTCCCCGTGGGGGATCCCCCATCCCCGGTGCATTGGGGGGTGGTCCCGAGAGGTCCGAGGGGTCTGTCCCTCCCTGTCCAGCATCCCCGTTCGGGGACCCCCTTTGCCTCGCTCGCGGTGCCCGCCGCGCCCGCCCCCGCCGCCCTGCCCTGCCCGGCCCGGCCCCCGGTGAGTCACGCTCCAGCCGTGCGGCTCCCGGGGCGGCGGGCGGGCGCCGAGGGAAGCAGGAAGCGGCGGGGGAAGGCTCGGCACGGCTCGGCTCGGCACGGCTCAGCTCCGCTCCCTCCGCCGCTACCCATGGAGGAGCGCAGCCCCCGCTGGACGGCGCGGCCCGCGGGTGAGTGACACCCCCCCGGTGTCCCCCAGCAGCGCCGTGGGGAGGAGGGGAAAGGGAACTCCCCCCCCCCCGAGTGGGGGTTGTGCTGGAGGGGTGGGATGGGCTTGGTGTGACCCTGCCACCCGCAGATTCCCCCCCAGCTCCTCTGTCGGGGGGTCTGGTCTGGGGGATGGAGGTCACCCTGAGGTCGGGGGACCCCATGACATTGGGGACAGAGGTCACCCTGGGGCTGAGAGAGGCGGTGGTGTGGGGGACGGAGGTCACCCTGGGGTTGGGGAACCCCATGGTATAGGGGTTGGAAGTCACCCAGGGATTTGAGGAGACTGTTGTTTGGTAAATGGAGGTCACTCTTGAGTTGGGGGACCCCGTGGTATAAGGGGCAGAGGTCACCTCGGGTTTGGGGGCACCCATGGTGTCAGGGATGGAGGTCACCCGGGAGTCAGGGGACCCTGTTGTGCAGGAAACAGAGAACACTGGGTCTGGAGGAACCCATGGTGTGGGAGACCAAGGTCACCCTGGGTTAAGAGACCCTGTGGTGCGTAGGACAGAGATTGCCTAGGATTGGGGGTCCCTGTGATGTGGGGGATGGAGATTGCCTTGAGTTGGGGGACCCGATCCTGTGGGGACTGAGGTCACCCCAGAGTTGGAAGACCCCATGACACAGGGGGTGGCAGTCACCCTGGGCTTGAGGGGACACTGTTGTTTGGGGGATGGAGATTACCCTAAGGCTGAGGACCTCGTGTTGGGGGGGATGGAGGTCACCTTTGGCTTGGAGGACCCTATTGTGTGAGGGGTGGAGGTTGCCATGGGGTTGGGGTACCCCATCATCTGGGGGACAGAGATCACCCTGAGCTTCAGGCACCCTGTGGTGTGGTGGACAGGAGGTCGCCTTGGCCTTGAGGGACCCCATGATGTGGAAGGTGGAGGTGGCTCTGGAGTTGGGGATCCAGCTGGAGGATGTTGTGGGGAGATGAGACCCACTGAGTGCTGCAGGCTCGGGGTCCGGTGTCATCCAAGACGTTCAGTCCCTGTGACCCACATTGGCACAGAGACCCTTGGGGTCATTTCCCATGGCTGGCAGGGCACAGGGGTGTGCAGGGCCGCGGCTGGTGGCACCAACCTTGGCCCTTCTTGCCTGGCTGCCTGTACGTGTCCTGATCCAGGCACACGGGGTGCTGTGTGGGGCCGTTCCTCAGTTTACCCACGCACCATTCCTGTATATCCATGTTTCTGGACATCCAGGATTGCCGGCGCTGGGGAGGGACTGTGCTGCTGATTGAGCCCTGCAGCCTGACGCCGGGAGCCCGGGCACCGCACCCTGTGTCAGGGTGATGCCACGGCCTCAGTGTCTCGCCTGCCACTGTGTTTATTGCCCTACTCCATCCTGGCTCTTCCAGCCCTGCCTGTGCTGCCTGCTGTGCCCTTCGCCCTGGGGCCCGCCGGCTCACCGTGCCATGCCAGTGCCCGTGCCCTGTGTTGTGCCGAGTCCAAGCAACTGCTTTGCGTGGTCGCATCGGTGCCAGTCCCCAGTCAGTGGCATCTATCATTCAGATGCCCCATTGGTGGCCTGTCCCCAAGTGCCCATTGCCAGCGCTTAGAGCAGCAGGGGGAGTGCCATGCTCTCTTTATCCTCCTCCTCCTCCTGCAATGAGCCAGGGCAGGGGGCACGGGGCTGAGCTGGGCGCCGCATGGGTGCCCTTTGGGCCATGAGTGGGATCCGTGGAGGGAGTTAATGGAGGGAAAAGGCAGCGGGAAGCCAGTGCCTCTTCCTGCAAGGGCGCGCGTGCGCGTGCGAGCACCGGGGTGAGCCCGTGTGGTTTGTGGGTGTGAGCGAGGGGAGCGTGCGCCCGGCTGCGTGTGTGCCTGGCAGCCTGTTTGTGTAACCTGCTGGGGAGGTGTTGGGTGTGACGGTGACGGCGGTGTGGCAGGGCTGGCCAGCCAAGGCCAGCGGCTCCTGCGAGGCTGGGGGGGGTCAGTGTGCGTGGGGGGGGGTGCTGGCTGTGCACACGTGTATGTGTGTTGCACAACCCAAGGATGTCAAGAGGGGCGTGCTGAGTGTGCTCACCCCTCTTGCTGGGTGCACACCGGGTGTGCCTGTGCATGCATGTCCCGCTGTGCCTGTGCTCGTGTGTGCACGCACAACTGTGGGACGCATGGGGCCTTTTTTGGGTGGTGGAGGGGGTTGGGTGTGAGTGCGTCTGTGTGAGTGTGTCTGTGTGTTTGTGTGTGTGTGTGTGTGTGTGTGTGTGTGTGTGTTGGCTGCAGGGCAGGGAGCTGCAGAGGAGAAGACAGTTGCTTTGGCGGGGGGCCAGGATGCTGGGGGGTACAGGGGGGGTGCCAAAGGACGCAGGACAGTTTATCGCTTCTTAACATGCCAGCGGCTGGTACAGGCTGCAGGCTGGGGGGCAGCTCGAGGAAGGGGCATTAGTTTTAATCTGTGCTCTCCTGTTTATTCCTCTGGCCCCTCAGTCCTTTCCCCCAGGCGCTGCCCCTCACCCTGGTGTCTGGCCTGTGGGAGGTTGAGGCCTGGGGGCAGATGTTCCTGGGGGGTTTGTGCCTGTGCCAGCCATGTGGGAGGCAGTGGTCCTCCCCCCGCCACACTGGGGGCACGGTGCCATGGGTCACACCTCTGTCCCTGAGCTCTGGTGCTGGTGCCAGCCCTGGAGTTTGGCCTCACCGTGGGTAGGAGCAGATGGCCTCTGCCTCTGCCATCGCGTCCCAGTGGGGACACCCGACGTGGACCCCCATGTGCTGGCGATGCTCAGGTGCTGGGTGCCCCCCAGGGGTCCCAGGAGCCACAGGGCAGCCCCGCCAAACCCCGGGAAGGGCCAGCTGGGACAGGGCTTGGCAGGCAACGGCTGCCTGGGCAGGCTGCCAGGGGGATTGCCCTTGAAGTAGCCCTTGCTGTGCCTCGTGCCTCGGCTACCCTGGCTGCCCGGCCATGGGGCCACCCCTGTCCCTCTGCCCTGGCACCCCGGTGCCCGCCGGCAGTTGCACTGCGGGGTGGGAGGAAGCGCCCCAGCCCTCCCGCGCCTGTTAACGGCGGCTGCCTTATCGTGGGGCCTCCTGGGCCCCCACAACCCCTTATCTGCCGCGGCCGTTGGCCCTGGCTCGGCTTGCAGCCCCCCCATGACCCTCCCCCCAGCACCCGCGGGGTCAGGCCTTGGGGGCGGCCGCTTGGCAGCCTGCCCCCTCGATCCTTTTTGAAGTTTCAAATCCATTTAAGTCAAGAGGAGGGAAAGTTATTGCCTCTAAAGCCCCTTGCGTTGAGCAGTAAATCCTCTTTGCTGGGCCAACGCCGCCTCCGAGCACCCGCGGGACCGGAGGGTGACTCTCGGGGGGGCACAGCCTGAATGCGTGTCCCCCCTATAGCACCCTGCAGGCGGGTGCTTTATGGATGGGAGAGAGTGGGGAGCCCCATGTACCCCCAAAGCATGGCCAGCATGGGGTTAAGGGTCCCTTTGAAGAGACCTCGCTGAGCTGACAGGAGCATCACCATTTACTCACCACCTCCTTGCTCACCCTGACTTGGTCCAGAAAGGGGGTTCCCCTCGTGCCATTGATACCCCGGTGTCCCCAGTGGTGTGGCACAGCACCCCCCACTGCCTCCATGCACCCGGTTTGAGGCTGATGGAGCGGGACTTGATGCGCTGGCGGCACACTGGCGTGTTTTATTTGATTTCCCTTCTCCCGAGCTGGCAATATTTAAATATTAATGCCTGCCTCTAATTGCTGGGTCAGAGGAGCGGGGCGGCGCGGGAACCGGCGCAGGGGCGGCTGATTTTGTTGTCTCGGGGAGTGTTTGCCGAGGAAAAATGTTTGTGCACACACAGACATAATTTTACTCCCTTGGGATTTGCTTGGCCTTGGGAGTGATGCGTGGGGGGGGGGGTGGGGGTGGGGAGGGTGGCTGGCAAGCTGTGATGCCACTGGGGCGTTATTTTGCAGCGGGGCACCCCCAGCATGCAGGGCCCCCTCTCCCGCGCCCGAGGAGGGATTGTTAATGGCGGGGGGGGGTGGGTGGGTGGGTTATTTTTTCTCCGGGCAGCGCGGCGTCAGATGCTTGCGTGCTCGCTTCCTGTAATAAAGCGACCGCCGGCGCGCTTGTCACCTGCTCTCTGTTGTGCTGCCAAGCGCAGACATGCCGCTTCTTGCTGCGGGCCCTGGCGCGCTCCCCGCCGCCGCCGCTCCTGCGCCCGCCCCGGGCGCTCGCCCCGTGCCAGCGCGGCGGTAGCAGGTGTTTCGGGGAGGGTGCGACGGTGCCTGTTGCCGCACGCCCTGGGCGGGCGGGGGCCCCGTTTAACTGTTCCTTGCCGCGGCCGTGCCCCCTGCGACGCCCTCCCCGCCTCGCACGGGACGTAGCGGCGGTGGAAAAGTTGGCACAGGGGTGTTCCGTTCCCCTGGGAGCCTTGGCGCCGGTGATCCCCAGCGTTTGGGGTGCCGGTGCAGCGCCCCGTGGCAGAGCCAGCCCAGCAGCAGGCAGGTGTCTCTGGTTGTCCCCAGCTGTGCTGCACATTTGGATCGGGGGTTCGTGCAACGTGTGCCATGCATGGGCTGTGCAAGCTGCTGCTGCCCACCATGCCGTGCCATGTAGTCCCCTTGGACACCAGGGTACTGCTGCAGCCCCCTTGAAGGCACAGGGCACTTCCCACTGTGCCATGCCGTGCCATGTGGTCTCCCTGGAGGCACAGGGCACTCCCCACTGTGCCATGACATGCCATGCAGCCCTTTGGACACACAGCCAGCACCCTCCCAGTGCTGTTGGGGGAATTTTCCCCATGGGGGGGGTTCTCTTTGCTCCCCCAATGCCTTCTGGATCCCTCGCTGATTTGCCATCCCCCACAGCCATTGTTCCCTGCCCGCTCCCCTGCTGTGCAATCTCCTTCCTCCTGCCAGCATGGCTCAGTAGGCTGTCCTGGTTAACCGGTGTGTTTGTGGGGTCCTGCTCCTGTTAACCCCAGACACAGGAATTTTGCACCTCTGAACCTGGCAGGAAGGCTCAATGGAAGGGGCTGACATGGGGTCTGCTTCCAACAGGAAGCCCAGAGCGTGGTAAATGTGGGGGTTCAGGGGTGAATTGCACCCGAATATCCCCCGTGGAGGAGGCAGGCTGGGTTTTCCTCCTTCCCACCCGCATCCTGCTCTGCTCCAACCTCAGCTCCTGGCGCTGCCTTTGTTTCCGTCGTATAACAAGATGATGGGTTAGGGTCAAGCTGCGGGTTCATAACTTGTTGGAAGACTTTGCCGAACAATAAAGGTGTCTGGCTTTATATCTGCTCGTATTTTATCCGCACCACGGCCTTTCCCCAGCGCCGACCGGGATTTACGGCGGGGGATATTTGGACGTGTCGAGGCGAGCCGGGGAAGCCGAGGCCGACCCCCCTCCCCACGCCTTTGCATTCAGTGCCTGGGCGCTGAAATATTTACCTTCCAGCTCCTCTGACAGTTCAAGCCGTCTCGTGAAGCAAAGGTTATTGAACTGCGAATGTTATGACATTACATTTTTGTGTCTGCACTTTCTAGATGCGTGATGCAGCCTGAATGATAAGTGATCTCGGGGTTAAGGGTGGGGTTTTTTTTTCCTTTCTGTTCCTTTCCCTCCCTCCTGCTCTCCTCCCTGAGCTGTCTGCTCTGCTGGGGCTTGATAACGCTCCCTTTTATTGCCCTGCCTTTGCATTCCTGCTGCTGGGCTCCCTGCAGTAGGGGTGGGTGCTGGGGAGGTGGGAGGGGGATATTCCCAGTGCTGCACTGGTGTGTGCCTCAGTTTCCCTAACCCTCATTCTGTGGGTGGGCACTCATGCCAGCAGCTCCTCTTTTTGGAGCTTACTGCTGCCAACCAGGGTACCCCAACCCCTCCTGCATCCTGATGTAGGAAAATGCTGTATCCTCTATCCCACCAGGACCATAGAATCATTAAATCATGGAATAGTTTGCATTGGAAGGAACCTTAAAGCTCATCTCATTTCAATTCCCCTGCCATGGACACTTTCCACTAGACCAGGTTGCCCCAAGCCCCATACAACCTGGCCTTGCCTTGCCATGGGGCAGGAGGTGATGCCTGGTGTCACTGGTGCCAGTCAGTGCCCATCTTGCAGCCCCATTAGTGGGGTTTTAGGGAGCTGGCAGGGCTCCAGGCTGGGGGGCTGGGGTGATGCTCTCCAGTACCCCAGAGATCTGGGCTCTGAGCATCTCAGCAGCTGTCCCCACTTGAGATGCAGCAGCCTGGTTGGCCAAGTGGCCCGGAGGACATGTGGGGAGGGGGACAAGTGACAGCGGGGTCTGGCCTGTCCCCTACACACTAGAGGGCAGCAATAAACTGGATCAGTGGGCTGTGTTCTGCTCCTGGGGGTGCTGAGGGGTCTGACCCCTCCAAATTTGCCCCAGCATGGTGTGTTGGTAGTGGGGGAGCCGCTTAATTTTCAGGGGTGCTTAAAGAAACCCATTGCAAACCCCAGTGCAGTGGAACAGCAGGGTGAGGGCCCTCCAACCAGTCCGACCCTTGGTGTCATGTCATCCAGGGAGCAAATTAATTAAGTCATTCCACAAATTTGGTTGTATTCAATGCCGGTGAATCACATCTGCACCCCCCCCCCCCGCCTTTCCCTGGGCTCTCCCTCCCTGCTCAGTGTCGGCTCCCTGCTAGAGTCAACATCTCACCCCGCAGCGCCTGGAGATTTCCATCGGCTCGGGGCTGGCCGAGCATCCCGAGCATCCCGGGTCGGGGCGGCCGCCAGCGCTAACAGAATCCAGCTGTGCCGGCGGGCGGGCAGGGGGGGCTGCGGGCAAGTGGGGGAAAAAAAAAAGAGGTCAGGGCCTGGGAAATTAAATGTTCATAAATGTAGGCCCGAGCGCTTAAAAAGTAGGGCAGTGCCATTAAATCTCATTAAAGTTTAATACCTATCAGTGCCACTTCAGGCAGCCCTTGGACATTGCTTTAATTTGATGGGTGTTAAGGGAGAATTATCAAATAATTGTGCTGGCTGGGGACTTGCTTTTATCATGTTACATGGAAAGCTCTCCCGGCTTTGTGCCGCACATCAAAACAGCGGTGGGTAGGTATTGTTCTGGGGAGGGGATGGGGGCGGCTGCAGGGGGGGTCCCTGCTGTCCCCATCGCCCTCGGCAGTGGCAGGAGGGATGAGAGACACTGGATCAGGTTGTTACAGGGATTAGTTGCTCTAGTGATCAGGTTTCTCTGCCCAAATTTAACCCATCTGCCCCCTGCAGGGGTCTGCTGCCCCAGGCTGGCATCCCTGGGGGTGGCATGGGGACAGAGAGCATCCTACCAGTGTTCCCATGGGTCCTACCACCATCCCCATGGGTCCTGCCATTCTCCCTGTGGGACTTCCTGGTAGGCCCATGGATTCTGCAATCATCCCCATGAGTCCTGTCAGTATTCCCATGGGTCTGTTGATCATCCCTGTGGGTCCTGCCAATGTCCCCATGGCTCCCGACAGTGTCCCCATAGGTCCTGACAGTGTCCCTGTGGATCCTGTCATCATTCTTGTGGGTCCTGCTGGTGTCCCTATGGGTCCTGCTGATGTCCCCATGGGTCCTGCCAGTGTCCCTGTGGGTCCTGTCATCATTCTTGTGGGTCCTGCTGGTGTTCCTATGGGTCCTGCTGATGTCCCCATGGGTCCTGCTGATGTCCCATCAGGATCATCCCACCCTTCCTGCGCTCACTGCCTCAAGATGCCAGTGTGGAGCTGTGGGTGCTGCCAATTAATACTAATTTTTGGAGAGGCTGTGGGGATGGGGGGGAATTGCGGATGGGAGGTGCTGGGGATTGCTGGCTCCGTGTGGAGGTGAGCACACAGGCCCATGCATTTTTTATAGGGTGCACCCAGGGTTATTTTTATTTCTTTCTATTTCCTCCCTCCTCCCCTTGCTGTAAAAGTCCCAGTTGATAAAGAATTAGTGCCAGGTCGTTAGTCCTGGTTTTTATGAGTTAAACCCGGGTGCAAGGTGCTGTCGTGTAAACGGCGGGGCCAGGGGAGCGCGGGGATGGGGAAGAGCAGAGCTGCTGCCATGAATTATTCAGCAGCGCCTGATTTCACATTATTCTCACTGATACTTTTACAACCTGTCAGTAAATAAAAAGATTCTACATTATTTATAGAAATGGACCCGAATTGGGTAGGAGAATTTACTGTTGCTATTATTAGGGCCTGCTCAGTACTGTGTTAATGAGAGCCAGGTGATGGCAAATGCTGCGTCCTGTGGGCTCCGTGTCCCCCGTGTCCACCTGGGTGCCATCTTGCTCCCCAAGGATCATTGTGTCCCCTGTCTGTAACTGCTGGGGCTCCATGGGTTTGGGCTGCTTCAAAGGGAATGACTCCTTTCTAAGAGATGTCTTCACCCCTGGGACATCTCCTTCACAGGGACACATCCCTGTGGATGACATCTCCCGTGGGACATCCTTGCTGGGGATGTCTTCTTCCAGGGCATGATGTCTTCCCAAACATGTCTCCTTCCTGGGGACACCTTCTTCCCAAACACATCTGCTTCTTGGGGACATCTTACTGGGAACATCTCCTTCCCGGGGACTGCATCTTTCTGGAGACATCTCTTCAGGCACATCTCCTTCCTGGATGTCACATCCTCTTCCTTGGTATGTCTCCTTCCCACATACACCTCCCTATGGATGACACCTTTCCAGGGACATCCTTGATGGGAATGTCTCCATCCAGGAGACGGCATCTTCCCAGAAACATCATCTTCCTAGGGACAATTCCCTGCAGATGACTCCTTCCCAGCAATGTCTCGTTGCTGGGGATATCTCCTTCCAGGGATGGCTTCTTCCTGAGCACATCTTCCCAAACACATCTGCTTCCTGGGGACATCTTCCTGGGAACATATCCTTCCTGGGGACCATATCTTCTCAAGGACATCCTCTGCCCTGGGATGTCTCCTTCCCTGGGACGTCTTCTTCCCAGGGACACCTCTCTGTGGATGGCACCTTACCAGGGATGTCCTTGCTGGGAACGTGTCCTTCTAGGGGATGACATCTTCCCAGGGACACCTCCTTCCCAAAGACATTTGCTTCCAGGGAACATCTCCTGGGAATGTCTCCTTCCTGGTGACCACATCTTCCCAAGGACATCTGCTTCCAGGGAACATCTCCTGGGAATGTCTCCTTCCTGGTGATCACATCTTCCTAAGGACATCTTCCCAGGGGTGTCCCCTTCCCAGGTGCCAGCCCTAGGACACACATCTCTGCCAGAAGAGGATGCTTTCCAGGCATGATGCCAGTAGCACTTCTGTCTCCCACAGCGAAGTGATCCCACCATGCACGTGCCCTCCTGGCTCTGCATCCCAGCATGGAACATGAGCTGGGGGGGGGGTCTGCTTCCAACCTGTCCCCCCCAGCCCCTCCCAGCATTTGCCTGTTGCCGGAGCAGGAGCCATCCCACCCACGCACCTGCCAGCCCCCCGGATCCCATCTGGGCTTCCCGCATCCCTGATGTGACAGCTCCAGGGAGGTGGAAAAGCATCGCACTGGGTTGGAAAGCCCTGAGGAGGGAGGTGCTCGGCTGCGGGTAAACCAAGGCACGGCGGCGATGCTCCGCACGGACAAATGGATGGAGAAACCAAGAGGAAACCCAAGATGTAATGGTTTGTCTGCGGTGTCCTAAGGTGGCTGCTCCCAGCCTGCCGGTGACAGGTTTATTGGCAGGCAGGCCGAGCTGGAAGGATTGTCGGCTATTTACAGTGCTGGGGCCGTGACTTTGCGAGCAGACAGTTAACATAAATTCACATGATGGATCAGTTATCACTTCATTGAACTTGTGGCGGATCCATTGAAGGCTGTGCAGTAACATACTGTTTCCTGGCTCTGCGCAGCGCTGGGATACATTAAATACACTTTATTTATAGCTTACCATTGCTGCACTGTGGGCAGGAGAATGCAGCTTTTGCAACTATCATCTAATTTTATGATGAGCATTAAAGCAAGGCCTATAATTTGCACCTTTTTATTCATTAGACACTGGTGCAGCCATAAGTCAAGAATGCCCAGGGATTTAGATGCAGATCCAGAAGATAAACTATTGACAAGCCAGATGTATTTTTACATTAGTGTGCCTTTACAATAGTTTATGTTGAGAGTGGAATATAAATTGCATTATTAAATACGAACCACTCTTGTAACCGCTGCTCTTCCTACGTCTGTGCAGGCAGGGTGGGATTCGGAGCCTCAGAGCACGGAGGCTTTGCCTAATGGCTCCAGGTCGGGGAGGGATTGTTATTTTGGCTTATTTTATCCCTGGATGTGCTGATGCATCACAGCAGGGCTCTGTCTCAGTCCTGTCCCTAGGAGGAGGTGGTGTCCCTGCGGGATGCCCCCATTTGGAGCAAAGCCATCCCAACCATGTGCCCCCACTGGAGACCTTGGCTCGGCCGCTGCTGCCCGGCCAGCAGCGAGTTAAATCCTTTTGTTTCCGAGGCAATACAGTTTATATTATGAGCATGAATAAAAGATGGTTGTGCTAGGGGTAGCTGTCAGGATCTTCGCCGCCTATAAAGGCTTCTACTGTAGCTTGACAGTAAAAGACTGTGTTTGGGGACTGATGTGGTTTCTCAAAGGAGCTAAATAAATAAGGGACGCTTATTTTTACACCAGTAAAGGCTGCTGGAAATTTAAAGCCCTGTTTATCTCGCTGAAATCACGGTGTTTATTGTTATCTCGTGGAGGGGGAATTTGCATGTTCGCTAATAATTAACTGAACCCAGCAGCTTCTCCCTCCTGTACGTGCGTGGCCCTGCCGTTATCTGGGGGGAGGAAACACTTGCAAATCAAATGCAAATATTGACTGTGCCTGGGCTGGGTGCTGTAATGGCCTGGTGCTCCCTGGTACCCTGTCCCACAGCTGCTTTGGGGGCAGGAGGGCAGGATGGAGGGGCTGGGGGCTTGTGTGCAGCACAAGAGGCTGATGGGAGCCATCCCCATGGCCACCCCATGCTTATTTCCACTCTATCCCCATTGCCACCCCATCCCTATTGCCACCCATCCATATTTTCACCCCATTCCCATCACCATCCAGTCCCCATTGCCACCATCACCACTCCATCCTTATTTCCATCCTATCACCCTATCCCCATTGTCACCCTCTTTGCCACCCTATTCCCATTGTCACCCCACTGCCACCCCATCCTTCTTTTCACCCCATCCCCATTGCCACCCCATGACCACCCTGTCCCCATTACTACCCCATCCATATTTCCACCCATCTCCATGTCCACCCCTTCCCCATTGCCACTTTGTCCTTTTTTCCACCCTGTCTCCATGGCCATCCTGTCCCCATGGTCACCCTGTTCCCGTGACTACCCCATCATGACCTCATCCTTTTGGCCTCCCTGTCTCCATTACCACCCCATCTATATTGCTACCCCATCTCCATGGCCACTCTGTCCCCATTGCCACTCCATCCTTTTGTCCACTTTGTCTTCGTGGCCTCCCTGTCCCCATGGTCACCCCATGCCCATGACTATCCCATTGCCACCCCATCCTTAAGACCACCCTATCCCCATTGCCACCCTGTCTGTATTTCCACCCCATCCCCATGGCCACCCTATTCTTATTTCCACCTTGTCCCCATTTTCACCCTGTCCCCCATCCCCACCCCGAGGCCACCCTTTGTGCCCGGTGCTAACAGGCGACCCGTCCCGGTTGCCAGTCCCGGCACCACCAGATGCTGCCGCTCCGTGTCACACCATCATGTCGCTATCGGAGTGTAACGGGGAGAGCAGTCGGTGCCTTTGTTTCTCCTGCTCTCCGCACAGCTGTCACTTCCAGTGATCAGTAGAAAAATCATCACCCCACCGGATCATACATATGGAACGGTGTCTGTGCGGAATATTTATTGTAACATGTGTCGGGGCCGCGCCGGTCACGAGCCCCGGGCTTGGCTCACACCACGCCAGCTCCGGAAGGATGCTCCAGTCCCCCAGGCTCTGCTTGCTGGGGAGGTGTGTGTGTCCCCGCAGCGGTGTCCCTTCATGGCTGGGGGACTCAGGGCTAATTGCACTTGGTGGCCTCGGGCTGTGCAGCATCCTCTGCCTTGTGGGGGACTGGGAAAGCCCTCCCTCTCCCAGCCTTTCCCCAGCCTTGTTCCCAAAGGATGCCCCCAAGCTGGGGGGGGTGACAGCTGAGATGTGGGGGTGTGCAGAGCCGCAGCTGGTGAAGCTGCAGAGAAGCAGAAGCCCAGGGGCTGCCCCTTCCTGGGGTCACCTATGGGTTGACCTTCAGGGTCTCCAAGAGCAGTAGGTGAAGACGCTTTGGAGCCTTGGCCCCATCAGTGTCTCTGGGCGCTCTCTCCCGTCTCTAGAGCTGTCAGCTCGGCACCTTTCATGTGTGATGGGTAAACAGCGTGGCGCGCCTGCCGGGGAAGGCTGTTGGATCCCTGCTGGTGCTAAAGCGGCGTCTGGCAGGGACGGGGAACGTGCCGTTGCCTGCGCGAGGCACGGCGGACGTGACGCCCCGCTGGGGCTCCATGCGGCTTTCCTGATGGAGAGCAGAGACCAAGCTGTCCTGGAGTCAGGGTAAAGCCGAGCTGATGGTGTTTCCTGAAGGTGTGCCACTCCCATCACCTCCCATCACCAAAACCCAGTTCCCACATCCCCATTCCCAAGCGCCGGTAGCTGATGGGGACACAAAGCCCCCCGTGCCCCCTCGCCGTGCATTTTCCCTCTCTGGGGTGGACAGATGCCGGGCGGGCAGGACGGGGTCGCCGGGTCCCCCCAGCACATGGCTGGGGGAAGGTGTTGCCAGCGCCTTTTGGCACCCGCTGCCACACGAGCGCGCTCCTCTGACAGCTTTATCAAGCCTCCAGACTTCCCAATTCCATTGTTCCTGACATCTGTTTCGGTAAGTGATTAATTGCAATTAGTGAACGGTTTGAAAGCCTGTGGAAGAATATTCAGCAGAAAACTCGTCAAGATTAATGAGTGGTGGCAGTTGTCAGAAGGGCTGCTGCCTCGCCGGGATGTGGCGGTGGCAGGGAGGTGCGGGAGGCTGGGTGAGCGGGGTGCCCCCCTCCCCACGCCCGTGTCCCCCCCACTGTGTCCCCCCCTCCCGGAGAATAACACAGGCTGATTTTTCATCCGAACGCATGTATTATCCACTAATGCGCTATTAATAAAGCGCTGTGGAGTTTCACTGAGATTAGGTCCTAAATCATGCAGAATGAATTTTAATCAGTCCGAAAGACACCGGTGCTAGCCACTCCCGGGGACCTGCGGGAAACCAACCTGGATCCTGCTGCCAGAGACGCCTGCACCTTTGCCCCTGTGCCATGCCGTGCCACGTGTGTGTGGCAGCAGAGCCAGGCACCTTTGTGGGCTGCCTGCAGGGCAGGGGGGTGCAGGGTATGAGCTCTGTGGGCACGGTTGCCTCTCCAAATCCTGCTGGATCCTTGCCAACGGGCACATGGGAATGGCAGCCTGTGTGGTGGCACCCGGCTGTGTTGCCCAGGGTGGTGCCAGGAGGGAGCAGGGATCTTCTGCACTGCTGCCTCATGCCCAGATTCCCAAAGGAGCCCTGACTTGGGGGTGTCAGATCTCTGCAGTGTGACTTTGCTCTTGGCCTGATTGTGCCTCCATCTCTTTGGAAGGGACTACCCTGAGATGCTGGGGGCTTGCGGGGGTGCTGAGCCTGGGGAGATGACGCACCCACAGCCCCAGGGCGAGGGAGGGTGCGACATCTGCTCCTGCAAATTGTTTGCCTGGCCGAGGTCAGGGCGGCTCGACAGCCCCGGGTCTTGCGAGCAGATGGCTCCGGCATGTTCCCGGCCGGCCAGGCTCCGCTGTGCCGCACCCATGAAATTCCCCATTAACTGGCTGTGACTGGCGGGTGGGGGGAGGAACCATCCTTCACTCCTCTGCGCTCATCCTGGGAGCTCACATGGGCTGCGCGTGTCCCCAAGGGCATCAGGGACTTGTCCCCTCTGCTGGGGAGGGGCATGTCCCACATGCTTTGCATGGCCTTGCTAATCCAGCGGGGCTGTGGAGCAGCCAGGGCTCATCGCCCGGGTGCAAGGGGTGCGCCCACGTGCTGGTGGGGAGGGAGTCCCTCTCCCCATCCTCGCCTGCCAGGCTGTCCCTGTCCCGTCCCTTTGATTTATTGCTCTTTTGGCGGAGGGCAGGGGTGGCAGGGGTCGACAGGGGCTGGCAGGGGTCGGGAGGTCCCGTCGTCGGCCGCCCTTTGTTGGTGTCTGGCACAATGACCCGGCGCAGGCTGTTTGCTCGGCGTGGTGGGTAATTACCGTGCTGGGGAGGATGAGGAGGTCAGGGCCGATGGAGCTGCTGTGACCCACCGCCGTCGAGGCCCTGTGTGGCAGCGGCTTGTCCTTCCCCTGTCACCATCTGCTCGGAGGCGGCCGCTCGGAGTGGCGGGGCTGCGGCGCTCAGACGGACGGACAGATGGTGGTGGGTTTGAAGAGGTAGAGCGTGTACTTTGTTCTGGAGATCTTGGAGGAAAAAAAAAATTAGGAGAAAAAGACAGGGAGAGGAGAAGGAGGAGATGTCCTCCTGTGTCCCCACCGCCTGCTACCGTGCCACACGTTGTAGTGGGAACTGTCACTACGCTAGGGGCAGGGATGCGGGTGCTGGCACCACAGCATGCTGAGGTTGGAATGACAGGGAGATGGGATAGGTCCCTGTGTGGTCACTGCCCAACATGAGGATCCCCTGTGCCACCATCCCCACAGGACATGGGGGTCCCTGCAGTGCCTTTATCCCTGCTGCGTCTCTTCAGGGCCTGACCCGGGCGTGCTGCCCGCCAGCACTGCACGTACATGCCTGCCAGCAGTGCCAGCCGGGCCGGGGCTGATGCAAGCAGCATTCCCGGGCAAGCCCGGCCGCTTCCCAACCGGCTGGGGCGGCCGGACCAGGGGGCAGGCGCGGGCGTGGGGTCCCTGCAGCGGTGCTGCGGACGCCGGGCGCAGGCAGGGCGACGCGGCGTCTCCCCGGGGTGCTTCTGACCTGCCGGACCCGCTCGGGGAGCGGTGGCGTGGGTTGGCGGCTTTGGCTCTGGTGCAAGAGGTGGGGCCAGCCGCCCCTGCCGCCCCGCCGCCGCCTTTTCCAGCGGCGCCTGCCCTCCGTGTCCCGGCATCGCCTCCGTGCAGCGGGCCGCGCTCGATGCCCATGCAACGGTGCCGTGGCGGTGCCTGCCCGGCACCCGCGGGCAGGGCGGGGGTGCTGGCACTGTGTCCCAGCACCCGGGTGGCTTTGCCAGAGCGCATCAGTGTTGTGCCATAGTGGGGGGAGTCAAAGGGGTTTGTGGCGAGCAGGTGGGGCTCGAGTGGTGCATGGGCCAACATCTTGGTGTGGGGATGTGAGTGGGCTCCTTAAGGAGGGATTCCCAGGGAAGTCAGAGGCTCTGGGTTTGGGACCCTGCCCGCTGCCTGCCACCGTTGCAATTCTGGCTTTGCTGCCTTTTAATTACACCCTGCGCCAGGCCTGGCCCCGCGTTACACTTCATTACGCGATTGCGATCGGGGCCGCTCCTCCCTCCTGGCCGACTCCGGTGGATAATTAGGTGTGTTTTCTCCTGCGTGCAGACAGACATTTAATACAGCTTTAATCACCTGCTCCAGCGGCTCCCACCCACCGCCCTGTGCCCGCTGCTGCCGCTGCTGCTGCCCACAGACCGCCCAACTGGGTAATGACAGGCTGAGGGTTTATGGTGGAAACGCCCGCTGCGAACGCCCGCTAATAACACCCGGTGCAAATACCCGGTGCAGGTGCCCAGTAAAAACAAACACCCCATGCAAATGCCCAGTGAACACTCCCGCTGTAAATGCCTGGTGCAAATGCCTGGTGGAAATTATTGAATCATGGAATCACAGAATGGTTTGGATTGGAAGGGACCTTAAAGATGATCTCCTTCCTACCCTCCCACCACTGGCACGGATACCTTCCACTAGACCAGGTTGCTCCGTCCGACCTGGCCTTGAACACTTCCAGGGATGGGGAATGCCCAGTGCAAATGCCTGGTGGACATACCTGGTGCAAATGCCCCATGAGATCATCTTGTTCAAGTGATCAGTGTAAATGCCCCATGCCAGTGCCTGGTGCAGATGCCTGGTGCAAACACCCTGTGCAAAGGCCCAGTGAATGTTCCTGGCTCAAATGCCTCATACCAGCGCCTGGTGAAGATCCCTAGTGCAAATGCTCCATGAACATGCCTGGTGCAAACACCCTGTGCCAATGCCTGGCGAACACCCCTAGTGCAAGTGCCCCATTCCATTGCCCGATGACCATCCCTGGTTCGAATGCCCGGTGCAGACACCACCCAGGCTGGGATGCAGCGTGTCCCAAGGACTCGTGGCGCTGGCAGGCGGCGCTGCCCGGCTCCCGGCCGGCTTTGCCGGAGCAGGCGGCCGCCGGCTCCTCGCAGGTGTATGCACAGACTCTGCGGCGCCCGAGCTTCTGTGCGGCGGGCGCGTGCCAGCACACTGCTGTGCCTTGCGAAGGTAGCAGCCATCTGCACTGTGATAAAAAGCCCTGAGGATGATAAATAGACAAGTAGCACTTTTATTGGATTGCCGTTCCGAAGCAGCCACTTTGGGTTTGGCACGGCGCTAACGACAGACTCGCTGCACGCTGTGCCCGGCCGCCCTGGCCGGGGGAAAGGGGCAGCCCGGCGGCGATGCCGGCACAGGGGCGGGCACCATGGCTCAGCCCAGAGCACTCCTCACTGCCTCTTTACCCCTTGTTTTTTAGGGGTGACATGTCTGGATCCCTGTGACCCTGGAGCAGGAGATGTGGTGGATGGGAGGGCATCGTGGCCAGCACCGTGCCAAAGGGAGAGGCAGGGCCATCCAGCTGGCACAGGTCAGCACGGCATGGCACGATGTCCCAGCTGCCGCGCTGGCCTCGCCATCACCTGTGCGAAGCAGCTTGTTTGTCAATAATGGAGCAGAGAAAATTGCAGCCGAAATGCCTCTCGGCGCTGCTTTGTGTTGCCTTAATGCGTCCACCCTGGAGGTGCCGGCTCAGCGGCACAAAGGCTGCTGGGAGGGGAGGGGAGAGGAGGGGAGGGGAAGGGAGGAAGGGATGAGGGGGCTCGGCAAGGCTCCAGGGGGGAAATTTGTTCCCCACTGCCCTGCAAAGACCCGCAGTGCTGGGGTGAAGTGGCAGAAATAGACTGACCCATGTGGTTGTCACTGTCGTGCACCCACAGCTTGGCCATGCGCGATGCCAGGGATGTCAGCCCAGTGGGCTTGGTACCAGAGAGATGTGCATTTTGGGGATAGGTCTGGGTGGGACAGCATTGCCCAGTGCCTGCCTAAAACTCCTGCCACTTCGAGCAGGAAGCAGGGTCATACTGAGCATCCCCATCTCGCCATGCTGGGACATCGCTCCAGCACTGGGGACGTGTTTCCCTGTGAATTCAATGTGAGTCATGGCTGCATTCACCATCCCACCCCTGCCTGACCCACCGGAGCCCTGACACAAGGATGATGCTGGATTTTGGGGTGGCGTGGGAAAAGGAGTGACCCCCCTGCTTGCTAGTTTGGGTTGGGAGACACTGGAGTGGTTGTAAGCATCCTTGTCCCTGTGTCCCCCTGCGGTGGCAGCTTCTGCTGTGGGACAGGACAAATTGGGGACACTGTTTCAGGGGTGCTACAGGACAGGACAGGTTGGGGACACTGTTTCAGGGGTGCTGTTGGGCAGAGTGGGTTGGGGACATTTTTTCATTTTTTTCAGAGGTGCTATGGGACAGTACAGATTGAGGACACCAGTTCAGGGGTGCTGCAGGTGACACCATTTCAAGGTGTAGTCCTCATGGTGAAGGAGGGACAAGGGGAGGCTGGGTTGGCAGTGCAGGGACTTGGAGTGCTGGAGGGTGACTGTCCCCACACCCTGCCAGCCCCCCACCTGCGGTCCAGGGGCCGTGTGCAGCTGCCTGCCCGGGCGTGCATCCCAGGAATTTGGGAGCGCGGGGGGGCCTGGCTGCCTCCCTGCCCTTTGACCCCCTGGATGATACAAGCCCTCTTCTGTTTCTCCTCAGCCTGCCGGCGGGGTCAAGCTGACGGCTGGCGCTGGCTCCCTCACTGCGATAAACCAGCTCGTCTGTCACGACACAATAGATACATCAGGCTACTGGCACAGCTTGGGGGGGCATGGCCCTGGGGCTGGGTGGGTGCTGGGGTACCCCTCCGAGCCCCCTCAGCCATGCTGGGGCTCCCCTGGCGTGCACAGGGTCTCATCAGGGGGGTAGGGACAGGGACAGGACCCAGGTGTCCTGGCTGATACCCCGTGCCAACTCCTGCTCTGCTGCAGGGAGATATGGCCCCATGTCTTGGCTCCATGCCATGCCCGCTGCCCTTGCTCTTCCTAACCATCCAAAAATACATTGGGAGGCCCCAGCACGAGGTGCTCCTCATCCAGAGGACGTTCCTGAAGGAATTGCTCACCTCCATCCTCCTCTTTCCCACTGCCCTTGCTCCTCCTTGCCATCCGAAAATACATCTGGAGACCCCAGCATGGGGGTGCCCCCCAGCCACGGGACGCTCCCAAGGGAGTCGCTCACCTCCATCCTCCCTGTTTTCCCAGTTTCCTCCTGACTTCAGGGTCTTTTAAACCAATTTTGCATCACCTACGCAGTAATTTCTGGGAGCTTAATGTCCAGGGTGATGACAGATGTGGGCTGTGTGCTGCATCCCCCTGCACCACCACCTCCTGGGATGGGTGCAGGAACCCCCCAGGACCCCTCAGCCCCAACTGGGTGGTTATTGAGGACTCAAAAAGCATCTCCAATTAGGAGCAGCGGTGCCGCAGAGCGGCGGCGAGGCACTGGGGCTGTCACTGTGCCGCCTTAATTAGCAGCGCCGGGGCAGGGGTCAGCACAGCTCGGCGGTCTTGACAAGGCTGCTATCAAGTGCAAGGAGGGAGGAGGAGGGAAGGGAGGGAAAAGCAAAGCTCTCCAACTCAGGACCAGCCTGGGCGGTGGGGAGGGGGAGGATGAGCGCGCCGGAGCCACGCAGGCAGAGTTAAAAGGGAATAAAATGGTCGCTGTCACCCGCCGGCGGCTCAGTGCCGGGGCTGTGCGTCCCACTGCTGGGGGGTGTGACCGGTCCTGGGCCCCCTCGGCAGCCTGAGCGTCAGTGTGGGGAGGGGGCCACGGGACCCCCACCATGCTGGAGATGAAGAGCTGGTCGTCTTTGCTGCAGAGCCTCAGTAAGTGATGGGGGCGGTGAGGCTGGGGGCTGTGGGGACACCCCCTCCTGACTGTGGGGACACCCCACCGTGGCGTCCCTGCAAGCCGCCCCCTCCCCAGACCCACCGTGCAAGGGGAAGTGGGTGGGTGGCATGGCCGGGGCGAGGGTCCCGCACCCCCCGACCCCGCGTGCCGCCCCGTCCCCTTCCCGGCGTCCCCCTCCGCGGGGTCAGCGCCAGGCCGCGGCCAGGCTTAACCTCTGCCCTTACCCTCCCGACCTCGAGCCCTGTTAAAAAGGGTTTAAATGCAAAGTTATTTGATAGCTAATCCCAACTATCCTGGGGGCAGCCCTGGGCTTTGGCGCTGGGAATCGCCCCGAGCCAGGACCCTCTGGCGGCACTGCCGGCACAGACGTGGTTTCACCGGGGCTGGAGGTCAGGCAAACGCAACGATTAAAGTCCGGCGGGTGAAAAGAGCTTAAACAAATCCCAAATCCCTCAGATGCCAGATGAGGCTGTTTGAAATTTGCTCGGGAGCTGCCTTGGGGAGGGGGAGAGACGCTGAAACCAGCAGGAACACTGGGAAGGCCCAAACCAGCAGGAGTACTGAGAAGGCTGGAGCTGTGTGCGTGCTGGGAGGGCTTGGGCATGGGCAGGAGGCTCAGTCAGTGTTGTGGGGGCCAGGTCAGTGTTGGGGGACCCTGTGTGATTTCCTGCCCTACACTCTTTTGCTGCTGGGCTAGGAGGGACCAACATCAGGGAACTCCCCATTTCACCATCATCTCCCCATTTTAGCCCACATCTGTCCTCCCAAATGCCAGTTGTGGGGTGCCAAGGGGAGACATGGGTGGATGTCCGCACTGCCGATCAGTCACCCCCCTAAACTGCTTGCTTGGGTGCAAAAGATCCTGATTTTCCCCTTCCGGGCATCGTGCCTTGGAGATGCCCTCAGGGCCATGCCATGGCTGTGTCACTGAGCAGGTCATGAGTCCTTGGCTTGTCGTGTCCCCTTTCTTTCCCCAAGGGATGTATCCAACATTGCTGGCTGACAGGTATGGGGGTACCAGGCTGCAACATCATCCCCAGGGCCAGCAGGATGGGGACAAAACTGTCCTCAGGTAGCCAGATCCTGCCATCCCATTGTGATGTCATGAGGGAAACTGAGGCAGGCACAGGAAACGGGAGGTGCAGGTGTGGTGGGACCTCAGCGTAGGGGCTGTGGGTGGGAGGCAGCCAGATGCCGAGGACAGGAGGAACAGAGGGACAATTCCTGGTGACAGCTCTTTGGCCTGGAGCTGGGGTGCTTGGACAGGCTCTGTCCCCTCAATCCTTACCTGTCCCTTTTGGCAATGATCCCCAGAGAACCAGTTGGGCCAGCTGAACCCCAGCCTAGGGACAGAGGTCACAGATGCAGACCCACAGGCCTCCCTTAATTGGGGAGGATGGACAGGCTGTGGGAAGGACTGGGGACCTGCTGTGCTCCTTCTCCAGCAGTCACGGGGTGCCCTATGCTCCCCTGCCAGCCTCTCCCACATGTGTGCACATGTGTACACACGCCATTGTCACCTTGCAGGCTCCATCGTCATGCAGGTTCCATTGTCGTGCACCCTCCTTCACACCCGCTTGTGATCATCGGTGACAACCCCAATTTAGGCAGATGGTGGCAGGGTGGGCCCATCACCAGGGCACCCGTCCCCCCAGCCACTGCCTCCCCAGCTCCATCACATCCCCGTCCACCAAGGGTTAACCCTGCTGAGGCAGGATGCCTGCGAGCCCTCGTGCCAGTTCAGAAATGAATGTTGCCTTTAATATACCATCCTTCAATCCTTATCTCTCCTAATTTATTGGACATAACTGGTTGCACTGATGGATTCGTGGCTTAGACCTTGGCTTCTAAATTTCAGCATTAATAATCTGCCCCTTCATTCTGCTCTCCAGATGTCTTTCATTTATCTGCTTATTCAGTAGGGGTGCAACCTCGCGTCCTCCGTGCCAGTGCTAATGTGGCCCGGTGACAATAAATTTGGACTTGTAATAACATGGCCAGATGAATGAATTGACCTCTTGGTGACTGTCACTCCCAGCCTCCCCCCTCGTTAGGTACCAGTGGGGATGAGGGGGGCCCCTAATAACGGATGCTGCTGTCAGCCCTCTCCTCCCCACCTCTTCTTTTTTTTCCAAAGGGGAAATATGTAGGGAAGTGTAGATGAGGGAATTGCTTAATCTTTAATCAGCTTTGGAGCAGGGCGAGAGCAGCCATCCCCATCCCCAGGGAAATCCTAATAACGGGGAGCTCTAATACGGCCCCCCCAGGGGTTCTGACCCCTCGCCCAGGTGGGGACACGCCAGTGACGCCAGGATGAACCTGAACCGGGCAGGTTGTACACCTGAGAGCGTGCGGAGGAATGTGTTTGCTTAATTAATTGGCGACGGGAGCGCGCCGGGGGTGTAAATCTAACGTGGGCCTTGGCAGCCTGCAGTGCCGCGCACGCAAGACTAGACTTTAAATAAGGGTGCAATTATTGTTTGAATAATTGACGAACAACGGGCGCGCATCGGCGCTCAGCCTAATGGGCTTTGATCGCTCGCCAGGGCCGCCCGGCGCGCCGGCATCCCGCCGCTGAGGGATGTGAGGGGTCCAGCGAGGGGTGCCGGTGGGTCAGCGGGGGAAATTGGGGTGCTGCTCCCCTCTGGGTGGGTTTTGTGCAGGTGTGGAAAGTGGAGTGTTACTCCCTCCCCAGCTGACCCCGTGGCGCCACGGAGGGGCTTTGCTTTGCCCCTCCATGGCGCCGCACGGGGCTGACCGGGGAGGAGGAAGAGGACCCTGCACGTAGCAATTGATTTAAATCATTTTAGAGAGGACCTATGGAAAATAAAAAGCCTTTAATCACATTTGTATCCATTTCCAGCCTCGGTAAATCAATTTGGATTGAGCTGGGTGCCACGGTTACAGCTGATTAGCGCGCGGCGGATGGGGTCAAATTAATGCTAGCTGGGTTCGCTTAATGGGGTCACCGTCGTGAGCATCCCTCCTCCGGGGTGGTGGTGTGGGCACGAACATTTCAGTTCTGTCCATACCATGGAGAGTTGTTCCAGTGAGAAAGCACCAAGATGTGGGCTCAGTGCTGCTCTGTGCCTCAGTTTCCTCTTCCATCAGCAATAACCATCGCAGAGGAGCCAGTGAGCAGCATAAGAGGATATTTGGGGGATATTTGTGTTGACCCACCTTCCTCCTCCCGATCCCACTGCGCATCACCTGCGTGACGGAGCCACTCGTGTCCTCCCCGCTGCCCCACGGAGGAGCCATAAACAGGTCCCTGTGCCCTGGTGCTGGTTAATTTGTTTTCAATAGGTTCCAATCAATTAAGCGCGGTCCTGGCGAAGGGAAAAGTGGCCCCAGTAATTGGTGAAAATAAATCACTCGTCACGGCCCCGGTGGAGCCGCGGTGGTGGCTGGGAGCCTGGGCTGCATCCGTGTGGCACTGTGGGGATGGGAGCACTGGGGATGGACCCTGCTTTGCCTGGCCAGGATTTATGTGGGGCCGGTGTGTGATCCGCTGGGAATGGCGTGCTTGGAAGCTCCCAGCTCGCTTCCTTCACATCTCCCTCCCTGCCCTGCCAGCTCCTTGCACGCAATGCCTGCCTGCACCCCGGGGTGAGGGCGATGCCTCCCTGCCCATCCCCACAGTGGGGAGCATCCCCCTGCATCCCTTCAGCCGCCTCCCCCAGCCCTGCCCCAACCTGGGCTGTAATTACCGCACGCCGTGCTTTGATTGCTCCATTCCAATTAATTAAACCCGGCGGTGACCCAAATTATGATCCCTTGTCTTGTCAAGCGCTGTATTTTTAACCTTAACTGGCTGGGCTGTGTTTAGATTTCCAATCCGGGCAGAAATGTCACCCGGGGAGAGTGACTGGCGTTGAACCCAGCCTTCCCGTGACGAACCCCGTAATTAGAAACCCTCGTGTCCCCGAGACGGGTCTTTAAAGCTGTCAGAAGCCAAGATCCAGCCATTTGATACAAGACTATCATTAGCTGTGCCCAACCTATTAGCTGCAGGTAAATAACAGGCTGTACCGGAGCCGGGGAACAGGCGGGTTGGGGAATTGGATGGTTCTTAATTAGGAGAAGCGGCGCGAGGGATGCTTTCCCCTCTAATTGCCTTCGTTAGCAGCCTGGGTATGTGTCCCTTTGCTTGGATCCTCTTTCCCGGCGTGGTGATGGCTCCTGCGCCCCATCTTCCCATCATGGTGCCCATCCCACCTGCTATCCAGGTGATGGGATGGGCACCGTGAGGGAAGATGGGGACGTGAAGCCATTTCCTGGGGATAGATAGGGATTGATGGTCTCTGGTCCAAGCAGAGGATAAATCTGGGCTTGCCGCCGCTTTCTGAGGGCTTGTCTGGGTGACATATTCGGTTGGTTTGAATGTCTGGTTGGAAAATCAATCACTGGGGCTGTTTCCGTCCCCCCTTTCGCGCTACGTTTTAATTTGCCAGGCTGCGGGGTCCGTACATCGAGGATCCATCTATATTTGTGTCAAGTGCCGGCGTCTTTGTCTCCCTGGCGCAGAATCATCCTTTCCAGCTTGGCACACTCTGCCCTGGGCACGGTGTTGGGGTGCAGATGGGCGCTGGCGGGGTCTCCAGCCCTCCTGGGGTTTTCCTTGTTGTGGAGCTGCCCCTTCACCAGATGGGGGATACAGGGTGCCTTGTGTGGGAAACTGAGGCATGGCACAGTGCGATGCAGTCTGGGCTCTGCTTATCCCACTGGATGAATGGGGATGCCATGCTCTGCCCCCCGTAACAGCAGGAAGACCCTCATACCCACCATATGGGGGGGTCAGGAGACACCCGGCAGTGCCGCAGCAGCAGTGCCGACCGCCTGGCCCTTGCTGGCCTGCCCCCGCCTGATCCCTCTCCTGCAGACGCTCTCCCTGACACCGGCTGACAAGAGCCATTTCCAAGATGGATTGATTCAATTTAGCACCGATTTTTTGCCGGGGCCGGTGACGTACAGCTCCCCAGCCGGCGCTGGGCGGCACGTGACTCCCCAGCGCCCGCCGTCATTAGAGCAGCTCAGCACCGGCTGCTGCAGCCTAATCAGCCCCGTGCGCGGCCGGCATGGGAGGGGGTCACATCCTGCCCTGGCATGGCTCCAGGAGGCTGCACACCCACAGAATCCCTGCAGGATCCAGCCCTGAGGAGGCAGGGGAGGCAGGGGTACCCAGGGATGGTGGTAGTGGTACCTAGGGGTGGTACCAAGGGATGCTGGTGGTAGGACCCAGGGATGCTGACAGCAGTACCCAGGGATGCTGTTGGTGGTACTGAGGGATGCTGGTAGCGGAACACAGGGATGCTGGCTGTGATACCCAGGGATGCTGACAGCAGTACCCAGAGATGCTTGCAGTAATACCCAAGGGTGTTGATAGTGGTACCCGGGGATGTTGATAGCAGCATGCAGGGATGCTGGCAGTGATACCCAGGGGTGTTGGTGGTGGTACCCAGAGATGCTGGTGGTGATACCCAGCGGTGCCAGAGCTGCTGGTGAGGCTGCGTGGGGGTGATTTTGTTTGTTCCCTCATTTTCTGGGTTTTTCTCCAGGCTTGATGAGTATGTCTGGTTCTTTCTCGCTGTCTGTCTTCTCCTCTCTCCTTCCTTTCGAGGCAAATGGCTGACTGATTGCTTTTCATCTCCCGCTCTGAGGAGCTGTAAGAGCTACTTTATACAAACATCAATTACAGGCACGTAATAAATTAAGGCTCCCTTACACCGAACCCATTAGAGTCCACTCTCATATCAAAGCGCTCCCATCACACACGGATTGGGGTGGAGTGGGGGGGAGGAGGGAGAGGGAGGAAAATGTCTTATTAGCTGGCAGATTGTTAGCAGAACACTGATTTAATTGTATCCCTGCGCCTGAGCATGGGAGGGGGACGGGGGGTACAGAGGGGGGGCACCCGGGGCCTGCCAAAAGAGAAATGCCCGAGGATTGTTCCCTTCCCCGAGGTGCTGGGGGGCCACCTCCCTCCCAGGCTTGTCCCTGTGCCAGCGCCGGCTGCCAGCGCTTCTCCTGGAAACGGCTGAGGGGGGCCACGTTTTGGAGATGCCCCCGCCCCAGCTGGCACAGTGCCAACGAGCAAAGCTGGGGGTTAGGTGCCCTCCTTCCTCCTGCCCCCACCACCTTTGGGGTGCCACCTCCAGCCCCTTGGCTTGGGTGGGCGATGCTAAGGGGTGCTGGGGATGGGGGCAGCGTGGCAGCTGTGTGGCATCCCTGTGTGTCCAGGCCTTGTGGCGAGTCCTGCCATGGCATAGTGGACATCAGGATACTGTGAACCCCGGGCTGCAACCACCCCTCAAGTGCCTCCATGGGTTTGAATGGTGCATTGGGATGTGGAGGTGGAAAAATGGGGATGATAGGGGGCAGGCGGGAGGCAGGGAGCAAACTTCCCTGTAGGACAAAGGCGGCTGCATCCGCCAGCAGCTCCCGCTGCCTCTGCCTGCGAATAAATAGCCTCCAGGCTGTCAGTCTGGCACTACCCCGGGGCTGGAGGCTCTCGGAGAGGAACGGAGCCCGGGAACAGCAGGCATGGCTGGAGCGCTGCCCGACGGGGCTGTGCAGGCGCTGGCACACTGCGCCGGCGTGCTTCACCCGGCCAGGGCTTCCTCCCAGCCCAGCGTGGCCCATGGCCTCGCCATGCATCCCTCAGGATGGGCATGGCTCCTCAGGCATGGGCATGGCTCCCCAGGGAGCAAGGATCGGGGCTGTCACGGGTGCATGGGGTTCCCTGTGCTGCGAGGACAGGTGGGCATACCCACCTGGGGGTGCAAAGATGTGCGTGGTGTGGAGTTGTAGGGGTTGTACATGAGTGTGTGACACACATGTCAGTCCATTGAGGTTCTCCTTCTGCAGAGGTGCTGGTGATGCACGTGTTGTGCACACATATATGCACCGCTCTCTGCAGGAGTTGTATGTTGTGCACATGTGTTTGTGCACACACACACACACATCTCCCTCTGCTGAGGGTGTATGTTGTGCACACATGTCTGTACACACACACACACACACGCATCCCGTTTTGCTGAAGGTGTACACTGTGCACATGCATGTGCACACACACACATGCCCACACCATGTGCACACCAAGCTCCCTGCTGCACACTTCCATCCCAGGTGAACACACGTGTGTGCAGGTCTGTGCCCCTGTCTCTCCCCCTCTTGCACACCCGTGGGTGCAGGCAGGGGGTCCTACTAGCCCCCCTTCCTTCCAGGGCAGGTTTTATCTCCCAGTCTGCTCCCTGGTCTCCATTCTCTCGCTGTTCCCTCGCTGCCCTCCGAGCCTGACATTTACATATTAATATTTTCCAGGGAGGCAATGCGTTGCGGTGCAAGTGTCTGCATTGTGGTTGCACATAATGTAAAGTGAGATAAAGCGCCCGGCTCCGCTATGAATAACTGCAAATGAAAACCCATGTGGCCATAAAAGCCTTCACATTTGCCCTGTCAGCATGTGGTACATCGGCTAAACAACTGATTTAGCTTTTCTTTTTTTTTCCAAGGTTTATCGCCACTTACAGAGGACATGCTCTTTGTGTACTGCCTGTCGCTTTCTGCTCAGCTTCCTTGTCACTTCCCCTCGGCGTCCTCCCAGCCGGGCCCTGAAACGATGCTCTGCTCCTCTAAACCGCCCTGACAGCCCCTATTAGCTTCTGGCCGAGTACAGCTTGGCGCTGCTGGGGCTATTTATCTCGCCGGCACAGAGGGCTGTTATCTATCACCCTCGCTCCGTGCGGCCCCGCTCCTTCGCTTCTGCTGATGGTGGGGATTTGGGATGGGGTCCTGATGGGGTCTGGGGGGAGTGAGTGCTTATCCCTCCTCCCCAAGGGGCTGGATCCAGCCATCAGGCTTTGCTTTTGGCCACAGTGACTCCTCATCCTGGTGCTCCCAGGCTCTGACCCCTCCGTGCCAAGGGGATGCAGCCAAAACCACTTGGGATAACCCCGGGAATTATTCCTGCTCCTACTCGGCGCGGCCTGTGTCATCCCCACGGCGGTGGCCCCGGGCAGGGGTGATGTCCCTGCGGGACCGCTGGCTCCCAAAGGCGCCGGCTTGGGTGTCAGACCTGAAATACCGGGTGGGGAGGGAGCTCAGTGGGGTGGTGACGCCGGGGAGCGGGACGAGCAGCTCCGTGCGGTGCCTGTGGGAAGGGAGGAGGACGGGGGTCCCCGCTCGGTGCCTGCGGAGCTGCCTGGCCCTCAGCCAAGGGCGCTGGCACCCAGCCGGGCCCCGGCACTGCTGGTAACCAGAGCTGCCTCCCCTCGCTGTTATTTCAGCAGGTGGGGGCAGATCGGTTTACGGGGCCAGGTAGATGCCTATCAGTCCCCTCCCGCCACTTTGTCCCCACACCACCTCCACCAGGTCCCTGTTACCGGGACTGGACATCACCAGTGATGGCAAATGCCACCAGGTCTCCTCTCCTGGGCACACTGCTCTTTGGGGCACGCTTGTCCCCCACACCAGCTCTTGCTTGCAGAGGGTCTGCAGTGTCACCGGTGTGGTGGCCTTTGCCTCCCCCGCCCCTCGTTGCCATCAGGCACCACAAGGGTTTGTCCCCTCGAGTCACGCCGGCAGCCAGGACACCGCGGCAGGCGCCGGCGAGGTATTGTCCCGCGGGGCCAGCTGGGGCTGGCGCAAGCTCAGCGTCACCCCACGCCCTGCCCGGTGTGCCAGCGTCCCTGGGAGCCGGGCAGGGGCTGGGGGGGCCCCGTCCCCCCATTAGGGCTTGCATCAGAGCACGAAGGGGGTGTTGCACAAGCGCTTTTCTGTCTCAACCTGCCCCTGGCCGGTGCTTGGGGAGGGGGGGCTGTGTGGGGCCGTGGGTGGGAAGCGGGGGGCCGGGGGGGTTGTTTACAGACACGGAGCGCTTGTTTCCTTCCACCTGCCTCGGGGGAAGCAGTTAGCGATTTGTTAGTCAAACCAGATGAGCCTTCCCGGAGCGGCTTCCTGCCAGGCTCAGCATCGCCCGGCCGCCCCGCCGGCGGGGTCCCCGCGTCCCCCGGCTGTGCCGTGTCCCCGCCGCAGCCAGCACTGCGCCGTGCTGTGCCGGAGCACGCGTGGGTGGCATGTGGGGAGCCTCAGCAGCTTCCAGGCATCGCCAGTTGGCGTGGGCACAGGGGGAGCCGGCTAGGTGGGAGTGTGCTTGGAAAACTGGGGTGGTGCTTGCTTTGGGGCCTCTCCCCACATACCTACAGGGAGGTTGTTCTGGGCACGGCAGAGCCCATGATGGTTTGGAGGGATGGTGAGTTGGAGGGATGCTCTCCTGGGGTGCTTGGGCAGTGGTTGGGTGCTGCCAGGTTTGCCCTGCTGTGCTGTTGGGTGCTGCATCATGCACTGAGCATCATGCATGATGCCCTGAGTGCCACACATCACACTGTGACAAATGCCATCTCTTGTGCATCATGTGCCAAGAACCATACACCAAATACTGAGCACCATACATACATGGAGCTTGGCATGCATTGCATTGCATACCAAGCATCACGTGTCGTGCATCACGTACCATGTGCCAAGCACCACGTGTTGTGCATCGAGTGCCATGTGCCAAACGTCATGAGTCGTGTGTGTCAGGTGCTGAGCACCATGCACTGAGCCACATGCACAGAGCATCATGCATTGCATGCCAAGCACCATGTGTCGGGCATCACGTGCCAGGCACCATGCACTGAGCACCATGGAGCGCCGTGCACCAAGCCCCATGCATCACACGTCAAGCACCATGCGTTGTACGTCATGAATCGCGTGCCAAGCACCATGCACTGAGCACCATGCACTGAGCACCACGCATCATGTGCCAAGCACCACGTCATGCATCATGTGCCATGTGCCAAGCATCCTGTGTCATGTGCATCACGTGCTGAGCTTCATGCACTGAGCACCATGCACAGACCATCACGTGTTACGTGCCAAGCACCACGTGTCATGCATCATGTGCCATGTGCATCACGTGCTGAACCCCATGCACTGAGTACCATACATTGCATGCCAGGCATCATGTGCCACACATCATGTGCTGAGCACCATGCACTTAGCTCCACATATCACACTCCAAGTGCCATGTCGTGCATCATGTGCTGAGCACTGACCCCTGTGTATCACATGACAGGCATCTTATATCATACATGTGTATGCATCATGTGCCAAGCAACATGCACCGAGTCCTGTGCATCACACGCCAAGCACCATGCATCATACATCACATGCCAAGCGCCACACATTGTGTGCCAAGCATCGAGCCCGAGCGCCATGCGTCGTGCATCGTGTACCACATGCTGAGCACCACGCACCAAGAACTTCACGGACCATGTGCTAAGCACTATGTGTCGTGCATCATGCGTCGAGCATCACGTATGGAACCCTATGGACTGAGCGCTGTGCATCATACATCATGTATGATGTGCCAACCCCCAGGCATTGAGCACTATGTATGTGTTGTGCATCACGCGCCGACCATGATGCACTGAGCCCCACGTGTCCTGCATCATGTGCCAAGGACCACGCACCAAGCACCTTCCATCATACATTGGGCACCATTGTGATGGATATGCACCAGCCCAAGTTGTGCATCGTGTGTCAAGCACCGTGTATTGTCCCCATGCCCCAAGCACTGTGTGTCGTGCGCTGAGCACCACACACCATGCACAGTGTTCTGAGCCCCATGCTCCATGCATCCTGCACGCACCCAGCTCCACTGCCCGAGGAGCCCAGGCCCCAGCCCTGCAGAACCGGGGCCCACGCAGGGAGCGGGAAGTGCCAGCCCTCGCCCCCTCGCTCATCGAGTGGCGCCGGGTGATAAATAAGGAAGTTAACACCCAACCCGGGCTGCTAATTAGCTTTTAACCTGTACTAGCAGTTAACTACAAAAGGCAGTCATTTGTTCCGGGGAGCTGGTAGCGTAGAAAGAACGAAACGTGGCCAATTTTGTTCAGGATGAATTAAGACTTGCAAATGTAAAATGAGTTCATCTATTTAATTAAGTAGCGGCAATATGGATGTTAAATTAAGTTAATGGCAGGCATGCCAAAACAAGGTTATACAAATCTTGTCCTGGCGGGGTGGGTTCCGGATCCGGCCCTTGGATGTGGGGCAGTGGGGTTCTTGGGTGGCCCTGGGAGGGGGGCTGATGTCCCTGGGGACACACCTCTGGCCTCCACAGGGATGGAGGGAGAGGGAGGTGGAGGTGGAGGGAAAAAAAAAAACAAGGCAGCAGGAAAGGAAAAGCGCCTCTCACCCAGCGCCGCAATCTTATCAGGGCTGAACTTTACTCTCCCGCTAAAGATATAGGATACTTTAGGGACATCGGAAAGAAATAATAACCCTCTGATTTGTAGCTCTCAGGCTCTGGCAGCCGAGGGGGAAGGAAGACTGTCTTCTGCCATTACCATTTTTTGTATGAACTATTCCCCAAAGAAATCAAACCCTTGTACAAGCCCTCCCGTGCGGCAGCCCCTGCTCCGGTGCTGACCCGAGCTGTGCGGATTATCACCGCGCATCGCAGCCGGAGACAGGAACATTCATTAAAATTTGAAACACAAATGGAAAATTGCTACTTGAAGCCTCCTTGCCGGAGAGCCAGGCGCTTGATCAGAGACCTCATTAATGTATCTAATGTGTAAGGAACAATTAGACTTTTCAAAGACATCCTTTTCCCAGCCAGGGGAAAAAAAAAAACCCAGTTAGAACCCTCCCCATCCAAGCCAAACCCAAAGCCGCCTTGAGGGATTGGGGTGCAAAACCCCAGCGGGAGCCTATGAGCCGCCGGAGAGTCTCGGCTCCATCCCGGCACCCGAAATGCCCGTTTCTCCTTAAGTTAGATGGGGAGGAAAGTGGGCTGATTAGAAAGCTGATTTCTTTTCCCAGCGACCGGCGGGGTTTTGCCATCCTCCCGTAATTAGCCGGTTACACGGCCGTATGTTTTATTTATGAGCCGAGGGCGGAGGGAAGGGGAAGCGGAGGAACGACCGTGCCCTATATATCTGCAAATAAAACACTTCATTTCCCTCCTGGGGAATGTCACCTCGAGAAACCATCGCTTTCCTGCTCACTGCCCCGTCCAAATCGCAGGCTGTAAATGGCTTTGTGGGCCTGGCTGGTGCTCAGATGGGTTTAAAATATGGATTTATGTCTTTATTCTGCATAGTCAAAGGTCAACAAGAGCAGGAAATCATCACTGAGCTGCTTATTTACGGTGGGAGGCCACCGCTCGCTCCTCTTCATTGTGTGTCCCACTGGTGGATGCTTCCAGGGTGCTGGGTTGCAGGGAATGTGGTGGAGCCTGTGCCTCAGTTTCCCTAGAGTGGGCATCCCTTGGGGTGAGCATCCCAATGGGGGCTGCAGGTTGGATGTTCCCAGTATGGCTGCATCCCATTCCCTGAGGAGACCCCTGTGGAGGTCAAGCATCCTCAAGGCTCTCCTGGATCACGGTGAGCGTCCCGTGATCCAGGAGTGCCACATGCCCATCCCCATGGCCCCATCCGGGGAGCGCCGCGTGCCCATCCACCACGGCCCCGGCGTGGGCAGGGCCGGCCCCGCGAGCTGCGCTCTCATGCTTTGCTAATCCCGCCTGGCACCTGCCCCAGCTCCCGGCGGCTTCGCGCGAGCAAGGAACCAATTAATCCTCCCGGCGCTCGGGGAACTGGGTCAGGCTCGTCAAGCTCTCCCGCTAACGAGGGGCGAGGCGCGGCGTGGCAGAGCCGGCTGCTGGGTGGCCGGGCGGGTGTCTCACGCCGGTGCCCAGCGTCCCGTCTCCCGCGGGGTGGTAAGTGGGTAAACTGAGGCAGGACAAGCACCTGCAGAGTGGGGAGAGCCGAGGAGGAGGAGGGTGGCGGATAATTCGGTTGGGCCGATGTTGCAAAGGGCTGAGGTTTCCCAACGGGGCAGCCCAGCCGCTGTGCCTCGGTTTCCCCATCCCGGCCAAGCAACGGGTGCTCCTGGTTTGGAGTGCTGGGGCTTGGGTGGCAGGGTGGGGAGTGCAGGCAGGGCAGGCAGGGCGCCCCTTTGAAGTGGAGCCCAACTTCCAGGAGTGAAGCAATTCTCGTTTGCATAATGAATAAAGGGAGCAAGGAGGGGGGCGAAACCCCAAAACCGGAGCTGGCAGGCAGGTCTGCCCTCCCTGCCTGCCCTCCCTCCCTGGCCTCCCCTCCCTGCCTGCCCGCTCCCCCAGCCGCCTGTAATTACAGGTTTATTGCCTGCTCAGCTATTGTGTAATGACATGTTTGCAAATTAATTTTTACGGCTCATGCCATGGGGGGGGAGCAGAGGAGGGGTCCCCCGGTGCTTGCCTGAGCCCAGCAAATCCAACCCTATAAAAGTGAGGTGGGAACAAGGGAATTGGGTGATGTGGTGACCCCAAAGCTTTTCCAGCACGGGGGGGGGGGGGGGGTGGTGGTCCCCACTGCACCCAAATTAGGGGGGCATTGGGTTTGGGGCATGCACAGCTGTGTCACCCCCTAGGTGACATTAGACAGTGAACCAGTGAGGTGTGGGGGGAGGTTAGCCACGGTGGGGGGACATGGTGGAGCAGCACCCCACGAGTGGGAGCAGCAGCACCCAGCACCCTGTGGTGCAGAGCACGGTGGCACAGGGGAGCTGCCTGGGAGGGAGCGGGACGCGAGCGACGATGACTCAGGGGACGGGCCAGAAATACTCCCAGCGCCGATCCTGACAGATGTAGGTTAGGAAGGAAGAAAAGACATAATAATAATCCCCCGACCTGGAATCGGGAAAGCAATATTTAACTGGGGGGGGGGAGGGATGGGGGGAGGAGGAGGGTGCAAGTTTTCACTGGCTCCGTCTTTGCCAGATGGGGTTTTGGGGAGGACACGTGTGCATTTGCAGTCAGAGGACCTTTCACCAACACCCTCCAAACACCCGTGCCCGGCCATGGGGCTGGATGGGTTTGGGGTGACACTGGGACCCCCATGCCCCCTGTCCCCACACTTTGTTGCAGGCAGTGGGCACCTGGAAATGGCTGGATGGGTTTGGGGTGACACTGTGACCCCCGTGCCCTCCCTCCCCGGCCCCATTCTCTGGAGCAGGCAGGGCAGGCAGGGGCAGGCAGCGGGCGCCTGGGAATGGCCTCTGTATCTTTAAGCTGTTTGAAGGGCTGGTCATTATCATACAGGATGTGGCTTCTCTTGCAGGGGCGAGATATCACACGTCGCCCTTGTGAACTTTGGTGTTAAAACCAGTTTGGGAAGAGAAGGACGGAGCTGGGCGGGGATGGGGGGCGGGGGGGTTGGCAAACGCACACTCAGGGGTAGGCTCCCATAAGCGTGTCCCCATGGAAGCGTTAGCCCCTGGAATTGTGCCCCCGTGGAAGCGCGCGCCCGCGGAAGCGCGTGCCCGTGGAAGCGCGTTCAAGCGTGCCCGGAGCCAGCGACGCTCCCCCCCCCCCCTTTTCCACCCCGCCTTGGCTGATCGTTTGCTTAAAGCAAATTAAGCCGGGCCCTCGTTACTATGGTGCAGCCAGGATCTCCAGCCTCCCTCGCGCTCCCGTAATAGCATTTATTAGCCCTATTTGCCTGCAAGCATGTCTTCCCGGATCTGCTAATGCATCAGCGGAGAGGGAATGGGGGAGATCCTATCGGGCGGCTGATTACAGCCCCCGACGGCCAGCGAGGCCGGGAAGGGGGGATTTAGAGGCGCAGAGGGGATTTGGGAGCATAGAAGGGATTTGGGGGGGCAGGAGCTCACCCCCAGCCCCCCGCGCCGGGGTTGGGGCAGGCAGCCTTCCTCGCCTGCCTTTTGTGAAGCAGCAGGCAGCTCCCGGCAGGCAGGAAAGTTGGGTTATTTATTGTTTTATTTTCCTAATTTTCCTGCTGAAGCGGCTTGGGGGGGGCTTGGGTTTCTATTTTTATTTTATATATGTTCTCTCCCCCCCCCCCCCCCCCCCCTCAGCTGGCCCCCCGCATCGGCAGCTGTTTGAAAACAGAAAAGGCAAGAAAGAAAAATTAAAATTATTCCGTCCGTAGGCGAGGAGGAGGAGGAGCGGGGTGTGAGGGGGAAGGAGGCTGCTCCCCGGGGCGCCCCGGGGGTTCGCCTCCCCGAAACCGCCGGGGCCAAAGGCTGGAGCCCGGGGGACGCGGGCGGTGGGCGGAGGGTGCCGGGGCGAGCAGCTGCCGGCCGCCCTCCTGCCCGCTCCCCGTCATTAGGGGAGACAAATCTGCTGTCAAGGAGCCAGATTTCCAATTTACCGATAATGATTCTTGCATGAAAATTGATCGAGGGGCAAGTCTGCCGCCTCTCGCCCGCCCGCCTTGGCGCAGCCCGCGGAGACGGGGCTTTCCGGACGGACGGACGGACACCAGCTCGCAGCCCCGCGTGGGTCACCCAGCCCACGCCACCACCACCCTCTCCAGGGTGGGGGAGTCCCCACTGCACTGCTCAGGGGGTGCGTTCCCCCCCCAGCCGAGGGTCCCGCTGCCTCTTCATCCTCCTCCTCGCCGGCTTTTTGTGTGCCTGCGGTTGGCAGCTGGGGGCCCAGCGGCAGGAAAACCCCCGGGAAGGCGTCACGCGTGGCAGCCAGGCTCCTGCCCTGGCCCCGCCGGTGACAGCCGCCACTGCCACCCTCCGCCGGCGCCCTGGGCTCGCTGCTATTTCAATTTTTATTTTTCCTCCTCCCCCCACGCACTTGATTCCCCCCGCTCCTCCTCCTCCTCCTCCTCCTCCACCTCCTCCTCCTTCTCCTCCTCCTCCCCGCTCCACCGTATTTTTTCGCCTCTGGTTTATTTTTCCAACCCCCTCCGTGTGGCTTGGTGCTAATTTTTGGGGGGGTTTCCTTCTTTTTTTTTTTTTTTTCCTTCTCGCTTCCTGACACGTCCTCCTCACCTTGGCTCTTTTATTTTTATTTTTAATTTTTTTTCCTGACCGCAATGGAACTGTAACATAAATCATGTTTGGGTTGAAACCACCTCTCTATTACTTACCAGGTAAGGCACTGAGCAATGCTGCCACCAGCCCTTTGCACTCCCTCTCCCCCCCCCCCTCCCTGGGGTCTCCCCGTGGGGTCCCCCCTAACCTGGGGACACCATGGCCAGCAGCAGCCGAGGGTGATTTGGGGGTGAAGTTACTTTCTTCCAGCACCTCATAGAGGTTTTGGGTTTTGGGGGGGGAAGCAGAGAGCTCCGGCACAGCACTGTACGGTTTTGGGGTGCATGGATTCCCCTCTCTTCTGCTGCCACTCCCTCACCCTGGGGGTTTCTCCCCTCCCCAAGGAGCCGGGAGGGTTCTGGCCAAGGCAGGATGGGGAGAAATGTGAGATGTGCTGTGTTTTGGGGTGGGGGTCCCTTCTGGCAACCCCACCACTGCATGGGCATGGAAATTTGGGGCACCAAAGTTTGCTGTGCCACCCCAGCCGGCAGCACCGGCCACCGCGGCAGCTGACAAGGGAAGGGGACCCCCACGGGGGGGTTTGGGGTGTTTCAGGAGCATCGGTGGGGATGGGGAGCTGGGGTGTGAGACCAGGCATGCACTAGGGGGGTGAAGGGTGTGTGCTCAGGGTGAGCGTTTGGGGTTCGAGGGTATGAGCTGGGGTGTGAACTGGAGGTGCATGGGGGTGAAGAGCTGGAGGTGCTCTTGGGGTGCAGGCTCAGGGTGTGTGTTTGGGATGCACACTGCGGGGGTACACTCAGTACACTCAGGCTGTGAGCTCAGGGTGCCAACTCGAGGTGCTTTTGGGGTGCACCCTCTGGATGCAGACTTGGACTGGGAGCTCTGGCTGTGAACTCGAAGTGTTTTTGGGGTGCAGACTTAGGAGGCAGGCTCAGGGTGTGAGCTTGGGGTGCTCTCCCAGACTTGAGGTGCAGTGGCAGGGCCCCTCTCTGAGGGTCCATGCCCCTGCGTGGCCGTTCCCCTACGGATGGTTGTTTGTTTCAGGAAATGGCTTTGGCATGTGGTTGTTACCGGAGCGAGCGGCTCTGCCCAAGGCGCCTGCGCCAGAGTGCACGAAGGCGAGCCAGGAAGGGCGGCTGAGGGGGGCCAGGGTTGAACTTGGGGTTCTCCCCCCCCGGGAGGGGTTGCGGCATGACATCCCCTCCCATCGCTGAGCCACAGTGGGGACATGGGTCACCTGCTTGCCTGCGGCACCCAGCTCACTCCCAGCATGATCCGACCCTGCGCCCTCCTCCTGCTGGCTGTGGGGGTCCCAGTCCTCGTCTTCCCCCCCGTCCCCAAACACCAGCGTCTTGCTCCTTGCTGTTCTCCACTGCGTACAGCAGCTGGGGGTGATTCCTTCCTGGCTTCCATGCCGTCCCTCATGGAGGGGATCCCTCCAAAGGCTGCAGGTGTAGGAAGACGGTTTGGGAGTTGGCTTTTTTCCCCTTAAATTCCATATTTAGCACACGTCGGTCGAGCCGGGGTTCCCAGCGGCAGCTCCTGTTGCGTGAAACTTCTGGCTTTGCCGTTGTTGCTAATGCACTAATTCCTGTGCCCTGGAAAACCCTGCTCCATCCGGCTCCCCACTTCCCAACTGCCTCGGAGGTGGAATAATAAAACCGGAGGAGAAAAGCAAGACAGAGAGGAACATGGAAGTGTCAGGCTGTGAGATTTAAGGCAATTAGGGGGAGCGATGCTGGAGGCGCTGGCACGCAGCGGGATCGCCGGCGGCAGCTGCCGGGCGTTGGGAGATGCCGGTGGGCCAGGTCGGGTGGGAGCAGATGGAGATGGGAACCTTCCCCCCGCCCTGGGCTCGCGGGGTTTCATCAGCGCGGGGCTGGTGGCGGTGACTCAGCGGCGCGAGTCCTGCTGGGGACTGTCACTGCCTCAGGGACTGCCTGGCCGTGGCCCGTGTCACACGCTCCTCGCTTCTCAGTGGCTTGTTCTCCCACCTTGGCTGGCACAGACGGCTCCTGTGTCCCTCTGGTCACTGATGTTCCTGTCCCCTCTGTCCCTGTGGTCACCAATGCTTCTGTCTCCTCTTTCCCTCTGGTCCCTGATGCTCCTGTCCCCTGTATCCCTCTGGTCACCAGTGCTTCTTTCCTCTCTGTTCCTCTCGTTGTGGGGCTGGAGATGTGCAGGGGGGCTTAGCTGACTGCGAGGGGACACCGGGCATGTGGGGCACTCACCATCAAGCATTGCTGAGAGCGAGGGGACAGGGAGGGAACCCCATTCCCTGCTGATCCATATGGGAACCATACTTGGGCTGGTTTTCCCTGAGATAACGTGGGCACTGTTGTCACCCTGCAGCCAGTGCCAGCATCCTTTGGGGACAGCACCTTCCTTTGGGGACAGCAGCACCCCTTGGGGTCACAGAGCATCCCTGGAGGGCCTGGCTCTCTGCTCCAGCAGGCACAAAGGTGGCACCCGAATGCATGCAGCCTTTGGGGGTCCTCCCTCTCCCTGTGGGTGTCCCCAAATCTAGCAGCCCCCAGCTGAAGGGGCCCTGGGACTCCCTGGTGGGTGCCTGGTGTGCTGGGGAGGATGGCAGTGGGTGCCGGCAGCGGATGCTGCTGACTCAGGACCTTCCCAAATGGTTCCTATTTTTATGCTGGGGCCGGGAATATTTAGCCCCTGGATCAAAGCAGATGGAAGGAGCTGGGTGATGCCGCGTAAACACCCGCTCAGCGGGTGCCGCTGGTGCGAGGTGTGAGTCACCGGCAGCTTTTGGCAGCACCGGGTGGGGACAGCCACCCCCAGGCTGGGTTTGGGGTGCTCGGGGCTGAACTCCTCTCTTGGCAGCTCCCTGGCTGGGTGCTGGGATTGGGGGCTGCCCTTTCTCATCCTCGCCGGCTGTGTGGTTGAGGGGTGCATGAGGATGGTGGTTTTGGGGTGCTGAGGGGGAACTGGGGGATGCCAGGGGGGTCCCGGCTATGTTAGGGTGCCAGGAAACCCCTCCTGCTTTCCTCCCTTGCCCACCCCACCATCCTCTTCCTCCTCCTCCTCCTCTTCCTCCTCCTTCTCCTCCTCCTCCTCCTCCTCCTCCTCCTCCTCTCCTCCTCTCGCCAGTCCTAAATTCGGTCGCCATGGTAACCATGTCAACCACTTTCCAGCTCCCTGTGATGGTTTGAAGAGGGGAGGGGGAGAAGAGGGGAGCCAGGGGAAGGGGGGGACCAGGAGCATTGCTTAGAGCTTGGGGGGACGTGCTTCCCAGATGTTTTTTTCCTGCTGGGTCCCGCCTGGCAAGTGGGGGCTGGTGCCAGCCCAGTGCGTGCCAAGAGGTCAGGGCTGGAGGTCCTGGCCTTTGGAGGGGCCTCCATCACAGCCCCCCAGCTCCAAGTGGGTAGGTGGGCACCCCCAAAATCCAGTGCCTCTCTGCAACCATCCTGCTTGTGCCAGGGCCCTGCTGGAACTCGGGATGTCAGTAGCCACACGGCTTGGAGGGGGGTGAATTACTCCCAGACACCCCTTTTTTTCTTTCCTCTATTCTTCCCACCGCCCCCCCTCCATAATCTCTTTATTCCCAGGCTAAGCCAGGTTCCCAATGGTTTTACAGACAGATTTGCCTGTAGCTGTATAGGACAGGGTGTAAAGCTGGGTGTCTCTGTGGGTGGGTGTGTAACGCCAGCCCTGGCATCATCCCACGGTGGCTGCCCCCCAGGAATAGCTGCACCAGCATGGAGCCACAGTGCTGCTGAGGGAGAGATGGAATTACCCCAGTGGGATTCTGGCTGGCAGTTCGGGGTACCACTGCCACCCTACCGCCGTCCCCCTGGCATCCCCCTCCTGGCACTGCCGCACCCCGATCCCCCGGGGTGCAGCGGGCATCACTCACCTCCAGACCCACCCTGGGGTTTCGAGGGGGAGCAGGTGCTTCCTTTCTTTACAGCGTGTCCCCCCCTTTTCCCTCTCCTTGGCACCGGCTGTCGGCACCTGCCGGGATGCTCCTTGGCACGGCACCGTGGCACGTGCGCGGGCACCGCCGGCGGCAGCCACGCTCAAGGCACTGCCGGTGGCAGCGGGGTGGGGGGGGTGGAGCAGGGCCAGCCCTGCCCCGAGCCTGGCAGCAGGGTGCATCCCCCCCTCTAATTTTATTACTAATTTTTAACTTTTATTTCCCAAACGCTGCGCTTAATTAAACCCAGCCGCCTCTTGCCGCGAGCCGACGTGGGGTATTTATGACACCAAACACCAACCCCCGCCAAAACACCCCTCCAACAGATTATTCCACTGGGATAAAGAGGGGGGGTGACACCCCAACCCCCTCCCCATCCCTTGCAAGACTCTTTGTGGGGGGAAGGCGGCAGTGCTTCAGCATCCCCAAGCTTCCTCCTTCCCCCCTTCTTTTAATAATAATGCTTTAAAGATGTTTGACATCTGTAACAAACAGCTGGCATCCTGTTATGGAAGAATGTCCTTTTATTTCTGAGCAGGTTGAACTGTCATTAATAGTATAATTAGGTGATTATCGGCGTACAGCAGAAAACTGCTTAATTGCACAGCCAGCTTTCCGAGGATCCCGGCTCCTTTATTGCTGGATTTGTTTTAGCCGCCTGAATTTTTTCGCACTGTGTTGTTGGTTTTGTTTTATGTTGGTTTTTTTTTTCCACGTTGATTATTATTATTTTTTAATGCGTGTGACAGCTGGGGGAGTGTGGCGGCAGCGAAGGGGGGGACACACGGGCCTACGCTGGCACTGGTCCTCATGTGTCCCCCCCTCTAGGTCCCCAGGTGGTTTAGTTTTAACCCCATGTGTTCCAGAGTTGGGGAAAGGGGGCTCAGAGGGGGGGTTTGCTGGGTGCAGCACCCGAGGGTGGGTGGGAGCGCCCAGGGGTGGGAGCTGAGGGAATAAAGGGGATAGCTTTGTTGGGGAGCAGAGCCATGGCACCTGCTCAGAGGGCACCCATCACCCTGGGAAACCTTTACCCCCCTCCATGCTGGGACCCTCTCTTTGGGGCACCGTGGCCCTCTCCATCCCCACTCACATGGGGCGTGCACGTGGCTCCCTGCCCTGCTCAGACGGCTGCGATGGTGTCACTCCATCCCTATCCCTGTCCTCATCCTTGTCCCTGGGATGTGTGGTTTTGGGGGCAGAGCAGCTTTTTTGGCGCCCGCCAGACAATAGCGCTTTGTATCTCCCTCCAATGCCGCCAAACACACTTGTTAGCGCCGCAGCTTTGTGCTGTAAATTTCCATGGAGTAATTACGTCTTAATTTATGATAATCCCGGGCGGGCGGTGGAGGGGGGTAAGCGCCAGTCAAGTTTGGAAGTTGCCCGCCGGGGCCCCGTGTCCCCCGTGGCTCACACTGACCGTGAACTCCGCCGTCGACCATGAACTTCTCCATCCCGGCTGGTGGGGAGAGACTCCCTGAGCAGGGAACGGGGCTGTTCCCGGGGGAAACAGGGAGCTATGTGGGGTTGGGAATTGGTCTCAGTGAGTGTCCCCAGCAGGGTGGCTGGTGTTGCCCATCCCACCATCCATCCAGGAGCTCAGGATCCCATGGATGTGTGGGCTGAGGTCATCCCGGGGTGATGCCAGGATGCTGTGCGTGTCCCGGTGCCGGCTCCCCCAGGAAGGAGGGAATCTCCCCCAATCCACTGCTCCTACATGGGGCCGGACCCTTCCCCCTTCCCACCGCTGAATGGCTCATCCCGCCTTTGTCTGGAGGGCTTATTACCGGCAAAATAGAGGCTCTTTTCCCTCGGCCTTCCCAGCGGGCAAATTAGACGCTTTGGCAATTTTCGAGGAGGAGGATGGGGAGGGGAGGAAGGCTCTCATCACCCGGCATACAACCCCAGCACCAGGCAGGGCGCTGCCACTCTCTGGCAGAGGTTTTGGGAGGGAAGTGAGAAGCTCCCCGTGTCCCCTCCAAAACCATTGAGGCACTGCAGTGAGAATCCCGTGGGATTTGAGGAGTCCCCCTGTGGAGGGGGTCAGGTCTGGGGAACGTGTTCCCAGTGTCAGTGAGCATCCCTACGGGGCTAGGAGGGTGCTGACGTCTATACATCCCACTGCCCATTGCCGATGGGGGTTGTGGATGCTCTGGGCACCCTATCCCATGCTCCAGGCTGGGTTTTATCCTGGGAAAGGGGTGAGAGCAGGGGGCTGCGCCCGCTGCACCTGCGGCCAGGTCCCCGTTGGGAGGCAGCGTGCACCCACTGACATTTGCCAAGCGTAAAAATTCAATTAATTCCAGCAGGCAGATTAAATATAAGTGAATTTTAATAATTTGCTCGAAAGGCTGAGGATTACTGTAGGCGAAAAGGGAGGATGCTGCGCACACGGGGGCACCAGCCGGCCTTCCCAGCACCGGCACGTGGGATTGCCGGCACTAATCACCCTAAATCCCGGCGTGGGAAGAGAAGAAGGGTCTGCTCCCCTTACTGGGGTTTTGGTTGATCTTCCCCGGTGATGAGGAACGTGCTGGATCTGTCCCACCAGTGCTGGCAGTGTTGTCTCCATCCCCAGCACAGTCTGACTCCACGGACATCTCTGCTGTTTCAAACCCTCCTCACTGGTGCCCATTCTTGGCAGGTTCCATGAAAAGGGGGAGACTCATCAAGGTGGCCCTGGGGACCCCAGTGGGACACTGCAAGGGGTCCCAGGGCTCCTGGGTTTGGAGAAAGCCAGGGTCTTTCCAAGATCTCTGCAGCATCCGTGGCTCAAAGCTGGGGATGTGGGGCACCGATCAGTAGCAGATGGTGCCGGCATTGGGAAAATGAAAATACACGCAGTAAATTAGCTGTTTGCCAGCGTTAATTCCTTATCCCAAGGTAAAACCTTCCCTCTGGCCCGTGCTGGGCCATCTGCACTGTCATAAACCGCAGTGCTGCGGCGCATGTGGGGGGATCCCGGGAGTGTGGGGGGGACCCCCCGTCCCGCCCAGACCCTCGGCTTTGCCGGTGGCACAGTGGGATTGATGGAGATTGCCCGTGACCTTTGGTAGGACACGAGGTATTACCATTAATACTTCTGTATTTCCGGAGTTCGTGCCATCCATAAATCTCATATCAAGGCGGGCGGGCGGTGTAATCTGCCAGGCGACGTTATTAATTCTCATTATTAATACCTGTTATTAGTACCTGTTATTAATACCCGTTGCCCATGGAGCCCGTTTTGAGCCACCCGTGGATGGGGTGAAGGATGGGGGCTGCACTGTGTAACCCCTCCCTGCCTTTTTGGGATGCAGCCAGGGCAGGTGCTGAGAAATCCCTGGTGCCAGCAGAGTTACCCACCAGCAGTGGGGGGTCCCCTGTGGGCACCCACTCCTGTGATGGGGACAGCTTTTGGCTGTGGACCCCTTTGGCTCTGCTGGGGGTGGCTTGCAGCACCTGGAAGGCAGAGGGGTGGCAGGAGGCATCTGCTCACCTTGTCCTGGCACTTCCTGACTGTGCCCTGCAGTCCGTTCCCCTGGCTGAGTCTTGGCCCCCCACCCTGCCTGCAGGCCCTTGTCCCTGTCTGCAGCCCACTGCCCTTGTCTGTAGCTCCCTGCCCCTGCCTCCCCCTGCCCTTGCCCTGCCTGCCGCCCCCTGCCCCTCTCTGCAGCCCTCCTGCCCTGCCCCTGCCTCCCCCTGCCCCGCCAGGACCTGCCCTGTGCAAGATCCAGCCTGCGTGAAACTCTAATCTCCAATTTTATTCGCTCGGCTCCAGCCGATTTGCATAATCCACATAATCACCCTGGTTTTAATTGCCTACAACTCTGCAGAAAGATCATGTGGTTAAGTGGTAAATCATAATTAGATAAATAATTGGCTTGGCCGCAGCAAGCTGCTTTGTTATACCTGCCATCTGCTGGGCAAGGGCTCCTGCGCCCAAAACAATGCGCTGCTGCCACACGCCTGCGCCAGGCTGGGGGTGTGGGGGCACGGGGACATGGGGCATGGGGATTTGGGGATGGGAGGGCAGCCTGGTTGTGCCGAGCATTGCCCACTCTTGGACTGTGCCATGCCCGGCAGCTGTGCAAGGTTTGGCAGCACTGTGAGATGCCTGGCTCCCACCCATGTGTTGCCCAACAGCACTGTGGAATGTCCAATGCCACCATGTGGTGCCCTACGGCATCTTGGAATCCCCAGTGACACCATGGAATGCCCAACGGCGCTGTGCAAGCTCAGTGGCACCACAAAATGCCCGGCAGCACCATGGAATGCCAAACAGCACCTTGCCCTGCTCAGTGGCACCGTGGAATGCCCAATGGCACCATGGAATTCCACAGTGGCACCATTTAATGCCTGGCAGCACTGTGCAGTGCCCAGGTCTCTCCCAGGTGATGCCCAGAATCCCAGTGCAATGTCCAAATCTCCCCCTCATGATGCCCAGCATCTCAGTTGAATGCCCAGCTCTCTCCCACCTGATGCCTGGCAGCCCCATGGAGCACCAGCACCCCATGAAGCCATTCTGCTGCAGCAGCAGCTGATGCAAAGGGGTGCAGGCTGTACCTCACTTCCCCCAAAGCAGAGGGATCCTTGGAGATGACTGGCACCTGGATCCAGGCATCAGGAGCCAAGAGGAGCTGCCAGCCCAGCCTGGGTGCTGCAGAGAAGCCCAGGGATCAGCAGCATCCTTGGGGCACAGGCACTTGATTTTCGAAGCCCCCAGCTTCGAAATGGGGCAAAAATGGAGCAGAAAGTTGCTTTCAAGTAAATCTTTCACTGTCTGGATTTCCTGTGGGCTGAAAAGGCTCCCACGGCTGGTTGGCCTGGGCTTGGGAAGGCCAGGAAGGGAGAGAAACCATCCGGCATCACTCCATCCGTGGCCTCTCCCAGAGCTGTGCCCTCCAAACGAGCTCTTATTACTTTGCTTGTTGTCGTTTGCCAGATCAATGGTCCATGGAGGAGTGATCGATGGAGTCCCAGCTGGATAATAGCGCCATGTGCCCGGATGCTTGGTGCTGGGCTGGGCTCCACAGGGAGCTCCGAATCCCATCCCTGGCCGTGAAGGTGCTCCTTACTTCAGGGGACCCACCCAGACCCCTGCAAGGGGATGGTGGATGCTCCTGGGATGGGTTCTGGGCTCTGCCCTGCGCACCTAAAATTGGACAGAGGCTGCACCTGGGGACACCTGGGGACAGCAAGTCTGGCCCCCTCCCTTCATTTTGGCTGCATGCTGGGAGGTGGGGAGGGAGAGCGGGAATGTGGGCTCTGATCGATCAATTAATTAATTAATGGAGTGTGCTGGAGGTGCAGCGGCAGAGCTGCTTTAATGAGGGGTGAAAAACGTGTGGCGGCTCGGCAGGACATCACCAGAAGAGGAGATGGCCCCTCCTGCCTGTCCTCTGCCTGTCCCCTGCCCGTGGGCTCCCAAGAGGGTGACGGGGTGCGTGGCAGGGGGACGGTGGGCAGGGACGACGGGCACACGGTGGCCCTGGCCGCCTGCCCTCCATCCTGGGGCTCTGCCTGCTGCATTCAGACAGCGGGGAGGGGGGCTGACAATGTGAGGCCATTAGCATTGAAAATCCATGCAGAGCAGCTGTTCCCGCTCGGAGCATGCAGCTGGATGCGGCGACGGAGCGGGAGCCGAGGTGCTGGGAGAGGGAGGAAAGGCTGAGGGGGGACCTGATCGCCTCAGATCCCTTGGGGAGTCATCCAGAGCAAGCATGGAGGAGCCTTCCAGAGGGCTGGGCCAAGTGGGCTCCATCCCAGCGGCGGTCCTGCGGGCTGGGTGCGGATCCATCCCAGGGGAGGAGGATGCAGGATGCTCGTCTCTCCCTGCTCCCTCGGCCTCCCGCCGCGCTGGGTTTTTTTCCGCTCCATTTGCCAGGGGCTGGAGCTGCTGCCTGATCGTATTTGGTAATAAATTATTAGTTCCAGCACTCGGGAGCCCGGGAGCTCAAAATAGCTGCTGTAAGAGCGGGCGGCTGGTGCAGGTCAAGTTCAATGGCAATCTGCTCCCAAGGGCACTCTATGCTCATTAGGGGCCTTTCAAGGTGCTGGGAAGGGGGCAAGCTGGAGCCAAGGTGCTAAACCTGCCCACTTCCTGTTTCTTGACAGCAGTATCCCCTGCCCGGGGATTTTGGGGTGCTGAGAGCCCATGCCTGCCCCTCGCTGCCCGTTCCTGCCTGCCCGCAGCGGCTGCCGGTGGGTTTTATTTGTCTCCAGCCCCACCAGGCAGCCAGACTGGTTCTGCTCTCGCTGCCGGAGGAGGCTCCCGCTGCCAAAAAACCCGCCAGCATCATCAGGAGCAGATGGAGAGAACATGGCACACTCCCAGCTCCCAGCTCCCAGCCCTGCGCCGGGGATGTGAGGGGGGCAGGGACACCGCTCCAGAAGCCAGAGGCTTGGGGTCCTGCACTACTGGATATGCCAAACCCCATGGCAGGTGCCATGTGTGGCACTGTGGGAAGGAGTGGCACAGGGAAGGGTGAGGGGAATATGGCAGTGACCCTGCCATCCCCTCTCCTCCTCCTGCCGGGCAGGGAGCTGCCTACTCCTGTGGCCAGCAGCCAACGGGCACCGGGAATGCCAGACACTCCCTGTGCCGCTGTGCCTGAGCACATGCTGTGGGAGGGTTGGGGACAGGGTGACACATCACCTGCTTCCCAGTCCCCAACCTCCCCCATGGCCTCAGCAGGGCCCCAGGTGCCCTGCAGCCCTGCAGCCCCCCCGCCTTGGCACTTTGGAGGGGTACAGGCAGCAGCTGCCCAGGGACAGGTACTTGGGCGTGTCAGCCCTGCACCCCACAGGGCCGGGGGCAGTGGAGGGACAGCCTGCCCTGTTTTGGGGTTCATGTCCCCGCCCCGGTGAGGCAACTGCTGACGTGACCCCGGACTGCTCCAGGCACAGAACTTGACCTGTTTTTCCGCACGGATCTGCCTGCTGGGAAAAGCAGCCGGGGAAGAGCTGAGCAGGCGTGGGGGAGCACCTCACCGTGGGGCATCACGGCGTCCCCAGCCGCCCTCAGGGGTGAGTGGCATCAACACGGCCCCGGCGGCGGGATGCCGGACAGAAGGAGGGACACAGTGTGGCCCCACATCCCATCCCCACGTGGATGCTCCTGCCCAGCCAGCTCTCCGTGCCTCAGTTTCCCCAGCTGGCAGCTGTCCCTTGGAGCAGTCCAGGGACGCCTGGACAGACGGACGCCAGCGCCGTCGGGGCATGGCGGGTGAGCGGCGCTGCTCGGGCCCCAGCCGGGGCGGAGGCGCCGATTTTATCACCGGGAAGAAGCAGCAAAACTGGTTTTGAGCCCGGCTGGGGCAGCGGCACAGCTCAGCCCGGGGGGCACACGAGCTCCCCGCACGCTTCCCGGCGAGCTGCCGGCTCCCAGCTGCCCTGCGCTCTCCTGGCAAATCCCATTGAGATCATGAGTTTGCCGGGAGGCGTTTGGGGCCGCGGGGATCAGCTGAGCATCACACGGGTGATGCCCTGCCGCCAGCCCCGTGCCCGGAGAGCGTGTGCCAGTGAGCTGATCCCACCGAGTGGCTGGCAAAGTGTCTCCAGACATGGATTGGGGCTGAAATGGGGGGGGGGTTATACCTGGGTTAATAGGTAGGGAGAAGCTGGGGGGCACTGGGAAGTGGTTGGGGATTGCAAAGCTGTGCCCGGGGGTTGTGGGGCTGTGCTGGAAGAATGCAGGGATGTGCCCAGGCTGTACCTGGGGGATGTGGGACGATGCCCATGGAATGTGGGGCAGTGCCCATGGCGTGCAGGGCTGTGCCTAAGGGTGTGGGGCTGTGCCTGTGAGCTGTGGGGTAATACTTGGGAGACGTGGGGCCGTGCTTGGGGAATTCAGGACTGCAGCCAAGAGAATGCCAGGCAGTGCCTGGGGGTGCAAGGCTGTGCCTGGGGGGTGCAGGATTGTGCCCAGGGGGTGCAGGGCAGTTCCTGGAGGATGTGTGGCAGTGCCCAGGGGGTGCAGGACTGTGCCCAAGTACATGGGGCTGTGCCTGAGAGCTTTGGGGCAGTGCCTGGAGGATGCAGGGCTGTGCCAAGGGGATGCCAGGCAGTGCCTGGATGATACAGGACTGTGCCTGGGGGATGTAGGGCAGTGCTCAGGGCATGCAGGGCAGCGCCCAGGGAGTTCAGGCTGTGCCTGGGGTGCTGCATCCCCTTTGTATGGTGCATGGGTGCCTGGTGGGGCAGGTATATCCCCGTGCCTTGCTCCTGGGGGGACACCAAGGACTCATCCGGGGGTCCACAAGCTGAAGCAGAGCCCGGGGTGCTGGTGCAGAGCCCGGGGGTGCCGGTGCAGAGCCTGGGGGTGCCGGGGCCAGGCTGGCGTGGCGGGTTGGCTTCCCAGCTGTTCTGGTAATGAATTTACATGAGCCGAGCGTGTCGACAAGGCGGCAGTCAATGGCTGAGAGCACCGGAGTTAATAAATGCTTGTATAATGAGGGCAGAGGGGAACGTGCCGCCGCGCCGGCCGCCTCTCCTGGGGCCGGGGGGCAAAGATTAATCAACGCTGAGTGCCACTCGTGCCCCCCCGGCTCCCGCAGCGCCCGGCGCTCTACCCAGCCAGCCGCTGCCACGGGATGCTCCAGTGTCTCCCGCGGTTATGCTCTACCCACCCACCCCCTATCATGGGATTCTCCAGATGTTCTGGCGTCATCAATGCCTCCAGTTGCCTCCAGCCCCACTGGGAGTTGGGGAGCTGCCCCGCGACCCTCCCCCACCATCCGCCTGCCCACCTGGGAGCTGGGCTAATTTTAGGCTGGTGTTAATGAAGCTGCTCGGTGAAGTCTATTTTAAGGGCCCTGACATCAGCAGTTACTGTATCGGGAGGTGGAGAGCCCTGGAGCAACTGGTGTGACAGCTCGGGGGACACGAGGTGGGCTGCACCTTCCTGCTCAGCTCCTGAACCCCCAGTTTTGGGGGTCACTGTGCCCTGTAGCACCTTGGTGCTTAGGAGTGCAACGAAGGGGATTTTGGGGGGCTGTGGTGAGGATTTGAAGGTGCATTTTGAGGAGCTGGGGGTGCTGTGGTACAGATTTGGGGGTGCAGTGCTGGAGTTTCGGGGTGCAGTGCTGGGGATCCATGGATGCAATATTGGGGATTTGGGGGTGCAGTGCTGAGGATCCAGGGATGGAATGGTGGGGATTTGGGGCTGCAGTGGTGGGAACTTGGGGGTGCAATACTGGCAATCTAGGGATGCAGATTAGGGATTTGGGGGTGCAGTGCTGAGCATCCAGGGATACAGTGTGGGGATTTAGGGGTGCAGTGGTGGCAATTATGGGTTGCAGCAGTGGTGCTTTGGGTTTTGGCAGTACCATGAAAGTCAGGGGACTGCTTTGCTCTCATCACCTCCATCAGGATGCTGAAGTCCCCGTGTCCCTCAAAACACCCTCTCCCTTACCGTGGGGCCCCACTGAACCCCCTTACTCCATTATCCAGGGATTCAGTGAGGCCATTGGATGCCCCCATTGCCTGAACTCGGGGTGCATTTTGGGGTGGTGAACCAGAGGGAAGGTCTTGCTCATCCCACTAGTTGTTCCAGCTCTGGGGGCGGAGGCGGGGGGGAATTGAGGATCCACTCTCCAGGTTAGGCCCTGTCTAACCCGGGCTCTCTCATTCACAGGCATGAGCCATGAGCCGAAGTCGCCGTCCCTAGGAATGCTCTCCACTGCCACCCGCACCACCGCCACCGTCAGCCCCCTCACCCCATCCCCCCTCAACGGCTCCATCGTCCCCAATGGCAGCCCTGCAGCCAGCAGCACTTTGTCCGTCCAGGCAGCACCTTCCTCCAGCTTCGCCGCCGCTCTCCGCAAGCTCGCCAAGCAAGCCGAGGAGCCCCGAGGTAGGGACAGGGATAGGGGACAGGGGAGTGACAAACACCAGTGCCTTTCCCCCCGCCACCACCCGGGAGCTGCTGTTTTCTTGCCATTTCCCAGCTAATGTCTTTCCCCCCCGCGCCGTGTCTCGAGGGGGCAGTTTAGGAATTCAATTCAGCCAGAGTAATCCAAATGCCGGATCACTCACCATAGCCTGGGAGAAAGCCTGGGAGAGAGCAGTGTGGGGGAAAAAACAGCCCTGCTCCCTCCCACCACGCTTCACCCAAATGCTGTTTCTTTCCAGAGGTTCCCTCAGATTTGCTCCTTCCTCAAATTCCATGACTAAATGGCAAATTTGAGCTCACCAGGACGTCCCCGTCCCTTGTCACCCATATCCTCCATCACGCCCCCCTGTCTGCTCAGATGTGGGGTGATGGGATGTGAGGTGGTTCTGGAGCACCACGTGGTCCCCACTGCCACAGGGAGCATGTCCCATGGGAATTGCCAGGGCTGTCCCACATACAGAAGGGGAGGCAGCCAGTCCCCAGGCTGTGAAGTGTTTCACCAGGAGGCTGCTGGCATCATCAGTTTAGGATGAAATAGCATTTATCCGTGGCATTTGCATTGGTGGGTGCTCCCCTTGGGTCACTGCCCACCACCCGGGCACTTTGATCCCTGGAGAAGACACTCAACCCCTTTGCAAGGGATTTTTAGCAAGGTCTTTTTGGAAGACCCTCTTTAAAAGACCCTTTTAACAAGGCCCTATTGGGACAAGCCTTTTTCCAAGACCATTTTTTCAAGGCTCTATTTGGGAAACCCTTTTTTTAGAAGGACCGTCTGCAAGACCCTCCTCGTAGCCCCCCACCAGCCCCCAAAAGCCCCATCACAGCCATGACCTGAAGCATCAGCTGCTCCCAAGGAAGCATGTGGGGACACCAGGTCCCTGTGAACTGAGGGGACCATGTCTTGGTGATGTTTCATCCTTGCTGGGAACTCCTGGTTCTCCCCAGCTGCCTCCTCTGGAACCCATCTGCTTCCTTTGGGGCAATCGACTGGGTTTGGGGGATTATTTTGCTTTTTCTTCCCCCCCGGTACCCCACAGCTCATGCCCTCCCAATACTGCTCAGCCCATCCCAAAGCACGTCATCAGGTTTGGGCATGGATTTCATGGCACTGGGGAGAAGCAGTAACATTCCCTTTGGATTTGCCCTTAACACATGCATAGTTTGTTTGCAAAACCCCCCTGCCCTCGCCCATCTGGGTGCCCCAAGTGGCTCATCCTGGAGGTTTTTAATTGGTGTGGGTTTGGGGGTGTGCTGGGAAGGAGATTTTTCTCCATGCAATGGCTTTTAGCATCAGGAAATTAATGGCTTTGCACCAAAATCCTCACCCACTTCCCACAACAGGAGATACTCACTCCTCTTCCCTTCCCACTGTGGGAGATGCTTTGCCATAGTAGTTGCCAGCTATGGGGTGATGCCAACAAGATCCACCCAAGATTACTGTCTTTTTTCTGGCTTTATGGACTCACAGTTCTGCTGGGGCATCTGTTAGGGATGTCCCACTGTCCCACAGCGTCCCAAACTGCTGGGGCTCATCCTAACTGACCCCATCCCAGCAAAGCCCCCTGAAACCGCCACCTGCCCAGGGGCTCCTTCCAGCAAAGCCCCACGAAGCCACTGCCTGCCCGGGGGCTGCTGCGTCTTGTCCTGCCCCAGGCTGTCCGCAGGGTGGGTTTTATTCCACCCTCCCTTCCCTTCTTTTTTCCCTGTTCTCCGTCAGGGTCTCAGCTGTTAATTACATTTGCCTGTCAGCCCGGGCTGCTAATCTGCTATCGCGGAGCGGGAAGCGGGAGGTCAGAAAACAAAGGTGACACCATCACACTGTGCCTCTTGTCATCTCCAATCCAGATTAGTTTCATTGACTAACTCCTGGCTGAATACCACCAGTTAATTATAACGATCACAAACCCTCCCGTTTAAAGCCACACAGCGAGAATTAAGGTTCTGAAGTAAGACTTTAGCTTCATTAATTGCCGGGCTCATTGTGATGGTATTGATTGTTAACGCTATCGCGTGGTGAGTAATGGCTTCCCAGCTCAGAGGGGATTAGGCTGCTAATTGTTGTTGGCCTTGCGCTGACAAGATAGACTTCAGTGGGTGTCAAATCCGTGTGGCGGCCTCCTTTGTCGGGGACAGCCTTTCTCCTTCCCCCAGCCTTGCTGCTCTTCAAATGAAAGCGATTCGGAGCGACTCGGGAATAATTAATACAGGAGGGCGGCCGGCAGTGGGATGCTCCGCTTGGCCTCTGCTCTGCCGAGCATCCTTCCCGCTGAGAATCCTTCTGGAGCATCCTTCCCACCCAGCATCCTTCCCGCTGCCTGGGGATGCTCCTGCCTCCCCGTGGCATTCCTGACCTTGCTTCTTCCTGGTGTTCCGCTGTCACAAGGATGGCGAGGGGATGGAGGTGGGTTGCAGGGTCACAGGGTGAGGGAGCAGCTGCTGGCACTCTCGGGGGAGCCAGCTGGTGTGCTCACAGGGCAAGGAGCTGGCATGCACACTCAGGGGAGTGGGCTTGCACACCTGAAAGCTGAGGAGACACCTTGCACACTCAGGGGAGCCAAGGCCACTCTCAGTGCCAGGCTCAGTGCCAGAGGGAGCATCGCTGTCAGCTCTCTGATGGCACCCTGTGGTGACCATGGGCCACTCCTCACTCTCCAAAGGCTGATCCCTGCTGGTATGCCAGAATCTTCCCCCTGACCCAGACTCCAGGCTGGAGGGAGCAGGGTTTGGGGGGTCAGAGCCCCCCAGGCCGCCTGGCTGGGTTTGAGGATTGGACAGCATTCCATGGAGCAGACGCCAGGCACCGTGTGCCCTGGTTAATGTGGAATTTGTATTTCTGCTCCATCTCTGCTTTTCCCACTTTCTGCTTTAACTCCATTTCCATTTTTCCATTTGGAAATATGGCCAGCATCCCTGGGGTGGGGATAATGTAAAATACAGATGTATTATGCAAATAAGGCCAAAGCTTTGCTCAAGGGTTTTGGGGAGTCACTCCATCCCAGTGTCTCCAGGTACCCTGGCTTGTGCATAGAAACTTTTGCAGCTGGATTAAGGAGTCTTTGGGTTCAGCTTGAGAAGATGTGGCTATCTGGGGTTGTCATCTCATTGGTGTCACTTGTGCCAAGAGGCTTTATTAGACTAGTGGGATTGGAAGCCCCTATTAGGGAGAAAGAGGGTACCCATCCCACTATGTGGGGTGAAGCCCTTTTGCACCAGTGGGAACCTACCTTGGTACAGGCTCCCTGGGAACCCCAGGATGGGAGGATGAGGGTCCAGTCTGGGCATCTGGTGGGATGCTGACCACCGTGCGAGCATCCCTGGTCCCTGCAGTGGGGCATCCTGTCAGGAGTGGCTCTGTCATTTTTGGAGGGTGCTTTCATCTGGCTAACTGCTGTGTTTTCCCAATTCATTTTAATTTTTAATTTCAGGGTCCTCACTAAGCAGCGAGTCGTCCCCAGTCTCCTCGCCAGCCACCAACCACAGCTCCCCCGCCAGCACCCCCAAACGTGGCCCCATGGGCCCCATCATCGTGCCCCCGGGGGGGCACAGCGTGCCCAGCACGCCGCCCGTCGTCACCATCGCCCCAACCAAGACGGTCAACGGGGTCTGGAGGAGCGAGGGCAGACAGGTATGGCTGTGTTTGTTGGGTGCCCAGCCCCCTCAAAGGTTGGAGGGTGTGATTGTGATCTGCGCTGCTCCTGAGGGATCACAGGGCTGCCCCCCACTATGTCCCTTCTCCTCCCCGTGGTGTCCCCGAGCTGCTGTAGTCACCGGGGCTGCCATGTCCCCGCGCTGCCATGATTCCTGGGCTGCCATCATCCCCGGGCTGCCATCCAGAGGGGAGCTCGAGGAAGAAGGAAGCGCGGGGAGGGGGGGAGCGGCTAATTAAGAAGCATCGTTAGTGGTTCTCCTCTCCTCCGCATGCTACAAGCAGATTCCCGGGGGGATTATGCCACTTGGAAAGACTAATTAAACCACAAAGCGGAGAGAGGCAAGGGTAGGGGATGCAAAACGCCGAGGGCGGGGGAGGAAAATAAATGGAACTCGATCGCCGGGCACTCGGTGGGGTGTGTGGGGTGTCCGGGTGCTCCCCACCCCCGTGTCCCCCCGTGTCCCCCCTGTGCCGCCTCTCCCCGGCGCGGGGGTAACCGAGCGTGGTTATTGTGTGGCAGAGCCGCGCTCGCAGCGTGACGCCCCGAGACGGGAGGTAATTGGAGCAGAGCCTGGCACGCACAATGAGCCTGCTCCGTGCAGGCGGCAGAGGTGGCGGGGAGGGGGGGACACGGCGCCCTTTGTGCCGGCCGCGGTGACCTTGGGGCTGTTCCTAATGGCTGGGGACCTGCGACTTGCCCTGGAGGGTCTGGGGAACGGGATGGGATGGGATGGGACGGGACGGGGGGGGGATGGACAGGGTGGGGGATGCTGTGGGTGTTGCCATCCTCCTGCTGAGCTGCTAAACACAGAAGGTGCAATGAAAAAGAATCAATTTTAAACCCAAACTTGCCTTGCTGGGGGCCACCCCCTTAAGTGTCAGACCCTACAGGCTCCCTTGTCACCCCAAGTGGTCCCCCATTGCTGGGGGGTGCCTCCACAGCTGGAGGGAGAGATCATCCTGGCACTGGGGATGGGAGCTGATGGGAGACGGCTGGGGCCCCATGTCAGGGTGGGGGTGTTGATGCCAGAGGGGAGCTGGGAGGATTCCAGGCTGACCCCTGGGTTATGGCTGTTATCAAAGCCCGGCTGGATTTCCCCTGCCTGTGTCCTCCCCGGATGATTAATAGCTCTGGAGAACAAAGCAGCCCATAAATCTCCAGGCAGGTAATGGGTGTCCTGCCCTCAGCTCTTCTCAGGCTTCAGCACCCCTTTTCCCACTGATGCCCCCCTAGTGTAGCCCCCCAGACCCTAACACCCCTCCAGCTGCACTTCTAAAGCCTAGATGCAGGAGGATGCTCTGATGGAACTGGTGCCAGTCAGGGATCCCTCTGAGCACACTGGGAACCCCCTGGGGGTCTCTGGGTAGGGACACAGCAGTGACACTCCATTCCTGTGGGATCTCTGCCATCCCCTAATGCCCACCTTGGCATTCCTGCCCCTTTGCCTTCCAGCAGGAAGCAGGGTCACGAGGCAGCAGCAGCAGCACTGGCCGCGAGCGCCTCATCTCGGAGCCCCCACTCACACAGGAGAAAGCAGGGGGTCCCACCGTCCCCTCCCACCTCCTGGGGACACCCTACTCCTTCGGGCTGCCCCCCAGCTCCGTGGTCCAGGACTCCCGCTTCCCACCTCTCAAGTGAGTCTGGTCGGAATGAATGGAGGGTGGGGGGTTGCAGGATGCTGTCCCCTGCGAGCTCTTGTCCCGTCTTGGGGAGTCACATCTCCCCAGGGGGGTAGGGTGGAATGGTGACCATCTCCCTACCCCCCCAGCCTGCAGCGGCCGGTCCACCACGTGGTGCCTCCCAGCGCGGTCACCGAGGATTACCTGCGGAGCTTCCGTCCCTACCACACGGCCGAGGACCTCCGCATGTCCTCCCTGCCGCCCCTCGGCCTCGACCCGGCCACCGCCGCCGCCTACTACCACCCCAGCTACCTGACACATCACCCCTTCCCACATCCTGCCTTCAGGTGGGCACCTCAGGACCTCGGGATCCCAGGGAAATGCTGGAGGAGGAGCCTTGTGGGCTGGGGAACTGGGAGAGTGATCCACAAAGGATGTTTGGGCTGCACCGGGGGGCATTTTGAGGCTCTCTCAACACCTTCTCCCAGCAGAAGGCGGCCCCCATCCAGCTTCCACGTGGGGAACTGGGGGGTTCTTTGGCCCTCCTGAGCATCCCTGTCTTCCCAGGATGGACGAGTCTTACTGCCTGTCGGCACTGCGGTCCCCCTTCTACCCGCTGCCAGCGCCGGGCTCGCTGCCACCCCTGCACCCCTCGGCCATGCACCTGCACCTCTCGGGGGTGCGGTATCCCCCCGAGCTCTCCCACTCCTCCCTCTCCGCCCTCCAGTCCGAGCGCATCTCCAGCCTCGCTGCCGAGAGGTACAGAAGGGCTGATGGGTGGGGGTGATGGTTTTGAGGTGCTCCAGGGGATGCTGATAGGTGACCAGGGGTGGGTTTGGGGTGCTCCAGGGGGTGCTGACAGGTGGCTGGGGGTTAGCTGGGGGTGCTCCAGGGGCACTGACAGGCAGCTGGGGGTTTTGGGGTGTTCCAGAGGATGCTGACAGGCATCTGGGGATTTGGGGGTGTTCCAGAGGATGCTGACAAGTGACTGGGGGTGGTTCGAGGGTGCTCCAGGGGATTCTGACAGATGACCAAGGGTTGTTTGGAGGTGCTTTGGGGAAAATGTGCACGTCTGGGAGTGCTCCAGGGAATGCTGACAGGCACGGGGTGGGGCTTGGGGGTGTTCTGGGGGATGGTGACAGGCATCTGGGGGTGGGTTTGGGGTGCTCCAGTGGATGTTTGGGGTTGGTGCTTTTCTTATGGGCTTTTCTTTGCAGGCTGCAAATGGATGAAGAGCTGCGGCAGCGGGAGCGGGAGCGGGAACGGGAGCGGGAGAAGGAGCGGGAGCGAGAAGCCGACCGGGAGCGGGAGAAGGAGCGGGAACGGGAGCGGGAACGTGAGAAGGAGCTGGAACGCGAGCGGGAAAAAGAGCGGGAGCGGGAGCTGGAGAGGCAGCGGGAGCGTGCCCGGGAGAAGGAGCTGAGCATGGTGAAAGCCATGGAGGGGCCCTTCCTCCCCGTGGCAGAGCTGCACGGGCTGCGGGGGCACCTGGCTGAGGAGCGGGGCAAACCAGTGGAGCCGCTGGCACCCGGCAGACCAGGTAACATCCCCATGGGTGGCACTGGATGAGTTGCTGCCTTTGGCACAGCTTGCCTTGGTCCCCTCTCCCCTCCAGATGGCAAAGCCACGGCAGTCGGTGGCCCTGGGAGGTGGCTGGGGATGGAGCTGGGCTCTCCTGGCTGCCAGCTTGCTTTGCCAAGAGCCCAGCTGCAGTGGCTCAGAGCAGCAGCACGGTGCCTGTGCCATCTGACTCGGTCTGGGTGGTACCTTGCCCGGTGCCGTGCATGCTGGCTGTGAGAGGGCAGCACCCTTTGCTGAGCTCCAGCCCCACAGCTCTGGGTCCCTCCTGTCCACAGGGGTGCTCACCCCAAAATTCCCTGATAGCCACCCATGGGTATCCCCCTCTTTCCCTGCCCTGACTCTCCATCACCCCTTTTCCAACACAGACAAACTCAAGGACTCGGTACTGCCGACGCCGAAGCCCATCCAGCACCCCCTGCACCCACCACCGGGCTCCCACCACCCAGTTCCCAGCCTTATCCCCAACCACAGCGTGTTCCCACTGCCAGGGAGCAGCGCGGCCACGGCACTGCTCATCCACCGCACCAATGAGGAGGAGAAGTGGCTGGCCCGGCAGCGCCGGCTGCGCCAGGAGAAGGAGGATCGGCAGTCCCAAGTCTCGGAGTTCCGGCAACAAGTACTGGAGCAGCACCTGGACATGGGGCGTGTCCCAAGCCAGCCTGAGCCCGAGCACCGGCCTGAGCATCCCAGGTAGGGATGATGCCAGCCCTGCTCCAGGGATGGGGATTCCCCCTAAAACTGAGCTGCGTTTTCCCATGTTGCAGCTTTCTTTGCTGTAATATCCATATCTTAAACTGGGGAGGGACTTTGGACAAGGGTATGGAATGATAGGACAAGGGGGAATGGCTTTAAATGGAAAGAGGGCAGGTTTAGATTAGATATTGGGAAAAAATTCTTCCCTGTCAGAGTGGTGAGGCCCTGGCACAGGTTGCCCAGAGAAGCTGGGCTGCCCCATCCCTGGAAGTGTTCAAGGCCAGGTTGGACAGGGCTTGGAGCAACCTGGTCTAGTGGAAGGTGTCCCTGCCCATGGCAGGGGGTGGAACAAGATGAGATTTAAGGTCCCGTCATCGTAAAGCACCGAACCATTCCATGGTGCTGTGATATGATGATCTATAAGTTTTCTATGATGATCTATAAGTTTTCCCCCCTAACCCATGGCTGTACCCACAGAGTTGTAGGTAGCTCTGCCCCCTTCCCAGGTATCCATCACCCCACTGCCGCACCCCTTGCTCCTCACACATCCCTGTGAGCCAAAGCCATGGTGTCCAGGCTGGCACCAGCAGGTCCCTGCCAGGCGGTGCCAGCCAGGCCGGCTGTGCTGGCAGCGTCCAGCATTCCCGGTGCCCGACATCTGCGCGGCGGCAGGCGAAGAGCCCAGGAGGTGGCCGGGGGCCAGCGGCGAGTGGCCAGGTGCTGCCCAGCCACCGGCACCGCTAATTGCATCTCCCCCTTCTCATGCAGCGGAGCCAGACACTGGGATGCCTCGTTTAGGGGGCACCTGTGCTGAGCCTGGGCAGTTTGGGGGGGCAGCAGAGCGTGCCTGCACCCTTTGGTTGATTGACAGGGGCTGGCTCACCCCCGTTGCTGAGCGCTTAAGCAGTGCGGGCTCATCCAGCCAGCTCTGCCGCCTGCTCCTTTTGTTATTTTTGGGTATCCAGGGGATTAGTGCGGCTCATCAAGGATAATAAGGAGCGGATCATGGGGCGGCACAAAGGCGAGTGCCCGCTGCAGGCTCCTTTCCCCATCCGCTCCTCCCACCCCAACGGGAGAGGAGGCAGCAAGGTCACCCTGAAACACCTGCAGCCGGGGATGCTCCATTCCCATCCTTATCCCACATCCAGTGGGGAGGGAGAGGGACTGATCCCAGAGGGCAGGTGGTGCTCTCCGCCGGCGGTGACACGATGGTGGCGGTGACACGATGGTGGCTGAGCTGAACCCGCTGCTCCGTGTGCGGAGCTTCAGGGTGCTGGAGCGGAAAAGCGTTAAATGCACAGCTTGGGCACATGAAATATTTATCCTGCTAACGGGCTGGCTCCGGCTCTGGCTGTCAGAGAAGGGCTGCACTGGGGCACTGCCCTGGCTGCCGGGGCTGTGCCAGGACTAGTGGATCTCTTGTCCCCACATGGGGGTCAAGCCTGGGGTCTCCTGCCTGGCACCCTGGGGATGCAGCCACATCCCTGCCCAATCCTCCCATGCACAGCCTTAACTCTGCCGCCGTCCCTCAGGTTGGTGGCACAGGAGGGGACAAGTATGGCAGCCCCACATGCAGAAACCCTTCTGGGCAGCCCTAACTGGCATATTTCTTCCCTAAAATCCCCTGGCGCTGGAGTGCTGCCAGCTCTCCAGTGGCGGTGCCGGCTCCTCACCTCTCCGGTCCTTTCGTCTCCCTGCAGGTCGGGATCGAGCCGCCACGAGCCAAGCAGCCGGGAGCCAGGGCAGCACTTCGGTGGGCCCCCACCACTCATCTCCCCCAAACCCCAGCACCACCCTGTCACCACGTCCCTCTGGAACCCTGTCTCGCTGATGGAGAACCCCCCCGATCCCCCGCGGCGCCTCCCTGAGCCCCATGCCCTCCACGGCCACCCAGCCCCCTTCGAGCCCAGCCGTCAGGGCATCCCGCTGGTGAAGGTGGAGAGGGTCTTCTGCCCCGAGAAGCTGGAGGAGGGGGCAAGGAAGAGGGATGTTCTGGAGAAATACCCCCCGGGACGGGAGCCTGGTGCCCCAGAGCACGGGGGCTTCACCCACACCCCCTTCCTAGCTGAGCTGGAAAAGTCCACTCAGAGCATCTTGAGCCAGCAGAGACCCCCGGCCACCCCCTTCCCTGAGGCCACCAAGCCCAGCTCGCCCTACCGGCCCCCCCAGCCCCGCGCCCAGGACCCCATGTACATCTACGACGAGTTCGTGCAGCAGCACCGCAGGCTGGTCAGCAAACTGGACCTGGAGGAGCGCCGGCGGCGGGAGGCCCGGGAGAAAGGTGAGGGACCGGGGATGCTGCTACTGGCACTGGGACCTGGTGACGGGGGAGTGGCTGGGGGGTCTCCCGGGGATGCCGCCGCTCCTGCATCTGAGCGGCTCGGTAAACCCTCCGCTCCAGACATGCCCAATTAATAAATGATGAACTGAGGCTAATAAGTGGGTTTTAAATATTAATAGGACTGCGCGAGCAAGGAGAACGGTGGTGAGGAGGAGATGGAGCGCTTGTGGGGGGCTGGTGTTGCTCTCTCCCCTCCATTGGGTTGTGGGGCTTAGCCACAGCCTCCCCCCGGCCCTGCCCCATTGACCCCTTGCCACCTATCCCATAGCGGTGCCAAGCAGGGACACAGGGGTGGGCGATGCCCACCAAGGTCCCATGGCTGCTGGAGGGGGGACAGGGCTCCATTGAGTTGCACCTCCCGTCCCGCTGGGCCCCACACTGGACCCCCACTGCTCCCCCCTGGCATCCCACCCCACTGCACCAGCACCCTGATGCACCCCCATCCCCAGTGGGGTCCCAATGAGTTCCAGAAGATTTCCTGGGATCCCAGAAGGTCTCTGTGGTGTCCCCAGTCTCAGGGCAGCCTCTCCCCATCCCCAGGGTACTACTATGACCTGGACGACTCCTGTGATGACAGCGATGAGGAGGAGGTGCGGGCCCATCTCCGCTGCGTGGCCGAGCAGCCCCCGCTGAAGCTGGACACGTCCTCTGAGGTACTGATGGCACTCCCTGTCCCCTCCTGGTCCCCCCGTCCCTCCATGTTCTCTGGAGGAGCAGCCCCTCCTCAGCACCAGCTCCCAGTGTTGTGCTGAAGCCACCATCTTCAGCTGGCTGCAGAGGCACTGGAGGGTTAGGGATAGGGATGGGGATTGCGATGGAGGTAGGGAATGGAGATGAGAATGGGGATGGGGATGAGGAGGGGGATTGGAATGGGGATGAGGGTAGGGATGAGGATGAGGATGGAAACAGGAATGAAGATGAGGATGGGAATGGGGATGAGGATGGAGATGAGGATGGGGATTGTTCCGGGGATGACCCTGCTCTGCTCTCCCCCTTGTCGCCCCAGAAGCTGGAGTTCCTGCAGCTCTTCGGCCTCACCACGCAGCAGCAGAAGGAGGAACTGCTGAGCCAGAAGCGGCGCAAACGCCGGCGGATGCTGCGGGAGCGGAGCCCTTCGCCGCCCACGGTGCAGAACAAGCGCCGCACACCCTCCCCGCACCTCCCGCTCTCCACCCGCTACAGCCCCGACGAGATGAACAACAGCCCCAACTTCGAGGAGAAGAAGCGCTTCCTCACCATCTTCAACCTCACGCACATCAGCGCCGAGAAGAGGAAAGGTAACAGCCATGCCCCGCGCACGCCCGGGGCCGGGCCCCGCTCCTTGGTTTGGGGGTGCCACGGAGGGGTCCTGCCTGGGCCCGTGAGCTTGCTCTGCTGAGCAGAGGCTACACTAAACCTCAGCTTCCCATGCCGCAGACAAGGAGAAGCTGGTGGAGATGCTCCAGGCCATGAAGCAGAAGACCACGCCGGCTGCCGTGGTGGTGAAGAGCTCCCCGCGGGACAGCCCTAATGCCCCGACCACTGGTAAGCACGCTAAGTCCTTCCCTGGCTCTCGGCCGGCTGGGAGCATCCCCTTCCTGCTGGGATGAGGGCCACAGCTTTGCCTTGATGGGCACACGGAGTCTTGACTGCAGCTGTCGCTCCTCCTCTTCCCAAAGAGCCACCGGTGCCGCCGCTGCTGCTGGATCCGGATAAACCCGTGGGCATCGCTGTCTCCGTGCCGGAGGTGCCAAAGATGGGGGAGCCTGGCAGGTTAGACCAGCTGAGACCCCAGGACCTACCGAGGGCCAAGGAGTTGGGCACTGCACTGGCGGAGAAGCCCCGGCTGAGCGATGGGCACCCCGGGAAGAAGGCACTGAGCATCCTCAGCTATGTCAGGGGTCCCCTGCCCAAGGACATCCCGGTGCCACTGTCTCACAGCATGAACGGCAAGAGCAAGCCCTGGGAGCCCTTCATTGCCGAGGAGTTTGCCCATCAGTTCCACGAGTCAGTGCTGCAGTCCACACAGAAGGCATTGCAGAAGCACAAAGGTAACAGGAAGCACAGATCACAAAATCCCAGGATCACTGAGGTTGGAAAAGGTCTACGAGATCACTGAGTCCAACCTGTGACCGATCCCCACCTTGTCACCCAGCCCAGAGCACTCAGTGCCACGTCCAGTTATTCCTTGGACACTTCCAGGGATGGGGACTCCACCACCTCCCTGGGCAGGCCCTTCCAGTATTTAGCAACCCTTTCAGTAAATTCTTCCTGATGTTCAGAAAAAAAAAGCAGGAATATGGGAATCTAGCTGGGTGCCACTGCTATAGCACCCTGTTGTCCCACCACCAGGGTTCGTCACCAGCAACCTCATTGCTGGAGCATCCCCAGAGCTCATTTATGAAGCTAAAAACAAGGTGCTGGGATAACCCAGCTCCAACCCCCCCAAACTCATTGAATTCAATGAGTGAGAGAAATAAAGCTACTGCAGTGCATGGGGAGCGATGAAAACCCATGAAAAACGCTGTAGCCCCCCAAAAGTCCTGGTAGAGTGGAATTAAAGCCTTGAGAGGAGCATCCCTCTTGGAGGGCAGCGCTGGGGGGCGCAGGGAACGGGCAGGGGGCTGACTCTGGTTGCCCACAGGGGGGACGGCGGCGCTGACGGCGGAGCAGAACCACAAGCTTGACGCCTCCATCCACTACAACATCCCGGAGCTCCAGGCGTCCACCCGCCTGGCCGGGCCCCCCCACAACGGCACGGCCGAGGGGCCTCTGGCCCACCGGGCACTGCCCCTGCTGCCCCGCGACTCGGCCTCTGAGGAAGAGGACGAGGAGGAGGAGGAGGAGGAAGAGGAGGAAGACTACCCCAGGCCCAAGTGGCAAGGGATCGAGGCAATTTTTGAAGCTTACCAGGAACATATAGAAGGTATGTTCCTTCTATATAGGGGTTCCTTCTATATAGGGGTTCCTTCTATATAGGGGCGGGGTGGGCCACGGAGGGTAAACCCCAACTTTGTGCTGCTGTTTCCCCTCGGAGGCATCTCTGGTTCCCGCTGGGATGGGCTGGGGAAGCACTGGTGGATCTACAGCACTGCAGGAGCAGCATGAAAGTGACAGGCACTGGTGAAAAGTGATCTATATGTGAAAAATCAGTGTATTCACGACTGTCCAGCATGCTCCCAGCGGGACCCAGAGGTTCCCTGTGGGCAGTGCAGGGGCTGGGGATGCTCTGGGGTGCTGGGGACAATCACTGCTGGCTGGGCAGAGCCTTGATCAGGGCTGGCATCCTCTGTGCCAGGCCTGGAGCCAGAGGAGCCGGTGCTCAGCCCCTCTCCCTTGGATCTTGCAGAACAAAACCTGGAGCGCCAAGTGCTGCAGACGCAGTGCCGGCGGCTGGAGGCCCAGCACTACAGCCTGAGCCTGACGGCGGAGCAGCTGTCGCACAGCATGGCGGTGAGTGGGCACGGGCACCCCGTCCTCCTGGGCTCTGAGGGCTGCCCAGTCCTCCTGGGCATCTGGCCTCTGCGGGGTCCCCATCCTCCTGGGCACTGGGCTTCTGAGAGGGACCCGTCCCTGAGGCACCCGATCCTCCTGTAGCACATCCATCCCTGCAGTGCCCATCTCTGCAGTGCTGCAGTGCCCATTCCCTGAAGTGCCCCATCCCTCGTAGTGCCCCCTACTCTATTCCCCTCACCCTATACCACAGGCAACCACATTCCCCTTGGGGCATCCAGGCAAGTCCAGAACTCCACAAGGAATCCCAATCCCTGCAGTGCCCAATCCCTACAGTACTCATCCCTGCAGTGCCTTTTCCCTGCAGTGCGCCATTACCTTCAGTGTCCATCCCTTTGCAGTGCCCATTCCTGCAGTGCCTTTTCCCTGCACTGCCCCATCCCCTGCGGTTCCCATTCCCTGCAGTGCCCATCCCTGCGGTATCCAAACCCTGCAGTGCCCATCCCTGTGGTATCCAAACCCTGCAGTGCCCATCCCTGCACTGCCCCTTCCCTGCACTGCCCCATCCCCTGCTGTGTCCCAAACCCTGCACTGCCCATTCCCTGCAGTTCCCATTCCCTGCAGTGCCCCATCCCCTGCTGTGTCCCAAACTTTGCACTGCCCATCCCCTGCAGTGCCCCCCACCCTATTCCCGAGGCACCCCGTATCCACTGCTGCACGAGCACTCCCTGCTGCCCTCTGACCATTCCCTGTCCCTGGCTGCCCACAGGAGCTGAGGACCCAGAAGCAGAAGATGGTGTCGGAGCGGGAACGCCTGCAAGCCGAGCTGGATCACCTGCGGAAGTGCCTTGCCTTGCCTGCAATGCAGTGGTCTAGGGGTTATTTCAAGGGGTATCCCAGGTGACGCTCCTTGGGCCAGGCCGAACATATAGTCTAGAAATAATAATCTATTTTATTACCTTGAATATTTAATATTTTTCACTGGGAGGTTTGAAGCTAAAAAAATAAAATTGAAAAAAAAAAAAAGAACATTAATAATAAAAAAAAAAAAAAAAAAAAGAAGAAATAAATAAATAAATAAACGGAGAATGTGCCATGCATGAAGCAAAGGAGCACGGGAGCCGGGGAGCCCATCCCACGGCCAGCAGCCCCCAGCCTGTCCCCTCCTCCGGGGAGGGCCACGGCGCTGCAGCCCCCCCCCTCACCCACCCACACTTTATAACGCTCATTTTTTTGTTGGTTCTTTTGGTTTTTTTCTAAAAAAAAAAAAAGACAATTAAAGTCTCCACCGACAACACTAAAGCTGGCGGAGCCCCGCGGGGCCGGGTGCTGCCGAGCCCCCTGCTCCCGGCACGGCACCCCCATCCCGGGGTTTCCACTGGAAATGCACTTCGCTATCAAAAAATAAAGTCAATAAACTGGTTGAAGGTCCCTTTTTGTTCCTGGTTGGCGGGGAAGGGGCAGGGACACGCGTGGGGTCACCTTGTCACCCTGGCTTTGGGATTGAACAGTCAAAAAAGAAAAAAAAAGGTGCTTCAGCCTTGTACTGTGTATATATATTAAAAAACAACAAAGTTTTGTATGTTTTTATTGCTTTAATTATTGTTATAAAAAGCTTGCCTTTTTTTTTAATATGTTTCTGCTTTTTTTTTTCTTTTTTTGTTTCCCCTTCTCCCTCCCTGTTTTTATTTTCTTTCTGGTTTTGGTTTTTTTTTTTTTTTTTGGCAAAAGGATTAACTTGCTTTTAGTGTTTGTACTGCTGCTGGTCAGGCCAGAAAATATATTGAAGTGTTTTAAAAAGAATTTAAACCCGGGAAAAATAAATCCCCTTTTCCAGTGCTGTCCCACCAACCAGTCCCTTGGGAAGCTGAGTCCTTCCACCCTCCTGTGTTTTGTTGGTCTTTTTTTTTTATTATTATTATTTTTACCCTTTTCCTTTGCTTTCTGGGGTGTTTTCTGCTCCAATCAGGTAGTTGTGGGTGTTACAGTGTCAGGTGGTGTCTCAGCCTTGAACAGTCTCCACCTGCCAAATTCAAAACCCAAAGGAATTGCGCCGAGGGCTGGAGGGTTTGGGGGTGGGTGGCACTGGGGTGTCCTTGTCCCTCTTCCCAAAATACCAAGACAATCAGAGCAGTGCTAAGGCAGTCTGGGCAGGGGGAAAGAGGGTCTCTGTGAGTCTGTTGGTGGCACCATGGGGACATTCCAGGTTTGAGCTGTGCCCGCTGGCGGGCAGGGATATCCTGGTGCCACCAGGATGGGGTGACAGGGTCAGGCTTGGTGCCATTTTTAGCCTCTTTCTAACCCATCGTGTGCCCCAACTCCCCCAGGGAAGCCTTTTTTTTATTATTATTTTTAAATTATTTATTATAAATTGTTTTTAATTCACCACGAGACCGGCTCACATCTCCAGGAAAAGGTGACCTCTGCTTCCTGCTTTAAATTCCCTTGTTGCACTTGCAAAGAAAGCATTAACCCTCCCCAACCCCCCTCTGCTCCCCGCTCTCCCATTGGCTTCACCAAATATAAAAAGCTGTGCAAGATTAAAAAGCAAAATGCCCTTGTGACAGAAATTAGTTTAATCTTTTTTAAATCCCCAATTGCCTCGCCAGCCTCTGGCCTCGCCGCTGCCAACTCCGGGCTTCACAGGGAATTTTAACACAGCAAAATACTCGTTGCTGCACTCTTTTCCCTTCCTGTGTGCTGTGGTGGAGGGGGGGAAGAAGCCAGGGATGGAAAATCGATGGCAATTTATCCCTCACCGCAATGAGGAGCCTGGCTGGGATGTAGCCTCGCTTTGTAGCACCTCCTGTCCTGACTTTCTGTCCTCACCAGCCCAGAATCAGGTTTTTTGGACCAATTTCTCAGCATTTCTCCTCCCCTTGGGGCCATGGTGAGTGGTCGTGTCCGTACACACCCCGTGCAGAATTGCTGGAGCAGCTGTGCCAGAGCCTGGGATGGCTGGGAGGAGGGAGGAAGGCAGAGCCTGCTGGGGGCAGGTTAGATGCTGTGAAAGAAAGCAAAAAAAAACAACCCAAAAAAGGAGAAAAACCAACCCTAAACATGTTCAAAGCGTACTTGTTGGAATTAATTGTAATGTAATATATTATTTGTTGAATGTAGTAATTAGGTATTTATGAATATATTGCTGTAATTTCTGAAAACATCCAAAAACCAAAATAAACTCTTCCACAATGACGGCAACGGATTCTTTCTCCGCCGCCGGCAATGGGAACGCAGCCCTGCTCCGAGCATTCCCAGCCCTGCTCCAAGCATTCCCAGCAGCTCCTGCCATCATTCCTGCTGTCCCAGCCCTTTGGGGACGCAGCAGAGGCAGGCAGGGCACAGATGGCAGCAGGAGCCTGGCCCAGATGCTCGGGGAAGGGCAGCGCTCGCAGCCTGGCACCCTCGGGCTCGAGGAATAATTACATCTGCCATCAGCACAGCCTGGCTCCGGCCAGGATCCTGCCTGGATCCTGCCCTGGATCCTGCCCTTGCCTGTCTCTCTGCTGCAGGGAATCGGGGCTGGAGCCAAAGGAGAGAGCTGCAGGTTTTTCCAAGCATTGTTTAACCCGTGTGTGACACCACACAGGGATTAATTTGATGCTGCTCACCCAGCTGCAATTATTTTTTATTATTATTTTTATTATTTTTTTTATACACAGTTGCAGATTAAAAAGGCAAAATACTAAATAAAAAACCAGTCAGATGTATATTTCCCAATAGCCTGGCTTTGGAGAGGGAAAACCATTTTCTTTGTCCTCCAAAGAGCAGATGGATCTGCTTCCCAGCTGATCTCCCCAGCAGACACCTCATTGCCGGCACATCTTCCCCTTTTTTTTTTTCCCCAAGGCTCTGAGAAAATCCATGGCGAAGCACCGCCTCGAAATTTATGGCTTTCAAGGCAGTGTGTGGCCTGTGCTGCCCTCAGAAGTTCCCTCGCTGAAGTACAACCACAGGAGAGATCCCGCCCAGCCTCATTAGAGCCCAGCAAGGCACCTCCCGCACCGAGCCCCAGAGCGGCTCCCAGGGACGCTCCGGTGCCATCGGAGCAATTCCCACCCGGCTGTGAGGCCGTGCAGCTGCTGCCGAGGGAGGATGAGGGTTGGGAGGCGTCGGGAGGTCTGTGCAGGGAGGTGGGGACTGGCCAGATGAAGGCCCAGGGGTGAGGAGCAGAGCCCTGCTCCCTTTCCAGTTCCCGCTCAGAAATCCTGGGAGTGGGCACTCTCGCCAGGCTGGAGGTTAGTCCGGAGCTTGTACATGTGATCCAAGGCTTGAGTAAGGAAAGTCCCGGTCGTGTTGATCTCCATCAAGGTTAAGTTATCCAGCTAAAAGGGGAAGTAACAGAATCTTGGGAAGCAGCAGAGGACAAGGCACTTGGGAAGCAGCTCACAGCCCACATTTCCCCTTGGATGACATTCCAAGGGACCGACCCAGCTGCCACCCCAGTTAGGAGAAGCACCTGAGCACCAAGAGTACTATTTCAAGAGCATTCCCCATCCCTGGAAGTGTTCAAGGCCAGGCTGGATAGGGCTTGGAACAACCTGGTCTAGTGGAAAGTGTCCCTGCCCATGGCAGGGGGTGGAACTACATCTTTAATATCCCTTCACATGCAATCCATTCCATGATTCTCTGGTTTCCATAAGGCACAGGGAGCTGCCACAAGCCCGAAAAGTGAGGGTTCAACACAGGGCTTTAGCTCCCACAACTGACGCACCAACAACACAGGAAAAACATGCCCCAGCCAGCCTTTTCCCAGCAGCTCATTCCCCATCCATCACCATCCCACACAGCAGCTGGAGCCCTTCCAGCCTGGCTCTGTCAGGGCCATCCCAGCACATCCCCAGCACACCTTGGCGTGAGCCTCCTGCTGCCGCACGAAGCTGTCCGCGGACAGCCGCAGCTTGGCCATCCTGGTATCCCACGTATCCTTCACCAGCGTCCGGATCTCGTCGGCTTTGGGAATGTTGTCCGAGGCACTAGAAAAGGGAAAGAAAAGAGAGGATCAGAACAGGCTGCAAGGGACGTGTATGTTGTGTCACCGGCGTTAAGTCATGTTGGCAGCGCCTCACCCCTCTGAGGCAAGCAGTTTGCTACGGAGAAAAACCCTGCAACTCCACATTAAAATCCAGTCTGGTACTTGTGCTGCTGGGATTTCTGGGATGGTTTATTTACCCAGGAATGCTCAGCTCTTATGCAGCATCTGGTTCTCGCTAGAATCCTTCTGCTCTGTAATTGCCCAGCTGGTGTGAGGTGCACTGAGGGCCAATAACCTGGCCAAAGTCACGGGCAGCTGGGGAATCGAAGGGCTTGGCCGCGATTAAAGCCCCGGCTCGGGGCTCCCGGGTCTCCATCAGGGAGAATTAAGCTGAAAGGGCTGTGTGAGATGTGCCACATCGTCCCATTAAGGCCATTCAGTGCTGCCATAAGGACCTTGAGAGATCCGATCGATTCGCGCGGACAGAGCTGTCAGGGTTGTTGTAGTGTGAGGGAGGGAGCTGTGAGCCAAGAGCCTCATCTCCAGAGGAAAAGCCAGAGCTGGAATGACCACCCTGCTTAATCGAGGGCTTAAAGTCACCAGAGCCCGCACTGAGCAAAATACCAGCCAGCACATTTTACAAGTGAAATGCCTCAGCAGGCAGGAGCTCAGGCTCGGAATATCCCCGGTCTCCTGCTTCTCAGGCTGAGGAAAGAGGAGCTTTCCTCCTGAAGGAGAGCCAAGGAAGAAGCCTGGAGGGTTTAGGCTGCTGAACAGATTGCAGCCGTGGAACGTGTTGCGGATCCTCCAGGCCTCCACGCTGAGCTGCTGCTCAATAAAGCGGCACAGCCCCAATTACGAGGCCACAGAACAAGCAATCCCCAAGTTACTGAAATGCAAAGTTACCATGAGGAAACTGCTGCTGTGAAATCTTGGCAGGCTGTGAGATAAAACTCCGTTAACTCCCGCTCTTCCCACCGCCCTCCGGGGCTGCTGCCAACCAAGGCTTGAAAGATTGTCCGTGCGAGCACGTACTTGGATGGAAAATGCCACAGCTCAGCTCCTACTCACTAGTTCAACAGCAGCTTGGTGAGTTCCATGTAATAGGGACTGGGCATCGGAGTGAACGTGTCCTCTTTCCGTTCCTGGTCCCGGATTTCCTCCAGTTTTCCTAAAATACAAGCAGGGATAGTCAGGCATCACCAGGCCTTCAATGCTCCAGGTACATTTTTACCCATCCCTGGAAACACACGTGTTATTTCTGTAGGATCAACTCTATATCCAAGCTTCAAATGACATGAGGACAGGAAAAGGCTCCTGTGAGGAAGCACACAAGGATGCTGACAGGGACATCACAGCCTCCCAGCTCTCCCTCCTCACAGAGTGTCAACCAGAGTTTCTCTGAGTGAACAAGTGACAGGACAAAAGGAAATGGCCTCAAGCTGTGCCAGGGAAGGTCCAGGTTGGACATAAGAAGGAATTTCTTCACTGAAACAGTCATTAAATATTGGAAGGGGCTGCCCAGGGAGGTGGTGGAGTCCCCATCCCTGGAGGTGTCCAAGGAATGACTGGACGTGGCACTCAGTGCTCTGGGCTGGGTGACAAGGTGGGGATCGGGCACAGGTTGGACTTGATGATAACTTGGAGGTCTTTCCAACCTAAATGATTCTGTGATCCAAGGTCCCCAAAGCTCCTTCTGAACAAGCCTTGTGAGAGATCCAGGCACTGCTCAGAAAGACCAGTGACCACTGCTGAAGGTGTCAGGGCTGGGAATTCAATCTAATCCCTGTTCTTCCTCCTCTCCAGAGAAGCAGGAGTTAAATACCTAGCTTAACTGGGAAGATGACACCTCCTGTACCATGGAATCATAGAATGGTTTGGAATGGAAGGGACCTTAAAGTTCATCTCATTCCACCCTCTGCCACGGGCACAGACACCTTCCACTATCCCAGGTTGCTCCAAGCCCCATCCAACCTGGCCTTGGACACTTCCAGGGATGGGGCAGCCACAGCTTCTCTGGGCAGCCTGTGCCAGGGCCTCACCACTCTCACAGTAAATATAAAAAATTCCAGGAGTGAAACATTAGATCTTTCTCTCTCAGTTACTTTGTGTTTTTTTAACTAAGCTCCCCACTAAAGGTGAAAAATAGATGTTTTTCTAATTTCATGTTTCCACTGCACACACTGAAGGCAAGGGCTGAAGCCAAAGCCGCCATCCTCACCAACATCCATCCATTCTGGAGGAATCAGCCGACACTTCTGCCTCTGCTTCAGATTAATGGCCAACCAGACAGGCACTTCTACTGGCAAACCAGGATTGAAAGGACCCAGATCTCCCTGGAAAACAAACCACCACCCCCAATCCATCCAGATCCTTCCCTGTGCCTCCCATCCTCTCCCCTTGTTCCCAAACACCCCAGACCATCCCCAATCCTCTCAGCCACTCTCCGCCAATCTCCCCAGATCCTACCCCTCAATCCCAATCCCCTAAATCCAATCTCCCACACCTAATCCCTCCATCCCTGACCCCAAGACCCACCCGGATCCTGCACTCAGTGTCCCCAGGCTCCCCAAACCGCCCAGCCCTTGCCCTTGGCCTCCCCTGGCCCCAAGTCCCCCCTGGCCCCCAGCCCCTTGTATACCCTGACCTCCAAACCATGACCCACAAGCCCCCCCAAAACTCTTCCACATCTCCCCAGGCTGTTCCCCAAACGGCCCCAGCCCCTGCCCTCCAGTCCTTGTCCCCCACGCCCCTGTTCCCAGTCTCCCCAGGCTCTGTCCCCCAAGCCCCCATTCCCTGACCCCCCAGGCTGTGTCTCCAAGTCCCCAGCCCTGTCCCCAAGTCCCCAAGCTCCTCTCCAGCCCCAGCCCAGCCCATGAGCCCCTCTGATCCTGTTTTTAGTTTCCCCTGTCTCTGTCCCCCCTCCCGACCCCCAGCCCCGCGTCCCCAAACCCCCCTGCCCGGTCCCGCCCCGCGGCCCCGCCGACCCCGATGAGGTGAATCCGGTCCAGGCTGAAGTTGGGCACGATCGTCACCAGCTCCTTCTCGGCCAGAAACTCCACCTCGGCCGGCTCCATTCGGCGAGCGGGACCCGGAGGGGGTCAGAACCGGGATCAAAACGGGATCGAACCGGGATGGCACTGGGATCGAACCGGGACCACCCCGGGACCCAACCGGGTGCGCGCCCTCGCTCCCGATTGGCTGCACTGCCCTCAGGCCCCGCCCACCCCGCCCAGTTGGCTCCTCCCGACGCGTTTTCGCGGTCTCCGCAAGGAGGGCGGGGCCTGGCGCGGCGCGGCGCACGCTGATTGGCTTCCACCTACTGTTGCCGTGGCGCACGCCTCTCTGATTGGCTACCCTGCTAGCCGCGCGCTCCGGGCGGGCCCCGGCGGGGGCAGGTCCGGGCCTTGGCACGAGGACCAATCACGGCTCCCCTCCCGGGGCTCTCGGCCAATCAGCGCTCGTCACTTGTTGCCGGGGCTCGCGGGGCTCGCAGCGGCCCCGCCCCCGCCCGCCGCGCGCCCGCCGCTGGCGCCCCCTGGCGGCCGGAAATGGCACTGGGGAGACTGGCGTAACCCCGGGCGGGGGTGACACGGGCTGTGGTGGGTGACACGGGCTGTGGTGGGTGACAGGGGCTGTGGTGGGTGACACGGGCTGTGGTGGGTGACAGGGGCTGTGGTGGGTGTCCAGGGCTGTACCCAGCAGCCGCCCTCCTGCCCATGGCCTGGCAGTGGCCAGCTCCGTGTCTGTCTGTCCAGTTGTCCCTGATGCAGACACTCATGCTCAGGCACCTGCCGTCACCCACCTGTCTCTTCCCTCTGTTCATCGGCTTATCTGTCCATCCATCTATCCATATAGACCTTCCCTTCTTTCATCAGCCTATCCATCCACCCATTTCTCCATCCATCCATCCATCCATGCCTCAATCCACCCATCCACCCACCCAGCTATTCACCCACCCACCCATCCATCTAGTTACCTATCCACTCCTCCATCCCTCATCCATGCTTCAATATACCCACCCACCTATCCATCCACCCACCCATCATGTACCCATCTATCCATCCGTACCTCGATCCACCCATCCATCCATCCACTTGTCCACCCACCCAACCATCAATCCATTCACCCATCCATGCCTCCATCTGCCTTTCCACCCCTCCATCTGTCCATGCCTTCATCCATTCATCCACACCTCCACCTCCATCCAGTTCTCTATCCATCTATCCACTCATCCATTCCTTATAGCAGCAATCAATCCTCCTTTTGCTGTCTGTCCATGCACCGTGTCGTCCATCCATCCATCCGTCCATCCATCCATCCATCCATCCATCCATCCATCCATCCACCTGTGCATCCATCCACCCAGCCCTCTATGCACCCATCCATCTATCTCTTCAGCCATCCATCCATCCATCCCTCCATTCCTCCACCCGCCCACACCCAGCCCAACCAGGCAGCTTCTGGATGAATCTGGGGAGGCTGCATCTTGGCTTGCAGATCCCCATGGAAACAACCCCCCAGATGAATCCACCTCTCTCCAATCCCCCTCCCAAACTACCTCGGTCTCAGCCTCGGGACCACCCATGGAGCGACCCCAATCCTTGGGATGAGCGTTGCCCCGAGGGTGCCCCCAGGCTGGGCTGGGAGCCAAGCCCTGGGGACCCCCAGACCACCCCCCCACATGGGTGGCACGATGAGGGTCCCGCAGCCCCCCGTTCCCGGCGCAGCCCCCGCGGTGCCGCCGGCACGTGCTGAGCTCTGCCGGGCGCTCCGTGAGCGTCCCCCCCACGCTGCGCCTCCCCTCGCGTGTCTTTTGCCATCTGCTGCTGTCATTAAAAAATTAAATTTCCATCTGCTTTCACACTCCCGCCTCTCCCGCCGGCTCCGGGTGCCGCCGCTCCCCGGGAAGCATCGCCCCCGGCTCCCTCCCGGGATGCGGCTGATCCGGCGGGATGCGGGTGACACCGAGTTCATTTTCCTGGTGCTGTTTGATTCTTCAATCTGTGTGGGGAGGTGGGGGTCCCACTTTTGGCCACCCGTCGGCACAAAGGCAGCTCCAGGGTGGTGGTGACAGGTTGTTTTTGGGGGACAGACCACCCACAGCAAACCAGTGCCAAACTGGGGGGGGGCAGAGCCCCAGGGGTTTTATTCAGCAGGGGGATCCACGCAGTGCCACCCCCTCCACAGTGCTGTTAGGAAAAGGGAGAAAAACCAGTCACTGTTGTCCAAACCCACCCGTGTGGGTGCCACGTGTGTCCCTGCGGAGCTCCCGGGGTGCTGGATCCGGCTGAGTCGCATCCTGGAGGCTGCAGCTCCATCTCAGCGGAGCGGGGACACATCCCGCCGGGATAGTGTCCCCCCTGTCCCCACTCAGCACTGGCTGCACGGATACGGCCCCCCCGCCCTCCGCCCCTCTCGGGACAGGATGGTCCCCGTGGGTGTGGGTGGTGTGACGATGATGGAGGGCACGTGCAGGTGCTTCTCCCCCGAGGACGCCGTCGGGGGCCGGTCGCTGCCGTTCCCGCTGCTCACACACGTCTTCAAGCCTGTGGAATTTGGGGGGATAAAGCAGGGGCAGTAGGAGGTGATCAGGCGCGGCGCTGCAGCATCCCCCACCTCCCCGCCCTCCTCTGTGTCAGCCCCGCACGAGACACCTGAGAATCCACAGGCACCCCCACCTCACACCTCCTTCCCACTTGGATTTTGGGGTGTTTCACAGAGGCGGATCCCCCCCCCCCGGGTCGCCTGCCCACCTCCCTCCAGGGAGAAGATCGCTTTAATCTGCTTTTTTAATCAGCAGAAAAGCCCTGCGCGGCACAGGCGGCATCCAGGGAGGTTTCAGCTCTTCCCAAGCAGGAAAATGCCCGGAGGGGACAGACACTGATATTTTTAATCTCTTTTTAATTAAGGATAAAGCCCTGCCTTATGTAAGGGAGCTGGAAAAGCAGGAGGGTCTTTTCTTTTATTGTAGACTCCAAGCTCGTCGGAGGGGTCTGGAGGCACAGGGGGATATTTTGGAGCTCTGTCCTGGATTTGAGGCAGGGTGGGGATTCCCTGGCTGCCTGCTTCCCCTCTTCAGTCACCCCATGTTGGGCTGAGGGGGGGCTTGTGGGACCCCCAAATTCCCTAGACCACACACCCCTCCTCCAGCATCCCTGATGCGAGGAGGGGGCAGTGCTCATTTTTGGGTGATGCATCCAACTCTGTGCCCATCTCAACCAGCATCTCACAGAATTTAGGCTTGAGAGAAGCCAGGGAAGAGGCAGCCCTGCATCTTAGAGAGGGATACTCATTAACTCCCATCCCTAAGAACCTCAAGGATGATTAATACGGGCCACTGGGATGCAGAGCTAATGGGAGATGCGATATCCAGCCTTCGCCCTGCCAGGCCAGGAGCATTAAAAGCTCCCACTTTCACCCTGTGCAGACATCCATGACGCCATTCCCAGCCTAAATCCATTAAGAAAATTAAAGCTGGGGGGGAAAACTCATGGGTTGGAATATCCCTGGGGAGAGTGGAGCAGCGAAGGATGCTCGGGGTCGGTCTGGAGGTCAGGAGCTGGGACCCCAGGCCTGTGGCCTGACCCCAGGCATTCCATCCATGCATCCCTGAGCAGCCCATCCGTGCTTTTGAAGGCCCTTTCCTACCTCAAAAGAAAAACCACCTATTTATTGAGCAATGCTATTAACCCATGGATTCTCCAGAGCAGAGGATGCAGGACAAGCAAAGGACTGGACTTTTATATTTTGATAGGGCTGGGAAAATCATCTCCAGGGTGGTGCAAGTGCAACAGGTCACCCGTGGGACTTCATAAATACCACCAAGATCCCAAACCCCACCAATCCCGCCCCCACCTAAAGCTCTTCCATGTACAACCATCCCCCAGATGCCTTCACAGAGCAGGAGACACCCCAACATTCCCCCCCCGACTTACCTTTCAGGCAGGATAACTTGAGCCCCATGTTTTCATCCTTTCAGCGGGATCCGGCTCTCCAGCTCCGCCGCCGGTCCTTGCTGCTGGAGCTGGAAAAGAAAGGAGAAGGTTGAGGGGAGAGATGCTGGGAAGGAGGAAGGAGAGGGAACTTGATTGCTGGCTAAAAGCTCACATCTATCCGTGCGTGTCTGTATCTATAGGAGCCCAGGCACAACAGGAAGTGCGGCTGCTCCGTCTCAGAAACCACGAGTGATGTCACGGCACTTCAGTGACTCAATCTCATCCGATGAGTTTAGTAAGAACTTTTTGGGAGGGTGGAGAGGGAGCCTGTTGCCAGGCTCCCATCCCAGCCTCTCCACTCCTGGGGTGCAAACATTTGGAGGTGAGAAGGCCGTGAGCAGGTGGAATCAGGTCTCGTTATTTCTTTGGTTCTTGCAGAGAAAACCCCAAGCCCATGCACAGGAAATAGAGGAATCCTCCTGGGACTGCCTCCCTTGGGCTGAGCCAGAGCAGCTGCTGGGAAGCACTGAGGGAATGCACATCATCCTGCTCCTCTTGGGCATCCCTGATGCCCCAAGAGCTTTTGAGTGGATGATTCCCATTGTGAGACATCACTTTTTTTAAGATGCTGAAAGTTATTCTAGGAAAAAATGCCTTTACTGGGAAATCTGCATCCCTCCTGCCCACAGCTGCTGGGAAAAGCTTATTGGGATGAGGGTCAGTGACTCATTTTTGGCTCTCCCAAACTCTGGGCCCTGCAGAGAGCCAAACAAACCCTCTGCTCCCTCTGCCTGACCTCCAGCATGGCTTTAGTTTGCCTTTCCAAGCAGCCCTGAGGGGGGTCGGCAGCAGCCAACAAGGGGAAGTGGAAACTTGCTATTGCTGATTTTAATTCTGCATTTTCATGAGCTGAGACAGGGTGCAGGGAATGGAGTGCTCCCCATGCCTCCTACTTTGCGGCTATCCTGGAGGCTTCCCAAATCTCAAGAAACCTGTTTTGAGTCAAGTCCTGTGGTTTTGGGCACCTACTGGTTGCTCACACCACTCAAGGCCAGAGGGGAGTCACGCTGGGGACACCCGGACTCCCAGCATGGGGTGGGATATACTCTAGATCTGATCCTGTGAGATCAGATCCCAGTGGCCAAACCGTCACAGGACACAGCAGCCCCCTCCCCACCACTGCTGGCTCTTATCCCTGTGGCCAAGCTCCAACACCACTTGTGGTTTGGGTAGAGAAATTCCCCCTGCCAGCATTCCAGCAGGATTTCTGGTGGTTGCTGCTGAGGCTTCAACTTTACTCCCGTGTGCCAGCACCAGGCCAAGGAATATTTGCATCCTGACGAGTTCACGCTCCAAAAACCCCCAGACACTCATCACAGGCGTCACTGGAATGGGGGATGAAGTGCCCAGGAGAAGGGGGATGCTCAAGCTGCCTGTGGGGCCAGGGAGGACCGGGAAGGGGGAATGGGACCGAAGGCGCAGCGGTGCTCCAAGGGGAGGGAACTTACCCGGTCCTGGGAGCCAAAGGCACAATGCCCACCATTGCATCCCACCTCCTCTGACTGCTCTCGGATGCAGGAGGCTGGGAGGGGATTCCCCTCAGGACCAGCCGTGCCCTGGGAGCGCGGGAAGAGGTTGTAGCGAGAGCCGGCTTTGGGGTTTTGCAAGGTTGGCTTCTAACCTGGTTAATCAGGTTAGCAGAGTCCCGGCTCCTCCCATCCATCCTCCACTCCAGCCCCATCCAAGCCCAGCAAAGCCCTTGGGTGATGAGGAAATGCTGCTTTACTCTCACCCCGCTGCACAATCCAGTCCGGAGCCGACAGAGAGAGGAAGGAGTGCCCTCGCCTGCAGCCAAAGCCCGCGGGCACTGAGCATCCCGACAAGCAGCCAGAGGGGCCACCGAGTGCCTGGAAAGGCAAGTGCCAGTTTGGTATGAGGGTCCACACCCAGCTCTGGCAGGACCCATCGCCATCCCTGAAGTCCTGATGTCTAGAGACATCAGCCTCTGGGAGCATCTTCTCCTTCCCCAGCTTCCATAAAGGATCTTTTCCCCTTCCCATCTGACCTGTCACTCCAAGAACCAGCCTAGAAGTGGGAACAGCACCAGGCACTGGGTTTCTCACCATGCCCAGGATGAGAGCTCCGGGTCGGGTACCACCCCGCTGGGAGGACGCCTGGGAGAAGGCTCTGCCTCTGGAGCAGCCTCCTTCGCCTGCATTAGCAACAGCCTGAGGCTTTTCCATGTTCACCTCCTCTGCAATTAAGAGGAGAGGCCCCGCGCCGACTCCTTTTCAGACAGAGCTGAAAAGCAGCGGTTCAAATGCGGGGCGCCGGCGAGCAGGGAACGCTGGCCGCACATTAAACACCCCGCGGCAGCAGGGGCAGGGAAGGGAGGGAAAGCTTTGAACTTCACCCAGGGATCGGAGAGAACCCATCCCAGGAGCCTGGGAGGTCTCTGGCGAGATCAGAGCCCTACCACGAGACCAAGCCTGGCTGGGATGGGTATTAAGAGGAGTAGGGAGGGGAAACGGGTGGTTCTTCTCCGCTTTCTGCTGGTTTGGTCCTGCCATGTCTGATGAAAATCACAACTATGGAAAGGGCTGATTTCCTCCCCGACCTGACTCCTCTGATTTGTCAAATAACTGAGTTATTGGAAAGCTCCAAGCTCAGGAGAGGGGAGGATGGAATGGGGGAAAGGCTGCAGCCCCAGCTGTAGGCACAGTCCTGGGCACAGAGGTCAGGGCAGGGGTGTTTGCAACCCAGAGCTCTGGTTTTGCCCAAGAAAACAAACTAACTGGTTCATGTGGGGTTTTTTTTGCCTGTTCAGCTGCAAAGTCCAAGTTCTGAGCCAGAGCCTGATAAACCTGACCCAGGGACCCCTCATTGGCAGCACAAATCCAGTCAAAGCAGCAGAAATCCCTCCTCTGCATTTAGCTATTTTGATTCCTCTCTCCAAAACTACCTGTTTGCTGCTGCTGGGTGAGAACGAACAGCCCCAAACCCACGAGGGCTGGAATTAGTCTGGCCTGGGGCAGCAGTTGTTGCTCAAAAGCTGGCAGAAAGTGATGGTTTGCTGCAGCAGGGAAGGGAAACATAAACACCAGCCTGCTAAAATACCTGTGGTTTGCTCTGCGGGTGCAGCACTGCTCCAGCTGCTGTGGTGTCACCTGATAGGCACAAACGCAGCTCAAACACCCCTTACTGTCCTCCCTAGGGCTGGGAAACAGAAAGTGGGGGTTGGCCACCTCGAGGTGGCTGGGAATGGACTGGAACCTCTCTGGTGTGGAGCCCTCATCACTGCTGGGTGACTGGGTTAGGGAGATCTGAGTTCCAAGCACTGGAGCATCCCAGTGGGCCCAACACCCCTTTCTAGGGTCACTGTGAGACCCCCACACAGCCTTGTCTCCAATCTACATCCCTCCCAGGAGTTCCTGATTGCTGTCACAGGCGAGGGCTGAGCTGTAACTTGCTGAGCATCATGTCAGGGCAACTGGCCAAACCCCACCAAGAGCCAGCCAGGCAGGGGGAGGAAGAGCGTGGGCTCAAACAGCTCCCTTGGTGGGTGGGTATTGGAGCCACCTTCACTCTCTGGGGGAACGCTTGAACCTCCAGCCCAGGCAACCAGCTGAGCTGTCCTCTGATGTGGTCAGTCACTGTTTTCCAGTCCTGGCCGTGGCCCTTTGGCAGCTGAGCTGCTCCTCTCCCCAGGCTCGGTGCTCCCCAACCCACCAACTCCATCCTGCCCTGGTGCAGGAGAGGATGGAGGGGGCTGAGGCACTGATGGGGAGGAGGATGGAGGGCAGCCTCTGAACTTCCCTTCAGGTGAAGGGCAGGGTGAGCTGATGGCTTCCCAGGCGCCAGGGGAACCGCAGGGAAGGGGATGTGTTTTGCAAACACCGGCCACAAGAAAAGCTTTGGCTGGAGAACCCGGAGCAGCTCTGCCTGCTCCCTTCAAGGAGCTGCTCCTGCAAACACCAGCTGGGCTCGTTTTAGCAGGGAGGGAGGGGGATGAAGGAGCTTTCTGGGTCATGGAGTCCCAGGATCTGCTAACGCAGGTGACACGTCACCCTGGCTCTGTGCTAACGGAGCTACGACACCACCTAGCCCCCCTTCTGCCCCCATCCCTTCTGGCCCAAGCAGGGGAAAGGGCAGATCCCAGCCTGGCTCAGGGATTGCCCCAGAAAGGGGCTGAAGGGCCACTGCATGGGTCTTGCTGGAGCTGGAAGAGGCAACAAGGCAGCAAGTGCTGGGAGGGGAAAAGGAGCTCCCTCCTGGAGCCCCACAGTGATCCAGGGCTGGCGAGTGGTACCTGGAGGGGATGCCAGGCATGGGAAGGGAGGAGGAAGTCACCAGGAAGCAGCTGAGGATGCAGACTCCGGGGAAACTGGAGCAGCTCCAGCATTCCCCAAGCACAGCCTCTTGGCAGGACCAGCAGACCGAGCAGGAACCGAGCAGGCAGAAAACACCCCTGAAGAAAATCCGGGATGTGGCATGAGCGAGGCAGGAGCTGCTGTGATGGGGGGTTGGAAGCAAAGGCGAAAATCAGCACGTACCTGATGCACAAAACCAGAGCGTGCCGGGCTCTCCTGCATCCAGGACAAACGACCTCCCTGCCGGCATGGATTCAGCAGGGAGGCCACGGCCGGGAATTGGCTTAAGGACCTGGCCACGGCTGCCGCACTCCCCGGCTCGCAGAGCTCCAGGTTAATCTCAGCCCAGCTTTCCCTTTTATCCCCCGCTACAACCTCAATACATTTTTTTTCAATTAGGTCCATCTTTTAAGCTCCAGGGCGCATTTCTAGGAAGGGCTGTGCCGTTTCCCTGGGCCTTGGTGGGCTGGTGCTGCGCTGAGCGGGACATGCCTGGCACGGCTCCTGCCCGCATCCAGCCAAAGTGCTGCCACGCTGCAGCCGGAGCGGCGCTGCCTGGAACCACTCACAGAGTCGCCCACTGCCCCCAGCCCACCTACCAGGTAATTTTAAGAGCAGAATTCCCTGATTCCCTCATCACAGCTCCGGCAGACCGTGGAGTGCCAAGCTGGCCACGCTGTCCCCACGGGACCCCTGCCAGCCCTCTGCCTCCATCCTCTCCGAATCCGCCTCCGCCGCCTTTCGCAGGGCGATGGCTGGAAACCAGAGGAAGGGATGCAGCTGGGGTGTACTTTCGGATGAGAAGGCTGGGTGAAAAATGTGGTCTAAAAGCGACAGTGGAAAAAAAAGATAAATCGATAAAGTCCTCAGAGGATACTTGGGCACAGAGAAATCGCTGCCGGCAGCGAGAGGGCTGGTTCGGGGCGGTGGGGAGAGTAAAGAAGGGTTTGTGGTGCAGGAGGGTGAGGTGTTGAGGTGTTTAACTCCAGCTGGGAGAAACAGAGCCACGGTAGGATGTGAGGGAAGTTGCCTGCCCAGCCTGGACCAGCCCAATATGGACCAGCTCGATCCCCGCTCCACTCCAGGAGCTGAATTAAGCCCAAACGAGAAGCACAGCTCACAAATTGAGCACATTTCCCCTCGAGGCCATTTTCCAAGCTGCACTCAACCACAAGCCCACCCCACTAAGAGCCTCCTCCATTAGCATCCTGCGCTCTGCGAGCAGTGCCCTCCACTCGGCATCTCCAGACACTTTCCCGGTCGCAGAGTGCAGCGATTAGGCCTCGAGCCAGGGAGCAGAGAGACCTGGGATTGCTTCCTGCATCCGTCACTGTCACCTCTCCTCGCAGCTCTGCCGCTTGCATAAGGAATTCTTTGGGGTGGGCTCTGCACATCTGTCTGCTCCCGGCACCAGCTGTGCCAGATGAAGGGGTTCTGGCTCCTCCCAGCTTCTCCCTGCACCCAGGTCAGCTCTAATGAGCTGAGGTAGGTTATGTGGGAGGTCTTTGCTTGCTTTCATGCTGGCACAGGGAGGGAATATCCCATGAGCAGCTCTGCCGACAGATGGGAAGAGGGAAAATGCCAGTGGCAGGCTGCTTTACTTGCTGGATGGAGAAAAAACCTCCCAGAATTCTCATATACACACAGAGTGATGAACTCAGAGGGCAAATGGCGCCAGGAACAACCTCACTTGTGAGCACCCCAAAAACAACTGATCCAACACCCCACTGCTCTTGTCACCCATCTGCTTGGGGGGCTGTTTGTCACTGTTTTGAAATACTGAGGTTGAGAGTGGGAAAAAAGAATCCCACAGGCTGAGACAGCTGGGGGTGTTCAGCCTGGGGAAGAGAAAGATGCAGGGAGACCTTAAACCCCTTCCAGTGCCTAAAGGGGCTGCAAGAGAGCTGGAGAGGGACTTTGGACAAGGACCTGGAGGGACAGGACAAGGGGGAACGGCTTCCCACTGCCAGAGGGCAGGGTTAGGTGGGATATTAGGGACAAATTGTTCCCTGTGAGGGGGGTGAGGCCCTGACACAGGTTGCCCAGAGAAGTTGTGGCTGCCCCATCCCTGGAAGTTTCCAAGGCCAGGTTGAACAGGGCTTGGAGCAACCTGGGAGAGTGGAAGGTGTCCACTATTTGAGGTTGGGGATAGTGGCAGGGGGTGGAATGAGATGAGATTTAAGGTCCCTTCCAACCAAAACTGTTCTGTGATTCTCTGATTTCCAAGTCCTTCAGGTCGTATAGATGAGGTAAAGAGCTGGGAGTTAAAACATCTGAGCAGGCAAATGCCAAGTTTCCAAGTTTTCGTGAATAAGGGAGAAAAAAAAATAATCCTGCATGTCATTAATTGCTAACAAACCAAAAACGAGTAGGACACCTATTCCCAGTACTGTCTTTCTAGCTATCACAAGGCCTCCAGCAACAGAGATGCCTTTCCCAAGATTTCTTCCCCCTAAAGTTTTAAAAAGGAGTTACCTTAAATTCCTGCGATGAATCCAACTGATCAGCTGGCCAGGAAACCAGCATTTGCTCCTGGTGCATCAGCAGGAAAGGGGAACACTGCCTTCCCTGACACCTGCAGCTTCCTCATTCTTTCACAAGAGCCACGGTGGCTGCCTGGATTTATGGAATTGCTGCCTTTTGTCCAGCCTTCAATGCAAATAGGCCAGGTGAGATCACACCTGCAGCGCAGCCCTTGTCCTCTGCTCAAAGCCAGCCTGGGCTCTGCTGGTGGCAAAACACTCGGATCTTCATTTGAGAGCAAACAGAAGATAAAAAAAGGGGAAGGCAAAGCAATAAAAGCTGCTCCCCTTCCAGCAGTGTGTCCCAATGGTTAGTCACAGGGAATGAGGAGACACAGTTTGCCTTGTCTTAGGGGGATGAGAGGGGAGGACGGGAAGATTAGCCTGAATTAGCATATGTATGATCAAAGCTTCATTATGATATCCTGTTACAAAAAACATGAAATACATTTCCAGTGGCTCTGCAGACACACCAGCTCCTACTGACAACCCCACACAAGGAATCTTGCAAAGATAACATCTGCCTCTTGGATTTCATGAGGTGTTTGTACAAAGTACAACAGCAGCCCTGTTCCTGTAGCCTGGGTGGTTTGCAGAGCCTGCTCCCAGGATATCTTTTCCTATAGATGTGTAGCAAAACAGCCACTGGAACGTGTTGATAGCATTGTTTGTGAGCTAAATAGATGTTTTCATTCAACAAGTGAAAACATTTTCCTCTCCTGCAAGCCTGACTCACAGGTAGGAAAGGTTATTGACTACATGCCAATCTCTTTTGTAATCACACCTGTCTAGTGCAGAGCAGGGAGATAAACCAAACCTTCCTCTCCTCCCTGAACCTGCAGTCTCACCTCCTGCCTCAGTGGAATCTCACCTGGAGGGAACTCCACAGCAGGACCTGACTGGAGGCATCCTGTTCTATTCCCTGCTGCAAATAACATTTTAGCCTTACCCCAGGACCAAGAGTAAAACTTGTGCTTATTGAACCTGAAGCTGAGGCAGATCAAGAGGTTTTGGCAATCCCATTCTCAGTGTTTTAAAATAAGATCAGGTTGGATGGGGCTTGGAGCAACATGGTCTAGTGAAAGCTGTCTCTGCCCATGGCAAGGGGGTGAAATATGATCTTTAAGGTCCCTTCCAACTCAAACCATCCTGTGATTCTAACACTAAGGAAAAAGCAGGAGCTTGGAGAGAAGTGGACCATTTGGTGACATTTGGATCTTTCTTGTAAACACATTTTTGGGTAGGAATAGAAGGAAATCCAGAGGATTGAGACTATGCTTAACTACAGTTGGGCAAACAACCACGAGGAGTGAGGCAACAAGGCTTACAAAGAGCTGTTCTAGTGTGATACAAAGCCTCATTGTCCAGTAAACTTCTTCTTGGAAATAAATATTAATGAGAAAGACAAGGCAGAAGCTGAACTACACTGTATCCAGGCTCCTTGGGTTCCATTTGCTTGTCTTCATATGAGAGGGATATATTTTGGACCTATTGAAATATGCACCGTGTGAATCAGTGGAAAATGAGATCTGCTGATAAATCCCCCCAAAATGCAAAAAATTCATAAGGTATTTCATTCTCGTAGACTGAAAATGTAGATTCAAACTCATTAGTATGCTTCCAGTGCTTTTTATAAATCATTTACTTTGTGTTTAACATGTTCAAGCAATAACTGGTTGTCAAGCCCACGGAGAGCAGGAATCACCATATTATTTGGGAATATTCCTTTAAAATACTCTCTGTAGCTGTGTCATGCTAAAGCACTGCAAAACAGGTGACACATGAGCATGGAACATCCTCAGCAGTTTGCATTTTACTGTGCCAACAGAATTACAATTCCAAACCAGGCCAGAAGAAACCGTTCACCTTACATTTTATGTCTTTGCCCTTAAAAATCTCTCATCTGAGGACAGCATCGATTTTTTTTGGAAAGGTATTTCCATAAATCATTAAAAAGTAACCTCTCTAAAGATTAGAAAAGCTTAGTCAAAACTTTGTCACACGGACAGTGGGGCCAAGCAGAAGCAGTCCTGGTTTCCAAGGAACAGCAACATTCACTACAAGTGGGATGGTGTCCATGAGGACAGCTGGAACTGACAGCTGGCATCTCTTCCAAGGAATCTCACAAAAAAGATTCAATGGCTTACGGACACATCACTGCGCCACGTGACGTGCCCCTCCCCTTTAATCAGTCAGCTTTCCACACAAGGTACTGAATATTATTCTATTTACATTCAAAAATAGCATTTTTCTCTCTTCAGTACATAGTGGGAATGCCCGTGGATTAGTCAGTAGGAGCCCCTCTAACACAGGTGCAGGACAGCTTTGTTGATCTCCGGGTTTGTCCAGTCGTTCCGGATGTCATCCAGGTGATTGTCAAAATCCACCAGTGTCTCGTAGGACTTGCTGTCCAAGAGAGAGGCAGCGATTCTCTGGGCTTCAGTCCAATCTTCACAAAAATCACTAGGATGTAAAACAGCCAGGGATAAATAGGAATCACAAAGGAAATCTCCACCACCTCCTCCACTCCGGAAATTAAGCCACGCACTGCAGAATGGTCACGGCCTGGCTACAGGAACCAGCTCTTCTCTCTCACTACAGCAAGAAACACCTTTAAAATCACTGTCAGCTACATCCACAGTGTCACTCATCCACAAAATTCTGCCATCACCCAGACAACCTGTTTCCCCTCACTACCCAAATGCCACTGAACTCCAAGTTTACTCACATGTGCGGGTCCTTGCACCTCCACTTGTTCTCGTGCAGCTCGTACACGTGGATGGCAGGCTCCACACACTCCATCGTGAACTTGGTGTTGTCAACCTGGTGTGTGACACAAAAACACCCCCTCAGTCTCCTCCTCAGCACCCCAAGAGATGAAATAAAACCCAAAGTCAGTTTGTAAAAACAGGGCACCTTACACTCATCCACTGTTCTGCCTTCACGTAGCCAAATTTAAGCTGCCAACATCCTTTGCCACTGCAGCAAGGAGACAAAGCCCCGAGTGTGACATTAAAGACAAGAATTTATGCTGCAGAAGGGGTGCTGAAGCCATGAATGTGCTGCCTGAACATGCAGAGCAGGCCTCCAGTTCCTCTGAGGTGGCAGAGAGCTCACCACAGTCTCTCTGCAGACTTTGAACTTCACTGGCTACAGGTCACTGCATCTCTTCCCCAGAGCATTTGGAGGGGAAGAGAAAATTAATTACTTATTAAAGGACTCAAACCCCAGCATTTCCATGGCTGGTCCAACACCACGGTCAGGATACAATAAAGAGAGGGCGGGGGGAATGAAGTGATTTACCATGATGAGCGCCGTGTCCGTGAAGCCCTCGGCAATCCTGGAGGCCACTTTCTCCGCAACCTGGTTTGGGCTGCAACAGAAAGGAAAAGGAACTGAGTTATGTGAGCCATGACAGCCCAGCTGAAACCAGCAGGAAACGGGCTCAAAGAGATGTAAGAAGGTCACAGCGTGCTAACAAACAGGAACAAGACAGAGAGCTGATGCTACAGCTGATAGAAGGAGGCCAAGAAATGCCCAGCTCCCCTCTGCAGCACATGGTCCAGATCTCAGCTGTGCTCAGGCAACAGGTTTGGAATGGCAAATTGTCCACTGATGACATGGAATCAACGTTTTGTGGCCTCCTACCTTCTTCCACCAGACCAAACACTGCACCCAGCTCTGCCCTGGCAGCCATTTAAAAAAGAACACTGAGTTTTCTCCCCAGTCTGCACTTGAACTCACTGTCCAGTTGTTCTACCAAAATCAGATAATCTTTTAAAAAGATCTTTTAAAACCTTCAGCATGATTCAAAGACGACAACCTCTATGTGGTGCCAGTGACAATCTCTACGTGGTGCCAGTTACATTCAGAAATTAAACCTGAGTTTAAAAAAAACATCAAGCCTGTGACATTTGTTCAAACCTCAAATAGAACAAACTCTATCTTCCCCTTAAAAATGTCTCCAGCAGTTATTTCCCTTGTAAGGAAAGGACTAATAACGCCTTTATCCCTGTTAGATACCTTAGAAGTCACAAGTGTTACTTAAAAAACACACTTGAGTCTGAATATACATTAACAAATAACTGGAATCAGAGAATCACGGGATGGTTTGGGTTGGAAAAGATCTTAAAGATCATCCAGTTCCTGCCATGGGCAGGGACACCTTCCAGTAGATCAGGTTGCTCCAAGCCCCATCCAACCTGGCCTTGAACACTTTCAGGGAACAAGGCATGATACTTTAAACACGCTGTTCTTATTATTTATTTTAAATGTAAGTATGATGTACTCTCAGTAGTCCCAGTACTGGATTTGTCTAATAGACAGAGGGGAAAACACGTGATACGCAGATCTGAAACTAAATTGTGGCTGCACAGGAAGGTCCTTTACTGCTTATTGGGTACTCTGAGTCAGCCAGCAGGGAAACAAATTACTAAACCTGGGGAAAACAAGTGATAAATAAGAGATATCACTGTGCCACTGACATCATCTTCCACTTCAAGAACATCCCTTTCCACATAAAAAATGGCTTCAATAAAACTCAGAGATAATTAAGTAGTTTAGAAAGAATTAGGTCACTTCTGACTTTCCATAAGATACTCAGAGTTTACAAGATCTGTACTGCACAAGCAAACATGCTACAGATTTTGGCTATTTCCCTGACAACTGCAATTAAACTGGCTGGCAGTCGTTCAAAGCCTGGCCTTTTATAGTATCCACCGAAGAGGAGGGATTCTGGAAAGCCTGGAGTTTCTGCACCTGAACAAAGGCCGCATCCCCCAGCACCAGGGAGACAATGTGGAACCAGATGACAGTTGTCAAAGTTAATCAACACGCCTGATTTATGTGGATGATTTTTGCTGGCAGAGTCCAAAGTACAACCTAAAAGAGCAAACAGAAGGAAATATTGCACCAACACACCTGGCATCTTTCACGCGTTCGTTCGCCTGGTAATATCCAGCTATCACGTAGCTGTTCTCCTTGCACCAGGAGTCAATCTGGAAAAGCAATGGGAACAATTAAACCCAGGAAAAATCAGGAAAAAAACTCTCCAGAATTAAGGAAATCTCATGTGTCTGTCCTGCAAATAAAACAGCAACGAAGCATTGCTACATCTTTAAATATCTACATATTTATGTCTCTTTATGTGTGTGCTCACGCACAGTTTGGCTGATTTAACTGGAACAGAGGAACCCAATTGAGCATTTGGAGAATGATGGAAAACATTAACCAAATGGAGCAAAAGAGCAAAAAGTGATCTCAGTCAAAGCCTGGCCTAAATTCGAGTGACAGGACTATTAAACACTGCCTGGGAGAGGATTTTGGGTCTCACCCACTGATGGTTGGGGCGATTGTCTGCCAGTGTTCACCTGACACAGAGACTTCAGAGCATGTTCACAGCATGGAAGTGTGATTTCCCTGTCATTTCAGAAAGAGCTTGTGCATTTTACTTCTAATGTAACATTTCTAGGTTAAAATGCAAGTATTTTTGGCCTTCATTAGAAAATAAAGCTTGAAATTTGTCCCATTTCCCATTTTTTCAACCCACTCTGTCACAAGAAAGCTTTTGAGATAAGAATGTTTTCCTTTGAGAGTTCTTCCTAATTTAACATCTGTATGTAAATGCTTAAACATATGTTTTTGCACACAATTTATACGACTTTTGATTTACAGAAGTACAAAAGTTGAAGCAGTTTTGTTGTTGGTTGTTTCTTTTCAAGTGAGTTTCAACACTGCTCTTCTTCCTGTTTTAAACTGGACCTGAATTCCTCCTGCTGAGTCTGCCGTGCTTTGAAAATATCTCTCTCTATATATGATGTTTCTCCTCAGAATTGAGGCTATCAAGTCAGCAGAATACAGAGCCCTGAAAGACAGAAGTGGAGAGAACAGCTCGAATTTTCCTTTGCAGTCCCTGGAGAGCACGGCCTCAAAAAACCCTCCACAGCTCTATTAAAATGGAGTCCAAAAATACATCTGCTACTGACCTGTCGCATCCTGGAAGTCAAATCAATCTCATTTTCAGCAATAATTATAGTATTAGACTGCACAAACAAACAAACAAACCAGCCATGTGAATAATCCAAAGGATGACATGGATTTAAGTGATAAAAAAAAGAGGCTGTGTAGCCCTGCTAGAGCTGAGGGCCAACTGCTGTTTCAGTTACAAACCCATTTCGAGGGCTTAGGACTCTGGTTTTAATTGTTAGTGGTTTGAAAGCTTGGCATTAGAGCCCAAAGCCAGACACTAAAACTAATAATAATAATAATAAAAAAAGGTCCATCAATTTAGAAATTAAAAAACTTGGTTTAAAATCCATTTTTGTTCTGTCTTAAAAAGAAAAGAAATGAGAGAATGATTTTAAGTTCTCTGTCTTAAAAAGAAAAGAAATGAGAGAATGATTTTAAGTTCTCAGTTCTCTAACCAGCAATTAAAAATTACTTCTGTGTAAAAAAAAAAAAAAAAAAGAAAAAAATATCTTTTAGGAATGAAAGCTGTTTCCAGCTGCAATTTCCAAACTCTCTCTAAGCACTGTCACCACAGGTTTCCTCAGCATCAATTAGCTCCTGATATTTATAGTCACGTCCAGCTCAGCCAAGGGCAAGTGACTGGGGACAAACAGGATCTCGCTTCCGTATGGAACTTGTCACCCTGGAAAAATCCAAAGGGACCCGTGTTCTGCTTTGCTGCAGGTGCCTGGGGGTTTGGAAGAGCCCTGGGAAGAGGAGGAGAAAGAGGAAGAGGAGGGGGAGAAGCAGGAGGAGAAGAAGGAGGACCTGCTGCCACCTGAGCGCTGTTTCAGGCAGAGGGAGAGAGGGAAGTGCTCCTTGGTTTCTGGGTTGGTTTTTTTTTTTTTTTTGAGATGTGGTTGCAAAACCACATCAATTATCTGAGAAATTCAAAGACAGAGAGAAACCCCACGTGAAACTTAATTCACTTTTTCTTAATGACTCTGCTCTCGAAAGGGATCTCAAAGTGCCAAAGTGCAAATTAAACGCACGTCTCCGGAGCTACAAACCTCCAGCCCTGCTGGAATCACGGAATATACTGAGTTGGGAGGGACCCTCAAGGATGAAATCCAACTCCTGGCCTTGCACAGGACACCCCAAAATCCTACCATGTCCCTGAGAGCGTTGTCCAAACGTTCCTTGAACTCTTGTCAGCCTTGGGGCCGTGACCACTGTCCTGGGGAGCCTGTTCAGTGCCCGACCACCCTCTGGGGGAAGAACCTTTCCCTGACATCCGACCTAACCCTGCCCGACACAGCTTCATGTTTGTTTATTTGTATGGGTTTTGTTGATTCCTTGTACGTTTCAGGAGTCACCACATGGACAAACCCACTTGGAAGTGAATCCTCTCTTTTCAGATTAAATCTGGGCATTACTGCTCCCATTTAACATTCTGGGATGACTCAGGTCAGAGACAAGGAGGTGAAACTCGTGGGGCCGGTTCTGGAAAACCCTCCCACGTATGAGCAGGCCACAGGCTTGACCAAGAATCAGCAATAACTGAACTGGAAGAGAAACAGATCCCATTAAATCCTGTCAAATCCTTTAGAAACAGAGGTGTTTTGCTACAAACAGTGACTTTAACCACACTGATCTCACTGATTTATTCAGTAACCACACGTTAGGTCGTACAGAAGATATCAAGTGCCTCCTTTCAAACCTTACCACGATAAAATCCAATTTTCATAACTGCTCTGACAGTGTTTATTGACATCTTTGCTTTTGTTTAAACCCAGAAGAGGAGCAAAGGACCCTGGGCTCTTGTCAAACCTCTGTTCTGAAGCTGCCAATGATCACAGGAGGCAACAACCGTGGCTGTGAACCACACAGCAAATCCTAATTGATGTGGGAAATGCCAGGGATTCCCAGTCTTTACCTTTCTGTACCAAAAACTGAGAATAAGTAAGTAAAATGATGCCATTTCTTTGGTTCCAGAAGAGTTTTCTTGCTGTAGATGTGGCAAGACCTTTCAGATGTCACAAGAAACAAGATTTGTTTCCTAATAATCTGATCCTGCAGCAAGATCTACACTAGAAAAATACACTGAAGGCCAAAAGCTTACAAAAATTCACTGCCACAAATCTTGTAGAAAGGCATTTAATCCTAATTTAATGAAAAGTCTACACATACTTTATTATATACATTATTCTACACTTTGCTAGCAACTTCCACTTACTCATTCACAGAGGAAAAACAAGTTACTGCCACTCTAAAAGGTAAAAAATCAAGCCCTGCCCACATTAAGGCAATTATAAAAAGGATTATTCCTTTTTCCCAAGCAGTAACATGAGGAAAATTGTACTCAGAAAGCAATGACACCAGCAGCACACAGTGCTGTGCCCCTCCCACACTGTTTCACTGCTGTAAATATATTTTAAATGAGAAATTTTGTGTGTTTCATGGAAAAACTGAATGGTCAGGGCTCAGGCTCAGCTGCTCTGGCTGCATTTCATCATTTCCAGGCTTCAAAAGATGTCAACATTTCCATGGCATCATCTCAGCTGGAGAAAACTGGAATTTAGTTACAAATAAATGGAATTTAGTTACAAATAACTAGAATTTATTTACAAATAAATCTTCTTTTGGATGAAAAAGAGATACAAAGTGAGGGGAACATTAAAGCCAATGAGTCTGGAGGAATCAGAAATTAGTTAAGTTTTACAGATATTAAAAATGGATGGATTTTCTCCTGCTCGAAATCATGGAATCACGGAGTGGTTTGGGTTGGAAGAGATCTTAAAGATGATCTCATTCCACCCCCTGCCATGGGCAGGGACACCTTCCACTAGACCAGGTTGCTCCAAGCCCCGTCCAACCTGGCCTTGGACACTTCCAGGGATGGGGCAGCCACAGCTTCTCTGGGCAACCTGTGCCAGGGCCTCACCACCCTCATAGGGAAGAATTCCTTCCCAATATCGCATCTAATCCTGCCTCTTCCAGTGGGAAGCCATTCCTCCTTGTCCTGTCCCTCCAGGCCCTTGTCCAAAGTCCCTCTCCATCTCTCCTGGAGCCCCTTTAGGCACTGGAAGGAGCTCTAAGGTCTCCCTCGAGTCTCCTCTTCTCCAGCTGAACACCCCCAGTTCACCCAGTCTGGAAACAGAGCAGAGGGGCTCCAGCCCTCGGAGCATCTCCGTGGCCTCCTCTGGACTCGCTCCAGCAGCTCCACATCCCTCCGATGCTGGAGCTCCGGGCATTCCAAGCGCAAACACCCGGAGTTCGGCCATTGCCTCCCCATCACCCCCATCCCTCCGTCCCAGGAGTCCTCCCCAAACCTGCCCCACCGCTGCGGGACCACCTCACCAGGGTCAGGGCCACTTCCAGCATGGGGGCGAGCGCCAGCGTCCCGTGGAAAAGCGGGATGCAATCCACGAACAGCGCGGGCTGCGGCGGGCGCGGGGCCGGCGGGCGCTCGGCCACCAGCAGCCCGTTCACGGCGCAGTGCGGGTACTTGGCGCCGTGCAGGACCATCTTGCAGTACGCCTGGGTGGTCAACTTCATCCTGCCCCGACCCTGTCCCGGCACCGGGACCCGCCCCGGGACCTGCCCCGGCCCGGCCACGCCGCTCCCCGCCCGCCTCCAAGCGCCGCCGAGTGTCGGCAAAGCGCCGCCAAGCACCGCCGGCTCTTACGACAGCGATTTTGGGGCGGATTGTGGCTGTTCCGGGGCACGGAACGGGGCTGGAGCCGCGGGGTGGGGGCCGCGCCTGTCCCTGTGAGGGTCAGCACGGACACACCCCGGGGGCACGGCACAGCCCGGGCTGGGCAGGGGGTTGGAAAATGAGGGCAAAAGGAGCCGTGGGTGCTGGTTACAGCGTCTGGGCACGAGCCCAGGTGTGCCCAGGTGTGCCCAGATGGGCTCGGGCCGGTGGCACCCGGGCTGTTCCAGCCCCAGTGTGGGCACAAGGCCAGGGCAGGGACTGTCCCCCTGTGCTGGGCGCTGGTGTGTCTAATTCTGAGCCCATCAAGGACAGACACTGATGGGCTGGAGCGTGTCCAGAGAAGGGAATGGAGCTGGGGAAGGGTCTGGAGCACCAGGAGCGGCTGAGGGAGCTGGGGGGGTCAGCCTGGAGAAAAGGAGTCTCAGGGGGAACCTTCTCGCTCTCTGACAGGAGAGTGGAGCCAGGTGGGGGGCGGGCTCTGCTCCCGGGCAACAAGGGACAGGACAAGACGAAACGGCCTCAAGTTGTGCCAGGGAAGGTTCAGGTTGGACATCAGGAGGAATTTCTTCCCGGAGAGGGTAGTCAGGCATTGGAAGGGGCTGCCCAGGGAGGTGGTGGAGTCCCCATCCCTGGAGGTGTCCAAGGAAGGCCTGGACGTGGCACTCAGTGCTCTGGGCTGGGTGACAAGGCGGGGATTGGTCACAGGTTGGACTCCATAATCCCAGAGCTCTTTTCCACCCTCAGCGATGCTGGGATTCTGGGATTCTGTGCAAAACCCCCACGGGCGGTCCGCCCGCATCCCGTCAGCCCCCGCGCGCGGCCGCTCTGTCCCAGCTCCCTCTCTGCCTGACCTCCCGGCGTGCCCCGCGCTTCCGGCCGCGGCTCCTTCCGGTCCCACCCGCGGTAGAGGACGGTCGCCAGGTCGTGGGGCCGGGAAGGGCCAGGAAAGGGCCGGGCGGGGGCTGGGAAGGTGCAGGGCACCCCTCCGCCATCCCCATCCACTCCCGGGCCAGCGGGAGGGCGGGCGGGGCAGCGCTGATTGGGGGGCGGCGGGGGGGCGGTGGGGGGGCGGTGTGAGGGAAGAGCACAGCGGCCGCCCCCCCCCAAGGGGTCTCAGTGTGTCAGTGCCGTCATATCGCCGTTGTCGCGACATGTCGGGCGGGTCTGAGGTGACACTGGGGGGGGCAAGGTTAGGGCGGGCGGCGGGGCCTCCTGGAGGCTTGGGGGAGTTTGAGCTGAGCTGGGGCCGCGGGGGGAACCCGAGCGCCGTGTGGGTGTGGGATCCGTTATCTGTGTGCCCGCCGTGCCCGGGGATGTGCCGAGATCGCTCCCTGCTCAGGGATTGCCGCAACGAGTGTGGGATGTGCTTGCCCTCGGCTCGCTTGTGGCTCCTGGAATCTGCCCAGGAACGGTTTGTTTGGGAATTGAAATGTCTTAGAAGGGTAGTTTGGACAAGGGAGTGTCCTTGGGTTCGAGTGCAGGGAGAGAAAGACTCATCCAAGTAAATTACGTGGGGGAATATCCCTGGAAACAAGGAAATAACTTCGGATTTGAGTGCAGGAAGCTCTGGGAAGCAACAGGGAGGGAAAGGCTCATCTTATAGTGGGGGAATGTCCCTGAAAACCATAGAGTGCTGTGCTGCTCTTTGGAGAAGGGGCAGGAAGCCCCTAGGCCAGCTATTTTTGTATATAAACTATTGGAAAATGTTGTTATTTCCCCTTGGTCCATTACCCTGTCTGCGCCTGACCTGGTGGTCTTCTTGCTGCAGGATGTTGGCTTCCAGAGCCTTCAGCCTTGTTGGGAGGAGGTCCATCTGCACCTCCCTGTGCCTGAGAGCTCATGGACACGGTGGGTGACACTGCCCTGGGGATGGTGAGGGGAACAAACCCAGTCCTGCAGAGCAGGGCACAAACAGCTGCTCTGGGGGTCTGGGAAAAGGCAGGATTGGGGAGGAGGGGGATTGGGGAGGCTGGAACAGGAGATGGGAGTGGGCAGTGCCATGGCTGGCAGTGCAGAAGTGCTGCTGGGGAGGCAGCAGGAATCACAGAATCAAGGAATCATTGGGAGTAGAAAAGGGCTCTGGGATCAAGTTGAGTCCAACCTGTGACTGATCCTCACCTTGTCACCCAGCCCAGAGCACTGAGTGCCATGTCCAGGCCTTCCTCGGACACCTCTAGGGATGGAGATCCCACCACCTCCCTGGGCAGCCCCTTCCAAGGCCTGGCAGCCCTTTCTAGGAAGAAATTCCTCCTTGTATTAGATGGGATATTGGGAAGGAATCCTTCCCTGTGAGGGTGGTGAGGCCCTGGCACAGGTTGCCCAGAGAAGCTGTGGCTGCCCCATCCCTGGAAGTGTCCAAGGCCAGGTTGGACGGGGCTTGGAGCAACCTGGGATAGTGGAAGGTGTCTCTGCCCATGGCTGGGGTTTGGAACTGGATGGGCTTTAAGGTCCCTTCCAACCCAAAGCAGTCTGTGATTCTGTTCTTATGCTCTTAAAATAGCTCCTGTTTTAAGTGCTTCATCTGGATTCCTTAACTTGCCTCACCTTTTTGTCTGAGCTGTTGGGTTTTTGTGTTGTAACATGTAAGAGGTGTTGTGCAGGAGTTTGATTGGTGTCTCTTCTCTCTCCCCCCCCCCCAGCTGGCGTTGCGAAAGCAGAGGATTTCACCCTCCCAGCCTATGTGGACCGTCGGGACGTGCCCCTGCCTGAGGTGGCCTTCGTGAGGGACCTCTCAGCGCAGCAGAAGGCACTGAAGGAGAAGGAAAAGGCCTCGTGGACCGCCCTGTCCATCGATGAGAAAGTGGAACGTAGGTTTGGGGGGCTCTAAGTGACCTGACAGTGGCAACGACACGATCTCCTCTGCTGCATGTTCACTGTCATGGAATCATGGAATGGTTTGGGCTGGAAGGGACCTTAAAGTTCATCTTGTCCCACCCCTGCCATGGACAAGGACACCTTCCAGTAGACCAGGTTGTTCCAAGCCCTGTCCAACCTGGCCTTGCACACTCCCAGGGATGGGGCAGCCACAGCTTCTCTGGGCAACCTGTGCCAGGGCCTCACCAGCCTCACAGGGAAGAATTTCTCCCAATATCACATCTAACCCTGCCCTCTGACGTTGGAAGCCATTCCCCCTTGTCCTGTCCCTCCAGGCCTTTGTCCAAAGTGCCCATCCATGTTTCTTGTAGTCCCTTCACACACTGGGAAGCCACAATTAGATCACCCCTAACCCTTTGCTTCCAAGCCGAACAATCCAAATTCTTTGAGCCTTTCCTTGAAGAAGAGGTGCTTCATCCCTCTGATCATGTTGGTGGCTGTGGTTTGTGTTCCCAAGGTCCTTGGTGCTGTTTCAGAACGTGAAATGCACCTGCTGTGGTGTCTTTTCTGGACCTGAGGTCACATCCAGCAGTTCCTCTTCCGGAAAACAAATAGTAATTGTATTTGTTTCTTGATTCCCATCTGCTTTCAACAAGCCAGACAAAATCTCTTCATTACAATATGCCATTGTTAGTCCAGCTGAGGGAAATGAGCCCCTCAGCTCAGATGTGTATTTGAATGTTAATGACCACTGACTTTTACATTAACCAAATTCCAGCTAATTAAAGCCCTGAGTGGGTGTTTTGACTTGCAAATAAAACTGCCTCATTTTTTCTAACTGCTGCCGTGGTATGAAGTGAGAACCTGGTCTGTGAACAGGTGTCAAAGGTTTAAAACCCTTTGAGGAACTGCTCAGATGTTCCTAAGCACTCTCCAAATCTTATACTGCTTTGGGTTTTAAAATCCTTAGTGGCAGAGCGGGGAAGCTTTTTGAGATAGAAACATTCCTGTTGGAATTATTTGTGCTAGGAAATTCTGGGGTAACTGGGAATTGGAGAGGAGGAAGGAGAGCTCAATTTCTCCTCCTTTCAGGTCTATTCTGCAACTTTTGCACAACTTTATGATAGTCTATAAAATGAAGACTTCACATTGATGTGGGGGCGGGAACAGGTGGGGAGGGTGAAACACAACTCATTGGTCTTGCTGTGGGAGAGGGCAGCTGATTCCGAGCCTAATTTAACATCCACCCCCTTTTAGGCGGCCTCAGGCCTCGGTCACCTCCCTCTGGAGAGTTCCCTGTCACCTGCAAATCACAGGAAAACTTACAGGAGATGATTTTTTTGGCTTTTTTTGGCAGTGTATCGTATGAAATTCAACGAGACCTACGCAGAGATGAACAAAGGAACAAACGAGTGGAAGACCGTCCTGGGTGCAGTGTTTTTCTTCCTCGGCCTCACTGGTGTCATCCTCATCTGGCAGAAGCACTTCAGTAAGTAACCCTTTAGTGGAGGGCTGGATCAGTTTATGATCCCTAATGGGACATTAGAGAATTCCCATAAGCTTCTTTGTGGGGTCAGGATGGTGTGTGGAAGAGCCATAACTGTGACCTCCCAGCAGGAGCTATTTGTAAGTCCCTGAAAACTGTCCTGGAGTTGTAAGTTTATGGAGTCAGTGGGTTTGTTGCATAAATATTCAGGAAGCTAAGTCATGGAAAGGTAGTGGAGCTTTGGGAGGAGAGGAAATGGAGGGGAATGAGTGGTGATACTCCTGATCCCAGAGCTTCCCCTCTCTGCTGTCGGAAAAGCTTATTGCTGCCTTGGTATTGAGCACTTGGTTTTCTGCCATGTTTGGCTGCTTTCCCAGCTCAGGATCTGACCTCGAGGGAGCCTCCAGCTGCCGTGAGGCAGAGCAGCAGTTAAATGAGCTGCTCCCTGCCTTGAGGCTCCCAAGAAACGGAAAGCAGGAAGCTGTTATCTTGTACAAGCCTTTACTGATGAAGGAAACCACTAGAGAATCTGTGTGGGAATGTGGTCTGAGCTGGATGCACCAGAAACTGGATGTAGGGAGTGTAGGTTTGAACAGATCAGAGAATCATGGAATGGTTTGGGTTGGGAGGGACCTTAAAGTGCATCCAATTCCACCCCCTGCCATGGGTAGGGACACCTTCCACTAGATCAGGTTGCTCCAAAACCCCATCCAGCCTGGCCTTGGACACTTCCAGGGATGGGGCAACCACAGCTTCTCTGGGCAACCTGCTCCAGTGGGATGACTTCAGGGGAAAAAAACCTTTTTGTTAGTGACATTTGTCCCTCAGTTCCCAACTTGCTGATTTGGCATCACAATATAATTCCATCCAATCCCACCCTGCAGTGTACGGCCCCATCCCGCACACCTTCTCCGAGGAGTGGCTGTCGGCGCAGACCAAGAGGATGTTGGACATGAGGGTTAACCCCGTGGAGGGCATCTCAGCCCAGTGGGATTTTGACAAGAACGAATGGAAGAAATAAAGCAACTCAGTGGAACCTGCTCTGCTTGAATATGAAACGATTCCATCACCTGTGCGTGACCTCGTTGCTTGTGTACTGGAACACCCTCTCCACCTACAGAAATGCTAATAAATGTCTGGTTAACTTGAGAGTTGCCTGTTACTGGTTTCTGGATGTGTTTGTTGGGATGGGAGCACTTCAGAGGTTTTATTAAACACTGTGGTCTGAGCAAAGTTCCTGGCTTGATGTTTTCAGGGCTAAGAAAGCTGCTGCCAAATTTCTCCCTTCAGCTAAGCTGGTGTCCCCTTGATTGTGCAGGTTCTTGGTTTAAAACTCCCCTCTGAAGACTAAAGCAAGCTTTGCCTTCACTTTGCTCTTTTCCCGATGACAGGAAGCCTCCATCAGGAAACCTGATATGGTTTTAAGTCTGTGAATGTGTTTAGGAGCTGTGGGGGGTCTCAGCCACTTCTTGGCCAGCCTTTTCCTTTTAAGGTGAGATAAACTGGTTGGAGTTAAGCAATGAGCTCCCCTTCTTGCACCTGAAAAATCCCTTAGGTGATAAATTTGTCTCTGGGGTGCTGAGAAGGGTGGTCCAAGGTGACAGAATCCCAGGCTGGTGATGGCTGCAGGAGTGTTTGCTGTGCCTGTGATTTGCTCTTCCCTGCTCTCCACACAGCTCCTGCCTCTGGCAGGCTGGTGGCACAGATGTGGGAGGGGGACAGTGAGCTGCCAGGTGTTACTGCCTGGAAAATAGATGTTTTGAAGCATATGCTGGAGTTGCAGTGTTGCTTTACAGCTCTTCTCATCCCTGTTCCCAGAGGGAAGGGAAGATGGGCTCATCCAAAGTGTTCCATCAGCTGCACGTTGCTCGTGCCACACTCTGGTTTTCCAGGCCTTATTCTGAGTTCTGCTCATCCCTGTGACTGGGAGCAATTGGCATAACTGGAAAAGAAATCCCACTGAATGCAGGGCTTGTGCCAGCCTGAAGCATCCCAGAAGGAATACTGGGCAGCATTGCTGAGACCAAGGAGTCGTTCCTCCCAGGACTGTCCTTCCCAAAAGGCTGTAGAAGCTCCAGGGAGTCTGGGAGGGAAACCTGAGCCTCACCACAGCCCCAGATCCTTATTTCACCCTCCCCTGCCTGGCACCAGCCACTCTTCTCTGTTCCCTTCCCTGGTGCAGCGGCAGGACCTGCGGGAGCAGCCTGAAGGTGAGCTGAGATTGCCAGGGCTCTGCATGTTCCACTCCTGGCACATGTTCCCTTTCCTCCTGGGCAGAGGGACACACCGAGGAGAGGGTCAGATCTCACCATCCTGTCTGGGATTTTTGGGTGTTTATTTGCAGGTAGCCTTGGAGACCAAGAAACTGCCTGAATCCTGATCCTGGGGAGAGAAACCCATGGGGAGTGGAATGAGCAAGGTACTGGGGGCAGTGGGATGCTGGTCAGCATGTCCTCTTCTCCTGCAGTCCGTGGATACTCCTCCCAGGCCACCATGATTCCATAAACACAACTATTTGCATCTTTCCTTTCTCACTCCGCTTTGAAACTCCAAGTACTTAAGAAAGAAATTGAGAAAACAAATAGTGATTTATATCCAAGGTTTATGTCAGAGGTGAGGAGCAAAGTGTCTGCAGGTGTCAGGAGAGTGACAGCTGGTGTTAAATGCTCATCCCTTGGGAGGTAAAGCCATGGCATTCTCATTCTTAGGGCTGACAGGGGGGTCCCTGCAGGGAAATTCCCCCCTTACCACCCCCAGGATGTGTCTGTGCCCGGCAGCGATGTGGGAAGTGGGGTTTCACTGCTGCCTGTTCCTCCAGGGCTGGCAGAGAGGATCAATTTCTGTCGGTATCCTGAAATAACTTCCTGGTATGTGCATTCTCCAGTTTAAAATTAGACTCTGGGACAACAACAGAAAGATCAAATCAGGGCAAACTCTGCATGGCTCTGGTGTGGTTTAGACCTGGGTTTCACTGCCTGTAGACACAGCCTGACCAGCAAAGTGGGTTTTAAAGCCCCCCTGGTGCTACCAAACCATCTTGGGGATCCTGGGCTCTTGCTGCCAGGAGCTATTTGTGCAGACACTTTTGTAGGATCCCACTTTGGACTTGATAATATGCAGGGCTTGGCGTCCCCTTTCTAGTGGTAGCAGCTGGTGCTGTACAAGTTGTGCTGGATCCAGGTGTTTGCACTCAGGAACAGGCTGGGATTCAGCTGAATGGTAGAGCTGGGCTGGATGTGACCCAGTGCTGCTGAAAACCCTTCCTAAAACTTCTCAAACCAGGGGTTTCCTGCCAGATGAGCACCAACAAGTCCAGCTGCTAATCAACTTTCTCTTCTTTGTCTCCCTGAAAAGCACTCCAGTGGGTTCTTACACCCCATAAATACCCTGAGCTGCCCCTTTTTCTCCTTCATAACCCCACAGCAGTGAGTTGGAGACCAAATTTGCAGCCTTGATGTCTCTTACTGCAACATCCTGGCCAGAAAAGTGTTATAAATAGCCTGTGCCCATCTATCTCCAGCTGGCAGATGCAACCTTTGAAGCTCTGTAGGACCACATCCAAGTCCCTACTGTTTCTGTGCTGAGTTTTCCTGAGCTCTGCACTCCTGGAGGGGTTTAGGCTAGTGGTTTGAGTGGGCTCAGCCTTTCCTCGTTGTTAATTAAGGTGCTTTGTAGTTTAGCTGCTTGGTTTGTCATGGCCTGAGGAGTTTGGTGCCAGATTTCCTGGTCCTGCTGGAACCACATGTGCTCCCACCACATTGGATGCACCTTGTACTGTCTGAACTCTCTTTTTTGTCACCTCCCAGGTTGTCACAGGCCTCTACCTCGGGAATATCCGTGGTAAGTGCCTTTCCCTGTCCCACCTCTGCAGTGCTGTGGGGTCCCCGAGTTAGCTGGCAGGGCTAGAGGATTCCCTCTCCTCGGGGGCTCCCTGTGTCTGCTCCTCAGCATCTTCCAGAGATCCAAAGCCCCCAAAAATCTCCATCCCTATTGCAACTGATCCAATGCAACTCTAGCCCAGGAAAGGGATGTCCATAGGGAACTGCTGTCACTAGCCATGCTGGAACACCGGGCAGTCCTTGGCATGGCTGGAAACCTGCTCAACAGTGAGGACACCACAGCCTTTGACAAGTTATCAGTACAATTTCTGTTTTTGGGGGTGACTTTAGGAGCCTCCTGAGTACCCAGCACTTCCAAGGGGGATTTTGCTTGGAAGAAGGTGCCCAGTCTCCTTCCCTGCACCGTGTGGGGTGAGAGGCAGCGGGAAGGGCTGGAGTGAGGGTCAGGGGGCTGGGAGTGATGGGTGTGGGTTGTTGGTGGGTGTGTGGTCCAGCAGATCTCCCAGGAGGGCAGGTGATTCCAATGTGGCTCCTGCTTCCAGACTCTGAGGACCATGAAAACCTACTGAAGAATGGGGTGACCCACATCCTCTCTGTCTACAACGGCGCAAAGCCCGTGCTGGAGGTGAGTGCCCAGGCAGGAGTGCTGGGGGTCCACCCTGGAGGAGCAGGGGCTGGGAAGGTGCAGATGGGACACCCACGGGCTTCTCCTGGTGTGGGACAGAGCAGAGAGAAGCAATGCTGGATTTGCACCAGTTTGCACCGTGCAGTGATGAGTGGCACCCAAAGGGGCTCAGCGCTGGCACTGGGGAGGGGGGGAGCGGGGTGTTTTGGGGTCACAGGCACCACTCGGTGTTTTTTGGGGCGCGGGTGGGACCCGCGGCGCTGCGGGGCCGGCCCGGCCGTGTGCCCGGTGCTGCCGGGGGGTCCCCACGAGAGGGCGGCGGTGCCCCGCGGATGGAGCCCCGGCGGGCGGGGGGGGACACGCAGCGGAGCTCGGGACATCCCCCAGGATCCAGGACCTCTTTTCCCGCTGACCCCAGAGCGCTGCGGCCCCCCGGGTTGTCAGCGGGGAAACTGAGGCAGGAGGGAGCTGCCCGTGGGTCGATGCCAGAGGTGCCGGGCACGTCTCTCGTGCACAAATCCTGCCTGGAGAGTCCCATGAACTGGGAGCAGCCCCTTGGGGTTTGGCCCACGGGGGTGTGTGAGGAGCATGACCACGGGGTGCTGGATGCCTGGTGCAGGGGCAGAGCTGGATAACAGGGTGGGCACAGGCGTGGGGGGAGGGGGAAAATCCTATAGGTCATCATATCACAGAATCATGGAATGGTTTGGATTGGAAGGCACCTTAAAGCACATCTCATTCCAGCCCCTGCCATGGGCAGGGACACCTTCCACTAGACCAGGTTGCTCCAAGCCCCATCCAACCTGGCCTTGGACACTTCCAGGGATGGGGCAGCCACAGCTTCTCTGGGCAACCTGTGTCAGGGCCTCCCCACCCTCACAGGAACAATTTGTCCCTAATATCCCACCCAACCCTGCCTTCTGGCAGTGGGAAGCCATTCCCCCTTGTCCTGTCCCTCCAGGTCCTTGTCCAAAGTCCCTCTCCAGCTCTCTTGGAGCCCCTTTAGGCACTGGAAGGGGCTCTAAGGTCTCTCTGGAGCCTTCTGTTCTCCAGGCTGAATAGCCCCAGCTCTCCCAGCCCTGTTTCCAGAGCAGAGGGGCTCCAGCACTTGAAGCACCTCTGTGGCCTCCTCTGGACTCAATCCAACAGGTCCATGTTTTTCTTGTGCTGGGGGCTCTTCACCCCGGTGTCAGACCTGCTGCCATCTCCCAAATCCTGGGATGCTGAAGAAAGCCAAGGGGATTGGCAAGACCCCTCATCCTTTTGGGGCCACCGCGGGGAGGGAGCCCTAGCAAAACCCCAGCTGGAGCCTTTTCCCTGCTGAGGCATTGGGTAACGTGGAGGGGGGAGAGCGAGAAGGGAGGAGGAGGCGGCAGAGAAACGGCTGGTGACTGGGGAAGGGGCAGCAGCTGGGGCTGCCGAGCCCGGGGCACGGCCAGACGGGGAGCAAACCACACGGGGAGCTTACAACGAGCTTACAACACGGAGCAGAGCCGCGGGGGTGCGGAAAGGGGAACCGGAAAGGCATGGTGGGTTGAGCAACGTGTCAATCACGGCCCCGGGCCGGGAACCGCAAACCCCAGCACCGTTCCCATGCGTGGCCCGGCTCCCCGAGGTGGGATGGGGACACCCAGCCACGTGGGGAAGGGGAAGCCGCCGGGAGCCCGGCAGTTAATCCGGGATTGGTGTGTGGGTCAGGGATTTGGGGGAGGGTTGGGGTTGGTTTGGTTACTCCGCTGCTTGGCACAGTGGCTTTGCCATTGGGGTGGCTCTTCTCGCTGCCGGGAGGTTGGGCTGGCACCGGGAATGGCATGGAGCCATGGATGGGACAGAGAGGTGGTGCACGGGAAAGCCTGCATCATCTTTGCAACATGGGTCTTTCCAGCGCAGAATTATCCCCGTGCCCATCCCGTTCTATCCCTCCTTAAATAATCCACTTTATCCAGCCTCCTGATTCCTGGGCTAGTGGGTGGTCCATGGGGTTGGGCTGCATCGACCAAGGAGCACCTTTCAGCAGCGACCTGCTGGAAATGGGGCAATCCCTGGTGCTCTGGCTGCAGGATTTCTACCCGTTCAGCTAAGAAAGGACAAAAGTAAAACCCCAACCCCTCAGATGAAAAGGATCTAATTTTAGCTTAGAACAGGGAGGATCGAGGAAGCGATGTTTTAAGGAGAGGAAAGTGATCTGACCTAGGCCAGCATGAGGCAGATGATTTATGGTGTATTAAAAGGACAGGGAGGAAATAACTCATTGATGAGAGCTGCTTCGTCAGTGCGTGTTCACACACGTCTTCCTGGTGGGGCTCAGGGCCCTGGGAAAGGGCTGGCTCTGTTTTGGGGGGCTCCTGAGCAGTGTAATGGCCCACTAACATCCTGTCCTCTGGGATGAAATGGGAGGAAATAGCCTGGGATGGAATGGATGTGCCCACCCATCAGAGTGGAGCAGGGTGATGGTACCCAAAAGTGGTTTTCAGCTTTCCCCTCCCCTAAAGGTCAGCTGGGGAGAGAGAAGAGAAAAGAATGGGGGATTTTATGTTTCTTGGAGATATTTTACTACTGTGACCATCTTTGTATTGCAGGACATGACCTATCTGTGTATCTCGGCCTCAGATTCCTCCAGTCAAAACCTGTAAGTTGTTTCCCATCCTTTTGCCTCCCAGATCGTGTGCTGGTAGTTGTTGGTCAATAAAAGTTCAGATGCTGCAGGAGAAAGGTTTAGTCCATTCATGCCGTGACATTCTGTATCATTCCTGAGCTTCAGATAAGCTGGGGTGTATTCCCAGGGGGAAAATAGTATTTTAGGACTTAAAATCTGTTTCTGTGTGTGTTTGCAGCCAGTAAATCTAGTTTTCCATCAAGTTTCAGAATTATTCTATTGTGCAGGGTTGAAAATTGGAGTGTTAGAAAGACAATGATTTGTGTCTTTCAGACATTTTCTTTGGAAAGTTAAAGGAAGTGTTTATTAAAAATAACAGTTTTTTCACTATATAAAGCACAGATAATTATAACACTTCCAATGATGTTTTTGAGATGAAGCCGATGAGAGGTGCTGGAAGGGAGCTCCAGGATTTTGTGGGATGCTGGTACTGGGGGGAGGCACCATCCTGCTGCTGCTTTGGGTGACGGACACCCACAAATCATCCATTTCAACCAGCAAATGGGCAGCTCCAAGGGATTTTTCTGTTGCATCAGACCCTAAAAAGCATCAAAACTTGATGCAGAGTGACCAGAGTGAGCCCTGTTTGTGAAGGTGCTGGTTTTTCCAGCATCCTTGGGAGCAGCCGTGCCCGGGGGTGGGATTCTGCTTGCTCATGCTCCTGCTGAGCGGAAAGAGAAGCTTTACAAGAAAACCCTGCCTCAGCGAGAACTGGGTTTTTTGGTTGTTATTTTTTTTTAGTCTTTGCTCATTTCTTGGCATTTCTGGCGTGTCTACAAAAGGAAAAAAAAAAAAAAGGAAAAAAAAAAGGAGATAAGGCTGGCTGCCGGAAGGAAGACTTGTTCAAGGAACTATTTTCTGCATGTCAGTTTATGCCTTGGATTTCACAATCCCGGTGAACTTGTGTCCTGCAGAGGAGATGCTTGTGACTCAGGAGCTCAGGAGCCCGATCCCATGCTTTAAGGCTGGAAAAGCACAGGGGGAGTTTTCCTGTGGCTGACTGCCTGGGGGAAAACACCTTGTGGAGTGTGTGAGGATTGATGAGCTGGCTGAAATTTTCACTGCCCTCCCTGTGGGATGGGTTGGGAGAGGATGCTTCATGTATGGAGTGGGCTGGAGGCACCAGAATCATGTGTTTGTGAGGAAGGGTCCTCTCTGCTGATCCTACCAAGGTTATGAAGAGGAGGACTGGGATCTGGAGAGCCTGGAGCTGTGTGGGCAGCTCCTGCAGGCCCTGGGAGATGCTGTCTGCTTGTGAAGATAAGTAGGACAAGATAAAATGCCCTGGGACAAACTTTGAGCAGCGAAAGCCCCCCCCAAAAGGTGATGATGCAGTGGGGGAGGATGAAGATCATGAGAAGCAGTAGACAGACATCTCCTTCCAGGGTTGAGAGGCTCAATATTTTCAATATGAACACAATGTCAGAGACTCCCCCATCTCTCCTTTTCCTGGGCAGCAGAACCCACTGCAGTTCCTGAATAAACTCATCCTTGGCTGGTTTCTTAGAAGGAGCTGAGCCCAGTGCTTCCAGAGCAGGACAAAAAGCATCTCCTTCCATGGATACAGGGGATTTTGGAGGGTTCTGCCTTGTCCCCACGGGGAAACCAGCTCCCTTGGGGAGGGGCACAGTGGGAATAACTGCAGTAGCTCATGCCCTGGCTTCAGAGAAATCAGGAAGGCTGTGCAGGCACACGCCCACCCTGTCACGCGGAGGCAGAGGAAGTCCGGTGCTGGAGCAGAGGTGCTGCTGCCAAAGGGTCCCTCTTCTCCTCCTGGAAAACCCAGGGCTGTGTGCTCAGGGAGGCCACCAGCGGCACAAATGACACAGAATTAGGTTTTCTGCCTCAAAACTGCCCCAGAGCCCAGTGTGGCTGTGAGGGTGAGCAGGGATGGGCAGCATTTGTTGGAAACACACGCCAAGGAGAAGAATGCCTGGCTCAATGTGGGATCTTGGAAGCTCAACAGTTCCTGCATCCCATCTAGTGATGAGCAGGGGGGATGTGTCTCACAGGAGCCTGCATGATGCTCCCACAAACACCCACCTCTATCCCATCAGTACATATGGAGTTAGTTATCCTGTTTTCCAGGTCTCCATCAGAAAGCCCTGGCTCCGAGCCTTATTTTGCTGGTTTGGGTGAATGTGCTCCCTCTGCCTTGCCAGCAGTAGCTGGTTATGTTTTTGGGAATGCAGGCACCAATCTGTGGACATGCCTGTGTTGTTGCTGGCAGCCCTACCTCCCTGGCATGGGTGCTTCTCCATGCCCTCACGTGGGTGGAAAGGGGACCTCCAGGCAAAATGCCTCCAGAGCCACACTTCTCCCTGCCTTCTTCCCTGCTGGCATCTTTCCGTCTTTCCCTTGGAGGGAAGACAGAGTTTTTGGCATCATTTGGGAATTAGGGGTGAGCTGATGGCTCAGAATGAGTGCTGATGTGGGAGAGTGCATGTCCCTTACTCACAGGATGACACCTTTCCCTGGAGGATGTCCCTCTGGGGTTCTCCCTGAGCTGGTTTGTCTGATGGCATCACCATCCTTTCTCGATTCCTCAGGAAGCAGGAAATCCCCTGGGAAATTTCTCAGGTCGTTTCCTTCCCAGCAGATGAAGATCATCCCCTTTGCCTTCACCTGGCAGAGGAAGGATCTCTGCTCCCATCCCACACTGGTAGCCCCAGGGCAGTGGGAATTCCTTGGGAGTAATGCAACAGCAGTTTCCAGGATGTCCTGGCGCCTGGCAGGGGTGGACAGCCCTCCCCTCCTCACCTCCTGCCTCTCTCCTTGCAGGCTGCAGCATTTTAAGGAGAGCATCAAGTTCATCCACGAATGCCGGCTTGGTGGGGGAGGCTGCCTTGTCCATTGGTGAGAGCTGCTGGAACCTCCTCATGCCCCATCAATTCTCTGGGAGGTGGGGATGGGCTCCCAAAAGGTGTCCTCGACGTCAAACATTAATTGTGGTGGGGAGGGAGGAGAGGAGAAGAAGGAACAGCGGGAGGGTGACAAGGGAAGGTCTCCCTGGACCTACGGGGGCGGGTGGTCCATGCGCTGACAACCTGAGCATCCAAGAAGAGGTGGGACAAGGTGGTGCCACTTGCTTGGAGCCACCAACAGTGGTGAGAGATGGAGAGAGTTCCTTACCCCTTCCCAATCCACGCCCAGGGAACCCTGCTAGCACCCCAGCAGCCCAAGAGAAGCTGCATCCTGTGGGTGTCCCACACCAACCCCCACGGTGGGAATAACGCTGCTCCCTCCTGCCCTGCCAGCCTGGCCGGGGTCTCCCGCAGCACCACCATCCTGGTGGCTTATCTGATGACAGTGACAGAGCTGGGCTGGGAGAGCTGCCTGGCTGCCACCAAGGCTGTGAGACCCTACGTCAGCCCCAACTCTGGCTTCCAGCAGCAGCTGCAGGAATACGAGAGGACCCTGCTACAGGAGGTACGTCCTGACCCGATGTCCCCTTAGATACGTGGTGGAGGAGTTTGCAGCCAGGCAGGGCTCTTTTGCATGCATCTCTCTGCACGACCAGCTGTTTGCCCCAGCTGGCTTTTGGGGATGTTATTTATTACCTGGGGATTTGGGGGTTTGCATGCAAAAGAGAAAATTAAAAAAAAAAAAAAGAAGTGTTTAGATATTATGTGAGTGCACTTAAGGCTCTTTCAAACCTTAAAACCACAGTTATTTTCTCGAGAGTTCAGTTAGGACACAGTGGGAGGGATGGGAGAGCAGCTTGTCCCCTGGGAGCCTCAGGAAGGAGCTGGGCTGATTCCCAGGAATGCAGTGCAGCGGGAGCTGGAGGCGGAAAGGGAGAGAGGAGAGGGAGGAAGGTTCGTGCAAACAGTGTCGGGATGTCTGGGCGTGCTTGGATCTGGCAGGACTTCCTCTGACAGCAAGTCCTCTGCTTTTAGGGGCAGGGACAGGCAGGAGCAAGTGTGGGTGGAGAAATCTCCTCTTTCCTCCCCAGAATGACGTGGAGCAGTAGGTTTTAGGAGAGCAAAAGCTCTGGCTGGCTGGATTCCCATCCTGTGCAAGGGAGGGATGATGTAGCTGAGCCAAACTGGCTGCCGGAAGCTGGGAGTGACAGTGGCACGTTTAACTGGGAGAGCAGAGATCAGAGCTGTACTTTGGAACTGGAAAGCCCTCAAAAGCAAAGGGAAAGGCCTTTAAAAGCCAAGCTCCCACCAGGCTCTCCTCCAGCCTCCTACATTGGACCTTGCTCCTTCACCCAGCACTGGGGTCTGCAGACAAGGACAGGGGTCCCAAACTGCACATGGGACACAGATGGACCTCTGCAAGGAAAAAGTAACCTTCAACTCGATGTGTACAAGGCGTCTCACAGCCCAGGTCACCCCTAAACCTGGTCCCATCCCTGGAGGCAAAGCCCCCCCCGTCCAGGCACTCCAGCCATAAGCATTGTGCAATGGCCCCATGGCACATGGCAGAGGGGACCTGGTGGTCCCTCCAGTCATGTCGAGCCCTTCAAGGGGATTTCTCTCCTCCCAGGACAGAGACAGGGCCAGCACGTGACACTGGCCCGAAGTTCAGCCCCTTCCTCAGCACCAAGTTCCCTTCCCTGGGTGCCGGCGGCAGTGGGCGGGCGCTGTCACATGAGGGATGTGGCTCTGCCCCGTTATCACCAGCTTGCAAAAATGCCCGCAGACGAGGATGGAAAATGCTCCAAGGGATTACAAAACACCCGTGGTGCTGGAGATTCCCTGCGGGGCTTCCCCTGGCCAGGCCAGCTCTCTCCAGCCTTTCCCACGTTCTGGCCACGTCCTAACACAGACCGTGATGTGGGGTTTGTTCTGCCCTCTCTCCATCCGAGTTATTCCTTTCTCCCCAAAATCCAGACTGGGTTCAACAGGCACCAGGCTTTCCTCCCTTACCCTTAGAAGCTGCCTTGCCGTCACTTCAAAATTTTGACAGTGGCTTTGCAAGCATTTCCCTGAAATACCCAAGGCAGTGCCAAGGGTGGAGGTGCTTGGATGTGTTTTCCTGAGCGTGGGATTTAAAGAAAGCTGCCTTTTCCTTGAAGTCCCGTGTGTTCCCCGCACTGGCAGCAACGGGGAGGGAATGGCCCTCTTGAGCGGACTGCTGCCAGCACGGCCCCGGGGGCAAAGGCTGGGAGCGGGAAGGGCTCCGGCATTACTCACCCACAGCTGCATTTGGAGGAGGGGAAGAGCCGGATGGATGCTCCAGCCTGACCGGCAGCGCGCTGCTCGCAGCTCCCCCCTTTGCCAGAGGAAGGGATTGACAGGCAGATCAACCGAGGAGGATGGCCAGGGGTCCCGCAGGGTGGTGGGTGCTGTAGGCACTGTGTCCCCGGGATCCATGCCATGTGGGTTCCGTGCTGTGCTTCATGCCAAGCAGCAGCTGCCTCACTTACCTTGGCTGTGGGAGGTGGCACATTGTTCCCGTTGGTGGCTTTGGAGTGGTTTTCTGTGTGTATCATTAGAATGCAGGACCAAGGGTATCATGACCTGAGCCTCAGGGGTTTAATTTCCCCATTTAGCCCAGCTGTCATTCCAGCAAGCAGCAGTTTGGAAGCACAGTATATAGGAACAGACTTGGATAAGGGCTGGCCAAGCTGTTCAAGGGGAAAAGCCTCATCCCTTGTTGGTTAAAACCTGTGAGGAGCAGGTCCATCCTCCTGGGCACCTCCTGGGACTGTGGGCAAGCAGCCATTGGTGCCTCAGTTTCCTTCATTGCAAGGACCTCAGATGGGACCCTGGGAGGCTGGAATGGGGAAGATGCTCCCTGGGACTGTCCATCTGGCTCCTTGCTGCAGGAAGGACGCCTTGAGCGTGCAGCTGTGGTTTCAAGATGGCAAATGGTGCTTATCTGGGCTAGATGGATAAAGAAGGAAGGAAGGGACCAAGTGCAGCAGCAGGCTGAGGGGTAAGGTTAGAAAAGGAAGTCAGTGAGCTCAGAGAAGACAGTGTGGATGTGAGAGAGGGCAGAGATGGGCATCCCGGTGGTGGATCTGCTCCCCTGTGGTGCTGGCACACTATGGCCAGGCTGCCTTTTCCCCTCTGGTGCCATCCCAGATGGACTGGGTGCTTCTGGCACTGGGAGAGAGGAGGAGGAGGGCAGTGGATTAGTGGTCTGTGCTGGAGGAAATGGGCTGTAACCACTTCTTGCTCTGGCTTTAAAAGGAAGTCCCTGGGAGCAGCAGCAGCAGCAGGGTGCTTCCCTGGCCTCCTGCCTGCTCCTTCCCTCCTCACTGGATGATGGGAGTCAGCTCCCAGGCTGGGTGTTGGGTGCTGAGCCTTGGTGGGTGCCAAGCCTCTGTGGCCAGGCTGGACTTCCTGTGGAGCTTCATCCCTCTGGATGGTTTGCATGGGAAGGATGTTTCCCCCATGAGTATCTGGCATGGTTGCTTGCTGCAAATCCTGTCCCAAATCCTTCAGGACTCACTTCCCAGTGGTTCTTTTCTAGCATGGAATACAGGTCTGGCTCTCGAGGTCTTTCTGCTTGCAAGTGGCAAGTGAGTAACATCTGTGATGAGTCCCACTGTCTGAGGGAATGGATTTGGGAAATTCAGACATTCCCAGTGGAAATCCCCTCTGCCTGATCTGACTTTCCCTCACTGCAGGAGAGGGGGATGCCATCAGGGTCAGTCTGAGACTTTCTTCAGTAGTGATTCATCCAGCCCTGACAGGACGGGACTGAGCGACCAGTTCTGCTGTCCTACATCCCAAATATTTGCTGTGAGCTCAGTGGCTCCGAGGAGCCGGAGCCACAGCAAGGGCACATTGCCCTGGGGGTTCCAAGGCTGAGCTGCTCATGGAGGCTGCCTTCCTGTCCCTCTGGTTCCCCTGGCTGCACCCCATGCCTGTCCCTGTGCTGCTCCATTGCACGGCTCCGATGCTCCAATGCTCGGTCCCTCTCTGCCCCCTTGGCACCTTTTCTTCCATCCTTTTCTTAAGGTGTTTGGTGTTGCTGGGCCTGCTTCTACCAGTCATCCCAGTAAGTCCTTGCTAGAGCAGCTGGTTCCCAGCTACTCAGGGAGAAGACAAAGCCCTGCCTGTGCCCTGTGAGCACTGGACAGCCAGCATGGCAGGTCCTGGCAGAGCTGCCCATTCCTGCCCACTCTCTTGGATGCTGCCATCTGGGGCTGTCTGGCTGTTTCTCATTCAGCACTAGTGGGAAGCATTTCTATGGACCATCTCTTGCTTCTCAACCACCTCCAGGCCTCAGCCTGCTGCCAGCTGGCCCCTGGCCACCAGGATGCTCCTGCCGCCGGAGCAGTCTGGCTGCAGTGAGGAGGGGGGAGGAGAGGTGCCCCACAGGCTCCCACTGCTGAGGAAGATGCTCTGACAACAAACTTGCCTCACCTTGCAAGAGCCAACTTGGCTGTGCTGGTTGTGGCAGCAAGTCCAGCTTGTCCTTGTGAGAGAAAGAGGTGGGAAGCTTTCCTTACAGGAATTCAGGCACACGAGACACAGCAGCGGCTTCTTGGCAATGAGAAACAAATAAAGCTGCTGTCCCGGCTGCAGCTGGTGTGGGAAGCTAAGGATGCTGCCAGGCCTCCAGGCCTGTCCATGCCAGGCTGGGTGTGTGGGGAGCGCTCAGATGTGGGGAGTCACTGCATCTGTGGTATGATGTGTGTGAACTCCTGTGAAACTGGGATTTTCCTGCACGCTGGATGTGGCTGGGAATCCCCTTGCCCTCGCTGTGGGGGGCTGGGATGCAACAGGCATTGCTTGGCTCTTGCTGCTTTCCACTGGAGCTGTTGCAGTCCTGCTCCCTACCTGGGGATGTCTCAGACCCTGGTGACCCTGACAACCTGTTTTGGCTTTTTCCTTGCAGTATCGTGCCTGGATCCGCCGTGACTATGGCAGGAACCCATTCCAGGACCAGGAGGAGCTGCAGCGCTTGCTGGGCCAGCAGAAGCAGGGGCAGAAGGAGCAGCAGCTGGGGAGCTCCTGGTTCCGCTCTGCAGCTCCCACCTACCCACCTCCCTGCCACACCGGTGGCACTGGCGGCAGCAGATGGATGAACAGATAAGCAGCTGCTCTTGGGCAGGCATTGGCCTTGGGGCTCAGAAAACTCACTTCCCTTTGCCAAGCACCTCTGGGGGTTCATGTCTGGGGCAGAAAGCTGCCAGCACCGGCCATGGGCTCTGGGGCTGGAGCTGGAGGGACAGGACTTGCAGACCACCCTCTTGGCTGCCAGTTTAGTGTGTACCCCTGGGCAAGCCAGTTAATTGGTGACAGTGTCTTGCTCTGCCCTGTTCCTCCATTCCCAGCGGATCATGGCCACTTTCCATCCTCAGAGCAGCAGCCAGCCCTGTCCCTCTCTCTGACACCTGGATACCTGGATGCTTCTCTGGCAGGGCATAGGACTGATGATGCAGACATTGGAAAGCCACGGTGGGATGAGATGGAGAGAGGCCACCTTGTTCTCTGCTTTGCAGTGACACTGGGGCCAATGTAGCTTGCCGTGAGGAGGGAGGGATGAATCCTGGGTGTGGAGATGCTGCTTAGCCCTGTCTGGCACCCGGCGGGGTGGGGAGAGGGGCTGGGGGCTCCGGGGACTGCAGATGCCCCTCAGTGTTCTTGGACTTTCCTCGTCCAGCCTGTCCTTGGCAAACATCTATCTGGCATTTTTCTTAACCCACCCCCAGGGAGTGGGGAAATCCAGCAGTGCTGGAGGCTGCCTGTCCCACTGCTTCCATCCCCAGAGCCAGAGAGGTTTTGGGTTTTCCCTGAGCCTGATCTGAATGTCCCTGTTTGCAAAAGAAGCCAACTGCTTGGTTGGACTCAGTCAACCCATGGACCAGTTTAATGCTGTCCCTTTCCTACAGCATTTTTAATATCAAAAGGTCATGACCATGTCCTGCTTTTCATCCCAGACTCATTTCCAGGACTTTCATTGGCAGGACTCCCCCTATCTGTCCTACAAGGAAGGGGTCTCATCCCATTGATTCAGCCCTTCCACATGGAAACCTTCAAGCCTTCCATGCCACTTTGGCATTTTACTATAAATACCTTGTTTGGCTTCTCAAAAATATCTGTTCTGAAATTCCTTCTCAGAAAAAAGGCATTAAAAATATTTCTAGGAATTCTCTTAATGAAAACTTCTGGGTACTCGAAGTGTAACAGCATCAGAGGTGACTCACTCAAATCCTAATAAAGAGAAGAATGATTAAAGCCATGAGTATGGCTGGACTTGATTTGTGGTATTCCTAGTGGGAATAGAGAGATGGACTGACATGACCACTCTGCTGCTGTGTCCTGTTTCCCATTTTCTTGATGAGAACCACCAGCAAAATTCAAAGTTTTAGAGACTCAGTGTTTAGCCATTATGTATAAAATTCTGTGGAAAAAAATATGGAGGCTTTTCACACCTTTTTCAGTGGAGAAAAGGGTCCCTGTGGCTGTTATTCCACATGGAAGTAATGCCATGGTTTGTGCCTGCAGCTTGCTCTGTGTGGGAAAACAATGAGATCAAGGCCCATAAATGCTGTTGATGGAGTGGACTGAAGGGAGGTTGATCAAACTGGATCAATACTGGATTTAGAGCCTCTGTTATCATTTCAGGAAGCAGAAAAATGGAACTTGCACACAGGAAGAAAAAAGAGAAGAAAGTGGGTTTCTGGTGTTAATAGGAAGTCATTGGAGATGGGTGATAACAGAGATTAGGTCTGCAGTAGGTGTGATAACCTCACAGAGTGCTGTCTGTGCTGTCCCTGCTCCAGCCTGGATGGCCATGTCCTTCCTGTCCCACAGCTGCCCATCCCAGGATTCAAACATTCCCCAAAAAACTGTGGCACCAAAGCAAAACTTGGAAAAATCCCCCAGATTTGGGGAATCACAAGGGATGCTCCCTGTAAACTGCAGCATCCCCTATGCCTGGCATCACAGCAACAGCTGTGCCCAAACAGCATCTAAACCCGATTTACCCCCAAATCTGTGGAGCGACCTGGGCAAATATACATATTTTTCCACTCTGGCCCACATCAGTGGGACCTGTAGTGGCTTTAGGCTTTCTGGGAGCTGGAATGCAAGCCCTGGGGCAGGTAAAACCTGGCTGATTTCCACTCCTTTCTGCACTGCAAAGAGCACTGCACACTCGGCTGTTCAGCTCTCCTGTGCCACATCAGCTTTCCCAGAAACCTGGTGCCTCTGGCGCAAGGAAAATCACTCCACTGAAGCGTGAATGAGCTTCCCAGGGTGTTGTTCACACACAGGGAAATAGCTCGCGGCTCTGCTGCTCCCCCTAGGCATCCACATGTTCTTTTGCCAGCCACGGGCAAGGCTATGGGGCATCTCACTCCCAGCCTAAACTAAGTGCCTGAAAACCCATTTTAACGGAGTTATTATTTTATCCTCACTCCGGGGAATTTAGATTTTGCCTTTCCAGGCTGCCTATGAAGTGGAAGAGCCAAAATGAAACTGGAAGTGATGGGGTTACCTCACTCCATTGCAATCAGTCTCCAGGTCTTTGGTCTTCAGATGGGATGGAGAGGCTTGATTATATGAACACTCTTTAAAATATCCTGAATTTGCCAGAACCTTTACAAAATAAACAGTTTTTTTGCAGGGGTGTCTCCATCTGGCATGAGGAGGGAGGATTGGTGTTGTGAGAGACAGTGATACAAACCCTCTGCAAACAAGCTTAACTTTTTTTTTGGTCAAAAAAGAGAATTAATCCTCCTGATTGTATCTGGTTGTAAAAGATGTTTTTGGCTCTCCCCAAATCTCATGGGTAAGAATCTGATGAGGATCAGTTGGGTGTTTAAAAACAAGGATTGTTACAGCCGTTCTTTATTAGAAATGACAGGAAAGGTTGTGCACCTCGGATCTTTACTTTTATTAAACCATCTGTGCAGCTCCATACATTTCCCATTTCTCTGTATTACCCACATGGGAGTAATTATGGTTTTCTTCCAAGAAATCTGAGTGTAATCTGGTAATCCCGAAAAAAAACCCCTCTGAAGTCAGGCTGAAGATGGTCCTTTATGCTCTGCTGTGGCCAGAGGCCCTGGCTGGGCATGGCCAGGCTGGGCTGGGGGAGCTGGGCACGGCCAGGGCACTGAGTCTGGCTGGGGAACAGTGGGAATGGCCAGGACAGGGAGAGAGGGACTGATCCAGGACTGTGGATTGATCCAGGATGGAACTGGAAGCTGCCAGGGAATGGATTGAACTGGAATCAGAAGACTGACTGGGGGCGGGGGATGGACCAATCTGGGATGGGGAAGATTGGTCTGGGGCTGGGGAGGGACCAATTTGGGACTGGGAATGGGCTGATCTATGACTGGGGAGACCAGCTGGAAACTGGGGAGACTGGTTGGAAACAGGTGAGGGATGAATCTGAGACTGAAGAGAGTGGTCTGGGACTGGGGATGGAATGATCTGGTAATGAGGCATGACTGAGCTGGAAGTGGGGATGGACCGATTTGGGATAGAAGAGATTGGTCTGCGACTGGGGAGGGACCAATCTGGGACCAGGGAAACTGATGTGGGACTGGGGAGGCTGGTCTGGGACTGGGGAGGCTGGATGGGACTGGATTGATCTGGGACTGGGGAGACTGGTCTGAAAATGGGGAAGGTTGATCTGGGGCTGAGGATGGACTGATCTGGGACTGGGGATATTGATCTGAGACTGGGGACGGACTGATCTGGGACTGGGCATGGACCAGTCTGGGACTGGGAAGAGACTGGTGTGGAACTGGGGAAACTGGTTTGGAACTGGGGGTGGAATAATCTGAGACAGGGAAGGCTGGTCTGGGGCTGGGGAGGGACCGACCTTTGCGAGGCTGAGCTCAGCCCGGTGCGGGTCAGCACCGGAGACGAACCGGCCCGAGGCTGACCCGGGACATGGGCGGGTCACCCCGCCCGCCCCGCCCCGCCCCCTGCCGGCCCCGCCCCGCCCCCTCCCGCGAGACCCCGCCCCCTCCCGCGAGGCCCCGCCCCCCGAGGTCAGCTGATTTCGGGGAAGGCCGCGCGCTTCAGAGAAAGCAGCGCGGGTCGCGCGCGCCCCGCCAGGCGGCTCCCCATTGGTCGGGGCCGTGTCGGGGAGGCGGCCTCCCATTGGCGGAGCCGCTCGAGGGCGGGTTCGATGCCGGCCCCTCCCCGGCGGCCCCTATATAAGGCGGGGGCGGCGCGTGGCGCGGGTGCGGCACCTGGAGCGGGACGGGAGCGGCGCCGGGCAGGTATCGGCACCGAGCGGCGGGAGGGCAGGGACCCACACCGACCCCTAACCCGACTGTCCGCACGCCTCTGGGCTGCGGGAAAGGACAGGGGGTTTTCGAGACCGTGGTGATGAGCGGCGAACGCCGCCCGGTTCTTGTGGTCCGCTGCAGGTCGCGGGAAGCGCTGCTCCCGTTGCCCCGGGGCACAGCCCGGGATGGGTGGGCTGGAGCTGCGGTGCTGGACCGCAGGGCGATGGTCCGGGGCTGCTCTGCCCGCCCTTTTTGCTGGCGGTCGGTCCCCCCGAGTAGAGAGGTGGGGAGGTCTCCTTGCCCATGTCCCGGGTGTGTTGGCTCGCGTGGGTGGTGGCAGCCGGGGGGGCTTGTTGAGCCTCCAGGGGAGCGGAGATGGAGCTCCGGACTCTGGCAGTGATGAGAAGAAGCTTTCTAGAAAATGAGATAACTTAAAGTCCCATTTCAGCAGGATTTTTGCGGTTCTTGGTGTGACAGGTTTGGTGCAGGAGCCCCCAGAGATGCTCTGTGTACCCCCATCCCTCCAGGGATGATCTGTGGTGTGTCCTTTGGAACATCCAGCTGGGATCCAGAGTTGTGCCCTCGGTGGTGTTTTGGCTGTTGCTGTTGGTTCTCACGATCTCTAAAAGCAGAGTTTGTGCTGTGGATGGCCGAGGGCGTCACTGTGTCCTGCTGGGCAGCTGTGGAGAAGGGACAGAAGTTGGTGGCACAGAGCTGGTGGGAGCCCATAGGAGCTGCTGTGTCTCAGGCTGTGCTGGGAACAGCTTATTTTCTCCCCAAATCTTCCAATGGAGAAGTAAATAACGAATGAGGGAGAGGTGGTCCTGTAAAATTTGCAGGAGGGCTGTGAGCCCAAAATGCTTGGAGAGCTGATCCTGGGGCTGCTGGTCACTTCTGCCAGGCCACCGGCTTCTGCAGGTCATGACGTGGAGGTGACTGGAGGTGCAGGGAGGGTTGAGCCTGGAACTTTACTTCCAGCTGGATGGGAGAAGCTTTCTCATGGATCCTTCATGAAGTCACCCGGTGATTTTGGCTAAAAATGACCTGAGGTCCCCAGCAAGGGTGGTTTGGCCTTACCCTGCTCCATCCTGGCATTGTCCCTCTGTTCCAGAGGTTGGTTGTGTGTTTCCCATACCTGTGGTGACTTGGAATGCTGCTTGGAATCAGCACCTGCTCCCCAAATAGGCAGTGCCTGGTGAGAGGGGCTGCTTCTCCTCTGGGGCAGATCCTTGTGCCAAGACCAGGGACAGCTCTAAGACCCATCACTAATGGGTGTCTGCCATGGAACGTCCTGTCTGCTGTCACTTGCTCAGGTGCTTTAATCCCCATCCATCTGCTTCCTATGTGACTTATCCCCCAGCAAAATAGGAGTAAGCAGAGCACCAAGTCAGCTGGTTGTGTGAGCAGAGCTTTGATAGAGCTGGAGAAAGAATCTGTAGCAATTCAGAGGAAATTTTCTTGATTTTTGTCATTGTGAAAGAAGCAGCGGTGGGTAGTTTAGTCACAGAATTACAGAATAATGAAATCCCAGAATGGTTTGGGTTGGAAGGGACCTTAAAGATCACTTCATTCCAACCCCTTGCCATGGGCAGACATTGGCACGTGGGACTCTCAAAGATGCCAGAAGCTTCTTGACCCTGCGGGCAGTGCCACTGCCAGCTGTGCACGGGGCAAACCAGCCTGATCCCTGTGCTCCAGCTGTGGTGGGATGGTCCTGGGAGAGCTAACAGGGCTTGGACCTCTCCCCCCATCTAGGATGTGTGACCGGAACGGTGGCCGGCGGCTCCGGCAGTGGCTGATCGAGCAGATCGACAGCGAGATGTACCCCGGGCTCATCTGGGAGAACGAGGAGAAATCCATGTTCCGCATCCCCTGGAAGCACGCTGGGAAGCAGGACTACAACCAGGAGGTGGATGCTTCTATTTTCAAGGTAGGGGCAGATATTTGATGCCTTTTCTTGGTTAATTGTGGTCTCTGTGGTGCTGTTTTGTCCCCTTGATGAGTCCCACTGGTGGGACATGTCCATGATGAGTCTGTTTTGCATCTCTAACCCTTGCAGGAGATGCTTCACCCTGCAATTAGTCTCCCAGGCTCTTTTGGGGGTATTTATTCCTTTCTGTCAAATGTTGGTACCAGTTTTGGTACCAAGAACTTCAGCACAGCCATATAACAGCACCTTGGAGAGGCTCACAGCCCCATCCAGAGCTGCTTTTTGAGACCAAAAACCAGTTCATACAGGTTCACTAGGTTTGCTTTCATCATATTTGAATCCAGGTCTTATATGAAAAGGAGCTCAGTGCGTTCATTTTGCCCTACTCTAAACTTGTCAGCTTTTCTTGATAAAAGGCTAGATTTACAAAAAACCCCAAAAACCTAAAAAGACTTAGCAGGACGGAAGGAAGGATTTCACTGAAGCAGGGGGGATTTCCAGTTTAGGGGTGAAATGGGAAAATTCCATACTAAAAAAGAAAGGTCAGATCTTACCCAGGAATTCCCTTCCCTCTGCCCCCACTCCCAAATATCTGTACTGGTGAGGGAGTTTACTCTCAGGGCAGTGACAGCTGGTTAACAGCTGTTTTGAGAGCACTGAGTTATGAGGATGGCATTGAATTAATCACCTGAAGATACAGAAAGAGCTATAAAATAAATATGTATATTTAAAAAATACCTATTTTGCAATCTCCCTTCAAGGGTAAAATCTATTCTCCTACCAAAAGCACAAACTATGCTCTGATCTTAAAGGGAAACCAGCTTTCCTTTATTAGTCAGGAGCTGGAAAATGAAGTTTATTTTGATTTTTATTTGAGGTGTTACTGGGGTATTAGGAACAACACTTTCAGATTCCTCAGATTCCCAGTATTCTGAGTTGGTGCAGATATGAAGCCAGATATTATGATCTTGACCTCTGCTTTTTTAAAACTTGAGTTTTAAAAGAGTTTTCTGCATCCCTGGGGCAGGTACTGCTGCCCTACACCCAAATACCCACCTCCAGGTGTGGGGGCTGTGCATCTGTCTGCAGTCTAGGAGTGAAACAGCAAATACCCATGGGATGGTTGGGAGGGGGCAAGGGGCAGAGCAAGATGCAAAATGTTTTCTGAAGCCCCAGCTCCTTCCTCCCTGGGGTTGAGAGGGTTTGTAGAGCTCAGGTGGAGGATTACTTTCTCTTTTTTTCTGTTGTTGTTCTGTGCTTTAGGCCTGGGCTGTCTTCAAAGGCAAGTTCAAAGAAGGCGACAAAGCTGAGCCGGCCACGTGGAAGACGCGGCTGCGCTGCGCTTTGAACAAGAGCCCTGACTTTGAGGAGGTGACAGACAGGTCCCAGCTGGACATCTCTGAGCCCTACAAGGTCTACAGGATCGTGCCAGAGGAGGAGCAGAAATGTGAGTGCCCCAGTGAAGGACTGAGCCCTGTTGTGGGTCCATCTGTAACCAGGGACTCGTGCTGCTAACCTGTGTCTGAGCAGAGCTTCCTGACCAGACCCTGCTCTGGTACCGTGTCTATTTATTCGTCCTGCTTTGCAGATGTCCCCATGTCACTGCGGTGCCAGGAGGGGAGGAGGAAGGACAGTCTTGTTTTTCTAACCCCCTAAACAGCTACTTAGGGGACAACTGCAGCATTGTGTAAGCTTCCATCCCCTAAGGATGTTGTAGGGGCAAATCCCATATCCTTCCCTGCCTGGGGAGGTACATGAGCCCAAACCCCTTGTCCTCCCAATGCCTGCCCTGTGTAGATGGTGGGGAGCTGCAATTAATCCCTCTCTTGCCAGCAGTGGTGGAGGAGCAGCAGTTCTGCAGAGCTGCTGTGATGTCTGGTGTGGCCCAGGTCACACTAAGTATATCTCTATTTGTGGTTAGGGGGGTGTGTGTGTGCTTTTTCCTTTTTTATTTAAGTTTAAAATTTGCAAAAAAGTAATTATTTTGCTGTCAGGAAATCTGCCTTTAGCATCTCTGTCTCCTCTAGCCTGTTTACCCAGGGGGCTGCGCTGCCTCTATGCAAATGGCACTGCAGGTTCCCACCAGCAGCATGACTGCACTAGGGTGGCTGGTGGAAAAAAGGAGAAGCAGCAGCAGCAACCCCAGTCTCTGGGGTGCTCAAAAAACCCCCAAACCTCTCCTCTGCTCTAGCTCTGTCTCTGCTACCAGCCAGATTTTTGATTTGCCTTGCTGCTGCTTGCTGTGCAGTGGGACAATGGGTTATAAATTTAATTTTTGGTCCTAAAAAGTGGCTGTGGAGGGGGCTGTGAGCCTCTCCAAGGTGCTGTTACATGACTGTGCAGTGCTGTGGTTCTTGGTTTTATAACTTTCATGGTGTGAAAGGTTTTTAAAGCCCATCATTGAGATGAGGTGTGTGTGTCCTCACTGCATCCCTGCCTCTCCTTCCAGGCAAAGCAGGTGTTGGCAATGGGAGCAACCTGAATGATGTCACGGAGATGGACTGCAGCTCCTCTGCAATCGATGACCTCATCAAAGAGGTAAGTCCTCACTGTGGCTGCAGGTCACCTGGGCTGGAGGGGCACTGATGGGCCAAGTTGTCTGATAAAGCGTTGTCTCCCAAAAATTCAATCTGCAAAGCTCTGGGGATCAGCAGTGCTGGATTCTGCAGCTCATCCATGTGAACCAGCATCAGGGTGTGGCTATGATGATGCTCCTGCTTCTGATGGGCATCTGGGTGGGTGAGACCTTCACTAGGGGATGGAGTCTGTGTCACAGCTCTGTTCCCCTTCTCAGCCATGTCACATCCAGCTGATTCTGCTCAGTAGCTCTTGAGGGTGTTATTCGAGTGTACAACCTGGGCAATGCCAAACTTGGTCTTTCCAACCCAAAAAATTCATTGTCATCCTGCTGGCATTGCCATTTGGACCCTCTCTGAGTGCTGCAAGTGCCTCGCTGGAGGACAGCTCTGCCCAAGGCATCAAATCTGCTCTGATCTCGGTATCTGGTCCTCCATAGCCCCCCTGTGTGGATGAATACCTGGGGATCATCAAGAGGAGCCCCTCACCCCCCCAGGAGACCTGCAGAAACCCCCCAATACCCGACTGGTGGGTGCAGCAGCCCAACCCTGGTAAGTGGCTGACAGTGTGTGTGGTGTTTGGGACTGAGGTTTGTCTGGGGCAGGAAAAATCTCCTTGTGCAGTGATATGTAACAGACAGCAGCTGCATTTTGTCTTTCTTATTAAGAATATTTAAACTGGGAGTTTTTGCTGGCATCTCCTGTGTCGGAGCTGGGAAGCCTGGGACAGAAAACCAGGGGGGTGGTGGAGGGAAACGGGGGATTGGGGTTTGGGAAATGGGCATGTAGGCTCAGCTTGGCTTTCTCTGCCCACAGCGTTGCCCCTGATGAACGGATACTCTGGCTATGAGCAGTATCATTCAGGTAAGGCACCTCACCTGGACATTGGATACCTCTCTGGGGTTCAGCCTCTGTGCGTGGTGGCAGAAGGTGGCTCTGACTCTGCTCCTTGCCTTGAGAGGGAGGCTTTGCTCTGGGTTTAGGAGGTGCTGCACCCTCCTGATTATCCACAAGGTTTTCACACTGAGCAGAGACACATCCTACCTGCTGTTCTGTGGCCCTGGTGTGGGTGCTGTGCTGGGATGTTGGGATGCTGGGATCAGCCATGCCTTTGGCATGGGGGGATCTGCCCACAGCAAGGAGAGGGATTTCCATATATTTTCTGGCCATAAGCTAAACCACAAGAAGTTCCACCTCAAGATGAGGAAGAACTTCTTTCCACTGAGGGTGGCAGAGCACTGGAACAGCTGCTCAGGGAGGATGTGGAGTCTCCTTCTCTGGAGACATTCTAAACCCACCTAGATGTGTCCCTGTGTCACCTGCTCTGGGTGACCCTGCCTTGGCAGGGAGGTTGGACTGGAGGATCTCCAGAGGTCCCTTCCAACCCCAATGATTCTGTGATATTGGGAACTCTCACTTCTGACCAGCACTGTACCAGTCTAAATGCCCTGGGAGAGATGTCTCTTCATCGAATGAGACTTGCTCCCAGGAAACTTTGCTGCCCTCACAGAGTTTGGGCATTGCAGTGAGGAGCAGGCATGGTTTGCCTTCTCCTGATGAGATGTCTGTGCCCGTCACCTTCCAGGTTACTCCCAGATGGTGATCAGCTTCTACTACAGCGGGAAGCTGGTGGGCCACGTCAGCACCTCATGCTCTGAGGGCTGCAGGATCGCTCTGGGCCAGCCCTCTGGCCACGGGGAGAAGCTCTATGCCCCGGATGCCCTGGAGCACGTCCGGTTCCCCTCGGCTGACGCCATCCCGAACGACCGCCAGAAGCAGATCACCAGGAAGCTCTTTGGACACCTGGAGAGGGGTGTCCTGCTGCACAGCAACAAGCAGGGCATCTTCATCAAGAGGCTGTGCCAGGGCAGGGTCTTCTGGAGCGGGAACGCCATGGTCTACAAAGACAGGCCCAACAAACTGGAGCGGGATGAGGTGGTGAAGATATTTGACACCAGCTTGTTCTTCAGAGGTCTGTAGGAGCCTTCTGTTCTTGCTTCTTTACATTAGGACCTCTGCCCTTTCCTATGGGAAATAAATCCCTGAACTGGTTGATTTGAGCTGATCAACCAACAGATGTGGTGAACAACCATGGTGGGCAGGAGTGGAGTTGGGAAACCTTCAGGAGGGGGAAGAAGGGGATGGGATGAGGGGGGTGGTCCCCATGGCTCTGCCCAGGAACTTCTCCCTGGAGAAGGTGAAGCAGTTCTGGGATCCCAAAGCCTTGGGACAATGCATAAGGAATTTCTGGAGCCTGCACCCAGTGAAGGACCCCCTTGGGCCATATGGTGGGGTTGTAAGGGTAGAGCCCTTTTTCCTTGGGGCACTTTGAAGTCATCACTGCCCATCACTGATGGGTTCCCTGAGTGCTCTGAATGAGTAGGTGATGCTACCAGATCTAGGAAGGAATAACCTGGTGTTTTGGGTCACTTGGCAAATTCGTCCCTGTTGGAGTCTTTGCACAACGAAAGTGGCTTCTCTTGAGCCCACAGCTTCCTTTCACAGCAAAGGGTGGTTGATCCCAGAGCTGTGTAACTAGGGCTGGCAGCTTCCAAGTGTTGCCCTCTCCTTGCAGAGCTGCAGCAGTACTACAACAACCAGGGCCGCTTCCCAGACAGCAGAGTCATGCTGTGCTTTGGAGAGGAGTTCCCAGACACTGTGCCACCGAGGTGTAAGCTCATCCTTGTCCAGGTATGGAGGGTTGGGGGAAAAAAGGGTAATATGGTCCAGAAAAGGTGGGAATTTCAACAGCAGAGCTCCATGAATAGGGCTCTAGCTTCAAACCCTGGAGCTGCAGGGAATTTGGGTGCCCGAATTGGTGGGGTGGCAGGTGTGATGTGAGTGTTGGCTTATCCACAGCCTCCTGAGAGGTACTTGGGCTGTTTCTCGTCAGATTCCTTGATCTGGGTGGATCTTGTTTGCAAACAAAGCTCCTGAATGGTAAAAGCTTTTCTAAACAGCTATAGAAAATCATCTCTTCCTCCTGCTCCTGCTTCTTGGTACTAGGACCTCTTCCCTTTCCTGTGGGAAATGGGGAAGTAAATCCCTGATTTAGGCTGATGAGCCATCAGATGTGGTGAACAACTGTGGTTGGCAGAAGTGGGGTTGGGGAACCTTCAGGAGGGTGAGGGAGGGGGTGGGATGAGGGGGTCAGTCCTCATGGCTCTGCCCAGAAATTTCTCCCTGGAGGATCTGCAGCAATTCTGGGCTCAAAAAGCCTTGGGGCAGGGGGTTACTGGAGTCTCTTAGGCCAACCAGGCAGCAGCAGCAGAGACATGACACAGAGGGCACAAGGAGGGTCTTGCATCCCTCCTTGAGCAAGGAGAGAGCCACCGAGTCTGTGAGGTCCTGGAGGGGACTTTACGTGGTCAGAGACTGGTGCTGTGCCTCCCTGCACAACTTTCTGACCTGGTCACCTCCTGCCTTGGGTGTCTGCACCAGAGGATCACTCTGTATGTGCTGGGACACCCCCAAGCCTGTCCTTGTACCTCTGTCTCTGCTAAGAGGAGCTCCTGTGACTGCTCCTTTATTCCTTGGCTTATTGCATGTCTTTTCTTCTTGCACAGGTGGAGCAGTTGTATGTCAAGCAGGTGGTGGAGGAGGCTGGGAAGACCTGCAGCAGCAACCCCATGCTCCCCATGGCTGATGAGCCCCAGCATGACCAGGTGTACAGGATCTTCCAGGACATCTGCACGACACACCAGCGGCCGCTCTTCCGAGAAAACCAACAGATTGCTGTCTGAGCCCCCTCCTCTGCACTCAGAGTGTGGTGGTTTGGGTTGATCTAGACCCAAACTAGTCCCATGAGTGCCTAAAATCCCTTTTAAGAAAAGTTGGGTTTTGTTCTTTGCTGTTTCCAGTCCAGAGTCAGTATAAATCCAGTAGTAAAAATTGCCATGAGCAAGTAGGTTGGGGGCTCAGTGTCCATTCTGCAAACAATTTATGATAAAAATAATTTTTTGTAGTCCCAGGACTGTTTATAGCTCATGGCTGGGGGAGGAGGGAGTGTCCAAGCTGTGCAGGAAGGCAGGGCTGGCTTTGTTTGTGTTGCCTTTGTTAATGGCCAGTCAAGCAGAACCAAAAATCAACAGCTATAACGACCTGCCCCCACGATCTGCAACTCAGACCTTGCTGAGAATAGTAATTTTGTAGGAGGTGAATCTTGGAAAAACCTTAAAATGCTCAAATTTAGGAAATTATTTCTGGGAGTCAGCTTTCCCCCTCCAAAGAGTCCTGCTGATGGAAGACAGGGTGTGCCTTCCAAGGAGAACTTCTGAAATTCCTCTTTATTTTTGCTATGAGATTTATTTTTGCTATGAGGTTTATCTTTCATAACAAAGTGTATTGAAATTTGGAAACTATTGCAGAGATTCTATATGTAAATGTTGAATATAAGAACTATAGGAATCTTAATTTTTTCCTAACCAGGGACAGAGTTTATATAAATATATATAAATCTTTAATTTTAAAGATTGCAGCGTAGTGTGAATAGTTTGGCTTCACCCTCCCAAACACACGTGTTGGGTTCTCCCAAGCGTGACCAGGCAGCGTCATCCATGTGTAAATCCTTGTTAACATGCTCTGTGTGTGCCCCCAGCACTGGGGACCTGCTGGGCCATGGGGCTGGTGCCTTACAAACCAGGCCTGCACATGTGGGCGTGCCACCAAGCTGCCTATTTATTTTATGCCTGAGGTTCATTAATTGTTTTGTAATTTTTTTTTTTTTATTTCCCTGCAATTAAAGTGCTATAATTTTGTATTTCTCTTGCAAAGTGGTTTTTGGGTGCAATGGGTGGGGTCTCAAAGCGGGTGGGGAGAGTCTGGTGTCTCTGACTTGCTTGTAATTTGGTCTTACCTGTGGTGGGGTCTGTGTTAAGCCTCTGTCAGCTCCATCCTGCTCCATTACTTCCTGGATTCATCTTCTGTCAGGAAAGAGATGAGTCAGAATGCTGTAATGCATGGAGGGAAGGAAAGGATATCACTTGCAGATCCTTCATCCCAGGGAGGATGAAGGTATGTCCCTGCTCATCTGCCACAGCACTGACCTGGATGTTCTTAGCTCTGTGCCCTGGGCTGTGATGCTTCGAGGTCATGGGATGGGATGGGGGCAGCTATTTATGGTTCTGCTCAAAGACTTCCTCTTTTCCCTCTCCCATGGGAGTTGGGAGCATTTCCCCCTTGTCATCTTGTGGGCAGCCAAGTACATTGCAGCCACTTGCTCATTCCCTGTTACCCCTTCAGAGGGAAAGAAAACTGGAAAGAAAAGGTAAACGTAGTGCCTTGAGATAAGAACAGTTTAATAATTTTAGGAAGAAATTCTTTAATTAAAGAAGAAATTTTTCCCTTTGAGGGAAGGGGGGAGACCCTGGCACAGGTTGCCCAGAGAAGCTGTGGCTACCCCATCCCTGGAAGTGTCCAAGGCCAGTTTGGAGCAACCTGGCTTCCACTTCCAGTGGAAGTTGTCCCTGCCCATGGCAAGGGGTGGAACGAGATGAGCTTTAAGGTCCTTTCCAACCCAAATTGTTCTGTGATTCTAATTAAAAAAAAAATATAATGATACTCATAAAAAGGAATAAAAGCCAAGAGAAATAACTGATGCACAGTACCATTGCTCAGCCCTACTAAGAAAAAAATTGTCTCAGTGGAAACCAGGGCACTTCTCTATCCAGGTTTCTCATGGGGCCTGGTCTAGTGGGGGTGGGTGGTGTTTGGGAACCACCAAGGGTGACAAGGGAGCATCTGCCTTGGTCAGATGAGGTCAATGTTGCAGCAGGGGCAGCTGAGCATCTGCACCCTCACCTGCCTGCACTTCAAGCCTGTGTTTGGGACAACACCTCAAGAGGTTCTGGAAGGGTGAGGACCATGTTTGAACTGTCCCCTTGCCCCAGCGATGGACAGAGGTGAACTCCAGCTCCTTCCTCACAGCAGGGTCTGTTATGTGGTCTGGGGCAGCCCTGCCAAGGGGCACAGGTAGGGAAGAACTGGTCTTCACGGGGATGATCCTGGTACTCAAGACCCCAGGGATGCAGGCATTTTTGAGGGGGATGTCTGGAGATCCAGGCAGCTGGAGACTGAGTTCCCTTAGAAGATGCTGAGGAGGTCGATGCAAAACTGGCCTCTCTACTTAGGTAGCAGAAAAGTGCTGATCTGCCTTTCTCTGTGAATGACAGAACCCTTCCCAAGCATGAGTGTGTCCTCAGGACACAGTCAAGGTGTGAGGACCCTGACCTGAGGTGAGTTGACCACAGCTCATGTCTGCCAAGAGGCTCTACATCTGCAGCCGTTTTGGGGGGGCAATGCAGCCTTCACAGTGAAGCCTCCCTAAGAAAATCAAGTGTTCAGCTCTTGTGGGACTTGAAGCTGAGCCCCCTGCAGTTACAGCCTCTGTCCCAAAGAGCTATAGGTGCACAGTGGACAACACACAATTTACAGCACCCAAAAAGTGCCCTGGGATGGGAGAATCAGCTTGAACTTTGTGATCAAACATTAGGATTCAGGGAGTCCCTGCGTCTGTGCTGCAACCATGTTGGTGGGATGCTTGTCGTCCTGCCTGTGTCCCTGTTCCTTGCATGTTCCTTGCAGGCATTACAGAACCTGGATTTGGTGCTTGTGAGTGGAGATGACTGAAGACCAAGATTTTTGAGAATGCACCAGGGTCCCAGTGAAATGGAGCCACCAACTCCTGTAAGCTCCTATGGGATGCTTGGTTACAGAGGTGGGGATGGCACCCTGTGGGTGCACTATCAGCATGCATCTGAGCCTTTCTGTGCTCCTCCTGAGGACCATCACGGTGTCCCCCATGGGGTTTAATCCTGATCCAGCCCTTAGTGGAGCATGAGGAAGACTCACCCCCCTGTGGGTGAGGTGCCTGCCAGGGGGAGTTGGGAGCAAGGCACCCACTGTGGTCTGTGTTGGAACAACACGTGCCCACTTGTGAAACACGTGATGGGTTGGAGGCTGGGACACAAGAAACACCACTCGTGGTTTCCCCAGATGTGCTGGGCCAAGTCCTTCCTCAGAAACCACCATCCTGTGCTCGCCTGGAGCCACCTGCTTCGTGTTCAGGGCTCTTTCGATTTCCACCCCAAGACCACGGAAGAGCCGTGGGGAGCGGAGGTACCTTTTGTTGCACTGGTTATTTTTAGTGTTGTCATCGTGTTTCAGAGCCCAGAGCTTGGTTTGGGACCTTAAACCAGCACCTCAGCTCCCATCCCAAACAGCTTCCCAGCCAAGTCCAAGAGGAGATACCTGCTGGCTGTGGAGGGACTGGGAAGGAAACAGTGGACAGCATTGTGTGGCAGAGGAGGGGTGCAAGAGGGATAATGCAGTGGGTACATGATTGTGGGCAGGGGTCTCTTTTGCTCAGTGCTCAGGTAGGACTTGCAGCAGTATTGGGCTTGGGCTTAATGCCTGGCCCGAGATGGATTTCCCTATCCTGAAATTCATCATGAGGGAAGCCTCTAAGGCTGACGCTCCAGCAGACTGGAGCTGGTTTTGAGGTAACAGCGTTCCTTCCACACGGGGATGGTCTGGCCCAGACTCAACGTGGCCTTTGTAAAATTCCAGGAGAAATTTCTGCACTTCTCTCACTTTTCCTGCAAGCCTCTTGGCCTGGCAGGCAGGGCACTGCCATCCTCATCGCCCCACCTGGGAAGCTGCTGGGGTCTGGAAGTGCCCCAGCTCAGCGGCAGCACCTGCATCCCAGGCACCCATCCCTGCACCGTGCCTGGCCCCGGGCAGCTCCGGTGAGCTGCTGGTGTAGCTGTGCCCTGGCTTAGTGGTTTTGGGCGATCGGTGACTCAAATACTTTCGTTGGTTTCTGTTCATTTGGGTTCTTCTCTATTGCCTCACTGAAGTGAAACCTCAGTGCCTGCTGCTGGCTCTCCTTCGTCAGTGGCTTGTCCGCTGGCAAGTCCCAACAGTCTCCCAAATCTGCGACTGAGGATGCCATCCCCGAACACTGGGAATGATGTACCCACCGCATACAACATCTGTGGCACAGGCTGCATCCCCTCTACTGAATGATCCTCACTGCTGTAGCAGCATTGTGGCAGCTCCGAGGCAGCTCCGAGGCTGTTGTCCCTAAAGCTCTGTCTTGGTGGTTTCCTACACCTTGAGCACGTGTTTGAGTCGGAGCAGTGGTACCATTACACTCCTGACTGATGTGGAGATATTTCCTTGCTTTCCAGGAAGGCCAATCCAGGTACCAGGACCTGCTGCTCCTCTGGAGAGGGCTGCAATCCCTGCAGGCATGGGAAGGTACTTTCTGGGAGATGCCCAGGCTAACAGACTCCTGTTTTCAGGAGCAGCAGGTTTCATATGGGAAAGAGGGCAGAGCTTGGTTTGCATGAAGGAAGACTGACCTTAACTTGCAGGAGATACATTGTTCTCCTCACACGCATGTCTGAAGAGGAGCAACGTGCTTATCCAATCGTCCTATCAGCCAGTGCAGAAGGGTTGAATCAGGGCAAATAATGTGGGAAGACCCTTCTCTAAAGTCTTCCAACATAAAAGCATCTACTCCATGGTGAACACTTTGATTTTTGGGTGCTACAAAGGACATTATAAATGCTGTAGCCACCCCTGATGTTTTGCTCACTGGCTCGGGGACGTTATTTGGGTTCAAAGTCAACCTTACTTACTCCTGAGATTTGTCATGAGTAGAAGTCAGTTGTGCCACTGGGAATCATTTTCCTTTGGAGAAAATGAGCCTGATTATATCCTGCAGCATTATCAGTCTTGTTCAGAACATGTGTCTGTAGTTTCCCAAGACATGCCCCTCTCCAAATGCCAAAAGCACTGCTGCATGTGGCTTCAGGATAAGAAGTTGGTGTCCATGAGGACAACTAGTGTGCACCCCTTCCTTGTACACACCTGAAACACAGTGTGAGGAGTTACCTAGTGACAAATCTGCATGGAGAACAGGTTTGCTGGACTGGGGAGGAGGAAGGTGAGTATTTCATCCAATTCAATCTGGAGAAAGAGGAAAAACTCTGCAGGCACCTCCCTCCAGCCCAAAGGCCAAGTGCTCTGCACAGAGAGACAACCACAGCTCAATCACAGGTCCCAGCTCACAGTTGAACTGCTCAGGAATACGACACCAACCAGCTACAGCTGCTTCCTCCAACCTGCTGCTGCCTGGTGCGGGCCCCCACCGGCCCCTATAGAGGCGTTAGAAAACAAACAGTCACTTTTTATTTCTAGACACCAGGGTTTCCAACTGGTTTGATTGCTCAATGCCCCATTTCAGCACAGCAGCCTGTCCACGACGAGCATCTCTGGGCTCTTCCTGCCAGGATGTCGTAACATGGGAAGCAGCCTCCTCCACATGGTCACTGCTGGCAGGACATCTCCTCCCTGCCCTCGGGAAGGCAGGAGAGCTGCATGAGGGCTCATACCTCTCTCTCCAAAGGGGTTCATACTCCCTTTAGATATTCTTATCATCAAGGATGAGGCTTTGTGATGGAAGCCTGGCAGGACAACCCACCAAGAGCTGACTTTGGTGGATTTTGAGGGACTTGTACCATCACTTGTGTGACTGCTCGGTGCTCTAACTGGTCTTACGTGGCACCTTCAATTCATGCTTGCTTTGGGTGGTCACTCTACACGTCTGCTGGAACATGGTTCATGTTTCAGACCAAGGTCTCATGAAGTCAGACCTGTGCAGACAACAGGAGGGATGCTCCAAAGGTACCTCATTAGCTCTGGACATCTCAGCTCCGTTGGGGTTGGCTGAAAAGAAGGAAGAGGAGGCAGTGGGAAATGCTGAGGGTGAGGAGGCTGAAGTTGCAGGATTTCCTCGAGCTGGATTTCGCTGTAAAAAGGCCTCACGCAGAGGAAAGGAGACCCCAAACTCAAGCAAGTGTGAGAGCCACTTACTCTTCTGAAGCCATTTTTGACAGATGACCTCTTCCTCCTGCAAGTCCAGATACAAGGTAATGAAAACAGGCTCCACCCAAGCCACAGCTGCAAAAATAACACAGGGACAAGAAGAAACACGGTGATACTTGTTCAGAACTTTGTGTTTATTATGAGACCAGGTCTGTGAAACCAATTCCAGGCTGAAGTCCCCTCCCTTCCCCCCTCCGAGTTTGCATGTGCTAGGGGCTGTGTCCTGCTCTGAGCATATATTTTTATTGCACGTTATTTGTTTGCAATAACACAAACACTCTGATGCATTGAGGTGCCTGGAGCCTTAAAAACCAGCTGGAGCTTTTTGTGGGAGCCACAACTCACCCAGACACCAGGTAATCTGGGCCTTTGCTGCTCTTCGTTAGAGCGACATGGAAGAACTTCAACTCAGTCCTAAAATGGTCACGAAAACGAGAAGAAGCAAAAGGGCATTTCAGGCCATTCCACAAATAGATCTTTACAATGTGACAATTAAAAAATAATACCCCAACCTGGAGAAACATTCCTTTTCCTTCTTTTTTCCCCATAAAGTGTGAGAGTAGCTGGTGTTCAGAAGAGTCACTCCAGCTTTCACTGAGAGTATGATTCACGTGGGTTATGTAAAGTTTTACTTGTGCTGAGTGTTTTACAGAGAACCACAAATCACAGACTCCCAGAATGGTTTGGTTTGGAAGGGACCTGAGAGATCATCTCATTCCAACCTCCATGCCATGGGCAGGGACACCTTCCACTAAATCAGGTTGCTCAAAGCCCCAAAATGACAACCTGATTTTTAATTTTGGAGCAAGTAAACTGTGGGTTTCAATAATATCAATTTCCAACATTCTCTGGTTTCTGGTTCTTCTTCTGATGGGCTTCAGGGGAGGACTGAGGTATGTGGAAGCAGCACGGTGGTCCGAAACAAGTGATTCCCTTGTCTGTATCTTTCTGTTCTGTATTTCTCTTGAGAAGTAACCACTTCTCCTCAAGATAAATCTGGCTCATGAACACGTTTGCGGGGCACAAAAGGCAGGTTGTGTCTGCAGGTTGGTCTTCCCAGTGATCATGGCTGAAAAACAGCAAGAGAGACCGTTTTGAAGAATGTTTTTACACCTCTGGCCTGAAAAAGATAGACTGGTTTTACTTTGGAGGAGAGTCTGGACAACTCTTTCATAAAAATCCCAAATATTTAGAATTTTCCTGTTTGCTTTGCTATTCCTACCCAAGTTCTTGCTCTGGGTTTTTTGTGTTTGTTCCTAAATGCTCTCAACCACTGCAACCTCCCTGGGTTGATGCTGAAGTCTGGAGGTGACTCTCTCCATGGAGAGATGGGAAGAGCCTCTCAGCTCTGTTTTCAGGGGCAGGGCGTTTCAGGTGGAGAAGAGAAGGGACCACTTGATTGCACTTCAGGCAAGGAAGGAAAAAGCAGTAGGAAATGTTTCCTTTTGGTGTCACCAGCAAGGGCAAGGAGAGCCTGGAGGAAGGAGTCTCGTGGTGGGGAAGGTGGTCTGTGGTGTTCACCACCAAACAGGAGATCGAAAAGGTGGTGGAAAGTGAGAGATGATGATGGCTGGAGAAAAATTCATTGCTGACACAGCGAAGGAAGTAAAGAGAGTAGGGTGAACATCTGCCATGCCATGGGCTGCCAAATGTCCACCCAGCCCTGGTGCTACTCAAACAGCACTCAATAGATCCCTGGGGGAGGAAGGAGCAAGTGTGGCTGAACTGAACCCAAAAACTGGTAGCTGAGAGAAGCCTGGACCACATGTTGCATCTGTAATCTGGTGGGTTGTAATCCCCAGCACAGCTTTTCTCCATGGACATGTTTAATGCCCTTAACCCGCTCATGGCTGTGGTGACCAGCCCCTATGAAGTGATGGCCAGGAGCTGGACTATGTGGAGAGGGGAGGGGAGAGGATAGACTGGGCAGGATGTGGCACCAGTGGCTCCTGGAAGAGGGGGAATCTCCTGGGTTCCTCCTGATGAGTCTGAGAGCATCTCCAGTGCATGGTGCTGCCTTGGTTCCTCTTTCCTGACCACAGCAAGAGACAGCACTGAGACTCCTTTTGTGGGGCTGAGATGAGGCAGGAGACCAACATCAGGCCAAGCACAGTGAGGAAAACAAACCCGTTGTCCCCAGCTTGTATGGTTCTGCCCTCAGGGTGGATGTGGGAAACTCTCAGTCTTTACAAGAGTCTGGAAATTCTGGTGTAATTTTAACCTTGCTGTGGGTTGTGAGAAACCAAGGGGTTTTACAGGTTTGCCATGTCAGTCAAAGTCATGGTGTGCAGCTCTCCCAGGAGAAACACTGAGCCCCAGCTGAGCCACAAACTGGAGTGGGGCAGGATCAGTGTGAGCCCTCAGGACAATGAACCCTGGAATCCCCTTTCCCTGTATCTCTGCAGCCTTTCTGGATGAGGGCTGTGTCCTCTGATGAAATACATAGTAGTCATAGCTCAGGGGAAATGGGTTTTCAAGGAAGGCAATGGTTTGGGGTGTTTAGAAAAAGCACAACTTCTTAATTTTCCCCCATCAGGCTTTCTGGGTGAAGCTTCTTACCACCCTGAGGATGAGTCATGAAGCCAAGAGATGTCATTGCAGGAGAGTTTTGAGTATCAGGGAGGATTTTGAGTAGCAGACTCAGGTGTCTGTCTGGGCTTGTAAGCATCCATCCCATTTGCATGGCCATTCGGGTCATCTAGTTTGGACTAGATGACATTTAAAGGTACCTTCCATCCCAAAATATTCTATCCTGACCTGGAGCTCTTACTGCTGTGAGTTTGAAACTACCTTTCAATACAGAAGTCTTGATGTGAAAGCAGGAGCATGAAAGCAAAACCTGGCTCTGGTTTTGCCTTGTTCAAAAATTTTGCCATATTTCTAGTGAAGTGACAGAGCTGCTGGAGGACAAGGGGTCACTGTGTTTATTGCTGCACTGGCCACCATGTCTTTTCTGGTTCTCCCTCCTAATTTTGGCTCTTCATAAATCACAGGATGGTTTGGATTGCAAAGGACCTTAAAGATCATCTCATTCCAGCTCCCCTGCCATGGGCAGAGACACCTTCCACTAGATCAGGTTGCTCCAAGCCTCATCCAACCTGGCCTTGAACACTTCCAGGGTTGGGGCAGCCACATCTTGAATAGTTTAAACACTTTAGCACTGAGGAATTCACCCCAATTTTTATGAAACTGGTAGAGTTTGCAGCAGCCTCTTTCTAAAGTGAGAAAGGATAAAAAGGCTATAAATGATGCCTGCAGCCTACAGAATATTTTTGCACAGCAACCTCAGCCGCAGGTGCAGGACCTTGCCTGCCCATGTTTTGTTTGCTGAAGGCTGAATCACCCAGGGCTGCTCATGCTGGTTCTCACCTTGCACCATGGTGATTTCATTCATCTCCAAATAACCAGAAGCTACCTGGGAGGAGCTGTTTCATCACGACCCTGTCCTTGAACCCTTGTGTTCTTTATCATCACTGGAAGGCAGTCGGTGGAGGTGAGGCTGGAAATGAGCCCAGGGAATTTAATAATTCACTCTTGATTTGTGTGGCTATCACTGATGGATGCTGAGGTCTTGCCAAAGAGGAGATCTGATTTCAGGGCAGGGCCAGATCTTAAAACAGGAGGTTGAGAATGAATTGTAATGTTTGTTTTCTCTTTTATTGTCATGCTGTAAAGGTTCATGTCCATCCTGAGCCCTCCGTTGGGCAGGATGTGGTAATTCCAGCTTTCCGGGAATCCGTGGTGACCTGTAGACCTGTGACTCCAATCTGAGCTGACTTTAGCACACCTCTGTTTTTTCTTGAGATAAGAAATATTTGTGAGTTGATCATATCTCTCCTATTCCTTACTTTTCTGCCATTTTTGCCATTTATTATTATTTTTTTGGCCAGAAGTAGAGTCTGGCAGAGTCAGAGCTGCTGCTCTGGGCATTCAATCAGCTTTTCTCAGGCTGGATTTGGGACAGACCCAATTCTCCCCAAAACCAGGATCTTTCCATCACTTTTCCATCAGCTTTTGAGTCTGCAGGTGCAATTATCTGGCTGCAGAATAGCCCCACTGCCTACAAAATCAAGTGCTTAAGCTTTGAAAATCCACAGAGCTCCAAAAAAAATTTCCCCAGCTCCTTTTCCCCAGCACCAAGAGCTGCTCTCAGTTTTCTACACTGGCAAAACCAGAGTTTCACTGAAACGAGCTGAAAAAATGCCTCCCCATCCTGTAACTCCTCTTGTTTTGCAGCTATTTATTTTGTGCTTGTGTTACAGCCTCCTCCTCAGCTTGGACTTTAAGAGGAACTCTGGCTTAACACCAAATTTTGAAAAGCAAATAGGAAAAAAAAGTTAAACCACTGAGCTCCAGTGCACAAAACTCACATGCACAGGAAAACAAAAGTCACTAAATAAATATTTATTTTACTCAACTGAAGCTCCCTAAATAGTCAAGGATGACTTTTTCTGCTGGGATGAGCCACATCCCTGGGATGAGATCCATCCCCTCTGACAAAATGAGTCTGGGGTCTGAATTTGGACTTTGGCCTCTGCTTGGGAATTAATTACTCTGTGTTGCGCTGCTCTTACCGAGATCTCAGCTCTCTGGTTTCCCGCCGTGAGACGCTGAGCCTGGGGATGCCCCTGCTGTAAAAATCAGAATTTCCTGCCAGAAATTCTGGCAGAAAAAGTGACTCGATGAAACCCGGTGTCTGATGGTGACGGGGTGGGTGCAGGGCTGGTGGCCTCGGGGCTCATTTACATCTCGGTGAGAGAAGTCGGGCGTGAGCTGCTTTCCTGTCAGAGCCCAGCTCAACCCAAACCCCCCATTTGCTTCATCTCTGAGGCCTGGCAGCAAGATCTTGAAGGGGGAAAAGCCCTGAGAATTGTCAACCCTCTTTTCCTCATGGGTGGATTCACTGGTGTCTAGTAATGGGTTTGAGCACGTTCTTTGACCTCTCCTTCATCACCTCTGTTAGTGATGGCCTTGGCAGTGCTACTTTAACAGCTGGACTTGATGATCTGAGAGATCTTTTCTGACCTAAATGATTCTATGAATCTATGATGCTCTTGTCATATTTGCTCTTTCCAGGCAGTTTGCCCCATCCCTGGAAGTGTTCGAGGCCAGGTTGGACGGCACTTGGAGCAAACAAAATTCCCCAACAAAATTCCAAAAGGTATATTTTGTCCAAGTGTTCAAATTTTGGACCTGAAGGAAATAAATGTGCTTTGATGGAAGGGAGCTGGTGTTCCAGCTGCCATGCTGGGGGAGTAGATTCCCTTGGTCTGATCCTTGAATTCTGTGGGTGGCTGTGTCCCATGTCCCTGAAGTTCCAACTTGCCAGTCATGGGTGCAGGAGATGAGCCTGGGGATATCAGGACCCATCAATGCGGAGAGAGACACATTTAATAGAGTCAGTCCTTAATGAAGGAGCTTCTCTTGCATCCCACGCTTTGCTTATTCAATAAATGCTGTGTCAGAGAGGCTGCAAGGCAGAGGAGAAGGTTTTTTTTTCCATATTGAGTACTCCAGTGAATGAGAGATATATGTTTCCTTTTTCCTGCTGTTATTGATGCCATTGGACTCCTTGTCTTTTTTTATTACCATTTTTTGGTGCAGAAGGTTACAGGGTGGGATGGGACATTAACTCTTGGACTTTGGCCCTGTCCTTGTACCTACAGCAGGGTGGGAGTCAGAGTTGAGCATCCTCTTAGGGAAAAAGGGTGCTTTACAAGGATAAACAATAAAAAGAGAGAGAAAAGCAGGTCAGAGATGAATCCAGGCCCCAGGGGGTTTGCAAAATAGCTGGAAATCTCACAAGGCCAGGCTGTGCCTCATGAGATTTCTGATACTTCCCACTTCTGACTGGGCCAGAAATACCACAAGAACAACGCTGCATCATCATTCTCAGTGCTGGCTTGGCTCTTCCCACACTCCCAGCTGGGATCAGCCTCCCAGACATCCTGCAGGCTGTGGATCCGCTGGCACTGGATGCAGCATCACCGAACGGCGCCCGGCACAGTCGGCATCCGGCTTTTCCCTTCAGACCCATGTGTTGAGAAGGGAGATATTTTTGGTCAAGAAATCAAATGACTCATTTGTGGATCTGAAGAACTATTTCGGGACAGAGTGCGGTCTCCCCGTTGCGGTCCCAGGGTGGTGCTTGCTGGGGATCTTAAACCTGCGGGAGTAGGTGGGCGCGGGTGGGTCACTGCACCCCCACCTCCCAAATCCCCCCGGATTACAAACCCAGAGGCTGCTGGTGGCCAGGGATGTTGTGCAATCCCACTATACACTTTTCAGCTCGGTCCTTACCCTTTCCGCCCTCCGGCCGGGTTTGTTATACAGAGGAAGCTTTTTAAGGAGCCTCGACAAACAGACAGGAAACCGAGTCTTTCACTGCGCGGACACATTGTCTGCCCGGGGCTAAATTTGAACATAAAAAGACCTTATTTATTTCTTTTATTTATAAATCCTGAGCCCTGTGCTTTGAAGATGAGCACACACTCTGGTTGGGCTGGGAAGTGTGCAGGAGAGGGCAAGGGGAAGGGCGGCTGGCGCAACATGGAGTGACTGTACTGTCTGTCTGTCCAGTGGGATCAGGGCAGGCTTGGATAATCTGTGATACGGTCTGGGATGATGCCTGTGTGGTAACGGCCAGCAGAGAGGCTGCTTGTTCTGGGGCTTGAGTTGGGTAGCTCTGTGTGTACAGTCTTTTGGTGGAGACTCCACTAAGGACCTCATAGGCATCCCCATGGTGAATGTGGTGCTGGGATCCAACCCACATTGCCCAGCTGTAACTGAAGTCCTGGGTGGCTCCATGTCCCCACAAAGGTTTGGGTGATGAGGAATTGGCACTGGATTGTCAGAATTGGCATCCAGGATCAGCATCTCTGGAAGTGTTCAAAGCCAGGTAGGATGGGGCTTGGAGCAACCTGGTCTAGTGGAAGGTATCTCTACCCATGGCAGGGAGTTTGGAACTAGATGATCTTTAAAGTCCCTTCCAACACAAACCATTCTTTAATTCTATGATCATTGAGGTCAGGTGGCCACTGCTCAGGTCCACAAATGGAATCATCACCACTGATGTTGGCCACCACCTCTGGAGAAACTGCTTAGATCCCCACCAGCATCCGAGTCAGGGTGAGGGCTGCCTCCTGCCCACCCATGGGCTCCCAGCCCCCACTGGTCCCTGGGGACCCTGGTGAGACTGTCAGGGAAATCAGAGACTCCTTTGGAGATGATTTTTCTGAATTTTCCATGTGCTGGTGGGTATTTCCAGGGCAAGGTAGTGTGATACGGGCAGGCAGATATTACTCACCGCAGCAGCCTTTGAAAAGTGAAAACACGAAGTCGAAAGCTACTGAACCTTCAACAACTTCCCAAATCCCACCTGAAAAGTAGCAAAAGGCACAAAGAAAGTAAAAGTTCCATCATTGCTTTTTTTTTTTTTTTTTTTTTTTTTTTTGGTTGTTGTTGTTGTTCTTGGAGAAGCATCACGCTTTATTCTGAGAAAAGGGAAGCGTTTGGGCCACCGGCTCTGTGGAGTTGTGTATCTCCCCTTGAGAGGGGAGAGCAAAATTGGGGTGAACTCCAGCACCCTGGGTTGCATCAGGGTTTGGGCAATGCAACAGCAATGCTGAGGTTTCTGTGGCAGATCCAGGAGGTGCAGGATGAGACATCTGGATGATACAGAAGAGAAGCTCCTCTTATCCTCACCCGTTAGGGCTTTGCACAGGTGGGTTTGGGCTTGGGGCTGCTCCGTTGCTCCCCCTCCTGAACAGCCACATCCTGCTGCTGATCTTGGCCTCAGTTGCACCCAAAAGACACACCGGTCATAGCAGCTCTTTTCTTTATTTAACCCTCCCTGGCCCCAGGATCGTGGAGCCACTTCCACATTTTCTGCTGGCCATGGCCAAAAAGCCCTTAGAGCCGTTTCTGCTCCTCCTGCCCGGCCGGTATTGCAGATGCTCAAACCACACGTTCCTTCACCCAGGCTGGCCCATCACAGATGGACATGGCTAAAAATACCTAAAATACTGCCTGACCACAGGCGTCCTGTGAGGGTCTCACAACCAGAACAGCTGGGACTGAGAGGACAGGCTAAAAATAGGGGTGCGGTGTGAGTTTCTGAAGATCCCAGAACATAAGTTGAAACTCAGTCTGGGTTAGCAGAAGAGTGGAGGGTATCTCAGGGCTTATTTCTGCCTTCAGGGACTCAGCAGGAGAAATGTGGGAGCCTCGTGGTTCTTGTGCATGGATGTAGTGGGGTGTCACCATCACCTCTGTGCATCACCCTTGTTTGCTGTTTGGGGTCACCACCCATGCAAGGAGCTGCCTTTTTGGGGACTAAAGGTGCTAAACCCATGCTATATCCCCGAGTCTTAGTTTGGGGATGAAAATCTGGGGGTTTGTCACCTTTGCCTTATCCAGAGGGGCTAGTTTTGCACCCAGCCCAGCATTCCGGTGTAAATGCACACACTGGCTGAGCCCCCTCCTGCCCAAGATGACGCTCAAACCCTCTCTCCCTATACAAGGATGGCAGTTGGAGCTGGGGGAAATCTCTCTCTTGTGTTTTCAGCCATGACCCCTGAGCTGGGGACATACTCAAAGGTGTGAAGTCCAATTTGAGACCTCTCAACCCACCACCAAACCCAGAGGAACCCATCACACCCCTGTCCCCCCCACCTTGCACAACACGCCGGTCCTTCTCCTTCCTCACACTGGGTGAAATCAGAGCTGTTATTTCAAAGAGAAGCTTGTGATTTATCGCTGTAATCTCAACCACAAGTTGAGCTGGCAGTAGTCAGGGGAGCCACAAGGAATAAGAGAGGGCTTAGCAATTCATTTCAGCATCCTCTATGCTCTTGAGGTTTTTATTTCTTGTGTACAAAGGCAAGGAAATATGGGTTTCTGCAGAGTAAAGAGGAGAAAATGAAAAGGAAAAAGAATTGCCCAGGATTTGTGCTGAAGTAGCTCATGTTGGGCCATTTCTTTGCATACTGGTAAAAAAAAAAAAAACAAGCAGGTTTTCGAACTTTGAAAGCTGAGGTTGTTGCAGCAACCAGTGGCACCAACCCTGCCAGGGGAAGGGTAACACCCTGGAGTGGAGAGCAGAGTGGTGCTGGTCCATGGGCAGAGCTGAGTGGGGATTCTCCTCTATTTTTCCCTTTTTCCCTTCTCCATAAGTCACCTTTATGGCTCCCAGCAGCCAGCCTGGAAGGCACAGCTTTGTAGCGACGTTAATGAGACTTTAAATCAAAGGGCTGTGTTGGCCAAAGCAAACCTTGTGTCTCCTTCCAGAAAGGGCCAGGCTGGGACTCGGAAACAGAAAACTCCCAAAAGCCCACTGTCTGGAATGTAGCAACATTTTCATCTTTATTATTTTACTATCTCTTATTCCAATCTTAATTTATATCTGGGTTTACACTTCATTTAAGGCTCTAAATTCTATTTTCCATTAGCTTTGCTTTGGTTTGAATGGACCTGGAAGCATATGTTTTGCAAAGTGTCAGTGAGATGCACATTATCCTATGTAATTTCAGACTCTGGGGACATAATAAACTCCCCAAATTTCCCACTTTTCCCAACACTTGAGCCCTTTGCATCCAATATTCTGTGCTCCCTGTGTGCTCAGAAGAAATCCATCAAGTTTTTATATCTTTTTCTTGTTTCACAGAAGAAAAGGCTGTTTTCCAGGCTTGCTGCAGGCTGTGGAGGAGTCAGACAGCATTTTAACCCAGGCTGAGGAAATGACAAAACATTAACTCCCCTGCAAGGCACTGGAATAGTTTTCATTAAAGACAATCCTTGCCAGGAGCCTGCAGTTATTTTCCAAGCCAAAAAAAAAAATAAGAAAAAGAAAAAAGTTGTTCTTTCTTGGCCTTTCTGGTTTGCTAATCTACTTTGACATTTATTAGCAATTATTTATTTCCTTCCCTGTTGGCTGTTTATGGTGCAATTTTTCAACAAAATAGGCATTACTCAATAATAACCCCTGCAAAAAGGCAATTAGGAAACATCAAGTGTGTTGCAGGGATGGTTACAGAGATTGTGGGTCTTTCCTCATCTACAAAATCTCATTTTCTGGCCCAAATGAAGCTGAAGATGTTGCTCTGGGCAGCAGAACCCAGTCAGGCTCTGGGACTGGAGCATCACAACCTCACTCCACCCTTTCTGCAAAGGATCCAGGGGCTTTTCCCTGATGTTTTCAGCCTTTGCAAGGGGCAAAAAGATGCAAAACACATATTTAGGAAGACCTGCTTTCGTTGTCTCCTGGGTAATAATGTTCTTTCTTCCCTTTGGGTTTTGGTGATGAGGAAGGTCTGTAAAAAAACAGGATGCTTGTTCCTTAATGAAAATGCTCTGTGCTGAAAGGCTCCCACAAGTTCCCATGAAGCCAAAAGGTAGTGCAAAACTGAAAAGAAAATTAAAAATATTAAGAAACAGCTCAACCTTTCAGTGCAGCACCTCAGGAGCATTTCCCCATTACATCCCTTTGTGGGGAGAGCTTGGTACCAGCCACCCGCCCTGCAAAATCCCCCCAGACCCACTGCTTTCCCAAGAAAGGGCTTCTTGCATGTGAGAAGCCACACTGGGGGAAAAAAAAAGAGCTTTTAGTTGAAATAATGGAGCTTGTAAGAAAACAAAGCCCTTTTCTGGCTGCACTCACATGCAGCATCTTGCACCGATCACCCCACATCCTTCCTGGTGGGTGCTGAGGGGGAGTTGGGGCACAGTCTTGGGTCCTCTGGGGGGTTTGGGCACGATGTTGGCCCTTCTCTCATCCTGCCCAGCTGGGCATGAGTTGCAAAAACCATTCCAGCCCTCACTGGGGCTGTGTGATGGCAGGAACCACGCTAGAGAGGGGTGAGAGAACAGCGGGTGCTGCTCGAAGGTGGGGACAGCCCAGTCCTGGTTCTGCTTGGCTGGAGCTGGCACCTAAAATAACCAGCCTCACCACGGTATTTTTGCTGGTTAGGGAAACTTAATTTTCATTTTCCGACTGGTTTCCTGGCTGAGACAGGCAAAGGCTGCTCAGGGCTGTGGTGGGGGTGGGGGGTTATTTGGCACTGAAATGCTGGGTTGGCTTTGGTGTGGCTTTTTGCTGGGGAGAGTGATGTGAGAGCACGTTGGAGAGGAGATGCAGCCAGAGGAGCACTGGGAGCTCTGTCCTTCCCTGATGCTGGATCATGGAATCCCAGAATGACTTGGGTTGGAAAGGACCATGAAGCTCATCTTCCACCCCCTGCCATGGGCAGGGACACCTTCCAGTAGCCCAGGTTACTCCAAGCCCTGTCCAACGTGGCCTTGGACACTTCCAGGGATGGGGCAGCCACAGCTTCTCTGGGCAACCTGTGCCAGGGCCTCCCCACCCTCACAGGGAAGAATTTCTTCCTAATATTCCATCTAACTCTGCCCTCCAGCAGTCTGAAGCCATTCCCTCCTCTCCTGTCATTCCAGGCTCTTGTAAATAGTCTCTCTCTGTGTCTCTTGTGGGGTTCCTTCAGGTACAGGAAGGCCACAATTAGGTCACCTCAAAGCTCTCTTCTCCAGGCTGAACAATCTCAGTTCTCTCAGCCTTTCCTTACAGCAGAGGTGCTCCATCCCTCTAGTCAGCTTTTTGGCCTCCTCTCCCCTCACTCCAGCAGGTTCAGTGGAACACTGTGCTGCTCCCCCAGCCATGGTGGTTTTGCACCATCACGACCTGTCTGTTGGTCCTGCCCTGGGACCTGCCCTGCTCTGGGGTGGGGTCATAGATCCAGCACAGCATCAATCAGGAAGGTATCCCTGCCCATGGCAGGGGGTGGAATGTGATGATCTTTAAGGTCCCTTCCCACCCAAACCATTCTGGGGTTCTGTGATTCCATGAGTTAAAAATACTAACCCCTGCTCCAGGTTATGTTAAATCATCCACCCCCTGATCAGCAGCACACATAAACCTTCTGCAGACACCAAATGCTCCTCAAGACAAGATTAGGCTCACCAATAACAAATCCAGCGGTGCTTCATCTATTTATATGAACCATTAAGGTTTATGGACAACCCATTGTGCATTTCTTGACGTCTGCCATGAATCCCACATTCCCTGGTGCTGTGCACTTCCCCAGCCAAACCTCTCCCTCTGCGTGTATCCAATATTTCCTCGGCACTTCCAGGGGCTGAAAACATTTCTCTTTGTGAATTCTTTTAAGTTCCACTCCCAAAACAACCCTCTGGATCATTTAAAGTGGGTATGTTTGTACTCAGAATCCTATAGGGAGCCTAGAAATTATTTTACTGCTCCAAGCTTTTCTCACGTCTTAACAAAAGGCAAATGTCCTAGTGTTGCTGAAACACAGAGCTAAGATCAGAGTGACTTGCTCAATGTTTTGATTTCTTTTTTAGCTGCTTATTCTTAGTAGTTACATTGAAAAAATATGCATTTCTGTTTGTAATAAATATAACAGCATGGCTCAAAAAACATGAGTTATGAGAAAACAAAGGCAATCTTTGAAATCAGGAGCTTCACATCCTTCTGGAAAAAGTGTATGAGGATAATGGGGGAAAATATCTCTCTAGAAATGACAACCACAGCCTGGAAAGTGAACAGTGGAAATATTCTGTATGAACAGGAAGAATCCACAGCCATCGAGAACCATTAGAGTCAGTGTTAATTAGGGCTGATTGACTGAGAACAGAGTCCAGCATGAGCTCTGCTCTGCTGACAGAGCTGCTCAGAGCCTGTACTGAGTCACTGGGAAAACCACATGCTAAGTTGTTAGAGGAAAAAAAATTAAAAATATATATAAACATGAGCAGGTGGGATTTTCCATGGCCCTGAGTGATGGAGGAGCCTGAAATTTGGTATCAACCCCAACTCATGGAGAAGGTACCCCCTGCTCCCCAGCTCCAGCCCCATCTTTCAGCCTGGGAGCGTGATGGGAGATGATCTCCAGTGAGATCTCACATCTCTGCCAGGGATGTGCATCTCAGGAAATTGGAAGGCAGGAATACGGATGGAGAAGCTGCACTCCCTGTGGATCTTGCATCCTCAAAAGGTGGAAAAGAGGGAATGGAGAAGCCCTCCTCCTCCATCCCACTGCAGGCAGGCTTCCATGGCTGAATCCAGCCTCACTGGTTGTCCTCGGGTGCTCTGCCTTAGGGTGCTCCTCTCTCCAGAGAAAGTTTTAGGGCTGTGGAAAACCACTTCCCCAAATAGTTGCTGCTCTTTCACCATTGGAAGGGCTGGACATCCTGCAAAACCATATGGGCACAGTGTGTTTTACTGGGGGAAAGAGAGAAATTAGAGCTGAAGCCTGGAAAAGGAAGGCTCTGCCAACCTGGAAGGCAACTCCATTGGGCTTTTGGAACATGCTTTCTTCATGCTCAGAGGATGGAGAACCTCCAGGGCTCAGAGGAGAGACCAGTCCCCTGGGAGCTCTCTGTGCTTCCTGTTCTGAACCTTGAAACTTCTGATTTCATGGCTTTTCCAAGATTTCTTTGTGCTGTCATAAATTCACACAGCTTTAACAACCGTGCTGATGAGATAAGTGACAATTCTCGCTGGGGCTTTTGGTGCCTTCTGCCTTCTGCAGCATCAGGAGCAGAGCTGGAACTCACACTGTGCGAGAATATCTCCATCACCACCTCCTATAGCTCAGTTTGGGGCTGGGAGATGGAAAAAACAAGACTCCACCACCTCTTGATGCAGTTTTGGCTTGGTTTAGGGCTGTTTTCGCTCTGTCCCTGCTCTCTCCCTCCTCCCTGCACACCTCAATCCCCTTCTCTGCATGTTCCAGTCATAAATGTAATGCCATGGCCAGAGTCTCACTATTACTGTTCATCCTGTTTATTACATAACAGAATTTGCTCTTTTGCTCCCTCTCTGCAGGGTTTGCCTCAGGAACTGTGCTGTCAATCAACACAGTTAACTCAGAAACTAGTCACTGGCATGGATAATTTAAAATATTCCCTGCAGTGGGTTGGTTTGCACCTGTGTCTCTAGGACATGGACTTGGGTCAGAGGCTGAGTGGATGGTCCACTGCTGAGTAGATGATATCCTCTTTGGGGTTTTTCCCTTAGAAAAGTAGATTTTAATACTAAAATCCACTCCTTGCTCCTGGGAGTTGGTAGGAGGCAAGTGGAATGGGACCCATCTCTGCCCACCAGGATGGCAACCTCAGAGAAAGCACCTGAGTGCCCATCTGAGCCCAGCAGCTCGGAATGGAGCATTGTGGGGAACTGCTGCCACAGAGCCATCCCAAGGAACTGCTCATTGACTGCTTAATCACCTCTTTCACAGGCCCTGACTGTCCTGGCTCCGGGTTTTAATGCTCTCTGTGCCTGCCTAGTTCAGGGTATGTCCCTGGGAGCAAGGACATGGATTTGTACAATGCTTTCAGGCACATAATGTGATTCTTGGGGTTGTCCTGTGCAAAGTCAGGAGCTGGACTCAGTGATCCTTGTGGGCCCCTTTGAACTCAAGATATTCTGTGGTTCTATGGGTGCTGTCTTTTCTGCTCCCAGCTTGTGTCCTTGCCACCCTGCAATCCCTGGGACCAAGAGGGATGACTTTGGCTGAGTGGTTGTGTCCAGATGAGCATTAAAGCAGGGCTGCAGCTCAGTTTCCTGGCTGAGCCCTCGAGTAAACCCAGTCCCACAACTAAATGATGGTTTATTGCATCCAAACAACAGGGAATTTGAACCCAGCCACTATGTGGAGATAAAATCTAAAAGATACCCAATGGCTGGGTGAGAAAGTTTCACCTTTACACAGGACTCTGTCCTTTGTGCCAAGTGTGTTTTAGGGATGCTCCCAAAACAGGAAATCCCTTCTCTCTGCCTGGGCACAGATTTTTGGGGTCCTGGAGCCAGAATTTCTCCCTAGCACAGCTGCCAAGGTAGGTGGCAGAGGAACAGAGAGTGCTTCTTTTTTAGGAAGTTAAAGAGGGACCAAGTTCCCTAAAGGGATGGACTGACAGTGAGAAGGATGGTGAGCAGCCGAAAGCACCCAGCTGCTGGAGCCACAGGGACCTCTGTCCCCGGTGTCCCTGCTGTCCCCCAGCGTGGGGAGGCACCCGGAGCTCCCAGCGCCCGGCTCTGCTGGGTCCAGGTCACACCGAGCCACATGATCTGCGGGGTCGGAGCAGCAACAACAACAGGAACAATCTGTGGGAGAGGAACTTAGGATGAGCCCAACTTCTCTAAAAGTATAAAAAGACCCTGGGGGCCGCGAAAGGCATCGGCTTGCACGTCCTCCCCTCCCGCCGCCGCTGCCGCCTCTCGCAGCGCTGACGGTTGGAAGCGGCGTTGTCCTGGCGTTGTGCAATAAACACCATTTGTGTGCTCTTGGCATCGGCTCTGCCCCGCTCCCCTGCCCTCCCAGAAAAGGAAACACAGCCCCACCGAGGCGTGAAGGTCCTCTGCAAGAGCGCAAACGGCTCTGCTCAGTCTCTGTCCTGCTCAGGGGCTTCACCTGGGTGATGGTCCCGTGAAAGGAGTGAACAAACCTGTAAAAAAACCCGCACCGAATCCCGCTCAAGAGTGTCAGGGAAGGGAATTGTAAGGAGTATCTCTGTTTCCTGTCAAAGGATGCTCATGCAGCTCAAAAAAGGAGCAGGGCCAATTAATTCAATATTGAACAGATTTTGAGCACCTTGCTGGATAGTCCCTCACTGAGCAGAGCTACACCAAGATGGATGGCAGTTTTAGGATCCCATTCCCATAAATTTCTCCTTTTCTCCTTGATTTATTGGTGTTTCCACTTGCTGACCCAAGCCATTTGGGGGAAGGATGTGTCCCTGCTGCACCACAGCTTTTGTAGCTGCTCCCTGCAGGCACCCTGAAAGAAGATAATTAAACATTTTAAAGTCCCTTTTTAACTTGGGGAGACACTATTTCTCTCTGAAACCTTCCAAACAACAGAAAAAGATCCACAGAAGATGAAGGCAAAGCTTTTGTCAGGTGGCCCCACTCCAGCCCAGGCGACAGACAGGTACATCCCACACACAAGCCTATCTCCAAGCCAGCCCTGATGGCACTTCCAGGAGATGGGTCAGATGTTGGGACTGTCATAAGGCACATCTATAGATGCTTGTGGTTTTTTTCCATGTGTTGTGAGCCAAGAAAAAGTATCATCCCACACAAAAATCCTTGTTTCATCTGTATCCTTTGTCCCCCACACCTGCTAGGCTGTGATAGCAGCCATGTACAGTGTGACATTTTTTTCCCAGCCTTGGGGGAAAACATTTTGCTGATTGGAGAGAGGGGAATAAGAGAGGAGAAAATTAGATCCTAAATTCTAGGTAGTTGTGGCTGCTGGAAAATTGGTCTTTAGTATTAATGCAAACTGATGAGACCAGAAGGAGAGAAACTCAAAACAAGATGGGATTTTAAAACTGTAGTTCATGGCTTCTTGCAAAGAAGCTGTGGCCTTTTTTTTTTTTTTATGTTTTTTTCTACCGAGTCACTTAAATGAACCAGGACCTGAAATTCCAGGAATTTTAGGGTTTTTTCAAACTTATAGGAAAGGAGGAAGAAACAGACAGAGTCGCTGCTTCTGAACTAAAAATACTGTTTAGAGAAGGACATCTGCAATGCAGCTTTGAATGTCAAGGTCCTCAGTGTTTGGGCTGTTCTACTTCAAATGTCAGCTCCTGACGTTTGCAGAGGTAGGAAGGCTGGAAAGTGGAAGATTGCAGACATCCCTTTCTTCTCTTATAGATATTTGTTCATCTAGAAGTTTTGCAATGAAATGGAGGGGAAATCTCATTTTTAACTTGCCCCTTTCAACGCCCCTGAACTGTCTTTCCCAGTTTGGGATCCCTGTGTGGTGGATCTGGACCAGTCTCAGCTGCTGGAGGCTGTTTGGGGATGTGGGAGTCGCTGAGAATTCTGACAAGCCATTCATAAAACTTCTGGGAGAGTATTTGTGAAAGCCAAGCACATTCTACCCCTCCCAGCATCGAATAAGTGACCTTTGTCCTGTCTCTTATTTTCACTTTCGAGCTCTTGCCTTCCAGAGGTCAAGCAGTTTAAAAAGTTCAGCTGAATTAAAGAGGCGGGATTAATCATCTCAGTTATTTTATCTTGCTGGCCACCATGTCATCCTGCTTTTGCCAAGGTCAGTAATTACGTAAAAAATCAAAATGTTCCATAACGCCACAAGTCAGTCCCCAGAGAACCCAGGAAACTTAGGTTAAAATCTTTGCAAAAATGCCCTTTTTTGTCTTCTCCCTCCATTTGGAGAGTCTTGGCAGTTCTTGTTTTTCAAAAAAAGGAACAACGATATTCTGATGTAATGACAGAACTCCGTGAGCTGGAGTTTACAGGGAAAGAAAAATTATTAAGTATTGCACAGCTCATCATAAAATGGTGAGAAACCACCTGTGCTTCCCTGCAGTCTTGTTAAACCAGCTCTGCAATAAGGTACCATCACTTTACTTCTTGAATATGATTTGTTTTATAAGGTTATATTAATATGGGGCCAGGAGCGTGCAAGTCAGGCCATAAACCTCTGTCAGCTGCAGTGTGTTGCTGTTACTTAACCCCTGATTATTTAATCCCTAGCGTGGGATGTGGTGTCTCTTATCAAGGCTCAGTGGGAATTTCACCTCTCCTGTGCTCTGAAAGCAGCACCCCCCAATCTGGAGTTAAACATTAATGAGCTGTCACAGCACTGGGTTCCCAGAAATCTGTCGAGCTAAGGTCATCCATAGGGATGAATAATGAGGTTGATTTGAAATATAACCCGGATATAGTGGGTCAAGGCTGTGAGGGAAGGCTCATGTGGGTGTCAGCAGTCCCTGGTTGAGGTCTCTCTTTGCTAATGTCAAGACTTCATCAGACTTCTTGCCTCAGCCTTGTGGTCCAGCAGCTGCTTCCCTCCAGATGCTTAAAGGAAAATAGCAAGAGGGGCGGGGTCAGTCTTGGTGTCTAAAAGCCTTTCAGCACTGCTTTTGTTACTGTTGATGGGACAGCACATGGAATTCTTGTTGCTCAGGATCCTCTTCAGATGGTGGCTTCAGCTGACAGCGTGGCAGTGAGCTCCCAGGTCTAATTACCTTTGCCAAGTGAAAGCGCTGCCCTTTGAGGGAGGGTTTAATTTCCCATCTATTCCTTTCATCTAATGGCTCCTTGTGCTTGGAGTACAAGCCATGAAAACAGCTCTTAATCTACCTCCTGCCTCCCACCAATTATTTAATACCTGGATTTTATTCCTTCTCATTTGTCTTTCTAACTACCCTAATTTCTCCAGTTTCTCTCATCAGCGTTTTCCCAAGCTCTTTATTGTTTTCTGATTGCTGTAATTCTGCAATATCTTTTGGCACTAAAGCCCAGCTCCCCAGAGGAACCGGCTCATGAATTTATACAGCGACATTACACAGGCTTTTCAGACGAGTCTTGGGGCTGATTTGGATGCCCAGAAATGCTCCTTCTGTTCCTGCCTCTCCTGTCGCTGCATCTCTTTAATGAGTGGTTCTGCAGAAATTAGCAAGTAGGAATTGCACAAGCGGTTGCACCCCTGGTATAAAGAGCCATGAAAGACTGAGTCAAGAAATTGGGAGACTGAATGTTTGGCCTCCTCCATCCTTCCCCACTCTCTATGCCCGTGACTTGGCAGGGCATTTCTCTCTTCATTTGTCAAGACAAGAGTTTCAGCCTGGGAGGAAATTTTCCCCATGGTACTAATTTCTTCTGCTTCTTGCAACTGAAGCACATTTGAGAATTTGTTCCTGAAACTTCCCATGTTCTAATTTTACATGATGGGGCTGTCAGAAGCAGCACATGAGAGAAATGAGATCTCCTTTGCAGCTTTGGGGTGACTGTGCTGCCCTAGAAGGGCTGATGAAACTCAGAGGCTGCTGCCCTGCTCATTAATACCAGATTTCCTACCTTGGTTACTGCACTTTTAGGTGACAAGGCTCAGCCTGGGCCTGGCACAATTCATTAAATCCTCTGTAAGTAATGCCACCTCCTTTATTCCCTCTTGGCAGAGGAATCCGCCTTCTAACCAAATACTTGAAGGCACTCATGCCAGGAGAGGAGTTTTAAACATGATCAGTATGAGGAAATACATCGGGGTGCTGGGAATAAACATGTTCTCTGGGAGTTTATTTATTTGTCTTACAGGGCTGTCCCAGACTAAGGATCGGCCGAGACGGCAGCCAAATGTTGCTCTAAGGGTGCTTTTCCTCTTCCAGGAATTTGTTTCTTTTTCTGTTTGAGGTTGGAATTAGAGGGAGTCACAAATTATGATGAGAGATTCTGCTTGTGAAATATTCCACATTTTTTGAAGGGCAAGAGGATGCAGCTGCACAGTGAATACTGGTGGGTGGATGGAGATGCACCCACATCAGGATCTGGTGGAGATGCACTGGTCAGAGACCAGGGTTGGGGCCCAGATCCTTCACAACTTCTTCCTCTAGCTCATCCCGACTGAAAAGACTCCATAATTGCAAATTCTGTCTCTGATGAGAACAAAATCTAGTGCTCCCAAAAGGCTTCCCACAAAGGCTTACTCAAGGTCAGAGTGGGAAAGTTGTTTCCTTTTATGCCTTCTTAGTTATCCACCTTATCTGTCTCCTGCTGAGTGCAGGATGAGGTGAGCAAAGACTGATGTGTAATTACTTTGCTGGGAACCAGGAAGAGCTCAAAAAAAACACCTGAAGATCCAAACATCTTCAGTTCTGGGCAGGTTTGGGTTGGTGCTTGGTGGTGGGATTTGATCTCTGTTATATCCAGCCAGGACCTGCAGTGTAAATTTGCAGACAAGCCTCAGATCGGGGTTTGATCCTGAATTGATCCATGTGAGTTTGAGGTGGTGTTGCAATCCCAAGGCCTTTGAGGCTGAGGGCTGTAAACACCATCACTGTGTGAGCCCACCAACAGAAATCAATCTCTATCAGCTCCCATGATTATGGGTGAGAGGAGGAAAACCTTTCCTCAGTCAGACTGAGCTCTCTCTCTATTAGCATTCTTCTTCCATATCAGTTGGACAACAAGAGCAACAAGGGTCCAACTCAAGGCCAAGCCTTAGAAATCTTCTCAGAATCACGACTCAGTCATGGTACCCAGTGCTGTTTTCCTGGGCCCCAGTTAGTTGGTTTTCATTAGCAAGGGTGGTCAGTGTATCTGGCAGCACAGCCACTGATGCCTGCTGGGAACTCTGGTTTTTTGAGCCCACAGGCGCCGTCACCTTCTGCCTGAGGAGTTTTTTCCCCTTTTCTGGCCCTGCAGCGGGCTGATGGGAGCAGGTCACGGGACAATCTGTCATGTGGAACCAACCGACCGCATCTTGGTGCGGTTCGGACTTACCTTTTTTTATCTTTGGAGAGACCAGATTATGACCATAAAAGGGAAAAACGGAATATTGGGTGAGGAGCCCTGCTCCAATTGGCTGGGCGCTGATTTGCAGCGGTTTCGGGGGAAATAACCAGGTCGGAGCAATTTTTGGGCCGAGAACAAAAACAATACAACAAAACCATGTGGTTCACCATTGAAACCAAGACAGGACTTTCGGTGCTGGTGCCTCCCGTTGTTTTTGGTTCCACCTGCACGAAACTGCAGCAGGGCCCTCACTTCCACATGGGCACAGCCGCACAGGGCTCCTGGTTCCCGTAAAACATCTCTGCAGCCACAAACAGCTGATGCCAACCAAGGTAACGTCTCCTGGAGGTTAACTGAAAGGAGCTGGTTGGCTGAGAACCAGAATTGTAACCACCTCCTGTGAACCCATCTCTGCAGCCATGACCAGCTGATGTTACCTAGAGTAACATCTGGAGATGATCTGGAAGGTTCTGATGGCCAGCTTGGCCAGGAACCAGAGTTGCAATCACACTCTGTCAACCTGGTGGCCTTCTGAGTTAGGAGAGCCCAAGCAACAGTTTGTTGTGGTTTAGTATCTGCGTATCCATGTCTGAAAAACAACAGAACAAAGTCCTTTCATGCCTGAACATCTCTTCCACCCAACCCTTGTAAGTCCATTTGCGTGGTTAAAACCAGGCCTTTAATCTCCTGAGGCACTTGCCTAAAATGTGCCACCAGCACTGAGTTACAACATTTGGTAAACACGATAAAAAAGACTGAGAGGGTTTCCTGGAAACTTTGGCAACCGTACTTTGGGAACAGATGTTGGCGACAAGAAAAGTTCTTGTAAGCTGTGAAGGCACTTTCCTATTTAATGGCTAGCATGAGAAATGTGACAGCTGAATTAGGGTGTTTGGAATGAGGGTATTTGTGCCCAGGAGAGCAGAGGTATCGGCTTCATTCCTTCTGGGAAGGCCACGCCCATGAGAATTCTTCACTTGTTGCCTTCATTCAATAAGAGGCAAGATAGCTTTGCAGTTAATGTTGTTCTTGGAGTTGGAAATGGGCTCTCGTTCCTGAGCTGATGGTAAACACCTGCCTCGCCTTGTGTGCTCAGGGTGGCAGCAGGGCCATCTGTGACCCGGAGTGTCTCTTCTGGAGGGTGAATTCAATCGCCTGCAGAAGGAGGCAGCGGTGTGGCTGCCATGCTGGGGGATGTTTGCATTAACCACCACCCAGGAGAAGTGAGTCTGGCAGCCTTTGGTTCCTTCCTTCAACCAAGATGAGGTGTTGGTCCCCCCTCACTGGGGGCTCCTGGCAGCATCAAGTCAATTGTTGGCTCCTTTGACGAGTCCATCCGAGCCCAGGGAGATGTGCCTTGCAGGTGATCAGGCAGACACTGCACCCTGTTCTGCTCATCCCTTTCTTCAACTTTCCTCCCCATTTCTCCTCTCATCCACTCATCCTTCCTGGCCTCCCCCCTTTCCTGCAAGCACCTCATTTTTGGTAAGCACCGATGATGTTGGTGATAGTCCCGTACCATCACCCCACCTCTCCCTCTCCATCATGTTCCTTCCTCTGCTTGTGCCCCAGTCCCGGGTACCTCTTGTTCTCCTGTGGTAGCAGTTCCCTGGTTCTCCTCACTCCACCACCTGCTGCAATCCCTCTGCCTGTCACCCCTGCAGTTATTTCTTCAGCGGTGACCACAGTGGTGAGTCCCGGGACCTATTGCAAGCCATGGCTCTGGGCCCCATAAAACCAGAGGGGAACCACAGCACCTTACTCATTGGCACTAGAGTGATGCTCCCCCATCACCTCCTTCCCGGTGGGCAGTGGTCTGGGGAGAGGGGGGAGAGGTGGCTGTGCACATAGCAGGGAAGAATGGCTGCTCCAGGGGGTTGGTCTCCTCCATGGCCGTCAACTCAACCTTGTAGGGCTCTCTGAAACCAGCCCGGCCTGCACGAGCTGGGGTCAGGGTAAAGCATTTTTGTGAGGTGGGGGTGAAGGTGGTGTTTGAAGGTTTGTTATTGATGTGGTTCAGGGTAACACTGGTGGTAAAGCAGCTCTGGCAGACGCAGTGGGGACGTGGGTAGAGCCAACCCAGGTCTGTGCAGTGGTTTGCTGGTTGCTGCACTAGGCTTGAATTATCAGGAGTTTGGGTCTAAGCTGGGCTGTTCTGCAGTATAAGTTAAAAAATTTCTGAAAGTACTATGAGAATTTCAGTTATTCCCTTGTCCTCATAGTACCTCCCCAGGGCAGTGTTGTGCTGATGTCGCCACTGCACTGGCTGTGAACAGAGGTCAGGGGACACAGAGGGATTCACCCAAGGCTGCAAAGGAAGCCTGTGGCAGAGGTACAGTGAATCCATCTCTGGCTCCCATCCTAAGCAGGCTCCAGACTCCCAGACCACAGGTTTCCTCCCCAACCCTTCAATCCTAACCCCAAACCAGCCTGCAGAGAGTAGGAAGGAATTGCACAAACACCCTGGCTGCATTTCAGAGGAACCCTCTGGTATTGCCTGTGTGCCCTCAAGATGCTGGCAAACCCCGGTTCTGGGTACAGCCTGGTGCAAGGGACACCCAGCCCTGCTCAGAGCAGCCAAGGAGAGCAAACTAGAAGTTTTAAGAATAATTCTGACCCTTCAAATGGCAGTATTCTTTATTCAAGGGGCACTTTCCCCCAGAAGGATGGGGACAAGTATGGGGCTTGGAGCAACCTGGTCTAGTGGAAGATGTCCCTGCTCATGTCAGGGTTTGGAAGAAGATGGTGTTTATAGTCCCTTCCAACCCAAACTATTCCATGATTCCATGACACCGCCTCTGTGCCAGGCCGTGCTCTGCACAGCCCCTGCAGACAGGTGATAAAACCGAGCAAGATGCAGCAGGGCGAACAACAACAGGCAAATGAGCACTGAAAAAAAGAATAATTAAAGAAAAAAAAAAAGCTTTAAGTACATGACAGCTTGGTTGAGACCCTGTTCCTGTATTTGCTTAGCTGAGGGCTATCTTTATAAGTCCTCGCTGCCAGATGTTCCCGCATTTGCATGTGGGGTGAAGGGGAGGGATGCTCAGCGCGTCCCGGGGGTGCTGGCTCGGCGCTGCAGCCGGATGGCGATTGCCACCCAGTGGCTGCGCACAGCGTGCCGCCTTTTGCCTTGCAAACTCCCTAAAAATAAAACACCGCTGCTGCAAGCACAGAAAAGCCGCGCCTTTTCTCTGTCTCAGCGGTGGAGAGACCTCGAGCACAGCTCAGAGAGCTCCTTTTCCCAACCAGGTGGATTTGGCTGCGCATGAGAGAAACAAAACAGCTTGTTTTTTTAGCGCAAGTCGCTGTGGCTGCTGAGCAGCTGAGCCCGGCACTCAGGGAAAGTCTGCAGCTCTGGCAGGGCTGAGAAAACCTTCTCGATACAGCTTGGTCTGTGTCCTGACCGAGGCACTACTTGAGGCTGGCAGACCCATCCTCAGGGCAGATCCCAGCAGGGACTTGGGAGAAATATGCTCACATTTCCAGGGCCCCTTTTTCCCCACCCCGAGCTTATTCCTCAGCTCAGGTCATGCCAAAAAGGAGTTATCTGGGGATAACTCCTAAATCTGTGCCTGCTGCGATTTTCCATCACAGAGAACAGTCAAAGACACCCCAGCCATCAGGTTCCTGAAGGGACCTGGGCTTTGATGGTTTTCCAGCAAAAACCCTCCCAGATCTGGCATAACTTTCAGCTCTCACTAATTTTCTGCCTGGAGCGGAAACAGCAAACTCCTCCCAGAAATCACAGTTTTATGCTGTAGCTCTCTTGGAGATTTTTTCCACGTATATTTTATATTTCTGTACTGTTACCTATAGAAGTCATAGTGAATAAACAGAATTATTCCTTGTGTCTACAGCAGAACTATCTCTGCCCCCAAAATAAGCTTTCTTAACCCTGTTTCCCTTACTTATGCAAGCCTCACCTTTACACACCTCTCCAACACACTTACTTGACCACAGACCCCATAAATTCAGCATGGTGCACCCTGCTGTGGCTAATGAGGCTAATTAGGAGCAGAGGGAAAGGAAATGCTTTTGCTGCACCATTATTATTTATTTTTTTTCTGATGTTTTAGTGGTTGGAGCAGATCACGTACCTTGGGCTGTAGGTGTTTGCTGACAGAGCTGAGCCAGCTGGATGTTCCTTTCTGCCTCTTGCTGCTGCTGGAGCTGTTAGGGCAGCATATTCCCTGGATTTCATTTTAAATGTACACTGCATCCCTTGGAAATGCTTTGAGTAGGTTGTTTCTAAGCTATAACTGGCTGAGCCAGAGGGGAGCTGTATCAGAGTTAATGGCTGCTGGCAGATTTTCTTTAAGACTTGCAGTGGAGCATAAATTACTTGTTCCTGAAGCTGTAGGGAGATAACTATGACTCCAGAAACCCTCCTGGTGAGCTTAAGTGATAACTCCTCTTGCTTTCCCTTTGCAGCTGAAGAGACAGCATTGCTGCCTTGATGGTTCCCCCATCATGGGAGGCGTGGGTGTCTCCTCTCCTTTGCTCTGTTCCCTTCCTTTGTGGTTTTCTGCTTGGAAAATCCCATTAGGCTGATCTACGAGGAGAGAATTGTCTGTGTTAGCTGATAAATAACGATGGTTGGGCAGCTGAGGGAGGTGGGTGTTGTGATGAGCTCCTTTCCCTGCTCCATCATGCAGGTAATTGGAACTGCCCCGGGAGGGCTGCTCGGGGACTCCCTTGGGATGCTGCTGCTCAGTGTACTCCTCTTTTCCCAGAGCAAACTTTGCAAAATGAACAGGACTGGAAAGCTGGGAGGACTCCAAGTTCTCTGTGTGGGTTCATGTTGGCTGTCCAGAGACAGAAGACTCAGGTCTGCTCTAATCCCCCAGACCAAACCCTGACGTTGGGACCAATTTTTGGGAGCTCTGGATTTATAAGAAATTATTTTCTCAATCATTCTCTCAAGCCTCAAGGTCTAACCTAAAATCTCTGCTCAGCTGCCTTGTAGGAATCACCTGGTGCTTTTGCAAGAGAAAAATCTCAGTGCTGGTGGTTCCAGCACTAATCCCAGTTCTGGTTGTTCCAGCACTATTTGCAGTCTGGCTCTGAAGCTGCTTGGGCACCCGAAGGCACCACTGCAGAAACATTTCATACACAAAGCCTCATCTCCTGCAGCACAGCTGATCCCCTGCTGCAGAAGAGCATCTGTGGGAACTGCCTGGCCACTGCTAAACTTTCTCTCAGTGCAAAACTTCTTCCCTGTTGCTCCTTCATGTCAGCATTTAGTTTACACTTGGTTCATCTGCAAAAAAAAAAAAAAAAAGAAGAGTATCAGCCTCCAAACCATTTCCTCTTTCTGTGAGATGCTCTGCTTAGCTGGGAGACAAACGCAGCCTGTGTGGGTTTGACAGACTCTGACTCTGCATCTCCTTCAGGCTGGGTTTAGTGGGGGTGAAATCAGCCTTTTTGTTATGTAATAGCCTGGGGCTCCTGTAAATTCTGTGTGTTGAAAGCCAGAGCAGCAGAGTGGAAGGTAAGAGCCCGTGTGTGCTGGGCTGTGGTGGCTGCACTGCTGGGAACATCTGACCCGGGCTCTCCTGAAATGTTTATAGGGTCAGACACTTTCCTATGAACGTTAATTAGCTCTAAGGAGGAAAATTTTTGCAAGAGAGTGGAAAAACACTCTCACAAGTTGTCCAGAGTGGTGGTGGATGCCCCATCCCTAAAAACATTCGAGGACTGGTTGGATGGGGCTTTGAGCAACCTGATCTTACTGGAAATGTCCCTTCTCATTGCAGAGAGTTGGATTAGATGAACTTCAAAGGTCCCTTCCAACCTTAGGCAGCCGTGCTGGGAGGGATTTTGCACAGTTCTCAGCTGGAGGAGATGCTGTCCTGAGCAGCTGAGCAGCAAAATCATCCCCCTGAGTGCTAATGGGAAAGCAGAAACTCCGCTTTTTCCCCTAAATCAGCCCAGAGAAGGCACTCTGGGGTTTCAAAATCTAAACTTTTCTCATACTTCCTTAAAAATTTAACTTATTCCTTCACTGGGCTCTTCCTTTCCCTAAGGCAAGAGGGGAAGTAGAACCATCTACCCACATTGATTTTTAAATCTCTGGTTTTATTCCAGACCATTCCAACAAAGCTTCAGAAATACACAGTGTTTAGATGCAAGGCTGAATGCTTAAAAAAGGGCTTTTGCATGAGGTCTCCGTAAGATTTTATTCTCTATCCCTCTGGCTGGTCTATCTGATTATCATATAATCATTAAATGGCTGTATAACAAGTTGCCTAGCCTGGCAGGTAATTTTCTAGGTGTCTTAACATAGAGATTATACTGTGTTTTTAAAATAGTTCCCTTTTTCTTGAAAACCTGTTAAGAATAGTGGTATTCAAATTTAATTTCTAGACATAACTACACTGTATTTTATATATCCATGCCTCGACATAAAATTTGCACATCTATATAGTAGGTGTGAATAACACTCTTCATAAATATATAAAGCTTTTAAAACAATAATGTCCCAGCTATAACCCATCCCAAATCAAACTGATTTGTGGAAGAAATTCAGGCAAAAGTCTGGAAATTCTGCTTTTTTACCAGTCCTACCTTCTTTAAAAGGCCAGTAACATGCTCCTCAGCTGCTCCATAGTGATTTTTTCCTGCAGGAAGTCCTGATGCAGTGGGAAGATGCATTTATCAGTGCTATTGCTCCATTCCTGCCTGCCCTAACTGGCAATTAGCAAAGGGATTTGCAGTTTTACCACCCAATTGTAATAGTTTTATCACTTTATAATAAATTTAGGAAAGCTGCTGTTTTCTCTGCTGGTATAAAGCACTTCTGAGTATTGCTTGGCCTGACCTGGGTCTCAAAGCCCTTTAATTCCTGCTTTAATCCATACAGGGCTGATTCTCAGGGATTTTTCTCTGCACAATAAGGAATGGAAGGAAATGGTGGGATGAGATCAGATGAAGACAGGACTAGGCTAAACCTGGATTTGTTTAAACCTGGAGTTCTGCAGACAAAAAGGTCTCTGGGTGAGTGGTGCTGGCACACTCCAGCCTCCGGTAATGGGAGGGATTAGGGATTTGAGGGGGATTTGGGGAGGCAAGGACAACTGAGCCCAGCTACCCAAAACAGTGCCAGCCCAAGCCCAGCTCTCTGTTACATTCCACACGGCTTCTGCCAAAGCCTCACTCGACCCCGGTGAGCACCGGGGACGATTAAATCCCAGGAAAATGCCTCACACTGGGATGAGAGAACAGCCCCCCCGCCCAAGGCTGCTTCTTTTCCTCTCTTCAGGCGGCCAGAAAAGCTCCGGCTGCTCAGAGATCCTCATCCGTCTTGTCTTGGAGACTGCCTCCCTCTAGTGAGCGCCAGAGCCACCCACACGCCGGCCCGGGGTCTTCCTCCTGGGTGCTGTGCCGCACACGCGGAGGATGCTGCACAAACCTCGGGTGCTGGGCATGTCTTGGGTGCTCTCCATCACACCCCGAGGGTGCTGTGCATGTCTTGAGGGCTGGTCTGCATCCATTAAGAGAGCTGTGCGTGTCTTTGACGCTTTCCAGCACACTCCAAGGGTGCTGTGCATGTCTTGGGTGCTGTAATCTCTGTCTCTGAGGCTGTGCTGCCTCGAGGGTGCTGCACTCCACGTGCCAAGGGTGCTGTGGGTGTCTGGGGTGCTGTGCTGCACACATCCAGGTGCTGTGCATGACTCTCATTTACATGTCTCGACCCTGACTGCTGTGCCTGCAGAATCAGTGAATGGTTTGGGTTGGAAGGGTTCTTAAAGATCATCTTGTTCCAACCCCTCCTATCGTGGGTGTTCGATTAACCGGAGCCCCTGAGCTGCATCACGCTGTGTGATGCTGCCTGGGGAGCAGTAGCTATGCTGAGGCAGGAGGATGGAATGACACAAACAATTCCTGATCCAGCACAGGATCTGCCAGCACACAGATGAATGGGCAGCTGTGAACCAGCAGCCTGAATTTGTACTGAATTGGTGCTTTGCGTCGAGTGGCTGCAGTGTTTTTAATCCAATCCCAGAGCCCCCAGGCAGGATTTGTTGCGCTGCCGGATTTCTCGTTTGCCAGCCAGGGTAGGATTTCATCAAACGAACTGTATAATTTCCCCACATCCTCAGGGGCTCGCCCGCAGCTCAGCTCCTCCGGGCTGCCCTTAGCAACGAGAGCGGGAAAAACGGAGCTCCACCGCCAAAGGATGCTTCCCACCTGCCCGAGCATCTCCCCGGGGAGACGGACAGGGCGCGGGCAGCACCTGAGCATGTCACACTCCTGGTCCTTGCCCTCTCCTTTTTCACAGCTGAGCCTCTGCTCCTGGCACAGCCATAGCCGTTCGCTCCAAAGGATTTGAATGCCATCCTAAATCAGCAGCAGCTCTCGCTGGGGGATGTGCAGGAGGAATGCTGTGAGCTGCGGGGCTGGAAGCCCGCAGGGCAGTGAGCTATGGGCATCCTTAGCTCATCCGGGCTGACCTGAAGGTTCTTGACCCCGGTGGGTGGAGGGGAAAATATTTATTGTCCCAGCAGCAAAAATCATGATTTTTCCAGCCAGAGGAGCTCTGGCTGCTGCAGAGCTTTCAGGGAGGTGTGCTGCTCGCAGAGCTGGGGGGAAAGGGGAAAACAAGACCAGCAATCCCTGCACTCATCCTTGCAAAAAGGTTAATTCCCTTCCCACACCTCCGGCGTTCCGTGAATCCCACCGGCAGCGGGGGCTCGGTTGGGAGCGGCAGCGGGGTCAGTGCTGCTGGCGTGCAGAGATGGATCTTCCAGCTGGGGAACATATGGAAGCGTGGCAAGCAGGAGCAGCGAGAGGGGTTATTTGCAAGCTCTTCTTCCTTGGCAGCTGATGAGGTTTCAAAAGGAGAATGTTGTTTTCAGTGCCTGAAGTGAGGTGGCAGGTTTATGTCGGGGATGAGCGAGGCAGCGCCTGGCAAAGAGACCCCCGGTGAGAGATCACCCACGGGCAAGAAATGTGGGGAACGGCAGCAGACTGCAGTGTCTGTTTAGATCACACTTAGAGAAATGAGCAGGATTTACTGCAGGGAAGGCAAAAAATAAATGAGCTGAATGTGCTAGAAAAATGGGGTCTGGAGGGAAATACATGCCAAGCAATAACGGTGCAGAGTGTATGTGTGTAATTTGGCCAGTTACTGAAAAAATCTATATTGTGGGCCAAAGCCAGGGCACAGATTTGCTGTTTTCTGGATTTTGAAGCATGAGATGCTCTCCCCCTCTCTCCAGATTTGGGCTTATTTCTGTTTTGCTTCTGTCACACATCGATAAAGGTGGACTACTGATGCTTTTGGGGCTACCGGGTGAGCAGAAGAGCTCACAGGCACTGGGGCCAAATTGATTTTCCTTAAGGAGACCTGCTGGGAAGTCACCAGAGCAGGTATCTCTGTCTCTGCTGGGGCATAGGAACCAGCCTAACGTGATATCTGTGTGTGCCCCCAGAATTGTATCAATAATAACCACATCCATATCCTAGGGGTGGGTTTCCCCTCCCAGGCCACCTCTCCCTTCTCATCTGCTCCCCAGCCCCAAGATGGGGTAACACAGGGCATTGATTTCAAAGCCTACTGTTTTCCCCCTTTTTAAAAGTCTTTTTCTTCTTGTTTTAATTTGTCCTCCTGCTAAATTTCCTCCCTCCTTGAAGATACATATCTCCCTCCATCCTGCTTTTTTATATAGCACCTATTAGCCTGCTACCTATGTGTGGATGAGAGGGAGCACAGATGTGCTGTAGCTCCCAGCCTCCCTCTGACCACCCTCCCTAAATCCCCCAGAATTCCAGAGGTCTGGAAAGGCGACAGCTACAGTTCCCCTGGGTGCCATATAACAGCAAGGGGGCTGTTTCCACCAAAGGGTCCCTGACACACATATATCAGCTGGGGACTTTGATTCAGATAATGATCTGCACAGGGCTGCCTTCAGTTAAGGGTGAGGGATGGGGTTTATGGCTCTGGTTTCCCCCAGGCAATTGCCCATCGGCATCAGAGGGAATGGCATTGGATGTTATTGGGATCTGCAGCACTGGTGTGGAGTGATGGAGTCTTCTCCTGGGAGGGGAAATGGTGGCTACAGGGAAATCTGGGCAGGTTTCTCTTTCTTCTTCTTCCCCTCTCCAAGAAAATGCCTGGTAGTGACTGAGCCTGATCCACTCCTAGACTGAGAGCTGAGGTTCCCTGTGACCCATTTTGTTGGAAATTAGAGAAAGTTGGGGAAATGGGAGTAGAGGAAAACCTGTAAAGACTGTATTTGAGCATAGACCACCTCCCTCCCCTGCCCTCGAGCTGGACAGATGCCAACAGCTGTACCCAAATGCCTGAGCTTTTTTCTTTTTTTTTTCTGCAGGGCAAAATGGGAAAAAATAGGGATAATTTGGCCATTTTCTGAGAAAAGGTAGCATTATACCATGAAGGGCAGCAAATACTTGCAGTGCTGCTCTGTACTGGATATTATCTGCACCTCCTGAAGGATTAATTGGGCAAGGATCCTCTAATTGCCATGTTTTACAGTGCCCAGTGCATTATCCCAAGCTGTTCCCCTCATATCAAGGCTGTCCTCAGCCCCGGAGCTGGTTTTTGGGGTGTGCAGCCAAAACTGCACCCCCAGCACAGGAACTATTTGCATCTATTCTAATACAGATTCCTCTGGGTGCATCAGAAACAGGCTCAGTCACATTTTGGGCTGCTTAATTCCTTCCCATCTTAGGCAAATCCATGATCAGCTTTATAGGGGGGTGTCACCCCAAATTTCTGGGATCAGAGCTGCACTGGTGCAGCTCAGGGAGCACCTCCAGGTACGGGGGTGAACCCTGCAAACCCGTGTTGTTGGAGCTGCTGCTCATCTCTCCAAACCCTCCTCTGCCGGGTGGTAGCCAGCAGCGTTCCCAAACAGTATCTGCTGTTATTGCATTAATTACAGTAATCTAATGGGAAATGTAAACAGGAAAGCTCCAGGGGGAGATAAGGGGTGCAGGGATGTGAGGCAGGGGCTGACAAGCTCCCTCTGGCGCGAGGAATGGAGTTCAGAGGAAAGCTGGCTTTCCAGTCAGCGGCTGGCGGCCGCTCAAAGGTGTTAATTAGGGCGGCCAGATAACCACTGGGGCAGTGTCCCCAGCTGTTTCCCTTTTTGGGAACAATCGCATTCCTGGGGCTTGAAGTTCAGCTGCAGAGATCCAATGCCTTCGATCCTTGAGGGGGATGGGGCACTGCTGTGCTGTGAGAGGAGGTTTAGATGGGATATTAGGGAGAAATTCTCCCTGTGAGGGTGGGGAGGCCCTGGCAAAGGTTGCCCAGAGAAGCTGTGGCTGTCCCATCCCTGGAAGTGTCTAAGGCCAGGTTGGACAGAGCTTGGAGCAACCTAGTCTGGTGGAAGGTGTCCCTGCCCATGGCAGGGGAAGGAAGTGGATGATCTTTAAGGTCCCTTCCAACCCAAACCATTCTATGATTCTACAATTATAATTTTTAATCAGTTGGGTTTTAATCCCACCTGAGCTGAGCAGTGTTGCTTTGCTGCCAGCCAAGGAAAGGTGGCTCTTCCTGGTACATCTTCATGCAAGACATCTGAGCTGGATTCATTGGATGGGCAAGACCAGTAAACTTCCTGTTGTGGTTTTAGTCATCTCACCCTGCTTCATCCAGAACAGAAACCTGCCTGTGGAACTGCACTTTTCCTTGCTGTATCAACGTGCTGGAAGCACCTGGGTGGAGCAGGATTTTCCCATGTACTGCAGGTGCCCATTTCCTAGCCCAGGGCTCTCTGCTCTTCAGCCCCACCAGCACTTCCCGCAAGAGCCTCTTCTTGTTCTTCATCTTGAGTTCAAATCCAGGGAAATAGGACACAAACTTGGGCAGGGAAGGAAACAGGACAGTGGTGAAGCATCTCCTTCTCCTTTTATTCGACCTTCTTTTATTCTATTCTCCTTTAATTTTTATTTTCATGTCCACAAATTAGTTTCTTTGACACTTCCCCCCTTCAGGGCTCCAGCATCTCCTTCTCCCAGGCTGTGCTTCCAAACACTGTGCCTGAGGGAGAGGTTTGTTGTAGAGGCCTTATTTTTGCCTTTGGAATGACATATCCATGACCATCAAGCACCTGAAAAAGCCCTTTCTTGGAGGTTATTTTCCCATCAGGGCAGAGATTCCCAAGCTCTGATCCTGCCTGGAAAACAAATGCTGTGTGCAGTGAAAGTGGAGCAGGAAGGCACCAGGAGCCACTTCTCCATGGGGAAAGTGTGAAGCAGGACTCCAGCTCCTGGTTGGGAGTTCCTGATGTTTATGCATTGCTGGGGAGGGTCCCCAGCCCTGGAACCCCCCAGGCACTGCTAAACTCCCCAGAACTCACTTATTAACTGGCCTCTTAGCACAGACCTTTCTTGGCTCTTTCAAAAGCAGGAGGAGGCAGATCCCAGTTTCCACTTCTGAGTCCTTTATGTTCTGGATTTTTAACTCTTGGCCAAATTAGAAGAAAACATCGTTTTTTTGATCTGAGCTCATTTCTCAGCAATGAGATTTTATCCTCCCTGGCTGCTCTTAGTCTGGGTAGGTGTGTGTGGGGGGGAAAGGAGGCAGATGACATTACTGTTTATGGCACCTCCTTTGGCCTTAAAGCAGCAAGTGGAGAATGTTTGAGCTGCCAAAGCCATTTATTTTTATTAAATCCAGTTTCCACAATGAGAAATGCTCTACATCATGCTCCTCGCTCCTACTGCTGGATGCTCCCAGCTCATTGCATGCAGCTCCCAGGAGGATCTGTCCCTTGAGGAGCAGGAATCCAGACCAAAACTCCTTCCCAAATACCTGTGGCTGGAAGCTGATGATCAGAAACACAGCAAAATCTGGTGCAGATCCAGAGAAAGCTTTTGCTTACCTTTGCATTCAGCTTGCACAAAATCCCCATTCAGTGGATTTGGGTCACAAGTTTGTGGTGGGAGCAAGGAGCTGCTGGAGATGACAGCCTGGGATGCTCTGTTGGTCCCCATGTGGACTTCCAGGGCTCCTGCTTGGGTTTGTGTGAGCAGTTCTGGATCCTTGTGCTTCTGCTTCCCTGCTTTTGCTCCACAAATGATGACCCGAAAATGAAATGGCAAATAACCAAAACATGTGCAGCCCCAGCTCTCGCTTTCTTACCCACCCAGAATTATTTCTAGAATTATTCCATAGAATTACATATAATTATTCCATTACTTTCCAGAATTATTACAGATTATTTATTGAGTAGGAGTTCTTGCAACTGGAGATTTCTTGCAACTGATATTTAGGATTTTTTTGGGAGGAAAGTGTTAAATACAGAGAAGGAAGGCTTGGAAATGGCTGTACAGGATTTGGGGGAAATGGATCAGTCTCTGAGCAAAAGCCCCTTCCCTGGGGTCTGTGAATGCCCCTGGAATCTCACAGAGATCCTTGTTATGTCCTCCCTGAGAACCAAGGGTCGTGACTTGAATGAGTTGTAATTTAGTGACCTTGTTGGAGGAAATTATTTTGCTCAAAGCAAGGTAAATTTAGATTTTTATTCTTGGCCATTTTTATTTGCAGGCAGGTTTTGTTTCTCTTTCTGAGCGTTTTCTCTGTGTTTTCATTTGCAAAAGGAGGAAAAAAATCCCCCTGATGCTCTTGGCAAACAATTTTCCTCTTGTTACCACCCCCTCCACGAGCCTGACTGCATTGCAGAAATCCTGATCATCTCTTCTCCAAGTCTGAACTGAATTAATTTTACAGATTTCGAAGGTGTTGGAAGTGGTGAGAATCTCCACCTATCCCTGCCTTTTGAGGAAATCCCCAGTGCCTCTCCTGCTAAGCCTGTTGCTCTGCCTTCATCTGGATTTATATCTGTGTCATTGAGAGCATAACGTGGCTCTGAACCTCTTTGAACTCTGTTGTCTAGAGGACAAGGAGAGAGCATAAACCCAGCTATTAAAAAGCCTTCCAGTGCTGGTCAATTTAAAATACATCTGGAACAATAAAAGGAGCAACTGTGCCAGCACTGCACTCGCTGAGCCATCACCCCATTGTCCTGCAACCATGGAGCTCTGCCCTGTTTTCCTTCCTTTCAACTTGCCTTCTTTATAACCAGAGAAAAGTGATGCCTCTGCCAGTCTGCTCTGAAATGTGAGGTTCCCAGAAGGTGGATTTGTGAATGGTTGGCTGGTCATTATGTGCCTCAGGGCCTTCATTTTAAGGTGTTTTTTTTTTTTTTCCACACCAGTTGAGGGAGGAAGTTTGCAGGATGTTATCAGCATCCTGTTGCTGTGACCTGCTGAGCAATAGCATGTAAATATGTCTCCCCTTCACCACACCCCAGTGTCAACCTTTTGGCTCCTGTCTGCTGGCCATGTTCTGGGAGATTAATGTGTTTTTCCACTGTGGACAGGGCCCTAGAGCTAAAAGGCATGGATTTTTATTTTTTTCTTGGGTGTCTTTTACCAATTTCCCAATATTCAGTCATTTCTGGCAGTGTTTACGGAGTGTGTTAATGAGATGATGTCGGGCACGGTGGAGGCACCTCACCATGGGGCACCCAACAAACATGATCAAGGTATCTCATGTGTCTGTGCCTTGCAAGAAAGGTGGGGAGAGATTTTGGCTTTCTGGGTAGAGTCATTGTTTGGGGAGCAATAACAAAAAAACCCTTTAAAGAGTAGAGAGAATCAACCCAAGAATTATGTCTTGATGAGGGCAAATGTTTGTTTTTTAGCTTTTGGAGGGGTTTCCTCCGGAGCAGTCAGTAATGGACAGCTTGGACAGTCCATGTGCCATGTTTTTACCAACAGCTGTGATATTGGCCATTATCCATCTAATTCTATGTTCCCTGTCACTGGATCTAGCCAGGTAGAGCAGCTTTCCATTGGAAATAGCTCTGCCACAATGGAATCCTTTGCAGGAAATGCCTTTGTTTCACTAAATTACGACGAGAGAAGAATATGAATGAGACCTGCTTGAGCCTTCTCCTTTCATATTGATGGTCACGTAGTTCTATGATTCTTTAATATCAGCATAATATTTCAATTACTCTGGAAGAAAACATTCCAATGGTTTCAAATGTGTGTATTTAGGCATTCTTGTTCCAAGGGGAAAAAGAGAAGAAAGGGAAGCTCTTCAGGCTGCCTCAGGATGAAAACAAAACTCTGAAACTCCTCTCAGAAAATACTTTTTGCTCTTTCCACACCCCATACCCCAGCCTATCCCTCCATATTTCTGGCCTCTGAGCATCATCATCAAAGGGTTTGAGCCACAAGTTTGATTAGCCTCCAGGAGCACCCTGGGGATGTGCAGCACCCAGGTTTGGGCAGCCTGGGTTTGCAAAGATGAGAGGAATTCACTGCCCTGGTGAAGCTCTGGTGTCCAGACTTGACTCAACCCTCCCACCTTCCCTCACCACTTCCAGACCTGGCACTCAATTTGAGTGGGGTTTAATGGAAGGATGGAGATTTTGGAGACCAGAGGTTCTTGTGCATTTTTGAAAGTGAGTGAGTGGGTAGAGAAGAGAATCACCCTCACCTCCTGCAGGGAACCAGGCTGAGCACAGACCCTTAAGACAGCAGAGACCCTGCAGGGAAAGGAGTGGGAACAGTTCTGTATGGAAAAAGCTTTCCCCAAAGTATGGATCATCCTGGCCACCAGGGAAGACAACCAGGAGACTGAAAGCCTTGGGCAACTGTGTTTTTTTGAATTCCCAGCTGCAAATGCCTTTGCAAAGTTGTTTCTGACCTTCTGGGCTGCACCATCTCATGTGGGCTGAGTTAGTTTAATACCAGGACAGTATTAGGGGCAAGTGTCATGTGATTTTCCCATTCCATGCTTTGGAGACAATATTGGTCTGTACACTTTCATCCACTCAGATTCTGCCCTGATTTAGGGTTTTTCTGCTCATGGCATCCTGCTGTGCCATAAAATTCAAATGGTTCTGGCAGAGAGGCAGAGCTTCAAGCAATCTGGGGGGATGTCACCACTGAAAATTTGGCCACTTAGTAGTGCCTTGTCTCATGATGCTCCTGGTGTCCTTCCCATGTCTTTTCTGTGTCCGTGGGTCCTCATGCAGCCACCCTGCCCAGGCTTCCCAGAGAGAAAGTTCCCTGCGTCCTCTCCCCGATCTCAGGCTCTGGGTTCTGCTCCTCTCTCCCAGCAGCTGTCCACTCATTGAGAAATTACTCCCCAAGGCTGCTTGGAAATACAAACGAGCCTGTAACAGAAGCAATAAATTACACTGAGTGTCACAGGTCCTGCCAGGAGATGCAATAGCTGAGACTGGTTCAAGCAGCATTAACTTAACACACTGACAGAGAAACCACTGGAGCTATTGCTATCATTGACAGGGCTCTCACCCCTGCACCAGCTGTGATGGTGACACGATGCATTTAAGGATAGTTCCTCAGGTGTGATTTCTTGTTGTCACTCCTCCCCTGCAGGTTTGCTTTGAAAACCTGGAAAATCAGGTCCTTCTGTCCTGGCTCCCAGCTAATGGGATCCTTATGGGACCAGCTGAGACCTACAAGGAGGGATGGTCATCAGGGCTCTGTGCTGACGTGGGATTTAGGATGTTTGCCCTCTCTATGTGCTCAGTGTGAGCTCATGGGACAGAGCTGAGGTCTGGGTGGTGGCAGCATCAAGAGATGGAAGCTCTGATGTGGCTTGAGGCCAAGGAGAACAACTAGAGCTGCTCTTGGCCCCTGGAGTATCAACATCAGCTTTTATCATCCCATGAATTCTGGAGAATTTGCCAGCTGAATGCCCCGAGGCTGTGACATTGTTTGTCCTGTTCCTGGCAGAACAAGCTGGTGTTTGCTGTAGGGAGAAAAAGCAGCCTCCAGCAGGAATAATTCTGATTTAAGGTCCTGTGTGAGCTGGTCCTTTCTTAGGGCTCCTCAGGGAAAGGACAATTCTAACCCCGTTTCTATCCAGTGACCTATTTTTCCTCAGCCTGATGGCAAAGATGCCTTGGCTGGTCCTCGCTGCCAGCGAGTGAGTCGGTCACGGCTGCGCTGCCCTTGGCCAAGTAACATCAACTGTCCCTTTACCCCCTGTGCCTGGGGGACAGTAAATCTGTAGGCAAGCATTAGGCCTTCCTGAAAAGCCTGGCATTGCTGGGAGAGAAAATAAAAAGCTGGAGGGTTTTTATTATCTTTCTCCTTATTGTCTTTTTTATTGCCCTTCGGAGTCACCCTGGAGAGCAATCTCCATCCCACGTCTTGGCCCTGCCAGACTTCCTCTGCTGTCACTGTGACCTAAGAAATAGAGGCCAATGCCTTCCTCTGCTCAGAGCATTAACGAACCTGGCCCCTCCTTAGAGCCCTAAACTCAAAGGATCCTTTTCTCTGTGTGTTCTGGGGCTCCAGCAGGTCTTCCGGGGCTTTTCCCCTCAAACTATCACCCCTTTCTTCCTGAAAATAAGTGTGAGAAGCTGCACTTGAATCTGGGAAGTGGAAAGGCTGCAGGTTCCTTGTCTGCACAGCTGGAGCCGTGGTGGGAAGTCTCTGAAATCCTCTGATAATTCAGGGCTGACTCTGAGGGCGGTCTGCACGGGGGAGAGGCCCAGCATCTGGCAGGAACCTGGAGAGATGCTTCTTGCAGGGAAACTATGTGCTCTGCTAATTCATTAAGCACTTATCTCCTGCTCCTGCTCTTAAGGGAGACAGAGTTGGAGCGGAGGAGGCAGGGGACAGACCAGGCAGCCTGTTACAACAGGCATGTATCCTTTAAGGAGAAGGTGAGACACCACTGTTGAGGTCAGTGTGAGATTACAGGGACTCCTTTTTGCCCTTATCTCTCTGAAATATGCAGCCCACCTCTGCTTTCCTGGGAAATCAGGAGTCGAATAAAAACTGTGCACTGAAATGCTGTGGGAAATGTGCTGATATTAATGTTGTATTGCAGCAATATGCCTGGCTGCATCCTCAGCTGGAGGCTGGCTTCACTCCTTAATCACAGAACCACAGAATGGTTTGGGTTAGAGGAGACCTTCCACTAGACCAGGTTGCCCCAAGCCCTGTCCAATCTGGCCTTGAACACTTCCAGGGATGGGGCAGCCCCAGCTTCTCTGGGCAACCTGTGCCAGGGCCTCACCACCCTCCCAGGGAAGGATTTCTTCCCAGTATCCCATCTAACCCTGCCCTCTGGCAGTGGGAAGTCATTCCTCCTCATCCTGTCTCTCTAGGCCTTTTTCCAAAGTCCCTCTTTAGCTTTCTTGGAGCCCTATTAGGCACCGGAAGGGGCTATAAGGTCACCTTAAAGCCTTCTCTACTCCAGACTGAAAAATCCCAATTCTCTTCACCTGTCTAATTCCAGGCCCTGGATGTCCTCGATGTCTTAGTCAGAGGGATTTTCTGGCAAGAAGTCATGCTCCCTCAAGGTTAGGGAGCTACTGAACATCAGATATAATGGTGATAATTTCTAGGGTACATCTATAATTTCTCAGTGTTGACCAAGGTGTGATGTAGATTTATTGTCTGGATTTTCCCTGTAGCAAACAAAGAAATTGCTTAAGGAAATTTCATTGCAATTTCCTCCCAATTTTTACTTGCTCCTGGCCCCTCCTTTCTTGCTGTCCCTTCCAAGAAAGGAGGGGATTTTTCAGTCTGAGAGGGAGGAAGGATAGCCTGCTGAAGGTCATCGCCTGGCGAAGCCTTACAAACCTGGAGGAAACATGTGCCCAATCAGCCCATATTTCCACAACTGGGTTTCTAACATGGGATGTGAGTTTGCAGAGTCTGACCTTTCTCCCCCGACAGTGACTTCCTTTCCTACTTATCCTCTCCCTGTGGCAGCAACTCTGATCTCAATTAATTAATTGTACACTTACGCACCTGCTCCTGGGGGTGGAGCTGGTCCGAAAACGAGCTCTGCTTTGCCAGGACATTTTGCTGAGAAACTTTTTCTGGCCAGAAAATGATCTACTGGATTTTTTTTCCCTGTATTTCCTTGAAAGCATGAGGAATTGTGCTAGCTTCCTCAAAACCTGGAAAAACTCTGATTAAAATGGGAATACTCTCCAAAGCATACAGGCAACCTGTTCCTTATCCATCCCTGCCAATGGTGGGTTTGATGGGCTGTTTTCATGCAGGTTGCAGCCACTGAGGAGCTATTTTCCTTGGATATACCTTTCTGTTGGAAGTCAGCAGTCCTCTCATACCACATCAACGCTGCATTTGCAGCATGGTTGGACCTATGAGCTCATCAGCTCCTGGCTCCTCACGCTGCTCCATGCTGCAGCTGGGCTGCTCTACGCTCCTTTTATGTCAGACGACATTCCCATCATACTTCCTAGGTCAACATTTTGGCTGACTCACTCAGGACCAAACAGGGGATTTCCAGAAGCAAAAGCAACAGAAGCAACATGAATATTTCTTTTTCCTTTGGGTTTCTTTTAATTATTTTCCCCCCCTCTGTGTGTGTGAACTCTCTGAAAACTGTCTGGCCTGATTCTGCACAGCCTGGCAGTGCTCAGCTGAGACAGTCCAGCTTCCTTCTGATCTTTCTGGGAAAGGTTAGAGGAGGTCCAGGCTCCTCATGGTTGCATAGGATGTCTTCTTGCGCCTTGGGTGAGGGAAATAGGGGAGACTCAGCACTTGCACAGCTAATCATGAAATCATGGAATGGTTTGCGTTGGAAGGGACCATCCACTGCCATGGGCAGGGACACCTTCCACTAGACCAAGTTGCTCCAAGCCCCATCCAACCTGGCCTTGGACACTTCCAGGGAATGGGCAGCTACAGCTTCTCTGGGCAACCTGTGCCAGGGCCTCACCACCCTCACAGGAAAGAATTTCTTCCCGATCTAATCTAAATGGAGCTTAAAAACCACAGTGGCATGTTTTTTTTTTATTTCCAGATAATTCTTGAAGTTGGGGTTTCAAAGGAAATCCCAGGTAAAATATCTACTGAAATACCTACATGTTTATCCAGTCTGAGGTCAGCAGGGAAGGACCCTGCTGTAAATACAAAGGGATTCCCTATTAAACCTGATCCACACTGGCCTTGGCTCTTCCCTTGACAAACATCTGAGACAGGGTCTCATGTATATTGTGCTGTCAGGAGTGGTTACGGTCATATCCCATTTTTATTTGCCTTTGCACATCTCCTCCCACACCTGAAGAAGTTCTCTAAGTCTGGGGAAAAAAAATATAAACAAATCCAGATGTTCTGCCCCAAATTGAAACCGAACGTTGCAATACCTGCCTTGAATTTCCAAAGTGCAGCTGCAAAGAACCTCTTCCATCACCCCGCTGCCCTCCGAAGGGTCTGAAGCAGAGTCAGCACTTGGAAAACTCTCCAGGAGGGGGGTTATTCCTTGGGCTACTCCCTGGAGTGACCGATGCCCCTGGGTGACTGGAGGGAGCTGACAGAGCACGAAAAAGGGGACAGGAAAAAAACATTCAGCTGTGGCATTTGCTGCTTGCGTGCAGCCGCAGGCAGGAACTGCTTCCTCTGTTTGCAGGCTTTTAGGGAAAGGGGAGCTCAACGGAGCTGCTAAATTGGAATGAAGTGAAAAAAATATTGCTGCGAACAACAGAATGTTTAGCTTTTTTTTTTTTTTTTTTTTTTTTTTTTAAAGGCAGAAACACAAAACCTTGGAGTGATTTACATGGGAAAGGGGAGCCGGAAACAATTTTAGAGGCTGTTTTCCAAAATTGATGAATAACAGAAGATACAATGGTTAAAGCAAATGGCCCAAATTTCCTGCTCTTTTAAGCAGCTGAATAGATACTAAAAAACAAGGGTACCCTGTTTTTCTCCTTATGGAGGTGGCAGAGAGGGTTTTTTCCCTGGGTTATTTTGGTTTTGAAGGCAGAAGCAAGACAGGTACCAGGGGTTCCCGTGACCATGGATGCTCAGATGGGCAGAATGCGTGGGAATTCCAGAGGTGGGGAAGAGCAGCGTGGACCAGAAGAGTAGTTTTGAATAATTTCTGGCAAATAATGCTGCAGGCATGAGTCATGAGGAGGGATCTGAAACTTCCTTTTGGGTTCTTTTTCATTATTTCTCCGGATAGCTGTTCGATTTCTCCTTTGCCTGAGGCTTGTTTCCCTCAGAGCCGAGTGCATTTCCCTCCTAACCCTTGCCCCTCACCAGCCCCACTGGATGAGGACACGGGTTTGGCTCCAACCAAACACAGGCTGGAAAATTTTATTTCTCTTTGCAAAAGTCTTTGATGTTTCTAGAAAATATTCTTGTTTTGCTTTGAGAAAAAAAACCAAAAAACCCTTGGATGAGATCCCTGCAAAGCTGTTGTCCTCCTTGGCTTAGGCAAGGTCCAGCAGCTCCAGCCCTTGTCTGAGACACCAAAAAGGATGTCCATGTGTTTAATCTCTTAACAGCGTTAGAAGAACACAGGGAAACCTCCAGTCAAGCCTCTTTCCTGTATCCTCTTGCAGCCATTCCACCCCATGTGCACAAAATCGTGATGTAGTGAAGTGATCTCAGTTAAAGGAACAAACAACTTTTTTTTTTGTTGCGTTGTAAGTGAACTGTTTGTGTTTAGCTGGGATGTAAAAGACTGAGGGACAAGGGTGAAAAGCAGGAGTTACTCTGGAGACCTGGTGAAGGTCTCTCCAGCCTGTCCAACCTGGTGCATGGATATCACTGGAAAATCTCCCCTGGTTTTTGGACTTGGCTAAGAAGTTTCCCCCAGCTGTTGCTGTGAAATATTTCCCGAGTGGATGTTTTCTGCTTGCAAAGCAATTTTATACCAGAAACTTGAGGAGCATCTTAAAAACTGCTGAGCCAATGACTTCCATCCTCTGTTGGGTGCACCTTCCCATGATTGTGTCTGCTGAATCCTGCAGTGTCCTGTGAAACAAGGCTTCTCCAGGTTGCTTTGGGCTTTGACCATACTTGAGATAATGAATCTCTTTCTCCATTCTCTTCTCCCAGGTAACTGGGAGAAGAAAGTCTAGTAACTCCACCAGGCAGTTGCACCCAATTAATCAAACAAAAGTAGCCACAGACAGCAAGTTGAGTTGTTAATTGTACTCAAAATGTTGTCTTGTTTTTCACTGCTGGGATGAGCAGTCAACCCTTCCCAAAACTCTCCTCTTCCTGAGGCTTGTGAGTTGGACAGAACATACATTAAATGAGTAAAGCAAAGCCACAATTACAAAATCCCTTTCTTGGGTTGTTTCCCATGTTAACCAAAGCCCAATAAATCACGTCATGTATTTATGGACTCTGTGAGCAAATTGTCATTCAAAATGCCACTTGTAGCTTTCAAGCCCAAGTGAATTATTGTGTATGTGATACACACCTCTTCCTTAACAGCACATTCAGATGTCAGGGCGCTGAGGAGCACTTTCCTCCTGAAGGCTCATTCAGACCTCAGAGGAAAAGGGATTCAAACCACTTTGGTATTTTTAACTGATTCTTTCCCAGTGGTGGGGGCAGACTTCGATGTTTTGCTGAGACATCATCTCTGTAGGTTTTCTGGTGTGTGACTCAACAGGAATTGAAGGAAGGTTTTGGATGCTGCTGTCCTGCAAAGACCCACAGAAGCTACTTGATGGTATAAAGTCATTTTGGAAACTGTGTGGTCTCATCAGTCCTTGCATAGAACCAGAGAACAGTGTGGACTGGAGGGGATCTTAAAGATCATTTAGTTCTAACCCTCAATCCCAAACCTTGATCATCTCATGGGCTTTCCCACTGACACCCATCAGCAGCAGTGGTGGTGAAGGTGAGGTGAGGCATGAACAAGAGATCAGTGGTTTGGGAAAGGAGGATGAGTCCTGAGGTGGAAATTAATCGTCCCCAGAAATGCTTCCTGGATTAAGTGTGGAGAAGAGCAGCGAAGGCATAAAGAAAGTCTGTGATAAGAGTCACTGCATTTTTGTGGTCTCTGTGCTTGCAGCCAAAATCCATGAGATCGTGAAATCCACATTTTTATACACCAGCACTACTCACTGCTGCAAGAGATTCAGGTTGAACACCAGGAAGAATTTCTTCACAGAAAGGATTTTCAGGCATTGGAAAGGGCTGCCCAGGGAGGTGGTGGAGTCTCCATCCCTGGAGTTGTCCAAGGAACAACTGGATGTGGCACTCAGTGCTCTGGGCTGGGTGACAAGGTGGGGATCAGGCACAGGTTGGACTCGATGGTCCTGGAGGTCTTTTCCAATCTGAATGATTCCGAGATTCTTTGATTCTGAGTGGGTTGGTTCCTGTTCATGAAGATGCTTTTGGCCTTTGGCAGGGCTGATGTGATTTGCACTGACAGATAATTATGGATGAGTCTTTAGCTCTGAAGCGGATTTGACTGTCCCAAGAAAATATGGTCTGTATTTTACCCTGAAATTTTCAGGGTGCAGGGTTTGCTCTGCTGTGTAGAAACCTGGTGTCTGGGATTGACATGGGGCTGTGACAGCTGAAGCCCACCATGAAGTGTAGGCTGGGCTTTGGTATCATGACTGCAGGTACCTGATTTAACACCAGCCATTTCAGGATGTGAACTCAGGCCTGAGAGATGTAAAAAACCGCCTCAGATCTGGGTTTTATGAGGAACAGTGATGTCAGGAAGGAGGATGAAGTGAATGCCTTGTGTTGTACAAGCCCCCAGAGAGGATGTCCATGCCATGAGGCTGAGGCTGTGCTCAGCAGCCGTACACGCTGTCCTGAGCCACGTGGTGCTAAGAACTAATTATATACCCCCACCTAATGTCATTAGCAGAGCTCAGCGTGGGTGTGGGGGTTGCACACCCAGAGAGCTCTTTGTTCCGTGGACCCGCCGAGCAGATGGAGACCATTCCTGGCCCCAGGCTCAGGATGCCCAGGAGTTCCATGTGTACCCAAGGACAAAGGCTGGCAAGGGATGAAAGGACTCCTGCACTCATTTACTGCACCGGCGTCTCCACACATGACATCAGCAAGGACGGAGGCTGCTGCCATCAGATGGTGTGGACACAACACTCTGGACATGGTGGGGCTCCTTTTCCAGTGCTGGGTGGGATGCAGGTCTTGGCTGAGAGGTGCATGTACCTCTGGTGGGTTTTGAATGCCCATGGCATCTTCCACGAAGCTGTGTATTATGTACATTTGGGTTGCCTACAGTGAATTCCTATGGCTGGTAATCAGACCACTGGGGTCACCGTGAGTCTGCTGGGAAGGGGAGGGGAAAGTGAGCAGCTTGCTGAGGAAGCCCCTCCGTAAGCATTTTCCTGCCCTGGGATGACCAACGTACATCCTGAGCAGAGGGTACTTGCATTGTGCGCCCTGCTGCTCTGCCCATCCTGCCAGGAACAATGAGGAGGCCCTTAAAAGACAAGAAAAGGCATTTTCAGGGTTGTGGGAGAGAAAAGCAGGGGGCACTGGGGAGGATGGGCAAGAAATAGGGAGATAACACAGAAGGAGCAGTGATGTACTTTGAGTCTGTAAGGTCAGAGCAGCCCTTGCTCTGAATGTCCCAAGCTTGTCAGCGGGCTTGGTCCAGGCTGCTGCTGAGGGGACGGTGGAGAGGCAAGAAATCAGGGCCACAGGTTGAAATTAGCCCCCAGACCACCTCCCAGAGGGTGTTTAAAGCTTTTCCCACAGGTCTGTAAGATGCTGCTTGTGAGTGTGTGTTGGGAATGCTGATGACATCTCTTCATTGTTCCCATCTGGAGTCCCAGAGCCTGTGGCATGTTGGGGAGAGGTAAAGAGGTGGGTGCCAGCAAGGTGATACCAACCCCAGTGTTGAAGGGAGAGGTGGCAGCTGTGCCAAGCTTCTCTCTTAACTTAATCCTCCCTCCTGTCTGGCCTTTTTGCTCTTAAAATTACCTTTTCTTCACATCCCCTCAGCTGGATTCAAATGATTTTGGGCTGTTGCTCCAAGAGCAGCTGAATTTTCCACCAGTGGAAGCTCTTTGAGGCAGGAAGCATCTTTGGGGTCTTTCAAGAGCACAGGAGGGCCCTGTGAGGTTCACAGGCCATGCAGGTGAGGTCTGAGGCTGTTCATGGACTTTCTGGGAGCCTGCAAGGGATTTTCTCCACCAGAGTCGTTTGGATTTTGAGCTTTCCAGCAGCCAGGTCAGCATTTACTCCAGTTACAAACCCCATATCTGACTGCAAACTGTAGAGCTACGATCCAGGAGAAGATGGACCTAAATGCAAAAGTTCAAATTTTCCCCCAAAACCAAGTGGGGACAGCCCCTTATCTGTCAAGTAGCCTCAACATGCACAGATTAATCTTATGACCCATTTTTTATGTCCCAAATCATCCTCACCATATGGAAGACACCCATGTAAGGATGGATGGAGTTGGAGATGGAAGAAGCTGTATCCTCTCTGTTGAGGAGCATCCTGCCCTCCACATCCCACCTTCAGTGGCCTCAGCAGAGGGAGTTTGTCCTCCGTGCTTCAGTGATCCCTAAATCACATCAGGGCTGACAGGGAGAATTTGAAAGGATATCATCAAATTTTGCTGTCGTTGTCAATTAGTCTTTACAGCTGGTACCGGCATTCCCGGCTTCTGGCAATTCCCCAGCAGCCTGAAGACTTAATGTCTTCCTTGGCTGATTGTGGTAGGGATTGATTAAACTGGGTTGGGGCTTTCCATGGGGGTCTGGCTGTGGAATTTTTGCCTTTCTGACAGAAATGGTCACTTTATGCTCTGTTGTGTGCTGCTTCCAGACCGCTGGCTGGAAACCCTCCACCTACCTGTGAGCTGGAGAGGAGTTTTAACTTTGGGCTTCCTTTTCCTCTTAAAAATCAGAGCTTCTCCAGGCAGCCAAAGGAATTGAAGATTAATTTTCATGAGCAGATGTGAAATTCAAAGCAGCTGGTGGCTGAAGTGGCTGTGTGCTGTGTCTCCCATTAGCTCTGGTGTGGGAAGCAGAGCGTGAGACACTGCTCAGTTGGTGATGATGAAATGCTCGGCACCGTCTTGTTTTGGGCTGGCAGCACTTTGCAGGAGGTTAAATGTCAACTCTGCCCTTTACACCCAGGGAAACCAGGTCATGGAGCAGGACTGGGATGTTGCCCCAGGGTCATCTGGGATCCAAGGGACACCGTTCAGGGCTGGGTCAGTGCTCTGGCCAATCCTCTGATATGGAAAGAGCAACCTCTGAGGCACTGAGGATGCCTTGGGGGCTCCTTGGGCAGAGATAGGTCTTTCCTGGCTGTCTCAAAGGCTTCTGCTCTGGCTAAGAGCTCCTGGGGTTATTTTTGGATGGTGGTGGCCTGTGGGGAACAGAGGGGAGGGTTTTCAGGGCACTGCCATGCCCTGAGTCTGTTCTGGCTGACTGGCAGAGACAAATAACCCTCCCAGTTTGTCAGGGCTGAGCCCTCACTCAAAGGATACTGCCATGGAGGTTATTTGAACTACCTGCTCGGTCTTATTTTATTTTATTTTATTTTATTTTTTTTTTCCCCTAAGCCCTAAACTATGTGGAACTCAGACTAAACAGAAAATACAGCTAAGAAAACATCTTGCCATAATGCTGGGAGTCAGACTGTTGCAGCTTCTGAAATCCAATTGTGGTTGTAAGGTGATCCCAGGGAAAAAAAAAAAAGATTACAACTGTAAGGCAGCTCACAAATACCAGCCCATTAAGGAAGGCATCTTGGTTACTGAGGCCCAAATGACTTTCAGGGTCTGTTTGGAGATGAGGTGGCACCGGGTGTTCAGAACCTCAACATGCACTGCAGTGGGAATGATGTGCACTGGGTGCCAACCAGAATATTGGAAATGTAGGTACCAGGTGCTGAATTGGGAGTTTCACTCCTGTAACCCATTGTGGACTGCTCAGACTGGTGTCACCCCTCACAAAGGCAATCCCTTCCATTCTAATGATCTATTTTTTAAAAGATATATTATATAAATATATATATTTACATATAATTATCTAATATTTGTATATATATAAATATTGTAGGTAATTATAAATTACATATCTCACTATATATATTATAGTCATAGTTTAACCCCATCTGGCAACTGCTATAATATCTATACTATACAGATAAAACAAATAATATTATATATCTAGATCTAGAGATCTAATATAATCTCTAAATATATATCTATATTGATTACACCAGTCACCCTGACGTATTTCTTGTTTACCTCCTTTGGGCTATATCTGTTATTCTGCTTTCTCTTGAGAGCTAAGTCTCATTCAGGGTGTCCTGAACTAGAAGCCAAATAAATCAGCACCTAGAAGCAGAGGGTGTTTTTCACCCAAGCCTGGGAATTCATGAGGCCCTGCCTCTGCCTGGTCAAAAGGCAATTTCTATTTCTATTTTGTAACAGGAGGATGAATGAGAGAGATGATGTCTGGACGGTTTTTTTAAGCTGGTCTTCAGTGTTTCAGAGGCCAAAAACCACTGCAGGATTACAGAGCAAGGAACTGCCTGATGCAGACAAATGCATCACAGTGGCTTAGCCTGGGGATTTAGCTCAGCAGCTGATCCATTTATTCCATGTCACTGTTGGTGAGAAAAAGTGGCTTTTTGCTTCGCAAAGCCTGTGTCATCCCTTTCAGTCCCCTCCTCACGATCAGTAGCTGCAAGCTCAGCTTCTTCATGTGTGGTGTCCTGAGCTCGGAGAGGCTGATGCTGCAGAGTCAAACTGTGAACGTGGTTTGAATCACAGAATTACAGAATCTTGGAAAGGTTTGGGTTGGAAGGGACCGTAAAGATCATCCAGTTCCAACCCCTGCCATGGGCAGGGACACCTTCCACTATCCCAGGTTGCTCCAAGCCCTGTCCAACCTGGCCTTGGACGCTCCCAGGAATGGGGCAGCCACAGCTTCCCTGGGCAACCTGTGCCAGGGCCTCACAGAAGTTCAGTTACTATCACTATTACTCAACAGTAATAATAGTAACTCAAAACAGTTGAGTTACTATTTGACACATCAGAACTGCTCCCAACCTGCCCAGCACGAAGTCTGTGTAAGTTTTGACTCTGCTGGGAGACAGGTCCTGGTTTGCAGGATATTTTCCAGACTCAGTTAAACTGCCTTCCAAATGCACAGTGTGTTTCCGCTAGAAAAACCAGCCTCTGCTGTTGTAAGCTGGACCAAAGAGCTGATGATTTGGAATCAATTCGTTACGGATGGGTTTGAAGCTGACATTCATTTCATTTCCAGGCAGCTGCACATTGTTGTAATTTGCTAACGGTGCCACAAATGTTACTTTTCCCTTTCCTTGTAACAACTCCTCCAAATTACAGTAACTCCTTTAATTTCTGAACAAGTCCTCTCTCTTTCAGCCCCTGCCACCTCAAAGAGCAGGGAGAGAACCTCCCCTGTGCGATTTCCCCTTCCCTCTTAACCTTGACCCGTAATATGCTGAAAGTTGTTACTGGAAACTGCCTTGATCAGAAATGACATTATAAAAACTTGCTCAACCAGATGCAGCAAAACTCCAGCCATGATAAAGGTTCCCAGAGCCAGAAATTTTGAGTTACAGAGCTACTCTGAATTGAAATATGGAGTTGACTTCTTCAAGGTAGCAGTGATTAAGTTTTATTTGTTTTCTTTTAGAGTGGCTGTGCTTTGTAAAAGGGAAGCTTGGCTGAATATTGTTGTGCATAAATATGTGGAACAGGGACATGCTCCCTGAGGTGGACTGTGAAGGCAGCCTGGATTCTACCAAAGGTACATTTGCAGGGATGGTTGAGATTTTGTGGCTTAAATTCAGCACCTGAGAGAAGAAGCCTTGCCCAGAGCCCTCAGGTTCTTCAGGGATCAGGGTTTGTGGTTTGAACTCAGTTCACACCTAAAACCTGATGTGAAACCAGCTTCCAACACCTCGGCTTTGTGGATCAAGGCTTGAAGGGAACCTGGATACAAGGCTGAGCATCAGTTCCTATTGTGCAAAAATTGAGCAGGATCTGGTTACCACAATCTGACAAAATTCTTGAAATGTTTTTGGTTTTTATTTCTCCCCTTAGAATCTTTCTTTTCTCTGGGAATGCTCTGCTTCAGCCTTTTCCAGACTGCGTGGCAAATCCACAGACCCATTAGAGGGAGATCCTTGACCCTGAAGGTTATGATGAGCATCTGATGATTTGAATCCTTCTCCTGCCCAGCCAAAGGGCATTTGTGTATATTCAATTTTATAAGTCTTAACTGTGGAAAAGACCAGAGCCTGGAAATTGAAATGGCTTTAATGGATTCTGCTCGAAGCTTTTATTTACTGCGAACTCGAGTAGAGAAATGAAGGTTCAAAGTTGTTCCTACTGCAGCCAGTGGAAGCAATCTATTTATTGCAGTGGCTAGAGACTCTAACCCTCAGCTTGTGTCCAACCTGAACTCCTCCAGTCTGCACGTGTTGGCAGTGAATGAACTGTTCTTGGTTTCTGGTCTTCAAGCTCTGGAATTCTTTTTGATCCTGGAGATAAGAAAAAAGGCTTCTAAACAGATGCGTCATGCCTGCTTAATTTTCCATTTAAAGCAGAGAAGATATTTAACTCTCTCCTATCATGGTGTGAGTGTGTGAAAAAGCTGAGCTTTCTTGGTGCCAAAATCCATCCTATTAGCGGAGATACTGTGGAGACCTTGGAGTATCCATCCCTGTAAACATCATTAGTTGTGGAAAAGCCATTCATTAGTAACAGGCAATATGTTCTTCTATCCCCTCCTCTGAAGAATAGGCAGTGCTATCTAAATAAGCTGTTTCCTGAGAAGTTACTCAAAGTTACTGCTGTAGCTGCAGGCCAACTCTCCTCCCCCAGGAGCTGGACAGAAACAAAGCTTTCGGAGAGGAAAAATCTGCCCTTTAGCCCAGCAGACGGTGCCATTCCTCTGAAGTTCTTCCTTTCTCCTCGGCCTCCTGGTTAATGTGCTCCCTGCTTTTTTTCTCACCTCCCATCATCTGCAACGCCAGCCATCTCCATGTCCACACACCAACTGCAGGCACTGGTGCCCTGACACCCCTTTGTGCTTTTGGTTTGACCAAAAGCAGCTGCAAAAATCCTCCCTGGCATGCCACCCGACCCTCTTCAGATTCCTCTTGCTGGCTTTCCATAACCTCCTGCACTCCTTATCTTCCTCCTCCCTCTTCCTCCATAGTACCACTGACTACCCCAGTCAAGAAACCACAAGCTGGCATCTTCTCATAGGCATCTTGTCACATCCTGGGAGAAAGGACCTGATACTGGAGGGGGAAAATTGGGAACAGCCTCTCCAAATGCCTGAGTGACAGCAGTGCTGTGGGAAAATCCTTCCTGGTCACTTCTTGGCAAGGAGGAACAGGTTTGTGGAATGCTGTCTGCAGTGGACTGGTGGAAACCTGCTCTGGTGGTGCTGGAGGGTGCACTTGGAGGAGTGAGTCTCTGTTTCTGTGTGCTGTGCCCCCCTGCTGTGTGTTACCAGCACTTAATTACACTGTGTACATTGGGAACTCTCCCTTGCCCTCAGCAGTCCACTTTGGGAGGTGTTTTGGACAACACATCAAAGCAGGACTCTCGGAGGAGAGGGCAGATGTAAGAACATGGATGGGTGTTACTGTGCTGTCCTTCAGGCCAGCCCTACAGCCAGGATTCTGAATTGCTAATTACCTCTATTTTTAAAAATCAAGTATGGTGGTCTCTGCATGGTGGTATTCCAATAGCAGGCTTTCCCTAAATGGCACCTACGATCTCAGCATCTCCTTCCTGCCCTTACGGTTGCTGCCGCTTTCTTCTGAGAGATTTGGGCTGTCAGAATGGCATTCCCCACTTCTGCTGGTTAATGTTTCTAACACAGTCAGGTTTTCTAGAAATACAGAAAAATTAGAGTGTTAACTGGATTCTCAATGGAGAGGAGATGAAATAATTGTGCCGGTGCAGTGCATGGTCTCCAGCACCTATCCAGCATTTTGTATAAGATATCAAACAGATCCAAGACACAAATCCAAGCAGAAGAGGAATAAAATGTATTAGGTACACCCTTGGACCACCAAGCGGAGAGGATTTAGTGTGTATAATAAACTGCCTGTGTCTCATTTATCACAGCCCTCCAGTGATTGCCTGGGGGTGATGATGGACACCATAAGTTGCACAAATCTAATGATGTGTCGTGTAACAGAGCACAGGTGTCCGTGTGGGGATCCAGGAGGAAACCAACCTGACAGCCTTAGGAAAGGGGTTTGTCCCGGCACCCGCAGGGACCCCCCAGGCCCGGGCTCATCCCCCGCCCGCCACACTGCTCTCCCAGTTTCCTGGCAGGAGGGCTCTGCTGAAAGGCTTCTTTCTTCCTTCCCTGCGTGGATGATCACAGCTCTTCAGGCAGCCTCTGTTTTCTTTTGGGAGAGGGAACAGCTGGGGCAGATCTCTCCTGCTCTAATGGCAGTGGGATGCAGCCAAGCCCCCCTCGCCTCCCCTGCACCTTGCTCCTGGCTGGGAGACAGCAAGAAAGCTTGCGAGAAACTTGACATTTCCCCCCAAATCTCCATCACCTTGGGATCACACACATCCCCATCCAAGGGGCTCAAGGGATGAGATCTCAGCAGAGCCCCCGTTTCGTGGCTCCTCGGTCCTTATTGGAGAGCCCCTGACCTCCCCTGACAGGTTTCTCCATTGTCTGCCTGACCTCACCATTATAAAGCATTTCCTACTATTTAGCCTGATGTTTTTCTTTCTTAATTTTAGGCCATTAGTGCTTGTTCTTCCCAAATTTACTACTGAAAATGACTCTGCCTCCTCCCTTCCTCTCCCTTGATGGATGGCTACAGAGTGACCCTCCAGAATTTATATCTCCAGTGGCGAGGCAGGACTCCTCTCCTGTCTTAATCCCCTCAAGGCCATAGAAAATAAAGTTGTTGTCTTTAAATCTAAATCTGTTACAACCTCTGTCTCAAAGCAGAGACGTTCCCCACCTCGCCAGAGTTCAGCTGTATTTGCTTTCACAGCTCTATCTCAGAAAGCCCAGGAATGAACTTTCAAAGATGATCCATTTTTCATCATAGATTTCAGAATTTGTTATACTGCCTCATGGTGCACTGGCGAGAGAAATATTTTTCTTTTTTATTTTTCCTTTGCCTCCTTTCTTTTTAATTTTTTTTTTTATTTTTCCTTACGTACATAATACAAAGGCCATTCACCTCCCAAACATTTAGAAGGGAAAAGTTTGTCTTTCCCCTCTGTAATTTAAACCTAAATGAATAATTCCTTTTGGGGCTTGCTGCTTGAGCAAAAAAAAAAAAAAGGTGAAAAATAATTCTAAAAAATGAAAAATAGTTTTCCAAAGAAGGAAATAGTTTGGTGAGCAGAAGCCTATTTTGCTGGGTTTGTTGGCTTTCTGGATTATTAATAATTTTAACTCTCTTTGGCTGTTAAATTTCAGAGAAACTCACAATGTGAGAGTTAATGGAGTAAATATTCTTCTCTTCCACTGCTATGAAAAGTAAAATTGATGTGAATGAAAACTTCCTGGGCACAAATTTCAAAACAACGTTGAATTGCAGGTGAAATGCCCTGATAAGTAATTTCCCCTGGGTGCACATGGGAATGCCCACTTGAAAGTGTGGCAGTTGGTAGCTTCTTCCACTTGTTATATATGACCAAGGAAAACTGTGGTCCGGTTGGAGATGTTTGTAGATGTTATGTCTGGACTCACCTGATCAAGCATCATCCTGGGTCCTGCTGGGGTGCTGGGGTGGGAAAATTTATCTCCTGTGCGTCTCCCAGGCTTGCAAGTCTGGGACAGGGAGGGTGGGACTCAGCTCTGACCGTGAGAGAAGTGTTGGTATTAGAAGATGGACTTAAGCACAGGGAAAATGAACTTGAATGTGAGTTTGAGGTGTTTTCTTTGGAGCCCTGCCCTCAGCACTGCTCCTCTGTGGTGCAGAGCTTGCAGGGCTGGGGACACAAAGCCATGAGTGGCTGTTTCCTTCCACGGGCTCCCTCCTGCTCAGAGAGTTTATTTCTGGGTTCTTTCAGCCATTCACCTACAAGAGCTGTTTCCTCCCCTCTTTCCCGTGAGAGGAGCAAGATGGGAGAGAGGAGAGGCAGCAGCTCCAGAGGTGGGTTTCAAAAAGAGCCAGGAGCCTACTTGGGAGGTTGGAAATCAGGGCGCCGACTCTGGCCACCAAAAATAGATTTGCTGCCAATTTGCAACATTTTCCCTTAAAAGTAGAAGATTTAATGGAAAGAGAGGTCAGGCTTTGACCTGAGCACTGAGCAGGGTGACAGAGACGGCTCCTTCATGTCCTCTCGAGGGGTTTGTTAGTCTAAAGTTTAGCCCCAACGTCAGATGATGCATTTTCCAGGGAAGTTAATGGATTCACTTGCACCACGATGGAGTGGTTGGCGGGGGTGGGAGGGTGACTCTTTCATGAGAGACAAATTACTTCCTCTCGACAAGCAGCTCTGCTTCAACTAGGAAAATGATGGATGAGTCCCAAATAAAGACTTTGCACAGGCAAACTAACATGCAAACTTCACATTGTCGGAGATCCAGAATGACAACAAAAATCCCAACCACCAACAAAAAAACCTGAAACCCCATGACAGTGGGCAGGGATGGGAATTGGTCTGTAGAGGGAGACTTTGGGCCAGACAGACCCACCACGCCAGGGCACATGGAGCGATGCCAAGGGGAGACTCTTGAGCTTCCGAAGCCTTCACAGGAGCGGGGTTGTGGGTTCATCTCCAAAAGATCCCCCCTCAAGTTAAACCCAAGCCTTCCTGTGGCACACGGAACCGCAGCCTTACCCTTCCGCCCTTGTCCCTCCCAGACCATTGTTTTGATTTTCCTTGGCATCCTCCAGGGTAGCAGCAAAACTTGGCCACCATGTTTTGCCAAATGTTTCCCTCGCATTTTTCTTCTGTGCTTACCTTTACAAATGAAAAGGCTTTTTTTTTTTTTTTCCTTTTTAAATATGTAGATATAAATACTTGGCAAGTGCTGGGCACAGCGGCTGCATCCAAGTTCCTGTTGTGAGCTTGAGGCATTTGTGTATCTTGCTGTTGCATCTGGAACCCCAAACCCAGACTCTGGACTCTAGTGCACTGGGTGTGGTACAACCACGGACAGAAAAGATGGAGCAAAGAGCTGCAAATAAAGCCCAAAGGTCCCCCATGGGGGGATGTGAAGGTGAAAGGTGACTGTAACCTCCTCTTCTCCCTGTCTTTTCCAATCACAGCGAGCAAAAAGTTTCAAGAGTAGTTCAGGGCCACATATGAAAATACAGAGGAGAATAACTTGAATTTTAGGTAACCTGTTTGCCTCCTGCCCTAAGAAATCTTCACACATGAGACAAGAAATATGCAGATTAATTTTTGAATATTTCCTATCCTGAAGAGTTGTTAACTGGGAATGAGCTCAAGAGCTGCTGGAGTGAGACCCAGTCTTCCCCGGAGGGGAATGATAGGGATGATGAGCTGGGGGAAAGACAGGTCTTTGCCACCAGAACTGGTGAGTCCCATCCAGTTAAGGCTGGAGAAACTGCATTGAAACAAGGGGTTTTCTCAATCCTGGACAGTTTTTTCTTGCTTGTATGAAGCTCCATCTGTGCTGAAAGGCAAAATCTTAACTTGGGACATGTTGCAATGATTTGGAGAGTGGTGAGAGCAGGAAGAGCCTGTGCCCAAAGGGAACAAGCCCATTCCCTTCCCTTGGGCACTGGTCATCCTGCCAGGGTCAATCACTGCCTGTGGTTCCCCCAGTCCCTTCCTCTGCTGTTCCCTCCTCACCCCCAGATAAAGCCCGGGATGTTTATAGACCTTAATACAATAGTTCCCACAACAGCCTTATGACGACATGAGCAGCCTGGCTGGCTCTTCTTGGATGTTGGAAAACTTCCACAGCTCAGGTCCCCTTGTCAACAGCGAAGTTCCTTATCATTTCACTGCCAAGGATCCAGTCATCAACCTATTTATACTGATGGTTTTATTTATACCTGCAGTGACGGAGGGGGATAAATAAATACGTCACCTTTTGGGTCTGAGTTGAGCCTTGTTTTGTTCTTTAATGCTGGAAAGCCTCTCACCTGCCTGCATTGAGTGTGGATATGCCCCTTCACTTCCAAAATTAATTGCTGATGTTATTGATTGCAACCAGGATGGCTGAGCCTGCGAGTTATTTTCTTACACGACTGCTAAGTGTCGTCTTTGCAAGGGAAAGGCAAAAGGCAGTGCTGAAGCTGTAGACTTGATTTATAGATATTAAACATTTTACAGCAATTTTTTATCACTTTCATTCCTCTCTGTTCCTCCTTCAGATGTTGGCTGAGCTGGAATAAGAAGGGTGGGGAGGGACAGGGAGACAGCAGACTTCAAACTGTCACAGTTCTTTGTCGGATTGGACCAACCTGATTTTTGGAAAGCTTTGCCTGTGCTCCCTTTTAAAAGGAGGTCAGCAACTTATCTCCCTCCTGCCAATCTACTCCCATTTGTTCATCCCTGCTCGGAGCGGGGAAGCCCTGCACACAGATGTCTCCTGCTGGGTGTTATCTGCAGGCCAGGTATGGCAAAGCCAGTTGCATCCTCTTGGATGCCCTCCTGGAGACCTGCCAGGACCACCCTGGGCTCTGGCAGCACTGCCCGAGCCCGCCTCTGCCAGCTCCGGCCAGCAGCAGGCAGCACCACCTCCCCAAAAAATGCCGAGCATCCCTCCACAGAACATCCCCCCTCCCCACAGCCACCTGTGGCTTAGCCAGGCTTCTCCCAAACACATTTCTCCTTAAAAGCCCAGATTAGTCTAAAATTCTGTTTGAGATAAAACCCAGCCCTTTATCAGCAAACCCATCCAGCCCCCACGCACTCCTGGCGCTCTGCAGGCTCTGGCCCTTGCCAGTTACCAGAGAGTATTGCTGTTTTCCCATCAGTGCAGCGAATCCATCATTCCTGAGCTTTCCTGCAGCAGAGAGCGATAAATCCCACCGAGGAGAGGGGTAGGTGAGACCCAAATTCTTCTCCACCACACACTCCCTGGGGAATGCATGTCCTACGCTGTGTGTGCCTCTTCTTCCAGGAATATTTCTCTTTCTCAAGGGATTCCTAGTCTTTCTGATCATCATTTTTTTCCCCTTTGCTGTGTTTTTTGTTTCACATATAAACTTAGGTATTATGCTTCCAAGTGCTTCTCTCCCATCTCCTGTTAAGCTGCGCAAACAGAAGAGGTGATAGGCCTGAATCTCAAATGGATGAAGGATGAAAATCTTATGTGGGATTTATATACAGACTCCCAGAGCTGTAGTTTTCCTTAAAAGAAGGCATTAGTTCAAGATGCTTTGGCTAATGGGAGAAGCCGTGGCAAACCCTCCTGACACAGGAAGCAATGACGAGTTTGGCTTGGAAAAGCCAAATCTGTTTTGAACTGGTAGAAGAAGAAATAAATTAAAAATAGAGGCTGTTTTCTTAATTCCAGCTTGGTGAAATCCAGCCTATGCCAGCACTGGGACTGGTGTATAAATGTTAAATATATCAATGAAAATATATGCGCTTTGTGGCTGGGGAAAGGGGTTTATGGCATAGGAATAGTTTCAGAGACAATCCTGTGCTGTTTTAAATGCTATAAATACAACAGAATAGGAGGAACAGGACCAGAGCTTATGCAGGGACAACCTTTTAAACCGTGTTATTGAGCATAGCAAGGAAAAGTGTGCCTCCCCAAACTTCTGGATACTTTCCAGGCCAAAAAGGCAGGGAAAATCTTGCACAGGGTTTAAATACAATATATTGCCCTGGTGCTCATTTCTAGCTGCCAACGAGACCTCCCGATTCCGCATCTTTATCAATAAACAGCGGTGTGAGATATTAAACCCAGCTGAGCTCTGTCAAGGGGGTTATCAGAGGACAGACAGTAGTTCCTTTAGCCAGAACAGTGAAGGTCTTGGGGTTAAAAGCCAAGGGTCAGCACAGCCACCGCCCCATGTGGCATGGATTAAATCAAAATTATCTGTGAGTGGCATTGCTGCAAACCAGCCACGAACATCCATCTGAACGCTCAGTCCCTCCGAGCATAAATCACCTCGCCTGGAGTTGGGGTTGGGCTTTAGGGGCTGACTTACCTCTTCCAGCACTTCTTCTTGCTTATTGGTGGTGTAAATCCAGTGTGGAAAACCCCAGCAAGATCCACTGAGTTGGGGGAAACTGGATTTTTTTGCTGGACGGGGGTTTTCATGGGCAGCGCTGGCTGCAGCTGGAAGTGAGGATTGAAAAAACCAGAAAAATCTTGCTCAGCTCCATGAAAATCAATTTCAGCCTCTGCCATCCCCAGCTGTATTGCTGGTCACTCTCAAATCCACAGCTCTTCCCTTTCAATCAACACATTAATCATGGAAGAGAGATAAAGTAGAACTACAGAGCCACAGAATCATTTAGGTGGGAAAAGATCGTCAAAATCCAACCATTAACCCAGCACTACCAAGGCCACCACTAAACCACATCCCTTGAAGGCTGTACCACCTACCAAGACATAATCCTGAATTTATTTCATCTATTTATCCAGGTTTGTTTATTTATTTGTTTTTAAATTATGGATAAGACCAACTCCTCAGGCTACCTTTGACTCTAAAGTTTAAAACCCACAACTCTTTTACTGGTGAAATTGCATCTGAGACTGGATTTTATTTAACTCCTAAGTTTCTGGTACTGAAAGATCCAGCTCAAGAAAAATCCATTAGATCTCATATAATTTTGTTCTCTGCCTACAAGAAGCAAGCTGGGTTTAAATTTGTTTCTTGTTAACTGCAATGAGGAGGAATAAAAGTACAAGCAGCTGGAAGTGTGTCTGTGCGCTGCAAGAAAACATTTCAATGCTATTCCTAAAAACCTCCAGCTGGTGGCAGCAGCAATTTCTTTTCCAGTAAAAGTACAACAGAAAATAAATGGGAAAAAAAATAAAGCCCTGGAAAGGATATCTACAACCAACATTGTGGAAATCTCAGGTGTGCTGCTCAAAAATGAGATAAAAAATATTTAGTGCTTCCTTAAAATGGAAAAAAACCCCCCAAACATCCCTGCTGGATTTAAACTAACAACAGAGAGAGCTGATGACAGAATGCCCTGGAATGGATGTGTCTGTGAGCGAGGTGTGCTGAAAGGGCCCTTGAAAGCTTCCTTGGAGCTATCAGGTGCCATTAGGGATGTAATGACCCCTGAGGGAACCAGATTTCCAAGATGGCTCACGTCTTCCCAGTGTTCCCTCCCCGTAACTGTCTAAACCCTTCTGCAGGCAGAGCAAGACCTGCTTTGGTTTTTCTAGGATAACTATGATATAGCACATGCTTGGAAAGAGCAGATTCACAAAGGGCAGTGGCCGTGGTTTCAGAAAGGGCTTTAGGAACAAATTCTTCACCAGGAAGGCAATGCAGGAACAGGTCCCTGAGAGGTCAGGAAAGCCCTGTCCCCGGGGGTGGATGTGACATCTGCAAGTGATATTTTGGCTTTGAACTAGACACCTCCAGAAGCTCCTTCCATGCAGCATCTCTGCATTTAGAATTCCTTCAAATCGACCATCTCTCTTCCCTTTTTCCTCTGTCTCACCTGTAACATCTCAGCTTCCTTAGCACAATATCTCCATTTGCATAAATTACAGCACAACCACAACTGAGTCTTGTTCTCATCCTCCAGTTACACCTAAATAATACCTTGGTATGTTTTCCTACGCAGCCAGGATGTCTGGGAAGGACTTGCTTTTGGTGATTTTACTCTGATCTTTGCATGCCTCTGGGAATACCTCTGTGGAACAGAAATGCTGCTTTACCATTGGCACTGTTTGACTCCCAGCGGAGACTGGAGGGAATTTTGGAGCTCTCCTAACATGCAGTCACAATCACGGCTTCTGTGATTGAGTCGTTTCTCTCTAAATAAGTAAATTAACTCTAATACCCTTATTTGCTATCAACCTTATAAAACATAATAAAAGCCAGATGTCTCTTCCTTAACCTGATGTACTATAGAGGTTCGATGGATTATTTTTTCCAGACTTTATGAAAGTGATTTCCCTCTCTCTTTGTTTCCTCTAGTGAATTCACTGCAGAACCTGATGAGAAGAAATTTGGAAATGTATAAAAATAGAAAAAACTTGGTATCATATGGACACAGGTCTCAGGTGGAGGACAATCAACTTTCCTCTCTCCAGGTCTTGTTCTGTGTGTGGGTGGCTTTGAGGCAGGGAAAGTTTCTCTGGACCCAAGGAGATGGTTAATTATTGAGTTATTTCAGTTCCAAAGGGTGCAAAAGATGCTAAATAAGAGTCCTCACCCAGGAACCTCCTAAACAGCCTGTCTCTTCCTGGTTGAATCAGAGAAGTCATCCAGGACTGGAGTCATAGAGAGGATTTGATGCCTGGGGCTCTTTGAAGGATTTCAGTGATAGTTTGGGGTTTAGCTAACTGTGGTTTGAAGGCTGGGCTGCTTGGTAAGATGGGAACCAAAAATGTGAAAAAATAGCAGTTATGTCATCTTCTGTGATTTCTCTTTGGGGAGTTCAGCTGAATCAGAAGACAGACCTTCTGGGAAGAAGGTGGACTGAAGACCACACAATGCTTTGTCTTCAGTTCCTTGGTGCTCAAATGTAGCTGACAACCTTCAACCAGCTCCCTGCAAAATAACCATGGGATCCCTCTGCCACACTAAGCTGTTAAAATCCTGAAGCCTGTACCTACCACTGCTCCTCCTTAATCAGGCATGTGGAAAGCATGCAAAAACTGTAATCACGCTTAAAAACATGGCTTGGGATTGAGTTACCTGCCCCAAGCCTGCTGCTGACAAGAGAGGAGGGACAGACAACCACAGGGAATAGCAAAGCCACGTCCCTGAGGTCTGCAGAAATGGGTCAGTGGTTGCAGCACATGGGTCTTGCTTCTCACTGGCAGCTGTGGAGGAGCTGTGGCGGTAGATACTCCCCCAGCATCATCACTGTGTCTGTAGGGATGGCCCTGGCACAGGGGTGTGAGTGGTGGGTGTGATGGAGAGATGGGGCTCAGGTCCTCAGAGACAGCTCAGCACCAATGCCAGAGGTACAGGAGAGGGTGAAGAGGAGCTGGAGTATTTCCTAGTTATTTTACTTGCCTTCCTTCAAAACATCTGAGAAGTGAAAGGACCCTGCTCTGCAACCCCTCTGAGCTACAGAACTTGTCCATTGAGTCATTTTAACTTCCAATTAAACTAAATATTGTTTTTACGCAAATAGCTTTTTCCCCAGCTGGGGTGATAACACGACCGAGCTGTTTGGATGAGGTTTCTGGTGAAGCAATTTGGGGTTTCACGTCATTTACTGAGAGTCAGGCTAGTTCCTTTTCAAAAATCATAATAAACAGGCAACACATTCCACAGAGCTGTTCTCCTGAGATCAAGCAACCTTCATTCAGGTCCCCTTTCTCAAGAGCTCATCCATGTTCTGCTTCTGCTTTAGGGTCAGTCGCCTTGACTGGATCTCCTACATAATATTTTAATTCATATCCATATGAAACCAGGCAGAACAAAGCCACCAAGGTCCGTTGTTGCAGCTGCCATTTCTTCATGGGATTATACACTGTGAATGTCTCCAGAATATAGGGAAATCTCTGTTTCATGTGGCACAAACATTGGTTTAGCAGCATTGAGACCAGCAGAAGGCCACGCTGAGTCAAGTCAGTGCTGCAACACCTATTGACCAGCAAGACTGTTTTCATCCTAATTTTAATCTGATAAAACAAGGTAGAGAACAGCAAGGTGACCTGGAAATCATTTGAAAAACCACTCTCAGCTTTGCTCAGTCAACGCTCTAAGACAATGCAAATTTTAGAACCGCAACAAATTTTAGAACCACATGAACATAAATTCCTTTCCTCCTTCATCCTTTTGCTCCTACAACACAACTGAGGCTGCTGGCTGAGTTTCATACTCCTGATTTGTACAAATCATGTAGGACTTACGAGTGTGTCAGATGGCATTATGGTAAGTCTCTTTGCCTATCTGATTTTTCTGCACTCTGATTTCTCCATATTCCCAATTCCAGACGTGAAATGCAAGAAAACCTCCCGCCTTTTAAATTGGAAAAAGGAATGAAAAACCTCTGCATTGAAATTATAGGTATCTCTGTGGTATTACAGAGGAATTAAGGGCTTAATCTGGTGAAGAAAGGTAGAGACCAAAAGCCTGCTGTGCAAAATCGTGTGAGATGTCAAAGCAATTTGTAGCAAACCCCCGACACGGGTCCTGCTGGAGGATGCACAGTCCTCCCTCTGAAGGAGAATTAGTGGGAATCAGTTGTTTTAAGCTATGACCCCTTCGCTCGGCACATGCTACTGTCTTACTTGAACCATGTGAAGCTCCGGCTGTGCCCATGGCTTTTAAACACAACATTTATTATCCTTCGCCCCCCAGATTAGGGGGATCCCCGCGATGGACAGCCCAGAGCGCGGCACACACACGGCATCTGGTTTTCATGTTCAATCTCATCTCTTTTCCTCCGCCGTGAGGGAAGGCTCGAGTGACAACAGAACAATGCTCGCCCTGCAGACTGACTAATTAGGCTGCATCTGGAGCTAATTAAATGTGGAGTCGCCCCGAAGAGAGCACTCTCCTTATCATACCAGCAGCAGGGGCGAGACAGAAGAAAAATCACTGATGATATGCCTCGGTTTTTCTTGCAAGCAATTTAAACGAGGCAGCGGAGATCAGAGAGGACACGCATTTTATCCCTCCGAGAAACGGGAGTAGGATCGGTCCCAGGATGATGAACCTGGTTGTTTTTTCTATGGAGTGGGGGGGAAAGGTGGGAGCTGGAGATATTTCAGACACAAGAACAATTAACTGAGATTGGGTTTGAACTGATGTTTCTGTGCATAATGTATGGCTGTGAAGATACCTCTGCAGCGTTAATATCATTTAATATTTTAGTTTCTGATACTCCATGGCACGTGTAATTAAAGTAAGCTGACCTTTACTAGGTGAGATACACTCTGATTTCTTCTATTTTTAAATATAAAAAGGAATTTTTATTGTTAAATGTCCTAATCTTAGTTTTGTTTGGTCTAAGTTGGGAGAAATATGGTTTCCATTGCTTTATCAGTCACTAATTAGTATGAGGCTGCACATTTTTTAGTAGCTGGACAGTTTTATTCTGTAACCTTGGGAAGTGAATGAATTCTTTCAGAAATCCAGAAAAGCCAGAGCATGGAGAGTCATGTGGGTTTAAACGTAAAGTAGCAGAGTTTATACTTTATGCTTATATTTTTCATCGTAACACTTGAAATGCCAATAAACGGAGACAAATCCTTCAAACTCCAGAGATAACTTTGTCATGACTTGGTTCAGAACAGTAAATTATTTTTAGATCAATTTTAACTCCTGTTTTCTGGCATGAAGCATTTTATTTCCAGGATGGACAGTGGCTTAGCTGCAAATTCTCATCACATAGAGATTTTTTAACTGATTTTTCTTTTCTTTCTTTTTTTTTTTTCTTTTGTCTTTTGATCTAGGAGGCATCACCAAGAGGCAGTGGTTGCTGGAAGAGCCTGGGAGCATCCAGCTTCATACACGGATCCATCCAGTGCTGGGATTCCACAGCCCTGCTGTACCTTGGGGCTCGTTGCTCTTGCCCAACCTGCACCATTTCAATCCATTTTGGTGAGATGAGATCTGATTTTCTGCCAAGGCTTACTCAGGATCTAGACCTTTGAATGGCTCTTTGTGCCTTCTTTAAATTCTCCTCACTGCGCTCCTCACTCCTTCAGAGGAGGAGCGTCCTCCTCTGAACATTATGCCTTGGAAAAGTCCCAAAGCCAGAGAAATCCCCCAAAACGGGTGATTTATGTCTTTGGTTTCACATACTATACATAAAATTTGTTTGATATTTGGGGTTTTGTCCCACCACAGAGTCATCAACAAAGAAATCCAGAAGTTCTCTGCTCCCAGCCCACTGAGACCAATGCTGGGCACAAGGCTTGATTTTCACGTGCCTCCTTCCCCTTCCCTCCTTCATAGAATCATAGGATCATGAAACTATGGAATTGTTTAGGTTGGAAAAGACCTTTAAGATTATTGATCCAACCATGAACCCGTCACTGCCAAACCCACCACTGAATTATGTCTCCAAGGGCCACATCCACATATATTTTTTAACACTTCCAGGGATGGTGATTCCACCACTTCCAGGCATTTCTTTCTCTTCCCTGCACTGACTGTTGTCCCCAGCACAGCCCACCCCTACCCACCCCAGACACTCATATCAAGCCAGAGTCATTTGGCAGGAATGGGAGGTGATGGGCAACCAGAGGAGGCAGCAGGTTGCCTTGGAAGTGAAGGAAACATCTTCAGCCTATCAAAAAGCTCCCTAAAGGAATTTATTAGCTGGTCTGTGTGTTGGAATCTGTAAGGGATGGATATGGGGAAAAGGAAAGCTCTTTTATGACTGTAATGCCTGACTGGGGTTGAGGCTTTAGGCTTGGCTCCAAATCCAGATACTCCTGCTCAGGGAGAGCATATTTTTAGTGGAGCCTCCGTGCTCACTGCCTTCCATTGCTCGGCTCAGAAATCAAACCAGGAGGCTCCTTTCCCCTGGGATTTTGAGCAGTTTGGTGTCCAGATACAGCCTGGGGAAAGAGCACACAGGTGCTCTGCATCTATGCAAAATTGTCTGATCTTTCCTGAATTTCAAGGGTTTGGGATGTCCCTTTTCTTTAAAAGCAGGGAGTTGAAACGAGAGAGGAACTGGGGCATCCTGGACAGTTTTCCAGTCCTTGGCCCTCATCTTGAAACAGAGAAGGGATGTGTAGGAACAAAATGATTTGGTTTGTGGTTTTGTGGTTTAACAAGCAGCTGATGCAGACTGTTGTTCCCTGAAAGGGGAGCACAGGTGACTTTCCCTGCAACCCCAGACCCCGTCAATCTCAAAATTTAAGGATTCTCACACCTGAAACTATGGAGTTTTCTGAAGACAGGACTCAAGGATAGGACAGTTCAATTTTTAGGCAAATGGTGTGTGTGTGGGAGTGAAAGGTCACCTTAGGCTTATCTCTAAATAAACCCAGGAAACTCAAAATCAGCTCCCTTTTTTTTTTTATCCCGTGCAGGCTGGCAATGGGCAAACCAGCATGGGCAGCTTTTTTCGAATATACAAATGTTCCCCACTGAAGCATGAACTCAAATATTAGCTTTCCACCTAGCAAGACTAGACAGGAGCAGGGAAAAGGCACGTCTGTTTCTTATCCTTGATGCAGGGAAACTATTTAGATCTGCTTTTTTTTAATTATTATTTTTTTTAGGACTGTTTACTTTATTTGGGGGGATCCAGGGGGCTAATGAATGCCGGCTTCAGTGAAACCCACCTCATTGTAATTTTCACAAACTCCATCAAAACATCCCTTTCTCTCTTTGCCCTTTCAAAAGGAGTCTTTTTTTTTTTTTCTTCCCCTCCCTCCCCTGTGTTTCTGCATGTTGTGATTTCACTGAGGCTTCCAATGGTCTTCAACAGTTCATTTATGCTGGGAGCCTTCTATAAACTGTACAGCCATGGTCTCCTCACCCGGCCACCCACCAAACCAGCCTGTCTAAACAGCATCTGTCTACATCCCAGACACATCCAGCAAGTTAAAAATGGATCCAGTCCAGCTTTTTTTCCTTCCCCCCCCCCCTTTCTACCCTCCTTCAAAGCCAGGGTGGGAGTCAAGAAGGGGGCAGTGGGTCTGGTGAGGTTGGGGTGCTCCTCTTGCACCCCTGGTGCTGCCTCCCCTCCCGGGTTTGTTTGGTGAGCACTGCAAGAGCTCCATCCCTCAACGCCGGCGTTAGTCCTACCAGATCTCCCCATCACCAGCAGATGCATTACTGGTGACGGGAGCCTATTTAAACTTAATCCTAAATGCATTACCTAGTGAGTTTTACTTGGCTTTTTGACTTAAGGTATTGGGGGTTATTACCTCTGGTATGCAGGCTGAAGAATCTCCCCGGCGAATGGCTCCATTTGGTGAGAGGGCAGGGAGGGATGGGGTTTTCCTTGCTCAGGCAACTTGGACACATTTTTGAAAGATTAAGTCAGATCAGCACTTGAAATTCTCAGTTACCTCTGGAGTGTGGCAGCACAAAGCCCATTCCCCCTCCAAAGAGCCTTGCTCTGCTCGGAGAGCTGAGGAAAAGCCTGAAAGAGGGGGTTAATTTTGCTTGGCAACTTGGAAAGGTTTGCATTTGCTAAATCACTGCTTTTTCTCCCCTTCACCCTGCAACATTGTCCAAAAATATGCCTCTCTGGTGAAGGGAACTGCCCTCTGTGGTCACCAGGCGTTTGCATGAGGTTTATCCACATCCATGTCAACACGCTGGATGTGGCAGAAAGCAGATTGCCAAGGGCTTGTTTGGGTTTCACTCCTGGAAAGGTGTCATCTCTCTTAATTAGGGAAGCTGTCATTACAGGTAGAGGGTATTTTAGGGAGAAAAGGTCATGTTTCTTGGCTGTCAAGAGCTGGGCTCAGAAATAATGATTGAATATGTGATTCAATTGAATATGTAAAATAGTCATGAAATGTGGAGTTTAAATCTATTGGAGTCGTCAGCCTGTCCTGGGTTCAACAGCGCAGGGATGTTGCACTATATTTGGTGAACACAGCCTAAAAAACTTTAACATTCAGTTTTTGAGACCAAATGTAAACTTCTTGGATGATGCATGAAACAGGTTCATCTTTTGGCACCCATCAGATGCAGCCCCCTCCGAAATAAAGCAAACCTGTGTGTGCCTTATTTACAGCACATTTGACCTAAGAAAACAAAACAATAAATATGTAAAGATGAAATAGGAGGGAAGGTCTTGGAGGTAAAATACTGGTCTTTAAATAATGGAGGAAAATAACACAAATGGAGGAAATTAAAAAAAAAAAAAGGCAAAAAAGAGAGAGAAATGTTGCTGCCCAGTAGCTTTACCGGTAATGATTGGATCAGCTCTGAGAGCTCCAGAGACCCTCAGAAGATGCTTTCCAGATCATCCTCAAGTTTTTCACATTATCTCCATCCAAAACATGTTGAGTTTCAAATTTAACCTCAATTTCTGCTCAAATGAGACAGTACAGCAGACTTCAATGGGCTGCTTATGCCTCTGCAAAATTATAATAGTGCCCATTGACTTCCTGGGCACTATATTGTGTTTTGACATTCCTGGATTTATTTCAAATTTCAGGTGTCTAAAAAAATACGTGTTTTGCTCTCAAACCTCTCCCTTGTTTCATCACTGAGGGGAATTGGTTCTAAAGTGATGCCTGGCTTTAAAAACAAAAGAACGGGATGTGCTCCCCTGTGCTAAAGGCACTTCATTGTTCTTGTGTCTCCTTCAAGCCCAATTCAGATTAGATTCACTATCATTCATGATTATGTAAAAGAAGTGATAAAACGTGGCTTTTAAAAAAAATCATGTTTGTACAAGAATTTGCTGACATATTGTGGAGTGATAACATGATAGTGAAAATAGCCAGATCCTGCCTGGCCTGGCGTCTGGAATCAGTAAAAGGAGGTAGTCAGGAATATTGCAAGTTAACTTCTGTTCCCTTTCCAGCACAAAATCGGCACCTTTTATTATTTCTTTATAAGCCGACCGATATGATTTTCCTTGAAAAAGTGCCATATTTCCTGGATCTTGGCTCCAGCCTGAGCCGTATTGCAATCATTTCACACCGAAGTCATGGGGGGAATTTCTGAAAATATAAAAGGAGAAATGACCAGTGGGGTTTCCAACACCAGCAGGTGCATCAAGAGCTGATACCGGAGGAATGTGCTTGTGTGCAGAGAAGGAGAGCAGGGTGACCCTAAGAACTGAAAAACTGGCTGGTTTTAATTGGGGTTTACTCTGTGTTAGGTCCTTGATGTTGTTGCTGATAGTGATGTGAGGGGCTGCCTCGACACCTGCTGGGTTGTCTCACCTTTTGGCTCCCCAGGGAAATGGGGTGTATAACCCTCACTTATGAACCCAGCAGCCCATTTTAGCCAACTCTGATAAACACACAGGAGCCCCAGAGATAACCAAGGCCCTGCAAACTAGGTGAAAATAGGTGTCTGGGGAGAAAACAACACAACTGGGAAAGCTGCAAAGCCTTTGCTGGCCGTGGTCAATCTCATCAGATTGATGGTTGGACTCAATGATCTCGAGGGCCTTTTCCAACCTAAATTATTCTGGGTTCCTAAGACCATGTTTTCCCATCAAGAAAAAGCTCTACCTTGAAGTTACTTTATCATTTGTTGTATATTACACACTAAAAAGGAAAGCCCTTAAAGACCTGGACTCTTCCACTGTAATTCCCAGGCTATTAACTACAATCTGGTACTGCATGAGCATTTGCATTGAGACTCTAAGAATAAGGAAAAAGGTGATGGAAGTGAACAGAAATGGAGATATGGTTTTAATAATAGCAGTGTGGAAGGAAGTGAATGCACAAAATGTGCTGGAGGTCTGTTTTCTACTTGCTGAAAGTCTCCACTGTATTTGGACTGTGTGTCCTTGCATCTATCAGTAAACACAAAAGTTACTCATTAGGTCTTCTGCCCCTTCTGCCAACACCTTGATTTGTTAAGTATTAGATAACTTCAGTAATAAAGTTTCAAACCCTTCTCTTAAGGGGTTGGGACAAGCTTGGATATGCTTTGCCATAAAAGAAGGATTTTCTTTTGCTTAACTCCACCCCATCACTCTTCTTTTAATCCCTTTGTATCACTCTCAGCAATTATGGCCCCTCCACAGGATGCTGCTTTTCCATATATTTAATGGCAATTGGTTTGCAATATCTTATTTGAGTACCAAAAGATAAAAAGATATTTGACAACTACAAAAAGAGGAGAAGAGAGGGAAGAGAAGAGGAAGAGAAGGAGCAGCTACTAAGGAGTGGGTGCATGTGTGTGTTTTCCATAAAATGCTATTTCTGTAGTTTTATGGCTGATGAGGCAGAGCATGTCTAAAATGGGATTCTTTTGTATAAGGTGAAAATGCCATGAAATGACTGGGATCCTCTTGCATCTGGAGGAATTTCCATGTTGCAATAGATCTCTGTAAATATTTATACCTGATGACTTAGCAGCTGGCTATTAAGTGCCCTGATTGTTCCTGTAACGCTGCTCACAAATGGAGATCTGGCATTTAAAGGATGCAGCACAAATTGTTCTGTTGGTCTTAACTTTTGGTCAGAGAATTTACTCAGTGCTGGTGATATCACCGGGGAAACATCCTCTCACCCCTTCGTTCCATCTGTGCCGACCAAGCAGCTCTCTCCCTCCTGTCAAAAGGAAAGCAAAAGTGGGGAAAACAGCCAAAAAAATGACCTGTTTTGGGGCTCCAAAGAAAAGATATGATTAGGGGACCTCTCTGGGGCCACCTCCTCATGGTGGGGTGTCGATGGCACCTTGCTTGGGGTGATGCAGCCCGAGTTATTCTTCCTCTGGCGTTGGACACCGGCCAGGCCACTGCGCCGTCCCGTCGGAGTGACCTCCAAGTGCCGGTGACTCACTTTTGCCACGGATCTGCTCAGGACAAAGCCTTTCCTGCCAGGTCGGGTTGGGGTGGTGATGTTAACCCCTTGCTAGTTGGGATTTGTGGAGGATGCCAGGTGGGTTGTTACAGCTCAGGGGTTCCAAAACCCTTTGCGGATCAGGTGAGGACATAACGGCTCTGAGCAGCTCCAGTGGGGTTTGGGATTTGGACTGCTGGGAGAGGAAATATTCACTGGGGCAACAGGATTTCCTGGGATCCATTACTCCAGGGCTAGGGCAGAGCTTGAGGGAAAACAGTCACATCCCCATATTATCCTCACTACGAATTGAATTTGCCCCCAGGCATGTAAAAATACCACTTTATCATCACCACAGCCAGTGCCAGTGTCAAGGAGACCTTTGTGGCCTCCTATTCTACATAATTTAATAGTTCAGCTGCACCTTTGGCTGCACTAAAATTAATCATGAGTTTTGCCAGAAGGATTTCAGAGAGGGGACAGAAACCATTAAGAAACCAAACAAACCACAAAGTGCTTCGTTCTGATTTTCTTCTGAAAGTAACTGCTTTCAAACTTCTCTTTTTGAAAAGATGTCTCATCGTTGGGCTAATTTTGAAGTAATGAAAAATAAATCAGCCCCCTCTGGGCCTGCCAGGAGAATCCTGCGCTTCACTCTACTGGAAATGAAGCAAATAAACCCAAAATGATCTTAAAAAGCTGAAATACTGGCACAGTGTCTGTGTGCCTGACAGGGTTTTGGAGATGGAGGAAGCAGGTGATTCTCACTCCACAAAGCTGTGCCTGTAGAAAAACTACCCAGTGAGGCTTTTTACTTATTTGATCACTCAGAAGTGATGCAGGTAGAAATCAAAGCTGCTCCATTGCCTTTTTTTTTACCAGGCTTCTCCTTCAAACTATTTGAATAAATAATTTGGGTATTATTCTCCTCTCACTGTGCCCATGCTACATTAATCCCTACCTTACAACCCTATAATAAAACTCTGTAGCCTTATGACCCATCACGAAAGTCAATGAAATAATTTTTCCCAAGAATGTACTTAAGGAGTCCCTCCTTCACTCCTTTCCTGGCTGCATTTAGGCTCAGTTACCACCTGATTTCAAGGCAATTATTTTTCTTCCTAATTATTATTAGTCTCTGGGTGTTGACACTGCAACCAGCTGAGCTGGAAGAGGATCCCTTGGGTGGGCTGGGGTGCAGTCTGGGCTTAGGCTATGGTTCATGACATTAGGATATTGTGGGTTTATCTTTCAGAACTTTCAACTTGGAAAGGAAACAAATTTATATGAAACCTTGCAGCTTAGATTTTAAACAGAGAGGATGTGCTTTGCTCTGCGTGAGTAGAATATTTACAGTTATAAGGCAGGATGATATATGCCCCTTGCAAATAATAAATAAAGGTTGAGTGTTGGGAATAGGATTCATAAGGATAAAACTAATAACTTAATAGTCTTTATTGAGGAAAATTAAGCAGTCCTAAGACTGGGATGAAATCCCAAAACAAATTTACTGTTTACTGAAACACTGTAGAGTGGTTTAGTTGTTGTTACAAAATCATTTTTATCATCTATGCTAAAGATGTCGGCCAGAGGGGCTGTTCCAGTTTTCCTAGAAAACCTAAACTCAGCGCTGATAGTCACAGGGAGGTCCAGACAGCTCAGCAGAGCTGGTCAGATTTCCAGCAAGGCTGAGACTAACTCAGATTCCTGCAAAACACAGTGAATGCTGAGAATGGGAGTCGGAATTGCTTGGTCTGAATTCATGTCTCCAGACATGCCTTAAAATATGTCCCAGTTCAGCCTAAAACAGGCAGCACATCTGGAGCTGTTAAACCAGGGGCTGCAAGGGGCAGTGAGTGCATCTCTTGCTCGCAGAGAATTCCTCAGGTTTCCTTGCATGTTCCCAGGCTTAGAGGGTCACAGCCTTAAATCCTCCCTGGTGAGCCTGGGTACATGCTCCCAATTAATACATGGCCTCTACCACAGTTGTTTGTATCAGCTCCAGGCACTGACAAATGTGATTGCTCTGCCCTGTGGTGGCATCAAACTGTCAGGAGAATTAAAATAATGCTTTACATTCAAATTCAATGAAGGGTATAGAATCCAAAATGTATTGGCTTTTTGTGAGTCTTCAGAAAAGTAAGGAATTACTTTAATATTGTGCTATCTCCAAAGTTTGTGTAGGTTATTGATTATGGAATCTATGTGCTAGGAAGAAATGAGACATGTGGAGCAAGAAGATAATATATGTGTAAGTGAATCCAAGGGCTGGCATCAATCAGGGATCGATAAGAGATGCTGCAGCTCTGGAGGAAAAAGCGCTTTTTATTTCTAGTATGACATTGCTTCGAAGGAAAACGAGACTGGATGAAGCCACTAAGATGATTAGAGGGATGGAGCACCTCTCCTAGGATGAAAGGCTGAGAGAACCAGGACTGTTCAGCCTGGAGAAGAGAAGGCTTTGGGGAGACCTAATTGTGGTTTCCAGTACCTGAAGGGGCTACAGAAAAGATGGAGAGAGACTATTTACAAGGGCCTGGAGTGACAGGACAAGGGGGAATGGCTTCACACTGACAGAGGGCAGGGTTAGATGGGTCAGTGGGAAGAAACTCCTCTCTGTGAGGGTGGTGAGGCCCTGGTAAAGGTTACCCAGAGAAGCTGTGGTTGCCCCATCCCTGGAAGTGTCCAAGGCCAGGTTGGACAGGGCTTGTAGCAACCTGGGATAGTGGAAGGTGTCCCTGCCCATGGCAGGGGGTTGGAACTGGATGATCTTTAAGGTCCCTTCCAACTCTGCTGTTCTGTGATTCTGTGGTTCTATTCTATTTCTCAAGATTACTCGTTTCCTGGATCTGGAGCAAGACTCAAGTGCTTCAGCAAGAGTTTATTTTACTTTACAGACACATGTGTCATATTCAGGACAAAAGTTCCCTTTGGCTTTGGTGTTTGGGCTGGGCGTTGCAGGGCAGGAGAGAACTTCTGGCAGCAAGGTAGCAAGTCCACATAATCTATTTGTAGTCCTTGACACCTACCTTGAAAATACAGAAGGGTGATTTTTGCCTTTGCTGCACAATGCAAATCAGCACAAAATGTGCCATGGAGAAAGGAATATGGCAGCCTTCCTTCTGCTGACATTACACTACACAGCCTCACCACTAAAAGCATGGCTTAAGCCATTAGCCATTGGGAGAAATCCCATGCCTCTTTTGGAAAGTGTGTTTGCTCACTGGAGTGCCTGGAAAGAATTATGCACAGGGAGAGAGTCAACCTGGTGACTGCAGATGCTCACAGCCCAAGTTTGGAGGGAGGATGGGGATCAGGTATGGCCAGAAACAGCATTAGCACTGCAGGCATGCCCTGCAGTCCTGCCCTCTGAGTACTGCTGCTGTCAGCCAAGAAATTGGATGCTTCAAAAAATGATCTGGACTGCCAGATCCATGCAGAATAAAGCCAGGCTTTCAGCAGGAGGACAGACGGACACAGAGCAGGTTTCCCCTTGGCATGCAGAGGGGTTTGTTAGCAGCAAAATGTCACAAACCTGCAGTCCTCTGGCAAAACAACAGTGACATTTGCTGTTGGGACATGATGAGAGGACTTAAAATATCCTGACTCGTACATTTTTCCCCTCTTATGGCACATGTATTCTCCTCTTGCCTTTTTGACATTGTCCCATTATTTTTCCAAGTCTTCTGTTCGTGTCTTTCCCTACAAACCTTCATGTTCTCTCCAAGTCCTGTTTGCCCAAAGAGGTGCTGCTGATATCACCAACTCTGGCAATTTTCTAGGGAAATCCATAATACAGGGCTGATGGTGTTCCATGGATAGGAAAGCCCAGCAACTTGGGTCCTGTCCTCTATGGATCAAGAGTTCAAAAAGATATGCTTTATCTGGAGAATTTGCCCCATCCCTGGAAGTGTGCAAAGCCAGGTTGGAACAACCTGGCCTAGTGGAAGGTGTCCTTGCCTATGGAGATGGAGGGTGCAGGGAGGTGGAATGAGATGATCTTCAAGGTCTCTTTCAACACAGACCATCCCATAATTCTACAAGTTACGGAATTTCTTCTCCCTTGCTTGTTTGCATCATAGTTTCTGCTGGAAGCAGATTTCTTGAACATCGGTTAATAGCAGCAGGAGAAATAAAAAGGACTTGCAAAAACTTTCTGGGGTGACAAACAAATGATGGACCCAGTAGGAAGGGCAGAGTAGGGTGGAAAAAGTATTACAAGTATTTTGGGTGCTGAAGGGCTGAGAATACTCGTAAAATCTCTACTTCTGAGGTACTAAGAGGGTCTGCCTATGTGGTCAGGGCACAGTGCTGTACCCCAGGCTGTGGGTTTTTTAGGTAATCATTATTTATTGTTTTATTTTGCAACTGAGGAAAAAAAGAAGCTGCAAGCTTTATCACTTGCTGGAACTGTGCTATTTCCTCCCTTTAAACCTTTGAGCAATAGAGATAAAAAGTGAGTGTTACTTGTGATACTGAGAGGAAGAATGCAATGTTATATCTGTTACTGTCTGGAAGAGCCCCCATCATGTGGCCTTGCTTTCTCCTCTCAGCCCCAGGCACGGAGACACACAGAATCACAGAGTCACAGAATCGGTTAGGTTGGAAAAGACCTCCAAGATCATCAAGTTCAACCTTTGACCAATCACCACCTTGTCAACCAACTGAAAACACCCATTTCCTTAAGAAGTGGAGGCCGCTCCTTTTTAACATGAGGTCCTATTTCTTCCCTTTTTCTTTTGAGTTGGACAGTTTTCTACTGAACGGTAAGAGCAACCAACATTTGGCACAACCACTTCTTCCAAATCTCGACTAAACATGGAAACTCATCTGAAAAAAATAGGATGGGCAAGAAGATGCGGCAGTTGGTCTTGTTCTTTCAAATTGTTGACTTAGATTGAACATTTCCCCTCTGCCCCTTGAGTGCTAAGACTCTTCTTCCTTCGGTGGGGCAGTTAAACTGGGGACCCTGTGAGAGAAGATAAAAGCAGATCTGTCTTTTGTGAGGCCAAAGATGCACAGCCAGCACCCCCACTAGGAAGCGAGGATTAGGGGAATACGTAGAATTTCCAAATTTAGAGCGGAGGACTAGCTTCCCATAAACAAAGGCTGCTTTTTAAAATGAGATGCTAGCAAGATAATGCACAAAAAAAAAAAAAAAAGGAGAAAAGTTTGCCTTTGTGACTAAATTCTGTTATTTTGCAGCCAACCTTCAAATGGGCTGTTGGTGCAAGTGAACAAACGCTTCCTGTCTGTCCGTCCTCATGGGTGGTCGCGTTTTAAAATGAAATATACAGGCTGACAAATGCCTTTACAAAGGCCAGATTATAAACTGTAAACCTACTGTCAGCTGGGTAGAAAAAAAAAATCCAAATGCCTCTTATACCATTTAAAGATTTAGTTTGGCTTCAACACTAAAGCACTTCATCTTGAAGGAGAAAGGAGCTTAGAGTTTATAAATTGTTGTTTGGGCTCTAGTAAGCTCTGGATAAGGGAATCTCTCTGCTAGGAAACAAATGACCTTCCCAAAATTTAGGGAGCTCTGGGTATTGTTACGGAGACAAAATGCCTCGGAAAAATGTCCCCAGAACACAAAGGGATTTGAGACTGCTCTGTTACTCTTAACATACAGTTCATACAGCTGCAAAGGGCAAATCTTCCAGTTCCAGTCTTTAAAAAAGGGTGGAAAAAAGTTAAACATATCAGGGTAATAAAATACAAGCTGTTTAGATTGTCCCCCTCTGTCTGAATCGACTCTAGACTTGCTCTTGCACTTGGTTGTCGAACTCAGGCTGAATATCCACATTATCTTGGCCAAAAACCTCTCAAGATAGCCTGTTTTCTCCCCAGTGGTGATCACCAAAGGGAAGTTTTGTGGCAAACGTGGTGATTTATGGCAACGTGGTGGCGATTTGTGGCAACGTGGTTCAGCATTTTGAATCCAACCTGGAGGAACAAAGAAACTCCAGGATGAAAAGCCCCAGACGTTGCACATCCTTGCATTCACAAAAAGAAATCTTGCAACTCCTTTGTACATTCCTGCTCAGGCAGATCTCAAGGAAGCACCAGTGCAGTGTTTCCAACCCACTCTGAGGTCAGAAACGCCCTGCAAAGCTCTAATCCCCTGCTCTCCAAATGCCATCCATAGTCTCCCTTTCTTCTACAGGTTGTGTTTGAAATGTAGGAGGAGATGAAATGTAGAGAGATGAGTATCTGTGTTAAAATGGGCCCTAGTTTTGTTTTTTTTTTTCCACTTTTTTTTTTCACATTCCATTTTATTTCATGGATTTTGAGATGGACCTGAACTGGCCATAGGGTTCAGAGGCAGCAAAACATACTTACTGTGCAAATCCTTGCTGTGCTCCTCTTGCCCCTCATGGCCTCATGTTGTTTGCCAGGAATATTGCAGGTCATGCTGCCCTTGCTGGATGCAAGCATAAACTTCAGTTGATTTCATCAAATCCATGAAGTTTGCTGGATTGGGTGGGAAACAGAAAGGAAAGACACCTCTTTCATGGGCTTTAGGGTTTCTTTTTCATCCCTGCCATCTCATGGCAATCAGTACTACCCAAGGCATCACTTCCCAATCCCTTTATTACTGGTATCCATATTGGTGAGCACAACTATTTGACACTCTTTCCTTGAGAAACAACCACCTCCATCATTTGAGACATCCACTCTAAATCCTGGAAAGCACACTTTTGTTGAGTTTATCTCTTTTTAGGAGACTTAAAATATTGCAGAGCATCACAGACATTATTTGAGATGTCCGTTTTCCAGGACTCTTGGCAGGTTTGAAAGGGTGTGGGGCAGAAACATGTTCAATTTTCTAAGCATGTTCCATTTTCTAAGCCTGTTCAATTTTCTAAGCCTGTTCAATTTTCATGCTAGAGGCTAAAGTTTATCTGCACCAAATTCCACAAGACCTTTGGAAACCATGACTATTTCATTGCCCATCAGATTGTTTTGATGCTTGAATGTGATTCATGCTGGGACACGGGCTCTCAACTGTCCCTCCTCTCTTACCCAGAGACCAGATGACAGTTGTGCAGCTGCATCAAATGCTTTTGTTAAAAAGGAGCAAAAAGCAAATCACTGGAAAATCTTCACAGCGGTTCTCCCTCCGCTCACAGAGTGGTGGGAATAAACATCACAACTTCAGATCTCGGTGAATGCAGATAAATAGAGGTTTAGCTGATAAGTTAATGACATACCAAAACCAGATTGCTGCAGGACTAAAATATTAAGTAGCCAATGAGCAGAATACTGGAATCCTGACAAAACCCAAAAAGCTTTGAGGTTGTGTCTCCCCTCTGTGAGGAGGGAGCTGCTCCAATTCTGTGCAGTGGGGATGTGGCTGTCAGCATCCAGACAAATCCTCTTTTTTAATCTTCTTCACCCAGGTATGTCCACAAGGCTCCAATTCTCCTGGAGTGATTTCTCCAGGATGTGCCCTGCTCTGTCCATCCACACTGGTGGGTATTTTCCCTTAACTCCCCTTAGCTCATGTCTTCACTGTTGCTATCCTGGGAGATCTCGTATCTTGTGTTCACTCAGCAAAATGACTGTCTAATGTCTGCTTTTTGATGTTTTCTCTCTGTGACATCTAATTTATACAACTTCCCTTTTTAATCCCATTATAGAATCATAGAATCCCAGAATGGTTTGGATTGGAATGGACCTTACAAATATCTCATTCCACCCCCCGCCATGGGCAGGGACACCTTCCACTAGACCAGGTTGCTCCAAGCCCCATCCAGCCTGGCCTTGGACACTTCCAGGGATGTGGCAACACAGCTTCTCTGGGCAACTTCTGCCAGAGCCTCACCACCCTCACAAGGAAGAATTTATTCCTAACATCTAACCTAAACCTATCCTCTTTCAGTTTGAAGCCATGTCCTCTATCCTGTCACTACAGTTCCTGATGAAGGTTCCCTTTCCAGATTCCTTGTAGGCCTCCTTCAAATGCTGAGGTCTCCACGAAACCTTCTCTCCTCCAAACTGAACAAGTTCCACCTTTCTCAGCCAGCCAACTCCTATTCCCATGTTCCTCACAGCTGTTCTCCTTCACTATCAAAGTATGACTCCTACTTTCTCTTGGCAAATGAGTCTCTGGTATCCTGTACATCTCTACCAGACTGAGCAACTATATTCTGCCATGGATTTGTCCTGGCAATAAACCATGAGGGGACTCTTGGGCAAATAGAGGCTTAGAGAACCTAAGGAGTGCACCAAGCCCCACAAGCCCCTCCAGATGGGTTAAATCCAGCTCCATCATTGACCCATCCTTCTTCATGCCTCAGGCAATTAAAAGTGAATGAACAAAGTGGAAAGATGGGGAAGAAGGTATTTTGCAAATTATTCTTGCCCTGGCTTTCTCCATGGTGCTCCAATAGATTGATGTGTGTATACAAATCCTCTCTTAGCTATCTTAGAGGTCTTTTCCAACCTAAACAATTCCATAATTCTATGATTCCATGCTTCTAACATATTTTAGTGAGCTAGATCAAAAGCATCTTGAAGACCAATTTTATTCCTGCATATACCGTGGCAGAATCTGTGCTACTTTCCTAAAATTTTAATAAAGATTTCATAGCTAAATGTTTCTTGGTCCTCCTTGTACTCTTGCTGGAGTTCCCGCTCTGTAGATCAAGATCTCCTCAAAATAATTCCACAACCACTGCTGCTGCAAATCAGAATTGGAATATCCTTTTTAATGGAAAGAGGTGTAAATGCAAAATATTAAAATCCAGTAACTCCTGGAACAATTAGGCTGTGTTTGGGTTGGGTGAGATGCGAAGGGAAGATGGTCCCAACAATGGGGACCAGCACAGTGGTTTTACTGGGGATGTGTTTCTTTTGGGTCACTGTGGGGTGATCCCAGTTGGCTTTCCCTTTGTTAGACTTCAGTGATCACATTCAGCATGGGGTGGAGTCACTGAGGTTGGTTATTTGCCCACTGCACCCTGGATTTGAGGCACAAATGGCTGGTAAATACATGGTTGCTGCTACATTTGGGTTCAGATCTGCAGCTGGTTGTGATGTTCTGAGACTCCCAGTCTCCCATCTCCAGATGCTCCTGCTGACTGTCCCAGGACTCTATAAAGGTGGAGGCAGGTCCTTTGCTGGTGGAAAATAGATCCAGCGGTGCTCAAGCCAGGCAGCAAAGTGCACCAGCCAAGGATTCCCAGCATTTCTTCAAGCCTTCCAGAAAGAATCTGCAGAAAGAAAACCAATAAAAAGATGAATCCTCCTCTCCAAAACATTCCTCCAACTGCACCCATGACTTTATCTGTTTCCTTTCTGCATGGGCTATTCCCCCCGAATATTTTCTTTACAAGCTATTGCTGCCACAGCAAAGCCTCTGTAGTACAAATCTGGGCTGAGACATGGAAATATTTTACATTTCACAGCAGTTTGCTCAAAATCCTGGTCTTCCGCAGCCTTCTTGGAATTGCTTATCAAGATATAGAGCTGAAGAGAGCTTTGCAGCTCTGAGGAGCTGGATTGTTGCAGCGTTCTGTGGTGGCTTCCTCCAGCATCTCACGGGCTGTCACAGACTGGAGGTGGGGGGCATTAGGCCAGAAGTTTATTTTAGTCACCTTTTCAAAGCAGTGGGACTATTGAGAGCAACCAGCTGACAGGCCAGTGTTTGTTTTTCTCTTTCTAAAGGCAGCTTGACACCCGTGGAATGAAGATGTGGATGTCAGGAGCAGGTTGATGGGGCTGAACAGGAGGAAAATGTTCACCCCTGATTTATCCACTCCTTCGGAGAGTGCAGGGTTGACACGGCCTGGTTGTGAGTGCTAGGCATTTCACAGGATCAGGCCGCTGAGTAAATGGGGAATTCATCCAGAGATATCTAGGAAATACATAGAATAAGCTGCCAACTCTATTCTGAAAGCCAACAGTTCACTAATTTTAATCAACAGCTGGATATTTTTATAGGGAGTGAAGGGATGGAGGGGTATTATGACAGAACAAGGGAGGTGGGATTAGACTAATCTAACCCAGGCCAAGTGGGCTCTTCCTGCTCAGCCATGTGTAGTGTCATGACTGTGTGATTTAGACTACTGCACACTCACCAACACTGATAAGGAGGACAATTATGGGGAATACACAACTCTTTGTGGAGCCCTCAGCCAGCGAAGCCGTGCTGCTGATGTCAGCTGGGGATTGTCTCCAGCTCCGAATTAGAGAGGTCCCCATCCCAGGGATGTCGGGGAGTGTGCCCCAGGGCTCTTGTGGTGCTGCAGGGAGGGATCCTGGAGCTTGTCCTGCTCTTGGATGGAGGTCACCTCTGCCCTGTCCCTTTCAAAACTTCAAAGAGACCCTTCTGGTGAGCCCCGTCACGATGCCGGTAAAACACGGTGGGTGGCAACGTCATTATTCACCTCTGAGGAGAAGATTTCTCTATATTACGAGTCCCTCAAGGGCAGTTTCTCCGGTGTTAATTGTCGTGTTTCCCCGTAACTTCTGGTTCTCTCCATGTCCTTCCTCACCTTCCGCTTACTCATGCCCAGCTCAGCCTCGTGCCAGACTGTCCCTACCTAAAGGTGTCCCAGGGAACAAGGCAAAACGTGCAGGGCCACCTCCTGCAGCCCTGGTTCAATTGGTTATTCCTGCTGGTGGGAAGCATGGGAAGGAATATTCCGAGCCAGATTTTTTTTCCCTTCGGGTTTCCTTTTTTTATTTTTTATTTTGGAATAACCCTCTGATTGGCACATAGCAGCTTTTGTTGTTGTTTATTTGTGTAGCTTTTCATCTTAACGAGGATGTACGGAAACAATTACCACATGGTTCATTCACAATATCAACTCAAGCTTTTCCTGCCTGTCCAGTGATTGGCCATAGCCACTGAAAATTATTTAACTTCGCAGAAGTTGTGCTTTTTATGCTTTTTTAAAAAAAATACATATTGTACAATAAGGATGATTTTTTCCACCCTGCTAAATAAAGTTTGGGGTTTGCACCAGGTGGCTGGAAATGTCACACAGTTTCTCCTTTTTGGAAGTGGAAATTCCAAACGCTTTAAGAAGATGCACATTTTTCAGGAGGGCAGAGAGAGGTCACAATGCACTGACTAATTCAAGATTTCCTCCCCTGGTTTCCATAACAAATAATCATTTTTTTCTTTATTTAGCTGTACTCACTGGTAGGTTTTCATTTGCATCAAAGCTTTGTTCTGCTCTCATTTGGGCTGCCTCCAGAGACCAAACAACATCACAGGCTACTCCTGGAATGTCCTCCAAAGAAATGGGCCAAATTCAGAGCTGCAAGTTGGCTCCCACACATAAACCTTTGCATTACATATCCTGCAGCACTGCTGGGGTGAGTCTGAGAGAGGTTTGTGGGCAGTCAACAGAGATTTCCATGAGTTTTAAAGCTAAAACCAGCTGGATTTGGTGCAATCTAGGTGGATGGGGCAGGGCAGCCATGCTATTATTAAGCTGACAACAACGTCTGCTCTGAGACCTTTCATCTTGTTATTCAGAAGTTGATTGAAATTTTACCTCCTTGGGTGACATTCTTCCCTCCACACATCCCTTACCCTGGCGTGATTTAATATTCTTATTATTCTTTGTGGAATTTCAATCCTAATAACTCAGGAAATGGGTCTTCAAACTCACGTCCGAAAACCGTGGCTGGGTTTCCTGCGTGAAATCCTGGCACCACTGCACTCTGGAAACGATGGGGGATTTGGCAGGCTCTGGGCTTTCCAGGCAGCTCTTTGCCCTTTTCCTGTCCCTGCCGAGAGCTGCCCCAGCAGAACAAGGCGATAAGCAGTTGAAAAATTGTGTTTCACATGGGAGATCTGCTGGGATTTGACAGCTAACTTCCCTGGAGATACTGGTGTGGGCTGGGTCACGGGAGCTTGGGTGGGATTTTCCAGGAGACCGAGGACACGGGCAGAAGACCCGAGAGCGAGGAGAGTGTCTCTTGGTACCTCATGATGGTAAACGAGATGACCTGTCTGCTGTATGAAAAGTGCAAGAAAAAGGTTAGAAGATATAGGGGAAAGAGGCAATTTGTGGACAAAAAAAGAAATTAAAAAAATATTGTTTTAAATTTGACTGCAGACTGAAGAAGAGATGAGATATTGAGTGAGAACAGACAATATTAAAAAAAAAAAAATGTAATGAAGTTTCTGCTCCAAGGGCTTGGTTTGTTTTGCTGGAGAACTCTTCTATCCAAAGTTAATCAATGAACACCACACTGGAGACAGAGCTACGTCCGCTTCCGTTCTGGTGCTGTAACCACCAGGCTACTCCCTGTGTCTCTCATGTAAAACCCTCCCAGGTCTCTGCTGATCAATCCTACCTTATTCTGAGGGGTCCAACCACCCATGTAGGCTCTCTACCAATACCTGAAGGGATCCTACAAAAAAGATGGAGAGGGTCTTCTTACAAGAGCGGGTAGTAACAGGACAAGGGGAAATGGCTTTAAACTGACAGAGAGTAGGGCTAGATTAGGTATTAGGAAAAAAATCTTTACTGTGAGGATGGTGAGGCCCTGGCACAGGTTGCCCAGAGAGGTTGTGGCTGCCCCATCCCTGGAAGTGTTCAAGGCCAGGCTGGATGGAGATCTGAGTAACCTGGTCTAATGGAAGGTGTCCCTGCCCATGACAGGGGGTTGAATGACATGGTCTTTAAAGTTCCTTCCAACCCAAACCATTCTATGATTCTATGATCCACTTCTCAAGTTTGCTGCCAAAGAGCACTTGGGTTGGTACCTGGAATCTATTGCTCAAACTGGTGCTCTTGGGTGACTCCTGAGTCTGTACTTGGAGATGAGAAATCACATTTCCAACTTAGATATCTCTGTCTTGTCTTTGTTTTGCAAAAACAAGGCTAAGGAACTGCTCACTGCCACATCCCTGGTGCTGCCCAAACCATGTCCTTAGTGATCCATGCTGCATTTGGATTTATCTGATGCACAGAGACATCTGTTTATCATACATTGCACGTCTGCTAAGCAACTTTTTCCTTCATCCCAAGGCCCGATTAAAGATTCCGATTAATGTAACTTGCTGGAAGGTCCTGTAAGGCAGCTTTTAAATCAATGTCATGTAAACTTTGCTGGGTTAATCCTGTACATCTGAATTCAGCTAAAAACCAACACTGCAAGGTCAGGCTGTACAAATTGATGGATTTTTATTCCTTTAACCTTAGAAGTGTTGCAGAGAGGGTAACAGCAGCAAGAGCTGCTTCTTCCAGTTGCTTCTTTTTCCTGCACAAGAAAAGAGACAGATATTTTCCCTTTTCATATGTGCATATATATATTATATTCATATATATACATAAGATATGATTTTGGAAAAATGACAAGTATTTAAATCAGCAAAACACTAAAAAATTTGTTGCTCCTTTTCATGTATCTTATTTTTCATTTTTCTTGTGCACTGATTTCATAAGGGAGAAAACCTCCTACCATATTCTGGCATTATAAATCAGTAAGTTAATGAGGAATATCCCTCCTGCCTTTTGAATTCATTTTATTTAGTTCTAAGAAAGAAATATCTCTTTAAAAACATCCCAGACCATTTTGTGGCTCAAGAAGGCATGAATGTTGCAATAGCAAATTAGCATGAACTTGCAGAAAAAATGCTGTGCAATTCGTGGACTTTCCTTGTCTTACTTCCAGGGGAAGATTTTTGCAGTGTCTCTGTGACTCAGAAGTAACAATCTCTTATCAAAGCTCTTTAGTGCCTTTGCACTATCATCAATACATATAAACAAAGGATAAGGAAGCTAATTCCTCGTGGATAACTTTCTGCAGGGAAATGCAGCCTGTGAAACAGTTTGTGGCAGAAGATCAGCTTTATCAGCTTTAAACTAAGGAGTGCATTTTATTTATGGAATTCAGCACTCCAGGCATTCTTGTTTCTTTTTTTGATGATATTTTGTATTTCCCATATCCCATTACTTAGTTTTGTTCAAGCATAAATGTTGGTTAATTGGAAAGACCTGCTGGAGGCACTTTGGTTCTTGGCTTGGCATCCTGTGGTTTTATTTTCTCTCCTTAAACCTGAGAACTTCTCTGTAATAATGATTACACGAGCTTATACTAACTGGATCGTTTCCCCTGAGATTTATCCAGATTTATCCTTTTTAAAAAATTTTTCTTCTCTCTTTAATCTCTTTTATTGTTTAACATCAAACCTTAGAGCCAACAGAGATGTTTCAGGGAATTCCTACACTGAAGAGAGCAATGCTGCCTTTGTGCCACTTTGCAATGAATCTCCAAAGCCAATGGAAACCAGGAGGTTGAGATTTGTTCCTTATTTGAGTGCTGATACCACCAGTCTGGCAGGATCTACCTGGAATGGCAGCATCCTGCTGAAATCCTACCAGCAAGTTCAGCCTATACTCTGGAAAATTAAAACACAGGCCAGAAGGTTGTGGTTCCTGAAGACAAGGGTATGTCAACTGGATCATCTGTGCCCACATCACTTTTTGGTCCTGCTTCTGCCTGGAGCTTCATCCCAGTTTTCTCCCCTCCTGAACTTGGCTGTTTCACCTTTGTTCTTTCATAAGGTTCACCTACTTCATCAGCACCAAATCAGCAGAGCCAGGATTTTAGCTGGAGCTCCTTCTGGTGGTGGGATGACCCCTTTGCACAGAAAATTTCCCCTGAAATGCCTCACAAGACTCCTCTCTT